>NC_087457.1:34591508-35206894 GCF_036321535.1 Camelus dromedarius
ATTAATCTGACTAGCTCAAACACCTCATAAAAATAAATGAGGTAAATAATAATGGAATCTGAAATGTTTGTGCAATCTAAAGATGAAGCACAGTGCGGCAGAAGCTATTATTTTAGGATCCTGAATATCTTATGATGCATTTTTTCTAATTAAAGTTGTTAATAAAAGCTTTTTTATGGTATCATTGTCAGGGAAAGAAAGACATAGGACTCAGAGGCTAAGTATTTCATAATCCTCTGTCTATATTTAATTTTTGTTTTGAGGAATGTAATGTGCTCCCTTCTCTGTCAGAACCACCCGGGCAGGAACCATGTTTTATTTTGCTGTTTAAGTTTCCTGCTTTACCCCGTGAGGCGCTGCGTGGAAGCCTGCTGCCCCACAGAGTGACTCTTGGAGCTCCCGCAGCTGAGGCAGGGGTGACAGCTTCTGCAGAAACACGGAGCTGAAGGAAGGAACTGCCCGAGTGCACGCAGGAGGACTCAGAGCCATGCAGAGGAGGGGCTGGGAGGGCCGGGCCGGGGGCTCACCTGGTGACCGGTGTCCAACCACTCGGGTGGGGGACAGCGGTGGGGGCCCCGAGGGCGCAGGCTCCCAGATCAGGAAACAGCAGGTGACACTCGTGCTCAGGAGGCTTTCAGCCTCAAACGACAGGGACTCAGAGCCGTCACGCTGGGCCGAGCTCCGGACCCGGGGCAGAGGCCGTGCTTCTGTGCGGAAGGGGTCCCACCTGGAAAGAGAGTGATTCCTGCGACAACAGGACACGCCTGTGCGAGCCACCAGAGGCCAGAACCCCATCTGGGGCAGAGGGTCTTCAAGGCGGGCATCTGAAAGGCCACGCAGGCGTACACGGAAGCCCAGCAGCTGCAGACAGAGTCTGGGGCGAGAGAGTAGCTCATTCAAACTCCCACCAGACGAAAGGACAGAGACTTGTTTTAATATTTCTAACTGAGGACTGACATGCAGTAAAGCGGGCAGGGTGTCCTTAGGTGCGCAGCTTGCCGGATCCATGCGGGCGCGTGCGCCTGCGAAGCCACACACGGAGCACGATCTGGGGCCTTCCATCAGCGCCCACGTTTCTCCCGTGGCCTCCCCGCCATGGCTGTGACCGCTGCCTCGCACGCTGCTTCCTCCTGTCTCTGCCCTTCACGCTGCGCGCCGTCTCCGACCAGCACCACGTCTCAGAGCTGCTCTGCGTATCCGTGGTTTAGTCTTTGTTTGTGGCGTTCCACTGCGGGGGGAGAAGTCAGAAGTTAATTATTTAGTCTCCTTTTGACGGAATTTTATTTTGTTGTTTTTTCCTGCGTGTGGCACTGCGAATGCAGCCGCTGCAAAGCTCCCTGTGGTGTTTCTGCTAGGTGCCCGCCGCCGCGTGCCGTGCACACACAAGCGGGAGTGCTCCCGAGGGCCACAGTCAGGCCGCTTTCAGCTCCATGCTCACTGCAGAAGGGATGATGGTTTGGGCTGTGACCCTGGAAGCCCTCAGTCCGCCGGCAGCACCCCCCAGCATCCTTCCCGTCCAGTCTCCACGGAGACTCCTGAGAGCTGGGGAGGAGGCTGCCTCTCTCCCCGTGGGAGCAGAGGGGACGCGTGCTCGGGGCCCCCTTCTGACGGTGCAGCTCCACTGCTGGCACAGGGCTCTGTCTGCACAGCTCCCATCACGCCCCCTGGGGAGCTCTGGGCACGAGGGGACCGACGCACAACACTGTGCTGCTGTGGTGACAATTCCGGAAAGGTCAGCAGTGTCACCCCCATCTTAGAGGTGAGGCCAGGATGGCCCAGAGTGAGGAACTTCCCTCAGGCCACTGGCAGAGAAGAAAGCCACGCGCAGTTGTGACCCCCACTGGGTTCTCAGTAGTAAAAGAGGCCGTGGAAAGGCGGTGCTCTTCAAACCGGGTGCCTCCCGCCCTCAGGGCAGGCTGAGCACAGCACAAGCAGAAGAATGGAAGGAAACGCAGACACCTCCCTGTCTGGGGAGCTGGAGCCGTCTGGGGGAGGCTGTCTTCCTTCCCACCCGCTCAGCCACGTCGTCGTCATTTCACAAGGCTTTCCCCTTGGCGCCTCCTGGCTCTTCCTAGGAGTCTACTTTCTACTTGCAGGCACGGCCTGAAGAATTCTGAAGAAAGGACACTCGGGAGATACAGAAGCTTGGTCAAAATCCTGGGCATTGTAAGGGAAACAGGAAGACCGTTTCAAAGCCGATGCCTCTGAACAGACAAAATATCGATTCAGTAGTACTCCTAACAGATTCTTTACTTTTGTGTACTATTAATTAAGTATGGCATAAAATTTCAAGTGTCGTCTGAGAACACAGAGCAGTTTTCCTTAGTGCTTCCTTAGCCTTTCATATTTATAGATTTCCTCGGCAGGATTGACACTGGGGTTTTGCACCAACTTAACCTACCATATACTTAAATATAATCCAAAACGCAAGCTTTGCGTCGTGGGGCCACAGGCACAAGGGCTGGATGGAGATTACACATCAAAACAAAAATTACGTTTTTAAGGAAATCATTATTTTTCACTTGTGAATTGTGAATTTAAAATCTTAGATTGAAAGCACCATTTTATCGACGCTTCATAGAGAAGAAAACAGCTTATGCCATGAGGCACTTACTGATGAGAAAGTTATTCAGAGTAAAGTACTAATTATGTGGTCACATTACATAACAACAGTCTGTCAGGAAAGCATTTTCATTGCACAATAATACAATTATAGTGCGGATGCAGGAATTTATTTTTTTTTCATCCTTAAAAGGTCTTTATTATTCAGGAAAAAAGTCATTTCATAATGGACCACCTGCAAATAATGCTAATTTTCTAGTTTGTTCTATACACTTAGTACATTTTTGTCTTGGTAAAATTGTCAAAACAACTGGTCAATTATGCCCAAAAGCATTTTTAAAAGAGTACTGTAAGTAAGAAATATTATAATAATTTATTTAGTATAGAGTATTTCAAATTTAAATTTGATACATGCCGTGTTGATAATTTGAATTTATTCATATGTTTATAATACATTATATTTTATGAGGTCATGTGGATAAAGCAGAGCAAAACATTAACAGAAAAAAAAATCTAAAAAAATTATAGCTCTGGTTTCTTGCAAGGAAGGATTCTCCTAACAGACTAGCTTTTGCATTCGTGGACCTTTGAAGAGCACAAATATGGAGCTGGCAGATTACAGGGCTGGTGGTCACTGGTGCTGGAAACTATTCACCGTGGGTCTGGAGCAAGTCCTACTCAGCTACTCAACAGCGTGACTCCAGAAGCTCCTTGGGTACATTTTGAACGACCTTGCTGACGAGATAACAATCACTGGGAGACTGGATGGTTTTAGAGAATTAGTTGGTCCAACTCTGAAGACAATGCCCCAGCCTGTACTGTTCTGAGGTAACCATGCCACTAATGACCTTGGCAACATCCCCAGGTCTTTGTTGCCTCACACAGAAATTCTAGAACTAATTCAAGAATTTGTGATATTTGCTCAGGCTAATTTTGTCAGACATTAATTACTGAAATATGAGAGAAAACTGAACAATAAATTTGCTGTTATGATGAATTTTATTATTTGTGGAACCATCAAGATACATACAGAGGATGTATAAAAAAAATTTCAATTTAAAGCAAAAGTGAATTAATTTTAATACTTAACGAAACTCATCTTGTCCTCTCAGACACTTCTAATACTTAGGTGCTTTGAAAAGGAGTTAAATTAACTGTGGTAAAAAAAAGTAAGTGTTCTTTTGTATCATACTAATTTTTTAATAATGGTCACTTTGCTAGTGTAATTAATAATAAATACTAATTCATTTTTATAGTTTTTAAGCTTTTTCTTAGAAATTAATGTGCGTCTAAGCCAGTTTATTTGAGAACTATGACCATCTGTAAATAAAGTATTAAAAAATCAGCAAGGTAATCTTGTAGTTCTAGAGAAAATCTATTTAACCTCTGAGAAACTCAAAAGTAAAACTGACTAGGGTGACCTGTGTAGACCTATAATTCTCATTATACTCAAATCACAGGAGATGAGCCTCTACATGTCGCCTTAAGCTGCGTGACCACAGATAACTTTTGTATGTTTTCATAATATTCTTTTCCTAAATAATCTTCGATTTCTAGGTGCACTAAGAAAATGAATGAAGTATTCTAATTAATTACAAAAATAATTTTCAGCCGTATAAACAGAATACAAATTTTAAGCTGAACTCCGAAAATTCTGAAAATGTAATTAAATACAAATTTTTAAAGACCACATTCCTGAATTGTTGAATTACCTCAGGCCGTTACAGCTGGAAAGCACAGGGACTTCTTTGGTGGTGGCCCCAGTGCCAACCACAGAGTTAGACTTTGTTCTCTGTGATACATACCGGCTATTATGGGGGAAATGTACAAAGCAGGAATTTATAAAAAATGGGGTTAAAAATGTTATTTTGAACCTAGAGGGTCTGTATAGAGAGCCTGTGGTGTGACGGGTTTTGCTCCACTGAACAGTTGGTAGCTATTGATCCTGTCTGTCAAAACACAGAAACACTGACTGTGTGTAAAAGCCGTGTTCCCTTCAGAAACCACCAGTTTCTGAGTGATGACCCCACGGGAAGCCGAACGAAGAGAAGAGGCGCAGTGACTCCCGCCGAGGTTTATTTTCACACAGCATTTCACACCGTAGAAGTGATCTGGACTCATTATTTAAATATTACAGGGACGTTCTCACCCGGGCAGATCTCTAAAGTGCTTTCCAGATTTTTTAACCTGCACCACGATGAACCGAACGTAGCTTAGTAGAGGAACTGACGTCTGAGCTGGTCCACGAAAAATGGGTGCTTTGGCATCTGGGAGGACTCTGGTCCCATTATCCTAATGTGAAAAGCCAGCGGGGCGGTTCTGATCTCAGGCTCTGTCAGGATGCCACCACGAGGAGGCGGCCAGGCAGACTCGTGCCTCAGTCTGATGGAGCACCTCTTACGTGGTCTACGTCTTGTCTTCTCCAGCCAGTTTCTTTTTGAGAACTTTTCTTGATTCTTCCCAAAGACAGTCACAATGTTCACAGTAGGAAATTTAAGAGAACTCCTGAAGTAGAAGCCACAGCTTCTGTGTTCCTCAACTTGGCTGACACAGGGACCACAAGTCAGTGAAATTCAGTATCTCCTAACCACATCAGGCCCAGGATGCGTTCACAAAGAGGTGTGTTTGTGGTGGTGTGTTCCAGAAAAGAGGAGAGATCTAGACGGTAGGTCAGGTCTGCAAGATGGCTGGGTCCCTACTTACTCTGTAAAGACAGAGACAGCTGGATAGACGGTTCCAGGACAGAGAGACGCAGGAGTTCCATCTTCTGATGAAGAACCCAGCGGACAGTCAAGCTACCGGTGCCAGAAGAGCTGCTTAACTATGATGGAAAGCAACGCCTCCCCACTCTTCCATCTCAAGCAGAGCATGTCTAGGTCCTCAAGGTAATTTAAATCAATACACTAATATTTGAGTCAATTCACCATGTTACTTTCCCAACCTGATATCCAGAGTATTTCTTCTTTCTACCATTTTACAGAGTATGCAACTCCACAGTTACACCTTCTACTGAGGGACAGTCTCGTGAGGACAGAGGATCATGCCGGTGGTGATGGACGGAGAAAACCAGGAAGGGCTGTCTTTCCTCAAGGCTTAGCTATATTCCTTGTGTTTGAAAAAGAAGACCAGCACCAGATATTTAGAAACATTTGAGTATTTAAATCACAGATTATTAGATGAAAAAGGTCATATAACTGAAAAATTATGGACCAAATTGAATTTTAAGAATCATGAGTTTTAAGTTTTAGAAAACATGTCAGTTAAAATTCTCATTTTGGGTTTTCCTTTTCCCACGTTTTTACAGCAGGCTGAAGAGAGCATGGAGAGTCATAGAAAAAAAATTTTTTTATTACTTCCAACCTAAAATTAATGTGTGTTTTTCCAAAGCAAGGAACATTATCTCGTCCTGGGAAATCACAGTTTCCTGGGGACTTAGGGAAGATATTGTTCTTTGAAAAGAGAGTGTACTCAAGTTAGTTGGCACCTCTGAAAGTATATTAGAAACCAAATTTTTTATAGAATTGTGTATATCTTCTTTGACTTTAATCCTGATTTTAATCCTTTCATGATTTTAGCTCCGTAACATTACTAAGTTTACTTGCAGGTTTGTGGTTCTGGTTTTCCTTTTAGTTTTTGCTTATAGAAAACTTATCACAAAAGTAACATTATTCCTTTCTTTAGAACAGTTAAATGGTATTCTTAACGGATCACCAAAAACAGAGAATGGGAAGAAGAAAGCAGCTGAACAATGAACGTACTCATTATTTTTGGAAACACAGTTTTCCAGACGTATAGTTGTTTAGTTTAGTCACCTATTAGTTTAATCTTGTTTTAAAATGGTTCCAAAATTTATTAGGATAATCTATTCATAGCAAGTCTTCAATCTCTTTTCCCTATTCACTTACTTCTATGAAGTACCGGTCTTTTGAAAGATATTATTATTAGGGCTAAAAGAGCATATCATGCTGCTGGCATGGAACACAGCAAATATTCGGCTTAAATAAAAGTAACTGAACCTAGAACAACCTTCAGTTATTCTGAAATGATGTTTCTGGTTCCTTCTAACTTCAGGGAATGTTGCTGACGTCCCTAAGGACAAACCGAACACGGGAGGCGTGGCAGGGACCCGTAGACGAGGAAGGCCCCACGTCAAGGGAGAAGCAAAATGAACCCCAGGCGGAGGCTGTTAACGAGACAGCCTTACCTTCCAGCTCAGGTACAGTATTTTAAGAGCTTAAGCGCCCCGTCTGTTTCCCATGACTGTTTCTCTTTGAACTGGATGTAGACAAAGGAGGGAATCCACTCGCTTAACGGCCAGCAATTACACTAGGAAGAAGGCTCTTAAAAATCCTGGAAAAGTTTCATATGTTTTAAAATTATAGAAATATGGTTCTAAATATTCCAGTTATCAAAAAAATACAGTTGAGTATAGAAAGGACTTTTAACTGAGGACAAACAGAACACATCTTTATACACTAAGGAGGGCCTTCTGAGACATCTGACAGCAAACACCAACGGTGAGCATCAAAACCACTTCCTCTGACGCACCGGCAGGGGAGGGCGCCCGCCGCCAGGGGAGCGCGCCCGCTGTCACCGGTTCTTCTCAGAACGATGCTGCAGCATCGGGCCAGTGCAGAAAGGCAAGAGGCACAAACGCAACAAAATACACAGCCGAGAACGGAGGCTGAAGCGGTCGTCCCCCAACGGCATGGCTGCAGGCCTGGAAAACCGAAGGAACTGGAATCCAGACGACCTCACATGGCGGCTCCAAGTAAGGCTTCCTCACAGAGCACAGCCCTTCCGGACTGGACGCCTGCGGAGGGGGGGGGGGCCAGGAGCTTCGGCCACGCGCCTGCCTGACCCAGAGCTCCGCGAGCCTCCGGAGTGCGCGGTACAAGACGGCAGTGCTACCCACGTCGTTCAGATACACGAAAGGCCTACTGCAGCGGGTAGCTGTTGTGCTCACTCGATCAGAATCCGTGTCTGCCCCTGGGGGCCCACACTGGCTCCAAGTCGAACTCCTGCCTGAGGACCCTGTCCCCGTGCCTACGTGTCTGCCTTGGTTCCCGATGTGGAGCCGAACAGGAGGACTGGCACTCAGCTTGCGGAGCAGTGTCTAGAACCTGTGACCACTGGACAGAGGAAGTCTCTCCGAAGGCTTCCGTGAGCTGCTACCACGGACCGGCAGGTCTGGAGGGGGTTTACCGCTTCAGCTGATACTAATGGACCACCTGGACTGCGTTTGTTTTTCCTGCGCTACCACACTAGCAGGGGGAATTTCCCACCACAGAGAAGGTAAGGTTGTTTCATTTGGGTACCCGGGTGGTGTAGCCCTTCCATTTCTCTTTAGAGATGTGTTCCCTTCGGGACAGCTCTGTTCTTTTCTGCTGTTTGCTTCCAAAGCCAGTGAGATGAGACAAGTCTCTCCATGGACCTGAAAAAGCACGTCAGGCACCTTGTACGTTTCTCAAGGAAAGAGAGTCCTGTACCCACTTGCCGTCTACCTCAAGTCACAGATCACTGCAGGGACCTGAGGCTGCGTGTTTGGAGAAAACATATGTAAGAACTGATAAATGCTTCTACCTGAAAACACTGCTCTGTGTGATGTATTATTTTTTTATTGGGTATAGTCAGTTTACAATCTTTCTGGTGTACAACACATTGCTTCAGTCATACGTGAATATACATACATTCATTTTCATGTTCTTTTTCACCATAAGCTATTACAGGATATTGAATATAGCTCCCTGTGCTATACAGTATAGACTTGTTTATCTATTTTATATATATTAGTATCTGGAAATCTGGAACTCCCAGTTAATCCCTTCCCACCTCCCTCCCCACTAGTAACCATAATTTTGTTTTCTATGTATGTGAGTCTGTTTCTGTTTTGTAAGTAAGTTCATTTGTCTTTTTTTTAGATTCCATATGTGAGTGATATCTGCTCTGTATGATTTAAAGAGAAGTGATGAAAAGTGTCTCCTGGACAATTCAGGGCCATGAGAATTCTCTCTAGGACAGAGAGATGAATTAACTACATTCCAGAGATAATACGCAGACCAGTTTATATCCTGTCAGTTGAACAGGATTACGCGAGAATCTGACTCTTCCAACGCACTGTCTATCCCTAGGGTCACACGTCTGGGTGAGTGCACCCACTGTTCAAACAGGAACGCACCTGAATTCACCAGCTGGGTTTTCCATTCACATGTGAGAACACTCACACCTCAGGCAGCCCTCTCCACCACCAGCCTTCACACCCTTTGGTGGCTCTCTTTTTGAGGTCTGTCCTTGGGCAGTTATTAATTCAGTGTCACTCTCCCAAGGGCAGGGACACTTATGGTCACATTTCATCTTCCAGATGTCTCCAGATTCTTGATGCTCTGTGGCTAACCCTCTGCCTGCTCTGGCTTCACTTGAACCACCAGCCAGTGCACTAACTCCAGCGGCCCGCCTGGCCTCGCTGTATCCCACCACGCACGGTCGGTCTCACTGTTAATACAGCCTGTCCCGTGGGCCGCGGCCCTCTTCCCAGGTATCTCTCCTGGTTCATCTCCTCTGAGCTCTGTCATCTTTTGCCGCCCTATTTAGGTACTAATCCTGGACAACACCATCTTCTTCATGAAGTCCCAATGAACGCAGCAGGAACCGTGGCCCCAGCGCATGTTTGGGGAACACCTGGAGCCAACCAACGTCACGTCAATCAGCAGTGCTCACGGCCCAGAGTTAACAACAGTGGAAACCTGGCCTGACCCAACCAGCTGCGGATCCGGGGGTGGGGTCTTTAGAGGGGTTCTGGCCATCCCGCACCGGGCTTCTGCCTGGGGCCCTGCCCTCCCACTCCCCCGCTCACAGCCCGCTGCCCACACTGCCCTCCACAGCCCACCGTGCTGCTCACCCCGCCTGGGTTCACAGCACTGGCTCTCACGTGGGTCGCTGTGTCAAACAAACAGGAAAACCAAACCCATCTGCCACGATTCCTTCTGCCTAAGAGCCTCACTGCACTTTGGGTTTTTCTTTTATTTATTTATTTTTATTTAAAAAAACATTCCGATGTTTCCAGGACTCTTAAACCTCTATTTTACAGTTTCCATTCAAATTAGGAAGTATAAAATAGATTAGTTCAGAAAAAAGTAAATTCCAGGTTTTTGCTGACATGGTAACAGTGGACCACGTAATAACACAAAGGCAGAAGTGCCGTCCCACTGGGAAGCGCGCTGTTTTCCAGGCAAAGGGGATGAAAGCAATCCAGAACGGCAGCCCACTTCTGCTCCTATTTTGGAATGTTCTCTTTGCTGACAGTTTCCTAGTTGTAGGGAAGCCAAGAGGCTGAGAGAGCAGTAACAGAGCAAATTTCACTTCCAGGGGCCTGATGTCCATTTGAAAGAGACTTGCGAAACGGAGCTAAGGTAGACCTGTTTTTCAACCCTTTTCCACGGAGTTTTGGGGAAAGGTTTTATTCTCTGTTTGTAACTGAGCAGGACCCTAGGGGGCCTCCCCGGAATAGAACCCCTCACCATGTCCTCCGCCTGCCTCTTGTCTGTGTAGAAAAACTTTGGTCTCCTAGGCTTCCCCGAGTTCCAAAGAGCACATTTAACCAGAGAAGTGAGAACATGCAGAAAGAAAGGGAAACAGCCAAGCAAGACAAAATACTAGTTTAACCAAGTCAAGGACCTTTGGTTCCTCCTCAAGGGCGTTAGGTAACATTCTGAGCCTTGTCCTTTGAGCTGTTTTGCAGACACTGAAAGCCCCTCCGGGTGGGAGAAGTTAACTGTCTGCTGCCCACAAGCACGCGGACCCCAGACCACGGGAACCAAAAGGGTGATGATGCTGACCCCCCATGACCTCACCACCCACCAATCAGAAGACTGTCCACGAGCTGATCATGCCCTCTTCCAACCCCCCTCCCTCACCCTGTCTTTAAAAACCCTTCCCTGAAAGTCTAGCTGCCTGGACTCCCTGCTTGGCGCCTGCTGTAAACACTGCCCTTTCCTTCACCACCACCTGGTGTCGGCAGACGGCTTTACTGCATGTGGGCAAGGGGCCTGAGTTTGGATCGGTAGTAGTATATTCCTCAGTATCACAGCTAGCACCAACTCCCACAGAAACCCCCCCATCTCTCTGCCTCTCTCTCCATTTTCTGTGTGCATTGTGAAATGCGATGGAGAGTGCCCCCCGGAGGTGGGGAGCAAAGGCAGGCCCCGTGTGCCTCTGGAGATGGGACCTCCATCTTCAACACGGAATGAGAGCAGACAGAACAAAGCCACATGAGATGGTGTCAGGAAAATGGTGTTTTTGAATAATTTTGGAGAATCAATGAATTATGTGAGTGTTGGCAGAAGAGATCGTTGTTTAATTTAACAGATCCGCAGATTCCCTTGACAAGCTTGGCCAGTCACTCAGCATGAACAGAAAAAGGAATTTATGTTTGTTGAGCAAAAGGCACTTAAAAAATTCACACTCAGTATGGATCAGGGTGTGTGCACGACTTCACCAGCGCCGACAAAAAGTCAAGTCACAGGAAGTCACAGCCTTTTCCAACACAATCGAATTCCGACAGCTCTTCCATCGCTCAGACAAGCTCTCTGCACTGTATCGTGTGCACAATTTTAGATTTCTAGTGAGAAAAGGCAACATAAATAGAATGTGCTTTATTAATGAAAACATAATCTGCACTTAAAATATTGTCAGTTTTCAGTACTGAAGCAGGTGTCAGGGTTCCACGTTGGCTCACGTGCTGCTTGGAGACGTCGTGGAGAAGACACCCAGCAGAGAGAGAAACAGACACTTAACTTTAAATATTCTATTCTTTTAATTCAAAACTAGGTGCATGGTGACCAAAAGGCCAACAGGATAAACGGTTATAAAGTGAAACGCCCCTTGCCCTGTTCCACAGTCGTGCTCCTCAGGGGTAACCACAGGTCCCGCTTCTGTTTTTGGCTCTTCTGACGTGACACCCACACCTGTAACCCCACAACCGAGGGGCCACACTCTCGACACCTGAACCGGTGAATCAAATGGAGCATCTCTAAAAATGGGTGCCTTGAGCCACTCTGCCACCCGCGAAACTGGGGCAAGAATTCAAAACACTGACGTCGAGAGTGGGAAGCGCAGTGATAAAGAACAAGCTTAAAAACACAGCCGCACAACAGAACAGGGGGTTTTCTAAACCACGACGGACCGATGTCTTCAACAACAGAGGCACGACACACCAGCGCCCGTGTGGGGGTGCGTGCTACAGACACGACACCCGCACAAGACGCGATCCTGTGGGGCTCAGGACTCAAACCAGCCAGCAACTTACAGTCACTTCTGAGAAAGTCGGAAAAATTAGAGGATAGGTGGATAAAAGCAAATGAATTATTTCACGTTACCTATAGAGTCTGTTAAGTTTTCCTCCCCTAATGTAACTTTTCATCTTAATTTCATTTTTCATTAATTTTGTGAATAGCAAAGTAGGTATAAAATGTGAACAAAAATAAATTCAGAAAAAAAATTAGAATTTTATGCTGGCTCTAGTAAAATATTTTGAAGACTAAAATGCAACTTGCTATAAAAATTATTGTGACTAAGTGGAGATTTATGCCACTCGTTCACATTTTGCATCACAATAAACGTCAGCTACAATAAACACTTTGTAAGAAATAACAATGCAATTTCACTTCAGATCATGGGTACTGAGCTCTCCATTACTGCAGGTACTTAAACTATAAAACTGGTTGAAATAAAAACAGACTTCTTTACATCCGAATGTGAAAATTTTAAGAATTTATTAAAATAAATTAATATTTTAAAATGATAATTTTTCAGCTCAACCCAGTACAAGGTGCACTTAAGCCATGCTCAGTGCCCTACGCATAAATCATCTGCATACTTACAGATGCAAAATACTTCCGTTTAATTAGAGCTGTTTTATTCTCTTAACAATTGATACTTGCCGTATTGTGGAGACTCGTTTATTATGAAAAAACTCACACTGAATTTTAACAGGACCACGGCTTTTGCATTAAGTCCAAACCTATTATTTAGAAAGAAGACAATGGTGCCGCCTGTGCTGGTGTCCAGGATGGTGAGCGACCTTGGTGCTTGGACTCTATTTTCCATAGTTAAGAGCTCTGTGGGGGTCATTTAGCACAGATCATAGATACATTTTTAAAAATCTATTTTTCAAAGTTCTTATTTGTAAGCCCAAATGAAATTACTGCTTCTTTATCATAAGCTGAGTCTTCTAGCGTAAGTTCCACGGGCCGATGTAGTCAGCAACCACTGAATAGCCTGACGATAAAGAACGAAGCTTCTTGGCCAGCTACGCATCTCTCATCAACCACCACATTTGTGTCAGGAATCGAGGAAGAACAGGTTTCAAATTTTGGCATGAAAAGTGTGTAATTCCCTTCTAGAAAAGGAAAGGTATTTATTTAGCCTCTCAGGCAGACATATCTTAATGCTACAAATACTTCTCTCTTACTTGTAATTCCTATGGTGAGATGAACACAAAAGCAAAAAAAAAAGCTTCCTCATTTCCTTTCTTGTCTTCAGTGACTTCCCATTTAACTCTGAACAAAGTAAGTCCCTACAGTCCTACAAAGTGTAAGTTCTTGTCCCTGTATTTTTGCTCTCACTGCTTTTTGTTTTTTTAATGTTTTGTGCAGGTCTATCTATTACCCATTAAAGCTGGGAGTGGCACCCCTGTTTGAAGGCTCACCCAACTGCATCTTTACAAGTCAGTATGTTTTGTTCCTCAAATATTTAAAGAAATTTGGTCTGGAACACCGTTCTCACCAATGCAGAGCCTGGTACTGGAGCCACTTCTGCAGGAGTCCTCACTCTCTTGATAGTAAATGACTAGTAAGAGGCTGCTTTACATACACATTTGACGTCAAGTACGTGGTGCTTTTAAAAAGGGAGAGAAAAGCCAGTTACATGTGAAGAAACGTGTCTCCATTGTAAGTGGTGCTGGTGGTGTGAGCCTCAGATGCTACCTGACACAGAAACGTTTTCTATATTATCAAACAATGAGTCATGCAATTCAGAGCAGTTTTAATGAAGTGCATGTTGCAGCAAAATGCTTAAAAACTAGTGGTTTATATAATAAATCTTGAGAAAGATACATTTATCAAAACATCAATTACACTGACATGTCTTGCTAACATGGACTATTTTCATTAAATTTGGTTAGAAAATTGCTTTCTATGAAAACTACATTTTACAAATGAACAGCCTGTCTCACAGGTGACTATCGGGCTACCACCGTTAACTTCACAAATGGGCTGCGCTGTGTGAGCGCCAACACACCCAGCAAACCCTGTGGGAACAGCGGCACGCTCCGCCAGCCGCAACCTTCACGAGGAACCTGGGCGCAGCATCAATTCCAAATCCGAGGACGCGACGTGAGTGCTGCCTAGATGGACCACAGGCTCTGCTGCTGCAGTGCCGGGAGAGCCGATCTCACCCTGTTCACCACGGGGACGCCCCGCCGTGGTTCTAGAAGCAGCGATGGTGACGGGGGTTCAGTGTGCACTCAGCCAGGAAAAGGCTTGCCCGGCAGACCTCGGACCTCACAGAAGGCGACGCACTCGTCGCGGAGGACTCCCCCAGTCGCACAGGTCTGACGGCCAGTTGGGGACCTCAGTCAGAGCTGAGCGATGTCCATGCGAGTCACTGATGGGGCAGGGAGCACGGCAGGCGTTGGTGTGGTCTTCGAAAACAGTAAGTCCTATGAAGAAACCAGCCTTTCTGAAGGGGATGCATCTCTCTTTTCAATGAAAAATACACACGTGTGTGTATATATACATATACATATATATATATGCATTAGTTTCTTTAGCTATTTTGAGAATATTGATTAGGAAGCTGTTTTTCATAAATTACTTTTTATTGTAAAACTGCAACAGTGACATCCAGTGTTTGGTGAAATTAATGGCAGGTTGTCCCCAAGGACAGTTATGGACCCTAAAGATTTGAATGAGGATGTTTGCCCTTATTTTTCTGGGGAACGTACACACAGAAACGTGCTTCCCTTCCACGGGGCTTCACTGACGTGGGAGGGTGGTCACACCTCCCCACAGGTCAGTTCTCAGATGACACTGGTCAGTGGGTGTCCACGCTGATCCCTCTCCGCCCTGAGAACGCGCCTGCCATTTCACGGGGTTTGGTGAGGAGTCGGGTGGGCATTCGTCTTTGCTTCGTGACCTGAGAACCACAGAGCGCCGGCGGGAGGACGGCTGGCGGCCCCGCAGGACTGACCGGGTGTGGCCCACTTTGTTCTCTGTGGTTCTTCTTGGCCGTTTGGTGTCAAGATGGGCCACCCAGCATTTAAAGAATTATTCTGCCCAGAGAGGGAACATTAGCTTCTTGCTGCACGTGGGTTCTTTGAATCTGAGTCCCGCTCTCTGCCCTGGTAGAGCGTCACCACTGTTCCAGACTCTGGGCTCCTTGCAAAGCCCCTCTCGCGCCCGACGCAGGAACCACCCACCCAGGATGCGAGCCAGTCCAGCACTGCCTCGCAGGGTCCCGCAGCCCTTCCGTCCTCATCAGGACTCACTCCAGCATTTCCGATGGCTGTACTAGGCTTCCCAACGTCTGATCCCAGTCAATTTCTCCGCCTCTCCATCACTTTCTCCTGTTCCCACCATTTTGTCTGAATGCCAACAATGCACCTCAGTGCTCTGAACAAATTATGTTCCATCGAACTACCAGCCCGCTGCTTCCTGGATGGGTCTTTTCAGTTTCCCTAGTTCCCTCATTCTCTCTGCTTTAGTTTCCTTTTTGTAAACGGGTATAAGTAATTCATTATGACTCTTTCGATGACGCTGATATTAAGAAAAAACCAGAAAATAATATCCAAATGAAACAGTCACAAAGGGTCAAGGTAAATAATGGATCTTTAATAATGCACGATTTGTTTTATCAAAAGTATCACAATTTGGGCAGTTGTGCCAAAAAGTCAGTTGGATAGTTGAAAGTAGTTTTTAAAATTTATTTCAAAAATATTCCTTTAACTTTTTTATTTTGGAGTAGCGGACGCCCCCAGGAAGTAGCTGCACAGACAGTGGGGTGAGAGCTGTGCACGCCCGCCTTGCCTCCCTCGAGGACCGGCACTCTGAGCAACGCAGGGCCCAAACCAGGGCGCTGGTGTGGGCACGGCGCGCGTGCACAACCTCGGGCCATCTCGTCACACGCGTAAGCTTGTGCAGCCACCACTGCGCTCCGCAGACAGAACCACCCCGTGACCACGGCTTCTCTGCTGTTACCCCTTTACGGTCCTACCTGTACCTCTCTGCCTCGTCATCTCCGAGTCCTCGGAGCCACTCGTTTTTGTTCTCCACCTCCATCATGGTGTTACTTCAAGAAAGTTATCTGAATGGCATCACAGAGTGTGCAGCCTCTGACTCTCGACTGAGCCCGACGCCCTGACACCCAAGCAGCATCTCGCAACAGTCGGTTTCTTCTCACTGCCGGGCAGCGCTCCACGGTGTGAATCTACGACCGCTCTATCGACCACTCGCCTGTTTTTGAGGTTTTCAGGTTTGGGCTGTTAAAATACAGCTGCTGTGAGGCTCTTCTCTGGATACGAGTTTTCGTTTCTCTGGGGCACATACTGGAGCGTTCAACCGCCTGGTTGCATGGGAAGCGTGTATTTGTTATTTTTAAGAAATTGCCCACAGATTTTTCCAGTCACCCCACCACCTTACATCCCCGCCAGCGAGTGTGGAAGCCCCAGCGGCCTTCCCCTTCACCAGCGCTGCCGTCGCCCGGGTCTAACGCCAGCGTCCTTGCAGACGTGCAGAGACACCGCGCCACGGCGGTGGCGCACGCGTGCTTTATAGCTGCTGGTGTGGGACACCTTTCCAAGTGCTCGTCTGCCAGGCAGCCATCCTCTTCAGTAACAGGCTCACGTCGCCATTTTTCTATTTAAATTTTGTTTCTTCATGTTGAACCTTTGAAACATCTTTAAATATTCAAGATGCGAGTCCTCTGTCTTATACGCGGTTTGCAAATATTTTCTCTCAGTCCCTGGCTTACTTTTTTCTCTTAATTTATTCACAGAATATTTTGCAGAGCAAATTTTTAAAAAGCTTTTGATTTGATTGTCTCATGTTCTGTTTTCTGTGTATCTCTCCACTTTATGATTTCCTGTTTCCTCATTTGTGCCTGCCTTTGGGTTTCTGACAACATTTTTAGATTTTCATTTGTGTTACGCACTTGAGTTTACGTCTGCATTGCTTGTAGCCCTCGCTCTAGGTGCTGTACACACAGAGCTCACCACAACCTGTCAGGGCACTTTTCACCAGCACGCGTGAAATGCAGAGGCATTATTCCTCTTTATATTCCTTTGCCTTTCCTCATTTTAATACAAGTCTCTTAAATATTTCCTCTAAACACATTAGGAATCACAGTAGACAATACTATAAATTTTGTTTCAAATGTTAAAAGTAACTTAGAAAACTCAAGGGTGAACAGAGTTCTATTGTATTTACCTTTATGTTTAAACATCTGCGCCGCTCAGCCCGGAGGGAGTCTGCCCTTACCCCGACCTCCCCCCCCCCCGCCCCCTCTCCGCGCCCACCTAGCAGGCTGGAGGTTGGGGGCAGGCTAACACAGTCAGGGGAGTTCAGAGAGCAAACAAATCAACAGAGGAGGAGAAAGGACACTGACCGAAGGCAGGAGTAGAGAAACAGAGGAACAGAAGGGCCACGACAAGCAGAAAACACGTCATGATGAACTTCCAACCCCACCATGAACATAATCAACGTAAGGGAATGGAAACCTCCTACTGAAGGGCAGAGACTGTCAGACTGGATGAAAAGCTAATAAGCACACGTGCATGCTGTTTATAAGACACTCACTTTAAATAAAAAGACAGACGAATGCTGTGGTATGATACTTAAAATCTGGTAGTTTATACAATACCTTTTAAAAAAAGTTGCATTTATCAAAATGTCAATTATATTGATATGTCTTTCTAACATGGACTATTTTCACTGAATTTGGCAATAAAATTGCTTTTCATGAAAACTGTATTTTAAAAATTGAATGTCTCACAGGTGACTATCAGGTTATCATAGGATTAACATGTATGCACCTAAAAGGGAATTGCAAAATAACTGAAATACAAATTTATAAAATAGTAAAGAAAAAAGAATGAAATTCCAAAATAGTTGGAGATTTAAAATCTGTCCCAGCAATTGATAGAACAGGTAAACAAGAAATGACATTACTTTGAACCAACTTGGTCTCTTTGAACTTTATAGAACATGACAAACAACTGTACGATGGAGTTTTATTTGAAAGGCTTGTGGAATATCAACTTTATTGTGGGTCATATAACAACTCTCAATAAATTTCAAAATATAGAATTCACAAAGAATAATGTCTGATGCTACTGAATTGAGTCAGAAATGTATTACAGTTATTATATTTAAAAAGCAGTAGCAGAGAACAGTCCACAAGCCAAAGGAGAAGCCACACAAGAAAAAATAAAATATTTTGATCCCAACAATAAGCACAGCTTATGAAAGTTTTTGGAAGTAGTTAAAGCAGTGCTCAGAAAAAAAATAGAGTTTTAAATGCCTACTTAAAGAAGAGAGATGTAAAATGAATAAACTATGTTTCCATCTGGAGAAGCTAAAAAAATGGAGCAAATTAAACTAAAAAAGACAGGAAAAAAAACCCCCATAAATCAATGAAATGGAAAACAGACATTAATAAAGTATATTTTAGAATACATTAAGTATTGAAAATATTATAAAACTGATTAACTCCCAGTGAGATTGATCAAGACAAACAGAAAATGCAAATTACAAATATCAGAATATAAAAAAGCAAATTTCCAGAAATCACGTAGCCTTAAACAACAGAATGATACTATTAAAAATTATGACAAATTATGAATTTTTATTAGATAAAATGGGTGATGTCCTTAAAAACAATAATTTATCAAAAATGATTCAAGAAGGAAGAGAAAAATCTGAATGTCTCTACCTGATAAAGAAACTGAATTCACTCAGCACTTCAGCGTTTAGCTGCCAAGGCTTTGACCTGCTGTCTCTGAGCATCTGTGCTTCACTTGGATTGATTCTGTGCATCTGTTAGCAAGATGCGTTCTCACATAATTGTTTCTTCACCGCTGGCCATTTCAACTTAGGAAAAGTTTCCTAAGAATGCTCTAGTTTTGGTCAGCAGGGGAAATCTGTTATCTAAAAACCACAAATCAATAAAAGAAAGCCCTACAAACAGGAAATGGGTAAACTACTTGAACAGGACGTCACAAGAAGGTGTAGAAACAGCCAAGAAGTAAACGAGAAGGGACAAATTAAGCCACGGTGAAGTAACAGCTCATATTTATAAAGGTTAAAGTCAAAATGACAGGAAATATCAGTAGTTGATGAGGATGGAGAGCAAACAGAATTCTCACGTGTTGCCCTTGAGACGGTCAGTTACTTTGGAAACTGCCACAGTTTTCTATAAAATTACTCACTCACTCATCTCCCCTAACACCCTGCAACCCCACTCCCAGGGTCCATCCAGAAGTGGAAGCATGTCCAGAAAGGACTGGAGCAGGAAGGTGCCCAGAAGCCTGGCACACAGCAGCCTCACGCTGGGAAGCCCCTGCATGCTCACCACCAGGGGTGGATGAGCCAGCCCCTGCGCTTCCGGGCAGCGAACAGGAGTTTGTAACAAAAGGGGTGTCACTGCGAGTACGCGCAACAGGCACGCAAGGGAGCTTCCGCAGCATTCTGACGAGCACGGAAGCCAGGTGCAGGGGAGGGCCTGCCGTGGGGCCTGTTTTACAAAGCAGCACAACGAGCGGAACTACCTTGCGGTGGTGGGATCAGGCAAAGCCGGTGCTGGCTGGAAAGGGGCCTGACTGAAGAGTTCTACGTTTTGTCCCCTACGGTGTGCAGATCTGTCCAAACCAACCAAACAGCACATTCATGGGTGCCTCTCACTGCACATGTCACACCTCAGTCAGTCATACGGGAGAAAGGAGCGATTTAAAGGCTCCTACACACAAGCGCACCCCCACCCCACGGCGGCTGCAGGGAAGGATCGGGGCTGGGTGAAGCCAGCTCTGCAGGAAGGGGACGCGCCGCCATGACCCCATTGTCTTGGGACCTGGAGCCCCATCGGGGCCTCCTGCCACAGTGTCAGCGCTGCTTCCCCGCGTCAGGGGCAGGACTCAGGACCAGATCACAGTAGTTGCATTCAGGACGGAATGAATACAACAAAACACTAGCGATGCAGTAGAAATCTTGGGCTTAGTTTTCTAGATTCATCCACATTCAGTTTATAATCCTTGCGCATCTATTCACCGTCTAGTTCACCTACTTCATTTTCAATGGTTTTTTTTTTTCCATCTCTTAATAGATGGGGATGGTGACAGCGAAAACCTCAAAGATTCCTTTTTAACTTGCAAATGATTTAATTCTCACAAAGCAAAGGTTCTCAACCAGGGGCAATGTTATCACACAGGGGACTGTGGGAATATCTGAGACGTTTCTGGTTGTCACAACCAGGGTATGAGATGTTTGTTCCTAGAACCTAGTGGGTGGGGCCCAGGACACTACAAAATATCCAGAAGGCACAGGACAGATCCCTTCCTCACAACAAAGAGTTATCTGCTCCAAATGCCAATAGCACTGCACTTCCCCCTGTGATTTCTCCTACTGCCCTTTAAGACTGAAGTCCTTACCTTCCACAAGTTTAATTTTTACAGATCTATTAATGTGCGAGTTGACTTTTCGTACTTAATTTTTCAATCCACCGCGTGGAAAGCTGTGAGTCTCGATGAGGACTCTACCTGGCTTTCCTCCTCCAAATCAGCTGTCCTAATACTATTTCTCAGATAAGTGTTTCTATCCCGGTGGCTCAGGATGGCGACTTTCTGACAGAGAGTCAGTTACCATGTTGCAGAACTAGTTTTCAGGACTGTTTCACTCCTTTAAATGAAACTTACTTGTACCCTACTTCTGAAAAACTACCAATTTTGTTTCAATGTTTTAATTTCCGGTAGTGAACTGGTTATTTATTATGTCTTCAAAAAGCTACAAACACCACGAAAGTAGGGGTTGCATTATTGAATTTTGTATCCTGGTATACAGTTTGCAATTATCAGTTGTTAAATTGTTTAAAAGGTATTTCCAAAAAATTTTAACATCTTACCCTTTAATTTTTCCAAGTAAAGTTAAAAACTTTCTCACGTACCAATATCAAGAACTAACACAAAACCAAGGGCATTTAAATAATTCAGTAAGTGGATTTTTTGGTGTGTGTGTGTGTATACCAGATTTAAAACTTGTTCGGGATTTCTGTGAAAACGTTCACATCTAAAAACACTTGCAACCATTTATCCTAAGCATTGTGAACATTTTCCCTCTGAGAGTTTACCCATTTGCTTAGGAAACATTTTGCTGTTATAGGTAATGCAAGGCTAATTTAGCTTCCGTCTAAGTGATTACTAATCGTTATTACTGAACTCCAAGCAAATTCTGTAATTAAATTTGATTATGAAACAAATTTAAAATGTTTCTGTCTGGTTTTATTAATAAGGTCATTCAGTTGGATGTCTATGATTTTGCTTCTGAAACTCACTAACTTACCGTCAAATCACATGCACAGTTAGAGCAGCCTTTATAGGAAGAAGCTCTCAAGTGCTTATAATTAGAGAAACACTCCTGAAAGGACACTCTGCATACAGACGGGACAGACTGCTCCCCAGACTCATTATGGAATCTGGATGTATCTTTCAGCTTTGCGGCCTAATTGCTGGAGTCTCCGCGACCTCTCCCCCCTTGGAGGGTCCCCAGGCCCCAGAGCAGGCTATCAACCTGCGGGTGCTGCTTCTCCTTCTGCCACCAGGTGTCGCTGCGTAAATGGAAAATTCTGTTGAGGGTTTTGCTGGTTTCATGAGTCCAGGTTCCTATCAAAGGCTGTGAAATGAACCTTCAAGACGATCTTCAATCCTCAAGATCTCACACTCATAATGGTAAGCTAGGCAAGCACACATCCCACCTTGGACCCAAAATCTACAGATCTTTTTTGATTAGCTCTTAAATTTCATATACCAGCAGTGTTGGGACAGGACCTAGTCCAACTCTGCCCACTCATTAATCGAGTGGTTAACAGCTAATCTGGTCAATCAGCAGCCTTGGATTAACTGTCCCCTTTGGGACAGTCGTCAATACCCAGGAGGCTGGGCAGCTTTTCTTTTAAACCATCAGAATAAGAAGAGTCTGTTCACCACCCTCTCCCCCGGTCAGGGTCTTCCCAAGCTTTCTGAGGGAGGTTCTCCACTGACTTGTGCTCCTAAGGGAGGTGAGCCCCAGTGATTCTGAAGAGCCCAACTCTGCATCTTAAATGAGACGTTAACGTTGGTGATTCAAGGTGGGTCCCTACCTTTGACACCCCGGAGTCACTCCACCAGCTGCTCTTCCTGACAAACAGGAGAACGCAGCTGGGGCCTTTCTCCTGGGACGTGCACTTTGCAAACACTGTGCCCCACACCATTCACACTTCCCGGGAAACGAACAAAGGGACTGGAGCTGCTGTAGGATTTTGCACCTGTCCTTGCCAGAAGCACTCTCGTCCACAGCTGCAGTGATGAAGCTGGAGGAGAGGCCGTTTCAAGGTGCCCGTCAGCACTGATAATTCCAACCGCAGTGGGCTATCCTGGGGTCGGGACTGGGAGCCTTGGGAGGAAGGCCTCTCTGGTCATCACCCCCAGGCGCAGGGCCCCTTCTGCCAGGCTAGATGCTTCTCCACACTTTCAAAAACAACACAATTTGAATTTCATCCTGTCAGCTGCCCGTCAGTGTGTGTTCTTCCTGCCTCCCCGCCATCCCCCCATGAATTGCCTTTGCTATTGCTTTCCACACTTTTGCACACACACTGGCTTTTCTTTGGATAAAGATTCAAAGTTGTCATCATGCCCTCCTGAAAAGGGGCCTCCAGCTCCTTCTCATAATTCTGGGCAAGGTGCAAACTTGGCTTTGAACTAACTCATGCTTCCTGACTGTTTAGGACAAAAGGTTATCCGTGTGATGTAAATGCGCAGTGATTACCCGGCTGCGTTCTGACCTCTGGCCCTGGGAAAACACCTAATGACCTCCCGCGTCTGTCCTCCCATGGACCAATGTGGCGGGTGGGGCCACTAATTGCACTTGTCTCTGTTCAGCCACATTCCCAGGATGCTAAGACTAGTCACAAGTGCTAGACCCCAATGGGGCACAAGCGATCCTTCAGAAGTCCTCGTTTGCTCGTGTGAGCTCAGAATATGAACGAGGTTGGGCCTGGGCACAACCACAGCATCCCCTGCGAGAAGTCGCCATCTCATTCCCTGTGCTGCCCTCCCACTCCCCCGCGCCCCATGCCCTCGGACAGAGGCTGCTTCAGGCAATTTCTCCTCCAGATGTTTCCTTTACCGATGTTTATACTAGGTGAACTGGAAACCGTTCTCTCCAGGGCTCTTCTGGATACTCAGTGAGGGAGATCACCAATCCCTTTACCTAGTAATGACAACTCAAAATTTACTTGCTAATTGTTAGCCAGTTAATCCTTGACATCACTTCAACAACATTCGCAAATGGAAGCTATTCAGACAATTGTCTCTATTAGGAATGTCAGGGCTGAGGCTAACTCTTTTTAAAGCTATCTGTCCCCAAAGTACCACTGACTTTGTATTTATGCCATCTCCAGAAGCCAGATGAGCTGAGGTCACCACATCTTTTTGTTGTATGTACAGGTACCACTGAGAAAGAGCGGAATGACATGGAACATCTAGCACCACGGACAGCACCCATCTGCGTCACAATCACGTTTCCACCATTCTGACTTCGGTGATTGATAATGTGCTTCGCGTGTAACTTTGGCCAATACTCTTGGCACATATTAATGCTCTACTTTCATTGCTCCTCTATGTATGTGTTTTCATTTTCAGTTATATCTATGAGTTGATGGTTCATGGCTTACAGCTGCGACACTTTCGTGAGCTTTTTGAGGTCAACCCTACGTCACGTGCCTCCCAATTTCCTTTATGGCTCCCCCAGCAGTAATGTCTCGCTCACAGGAAGTACTCAGTAAACATCCTCTGGTTGATTAGCACCAAGCAGAACTCTCTCAGGACACGTATAAAACCCTCTTCAGCAATCAGCCAGCAATTTTCACTGTCTCATACAAGCATAAACTTAGCAATATTGATGCAAGAAATCTTCTCCTTTTAAACAAAAGAACACTGAAATGAAGCATTTTCCGCAAAGGAGCTGTGTGTCTGGGCTCTGATGAAGATGGTTTTAGGAATGTCAGTAACACATCAGTAAATAATTTGATCGCTGAGTTCGGCAGCCAGAAAAGAACTGATAACTGTTTATTCTTCTTGTGATTCTAACACCTAGTTTCAGCTCTTATGCATGGATTTGAAATTAAATATGTGCGTGTTACACCTCTTCTTTACGGAAAGCTACTGCAGTCTGATCGGGAACGACAGGAGAGAGAGAGACGGGCAGGTTGTCAAAGGCAGGTTCCTGCCTCCTGTCCTGACCAAGCCGCTCCGAAGTGGCTGGCGGAAAATCTGTTAGAAGACCTTGCAAAGATCCTGCCTAGAGAAAAAAGTTGTTAGGGGATATGAGAATCCTCTCCAAGGAACCTCTGAGAGCACAGCAGACATGCCGTCAAGTTCTCAGGTTTCGGAGTCGCAAACGCCGGCTCACTCACTGGCAGTAAAACTGGACACAGAGGGAAAAGCCCATGGGAATATCTGATAGTTTCAGAAAACAGCCTCAAAAAGGTGGCAACATATTGCACACGTCTCACATTCACACAAGTTTGGCTTAATTTTTTCTCAGCTTCAGGTGGTCTCTTCATACTTTGTTCTCTCATGACAGCTCCTCTCCCGACCTGCTCTCACGGCTGCGTCTGTATCTCGGAACTTTAACACCCTGCATTTGGCTGTTGACCGTCCTGGTTCCCCAGGACTGGATGTGACTCCCCTCCGGGGACGCCCATCCCCACCGGCAGTGACACACACTCCGGCCCACACAGCCAAGCACCTGCACACGCACCTCTGTCCCGTGAGGCCTGGTCATGACACGTTCTTTTATCTTCTGTGCTGTGACACAGAGAATAACTGATGAATACTGTATGAATAAACAAGTGAAACATTTTCAATTAATTACATACAAAATATTGATGAGTGGTTAAGTGTAAGACACTTTTGGATTTATGAGATTAAAGGAAAAGTTTCTGAAAGAAAATACAGAGACAGTTTAAATATGGTTGGCCCCTGAACAACACGGGTTTGAGCTTCTGGGGTCCGTTTATAAACATATTTTCTTCAATAGGTACCTGTGTTACCACACAATCCAGGGTTGGCTGAATCCAAGGACACAGAACTGCTGATACGGAGGGCCTACTATGGGACTTGAGAACTCATGGATTTTGGTATCCATGGGCCCCAGAATCACTCCTCCGTAGATACTGAGAGACAACTGTATTTAAATAATCCATATTGCCCCTAATTTCATTAGAGCATTTTCAGTGTGGGAAGAATTCTGAAGAACAATTATCCACATTAATAGCACTCAAAAATAACAGAAATTCTAAAATAGATTCCTACAGGCTGTGCTCTCTTTCTAAAAAAAGTTATTTTGCTACACATACTGATTTTAACCTACTTTTTCACTTCATCCTGCCCACACAACTGCTGTAACACAGCTGTTTCAGTTGGAACAGAAGTTACTTTCTTGCTACCAAGACTTCTCTATGTACAAACATGAAAACCCGGTGCAGAATCCTGTCGGTAAAACCAGGACGGTCTGCGGTGAGGCAGACAACACACCCACGGCCGGAGCTGAGGGACCTCCCCACCTCACGCCCCTCACGCGCCTGTCTGACTCCCCAGCATCCCACACAGTGTCCCACCCACGTCCATCCCTGCAGCTGGCATTCCCTGAGTGCTGCGTACGTGGTAGCGAGGCCAGCATTTCATCACAGGCACACCTCGGAGGTCTGGCTGCTGACCACTGCGAGGAAGTGCGTCACACGGACATCTCTGATTTCCCGGCACAGGCTACAGTTGTTTCCACTGCAGCATAGTCCAGTAAGTATGCAACAGTATTGTCTAAATAATGTACATACCTTAATTAAAATACTTTATTCCTAAAAACACTGACCATCATCTGACAAAGCAGGGTTGTGGCAAACCTTCACTTGTGAAAACGCAGCACCTGCAGAGCCAACAACGAGGTGCACCTGTGGCTGCCGGCCCGCTTCCTGCCTGGCGTGTGGCACCCGACACCCGATGCGGGCTCCACACAGTCACGTCAGGAGCAGCAGTGATGTGTCCACAACTGAATTTACGGGGAGGTAAGGCCACATCTCCACGAGGCACCACAGGTCAAGTGCAGAGCCAGCCCCTACTGCAGAACACACGTGCAAGGCACGAGCAGGCTCTGTGCTCGGCGCTGCAGGACAGTTTACAGTGAAAGAAGGGCCAGCCCACAAGGAGACTGATGTAGAGAAACAGCTCTCAAATGTCCCAGTCTCGGGATCTTTCATGAAGAAGGATCACTGAGGATCCAAAACAGCTTTGGATTACATGGGCTAAATCTATGGAATTTTACCATATCAGGAAATAACTAAGAACTTCTAAAATATGTACTCATTTTGAAATACGACAAATCCATTGTGTATTAACATAAATAATGTATTTTTGTGAAAAATACTTTCCAAAGCAAAGAAAAAAAAATAGCAAGGAGAGGATTTTACCATTTTCCGAGTCCCTCCAATGCCCACCTTGACAGCAGCTGGGAGCTTCGTGTTTGTTTCTGTGAGCAAACTGCCGTGGCATCAGGAGCCGTGTGGCCTCCGGGAAAACGCACTGGGCCCTCGGGGTAGAGTGGGGCAGAGGGGCAGAGCTGAAGGGGCAACGGTGTCTTGGTATCATTACTGAACCTGTTACGACCTTGGGGACCCCGGGGCTCTGGACGATGGCCTGAGGCTCAGAGGGGACTTGATCCCACGTGGCTGAGCGCTTTGTGGGCCTCCAGCGTGGCCAGTCTCAGGCCCTTCACCAGGGAGGAGGTGGTACAGATGCCCCACCCCATCAGCCGTGCTCGGCGGTTCTCCATCATTGGATCCCAGCAGAAAACACATGAGCGTTTGAACAAGAAAATCATTTTCCACATCCTTGCCTAATTCCTGCCTTTCTATCCCTTCATTTCTTTCTTGCCCAGGATTGACCGTTTCTCAGAAATCAACAGTAACTACGTCAGTTCCTTTTAGGAAACACCTAACCCACCTCAGACACAACGGCAGCTTACCCCTTGGCCTCTCCAAGGCATCAGATCTCACACGCAACAGCAGTTCCCTTCCTGGGGTTTGAGTTACTTGGTGCCACGTAATTTCAGCTGCAGGAAACAGGCCAGGGCCATGTGCACTGAGTGTCCAGATTCACTCCGGGTCTGCTGGCGTTCCCTTGGTCTGCGGTAGGGAGACTGGCCTGTAAATCCCTGGTGTGGTGTTCATCTCTTCTGTCCCTAATCTCCGGTGATCAAATGCTCAAATAAAAATCAAATGCCCCCCAGAAAAAAAAAAAAAAAAAACAAACACATGTATAGTATTACTTGGCACGAAGTGGCCTGAGTCCAAACCAAAACAATACTATCTCCTTAAAGAACCCACAAAAGTCCTGAGCGACACACATCTCTATAAGGGAAAAGCTCAGTTTACGCGACCCTTTACGAAGTCTGGAGACAGAGCGTGGACTCCGGGAGCCGTCAGGACACCCTGGGCTGCACCAGCCGCACACGTTCATGCCAGCAGCACTAGAAGCGTCCAGTGCAGGTGTGACCACAGCGAAGGGCCACACTACCCCGAGGCTGGCTCACAGTCTGGCTGTTACGACGGGGGAAGACACGGCTGTGCCTGCTACACCCACTGTTTCCTTAAAAAAATAATGAAGAAACGTACTTCAATCCTTCCTCCTGCGGCTGGCTGAGGTCAGCCGGCGGAGTTTCCCGCACCTCCTGATGGTGCAGCCCGTGAACTCAGTGTCCCACCCTCCATGTGTGACGCCACGTCAACCGATGGGTGGTGGCAGAAACGACAGCAGACGTGACACAACACGGCGCCCCAGGCACCACGCCAAGCGCCTCCACACACAGTCGTTCACTTTGTCCCCACAAAACTCTGTGGGTCACATGCTGTGAGTATCCGAACTCACAGGGGCGCACATGGGCGGAGCCACTTGCCTCTGGCCGCACAGCCAGGACGTGGTGGGTCTCGGGTTTGAATCCTGGAAATCTGGTTCCTGACTCTTTGTTCTCAGAATCCACATTGGGAGGAAGCAGATGTCCAATTTCCACTCATAGGTTTTCTTCAAATTTATTACAAATCAGATCTGGAAAATCATCCCAAGAAAGACAGAGTTGTAAGGTGATTTGCAAGAGAAAAACATAGCTATAAAACATACCTCATGCTAATAAAGATGATTTTAAAAGGAAACAATGTCTCTTGGTAAACACCCCAAACCTACAACATTTCTTTCAAGAGAAACATACACCAATAAACAATGGTATTAAAAAACACTATAATTTTCAGTAAACGTTTTATTATTTTAGTGATCACAAAGAGGAAATCTGCAAGTATGATTATGACTTTTTATACCACAATAAAATAGGACAGAACCACATTTCTGGAAGTGGGTTTTTGAAGTTTGATATTGACATCATAAATACTTTGTACACTTTTTTTTGAGCCCAAACCATATAACTTTCATAACATCTTTATCCTTTTCTTAATTTTTTTGTTTGCTTAAAATCATGAGGAAGTAGTTTCAGATGTTTCTTCCTTTACGGATCTGAATTGGTTGATACGGTGGAAACTTACAAACACACATTTGGGTTTCCTGTGATTTCCAAATACGCCCAGAAAGCAAGGCAACAGCTTTGACTCCATTTTTCCTCAGCAGGTCCGGGTCATTTACTGGTGTGACAGGTACCAGCCAGCAGGTAAAGAGCTGAGCACACACCCACCCAAACGCTGAGGAACCCTTCATCAGTCTCCGATCTCTTCTGACAAACATGCATCTAAATCACATACTTTAGCAGGTGAAACACCCCTCCTTCCCCATTGCCACCCACAGCCAGAGTACCGATGCCGGCAGCATCTAAATAGGGTCACCTCTTCCCACCTGTGTCCCCAGCAAGCCCCTCGCTACCCCCAGGCATTACTACAACCAAGGGCAGTGCTGACAAGGGACAAAGTCCACCAGACAGAGGTGCCCAGCCCTGCGCATCCGGAGACGCAGCTGGCAGAGCCGTGCCTTCCTGACTCGCTGGTTACTTCCCTGAACTTCTAGGGTCAAATAGTCTAGAACCTTCAGAAATACCCACGACAAAAGCAGCACCAAACACTCGAGCTTAGGGTACCAAGGAAGCCTGAAAACCATCAATCATTCTTACTACGTATTTTAGAAGAGTGCCCAGCGGTCAATACAAACAACATCAGACTCAGCCGAGCACACGTGGAGGCTTTTCCTTTGTTCACCTGGAGCGGCAGACGAGGGGCGGCGGGGAGGGGGGACGGGCTGGGACATACTGAGTGCTCGCTCTTCTGAGTGTCTCAGTCCTTCCCGCCCAGTGGGCAGGGTGCCTGCTTATATGGCCCACTTCTCACTAGCACAGTATCGCCCAGATTGCGTCTGAAGATCTCGGAGACTGTTACTTCTATTATTTTTACTTTTTATTATTAATATTTAATAGTATTTGACTTTGATTCCTTCCCTCAAGGAAAGTGGTGACACTCTGACATCTACCAAGCACAGGGCACGTCATTACTGGAGTGAAATATTAGAACTGAAGGAAAAAGCCGACCGCTGCAAACACATCCACCCATTTACTCTGTGTTCTCAGCACAACATTCTCCCACGTACTCACTGCTGCCTCTAAGTTCACGGCTGTCATGTACGCGCACTTGTTTATATTATACGTGTATCTAACGTGTGTTTAGTGAAAAACCCAAAGAGAAAGTCACATTATGAACTAAATATTTGGAATGGATTCTGATACAACACACGGCGGTCTGTGAGGGCTGAGGCCACAGCACAGGAAGCCGCAGCTATGAGACGGGACGCGTCCCCACCCACATCTCGGGGCACAGACACTTCCCTCGAGGTGTTGCACACAGACGGAGGCTGGCTGCTGAGACCGAAGCCTCTGGAAGAAATCTGAGATGGGCATGGCCAGAGGGGCTGGCTCAGCAAATCCATGTTCAGTCCAGACAAAGCAGGGTGGGGCGGGCACAGGGGGTGGGTGGGGGACAGCGGGACCGGGCCGCCAGCGCAGGACGTGCGCCGCAGGCGTGTCTCTCCACGGCACTCTGTGTTTTCTTCTTTCTGTATCACACAAACACAGATATGCAGACTGTTCCAAATAAGCCTGGTCTGCTTGTAGCTTCCAAAGCATCTTTAGAATACTTTCATTAATGTGTGTTATAAATACGTTAAAAGAGGCTTCAGAAAACTTTTAAGAATTTCTTCAAGATAATTTGAAAAACTCGAATGTTCTCGTGTTTTCGTGTCACCGTGACATCAAACCGTCAGTGTCTGATGTGCCTTTTCTAAGCTTCCCCTTACAGAATAAACGAAACGCGTGTGCACATGCACATATGTGCGTGCAAACACAAGCACAAACACAGTTCTGGCTTGTGGCAAACAACGTGCCTGCTGAGAAGAAACAGAAAATCCAGATAGTCTACAAAAATAAAACATCTCTTCGAAAGCAATGAGATCTTTTAGAGCAGCCAGGTCTCAAGGGCCTGAGTGATAAAAAAGGACTAACTATACAGAGGAGAGCTTGCATCAGAAAACCCGCTGTTCGCATCTGGTCTCTTGCCGAGTCGCAGCTCTGCGCGGAGAGGCTTCTAAGAAGTCAACACGTTGGCGGGACCCTGGGAAACATCCCGGGCCGGAGAAGAAACATTAGAGATGGGACCCCAGGCCGCCAGGACTCGAAGGCCCCCCCGGGTGAGAAGCGGGGGCAGAGCTGGACACACACTCAAAGGTTTGAATTTCGGACAAGTGCTGAGTATTTCAGCCGCACTGAGCTGGTCCAGGGAGAGCAGGCCTTCTGGCACCCTCACAAAACTGGGGGCTTTTTGTTTGAGTTCAGGAACCGGGGGACGTGGGGCCTCATTAGCACTGCCCCGTCTGAGGACGCATCCCCACCTGTGTAGGAGGAGGGAGGAGTGACAGACGGGGAGACTGAGTGACGACTGATCCACGAAGCCATGCCCACATTGTATTTTCAGAGTATGAATAAATGCCCATAATATAAGGGGCGTGTATCACCAGCAAGCTAACAAAAAGAAAAATGAGAACTTAGGAGATTAAAGTTGAAAATAAAAACATGAAAAAAGACAGACCCTGTGAATCCTGAACAAAAGCAAAGCCAGGGTGTCCTATTAACATCAGACTGCCAGGCAAGGAACGCTCCTGAAGATTAAGAGGACATTTCATGATGAGAAGGTCAACCCACCAGGAAGATGTCACAGGTTTAAATGATACACACGTTACACCACAGCTTCAGGACACGTGAAGCAAAGCTGACGGACCACAAGAGAGAGAACAGTCTACAAACACAGTGGGAGACGTTTCCACAGCTCCCTCAACCACCAGTAAAGCAAGCATGTTTCCAATAAGGTGTAGAGGTCCGAACACGGTAAATTTTGATCTAATCTGTAATGTATTCATGTGTTTTATCTGCATGCACCACGCACGGGACTGGACGATGTTTCTGCTGAGCCATGAGTCGTACGTTCTTGTCTTTGTTGCAAGGGTCTCAGGCCTTCGGCCAGCATCCCCGAGGCTCTGGTGTGGTGACTTTTTAGTAGGGTAGTCTCCGGCCTTTCATGGTTCTTTGTATGTTTGCCTGTTTTATTTATTTATTTTTTTAACTGAAGTGTAATTAATTTACAATGTTGTGTTAGGTTCTCGACAAGGATATGGCTGGCACTGAATAATGGGTATTAGAAAGCCTGAGTCGTTCAAGAACTCTGAAATAAATTCAGAAAGTTCTTCCAGAAATGGAACTCCTCCCTGCAACACGGCTGCTGGCTTCCCCGGCTGCTCCACGCCATCCCACGGCTCATGGTGTCTCTGAGGCGTCGCAGCGACCGAGAACCCCCCGAGGCACTGCTCTGATTGTAGCGCGTGCGGCGGGCTGGCTCGCTGCTCCCAGGCCTTCATGCTCGCCCTGGACCCGTGTCCTCTGACTGCAGTACCTCCCACGAGAGCAGGGACTCCGCCACGTGACTTGCCTGACCAGCAGGAGTGGACCGACGCCTTGCACGCCAGTTTCCAGCCACGATGTTAAGTGGCTCTGTGTGTTTTTCGTCTCTCTCCTAGTCTTTGGGTACCTCCACTAAGCAGTGGGCAGCTGCTAGTCGGCTCCGTAAACCTGCCTTGACTTCTGGAGCCAAGACTAGCAACTTAAGCGGTGCCCAGACATCTGCCTAGAATGTCCAACTAAGAACATAAACATTTGTTGTTGTTAAGCCACGGATATTTATTTTGGAGATGTTTTGGAAGCAGCAAACACTCTGTAAGACAGCATTTCTGTGCTCACGAAATTCGACGGGCTTCCTAGAGCCTGGAGAATGAAGATCGTCATCAGAGTTTGGTGTCCTCTGTACTTCTGTCCTGACTGTCGACTCAAGTCTTATCTTCTCAATTCCCCTTCACTAACCTCGGCTCTACAATTCAGTCCGTGAGTGACTACCACTTAAAATGTCTTTGCACGGCCAAGTCCAGCATACCTTTCCCCGCAGCACGTTCCATAAAATCCATCTGTTCCAAAAGGCTCTCTCCTTCCTGATAGAGCTTCTTATTAAGAATTACTGTGCTCTAATCAGAATTCCTATCTTCAAATCTACCGAGATTTTTATCTCACAGTCTACCTCATAAAAGACTGCCGTGATAATGCCTTCAGATTCACAGGCGACGGAAACTGTCTTCTTCTCACGCTAGGATATTTGACTGCTCATTCCTGCAGTGTTTGACACAGTGCGGCAAGCTCATCAACTTGGGGAAACATTATGGAAAATATTTTGCAAAAACAAGTAAGATGGAACAGAAATAGGGGGGCTGAGTAAACAATTAACCCTCCGTAAACATGACTTGTACTTCTCCTCAGAATTAGTCCTGAACAGCAGACGGAAATTGGTCAGAGGAGAGCAACCCTCTGCTGTAGCTAACAGTCGGAAGCTGGGGCTGAGGCAGGCGCACGGGCAGGAGAAACAGGCTTGCACAGGGTCATCCCAAGTGCCTGTAGCCGCAAACCGGGCGCGTCTGACTCAGGTGAGGACTCTGGCGCCCCAGCCGACGCCCCACCCTTCGACAGCATGAAAGAAACCCACATTTCCTAGACCGTCCGCCCTGTTCAAGTAACACCAGAGCAAAGCTTCCTATAATGTTTTAAAAATTTAAAAATATATTTAACATGTTCAGTCTGGGAATTGTGGCAAAACTCGGGAATGGTCTTCCCGGCCCTCACTTCCTGCAGCTGCAGCTCTGCGCCTCGTCTCAGCGCCGCAGAGCTGATGCACTCCCGCGCCGGGAGCCGCGGGTCACTTTGCTGATCAGCCCAGGGCAGGACGCTAGGTCTGAGAGGGACAGTCTGTTCTTTCTCCCTGGGGAGCAGACCGTAGGACTTGTGAGGTGCTCCCAGCACCAGTTACCGTCCACCACGCGTGCCGGGAACCAGGGCGGGGCTGGTCAAGGGGAGGACGCCATGGACACAGGGGCGCGCGGGGACAGGGGCCGGGCGGGCCGACCTCCGGGTTCCTGCAGGTCGAGCTGTGCGGCTCCCGCCAGGTCTTCACAGGGCCTGCCTGCAGACTCTTCTTTCCCTGAAGCTCGTCCTAGTTAGGTTTCTTGTGGTTTTCAAGCCAAAAAGCCCTAATTTTCAAAGACACTGACATGACACATATTCAGAGCTGGTGGTTCTTCCCGTAGATTTAAGAACTTACTCAGTGGATTAGAGAGCCATGTAGGTGGAGATGATTCCGCCAAAAAACATTTACTTCCTCTGGAAAGATTCCTGTTCAACATACTCAGAGAGACCTGCGGCATCTGATCTGCCCGTGCAGGATTCAGGAACCAGAGGGCAAAGCACAGCTGATGTCTTGCAGGAAACGATGCAGAAATCCAAGGCTATGAAAAGAAGCTATTTTCAACCACATTGCTATTGAGAAGAAAGACATCTGTTTCATCTGCTGGATGACAACATACCCTGGTAGACTGCGTGAGGGTGTTCTAATGACGTAGCAGGGAACAGGCAGGGTCAGCAGAGTTTTCGCTTGTTCATCTATATTCCTTTGTCTTTGACTTCAGTTACTTACGGTGTTCACATCGTCCTCACGCCTCTCCCTGTTTTCAGGAGAACCCTCCGCAGCCACAGACGTGGAACGCTCTCCTGCCTTACGTGTGGGAAGACCACCCAACCCAAGAGGGAGCACCTTCTTGTCCAAGACGCAGCCCTGGGGCAATTCTGATACTCTTGGTAAGCTTTTCCCTTGCATCTGAAGGCACACACGCACTGCTGCAACAACTTTGTTTTACTTCCAGTTCGTCTGCAGCCGTCTTCAGAACCACGTACGTTTGCATGTTTATTCCCAGTGAATTGCAGAAATAGGCCCCCAGTGTTTTAAGTCACTGAGATTCTAAGGTTGATCTGTTACAGCACCTAGAATTACCTTCACTAACACATGTCAAAATGCTTTAGTATCGCAGTAAAAGTCAGCCCTTTTCCTGTGACACTCAGAGTTATGAACGTGTTAACCAAATACTTTGTGTCAAAAGTAAGACATGGAGCCTACCAAATCCGACGCATTTGGGCTCAGTCACATGACAGCATTTTTTCTGGCTAATGTGAGTCCAGTGATTTTCCTTGGCAATAATGCTACTCATCTTTTATTATCAATTAGTACCAATATATTATGAGTGTTTCTACCCATCTAAATAGGTGCTTCCTGGGGAAACGTTCATATTCCTGGATCACACTGTCTTTTAGGCGATACAGGAAGTTACTGTGCTATCCAAACCGGGCTTCTGGATCCAAATTTATTTCAGGCGGCCATAGTTACAACTGAGCACACCGATGCGTCACTGTGACCTCCACGGGACTGACTGCTCTGCGAAACTGCCTACATCTGTTTACGTCGATGACACTATAAATCAACCCAAACAATCCCCATTCTGCTAGGTCTCCCATCTGCCAACCTCCCCATCATTCTAATAATAAGCGAATGAAACATTGTGTTTCTTTTCTCAGGCAGCAGGAGGCCATTCACCATGCTTGCTAGATTCTATTTAGCAAATAAATGTTTGGTGAAGGATTTAGCCGTCTCTAAATTCTGCAACTGAACAAATTTAATCAGCACTCATTCTACATTTTTGTTTCACTGATTTTGTGCAAAGCGTTCAATATAAAAACTTCTTAATTGACTGACCAGGGACAAATCAATCAGGTTCTCATTTTGTTTTGCCTTCTCTGGCCGCTGATTGACTGCAAAGAAACAGAGTCAAATCTCAGGTCAAACCACACAGAGAGCTGGAAGACAGTGTCAGCAGGGTCCACGGGAGGCAATCACTGTGAGAAGGAAACGGGCTTGAGTACATAAACAAGGGCAGGTCAATTAAGAATGTAAGGGTTTCGTGGTCATTGTATGAGATGCTGAGGTCTTCAGATACCCTGATCCCCCTGCCTCCAGATTCCTGACAGTCATCAGCTGGGCAGCACTAATGGCCAGAGCCAAGCACTGACCAGTGTTGAAAGAGTAGAAGTGTCACCAAATAACGGGTTGAGGACAAGGGTACATCACGTGACTTCATACCTCCAAAGCTGAATGACAGAGGATTACGTTTTCAAAGACCAACACAAACTAACTACAGTATCTGGCTGGAGCTCCAGGAGGGCACGGAAACCCAGAAGCATTATCTGAGGCTGTGGATTTTACGTAACTTTACAAACTGCAATAATACTGTTTAATGATGTTCATATCACAAAGTGACCCCCAGCTTATGTTTACTACATAGGTTTAAAGACCTTTTGCTGTCTAATAGAGGAATTCCTAATGTCACTAAATTCTAAGGTCACTAAAACTGCAGGCACAAAAAAAAAAAGTTGTGACTGACTTTGGAGCTTAAGAACACAGCACTGTCAATCAGCAACGAAGTGGCAAGGAACGACTTATTTCAACAGCATTCTAAAATCATGCTGCTACAAGTTACCTTTGAGTAACAGCTAATAGGCATATTACATTATGAGGGAAACAACAGCAAGCTACACATTACTAATGTTGACCCATGTGACGAATTTTTCATTATCTCCAAATTTAATTGAAAATATCCTTTTAAGGATGCTTCAAATGTGTGAGTCACTTTTAGTATGAAATTACAGGTAATCAAAATGCTTTGATTATTTGCATGCATGTCCCACGTGGTAGCATTTAGAAATTAGCTTCTGACCCACATAGACACAACACAAAATTTCATTCTGTTCTTGTTTACAAAGATAATGGGTGATAATTATCTGAGCTCTGTAAGCATTCCTAATGACAGGCAAGAACAGATGACAGGAAGAAAGGGGGTGGAGAGATGAGTTAAATCAATGTCGAATTAGCTGCCCACTGCGGTCTCGAATCAGGACTGGCCCCCACCTGGTGTCCTTTTGTTTCAAGCAGAAGCAAATTTCAATCTTTCTTTGAGAATGATCATGTTTTCCTATGCCTTAAATTATCCCTAAACCTTTCTATATACAATGAACAGCATGGAATCAGAAAATAAGCAGGAGTATAAGGAATTACCACGATACTGAAAGTCAAAAATAAAACGACAGACAGTGGCAGTAAACTGACAGGAGATCTGAATCATGAAATGATCAGACTTCACCGTGCCCACACTTAATCTATTCGAGGGAAAAAAAGACAGAAACTTTCAGAAATGAAGTGAAAACAAAGAGGGCCAAGCAGAACTCTAAAACTGAAAAACAGTAACTTAAAGTCTCAGTGAGACGGTTTAGTAGCAGATTAGATGCAACTGAAGGAGAGTTACTGAATTGGCGGCTGGGAGAAGAAAAGCCCCAGCGTCACACACGGAGACAAGAGGACGGAAAACCCAGTGAAGGATGCAGGCACCCCGGTGAGGAGGGGTGATGCTGTCCCAGGTGGGGGACAAACGACCGTCGGAAGCGGAGGGGACAGATGAGTCACTGCCTGTCCCCACAGCGGAAGTCTGTATGGCAGCAGAGATGAATTAGTGGTGTGTCAGCAACGGCATGTCTGAATCTGAACTAACACGGCCACACACGACAAGCAAAGCATGAATAAACACAGCTGCATGATTCCCTTCAAATAAGGTCAAAAATTAAAACACAACAAATCTGTATTTTTTTGGGCTGTGTGTTTAGCTAGAAAGTTTTTTCAGTGTAAGGAGGGATTACTGTTAAGGTCATAATTATTGTTTCCTTTGAGGGAACGAGAGAGGTTAGTGATGAACAGAGGGAGCAGGGGTTCTTCTGACTGCTAGCAATCTCTTTTTTTTTTCCTAGATGGTGGTTACACCGATGGGTCTGCTGTCTGTAATTCATCACATTAACTATCTCTGTGTGTGTCTTGTATTTCTCGATTAAAATTTGTAAGTGTTACAATACAGGGAACTAGAAACTATTAGACACTGAAAACAGCTTCTTCCAGTTTTCTAAGTTACTTCTGCGTTTTCTTGGTATATTTTTGTTTTCAGTTTATATTTATCAACTCTATTATTTTTTTAATAACCAACTTTTTAGAAAATTTGAATTTACCAACAGTTTTTATTGTACTTTGATTTCAAATCACTGTCAGCAAGCCATGTGGTCTATTTTTGGACTTCATTTTATCTGTAAGTGAATTCATGAGCCATAAAACGGCATCACCCTGTCTGGACACTTGCAGTGCGTCAGACAGGAGCGGGACTAGGCATCTTCATACTGTTTCTGATTTAGGAATTCAGCCACTTTTTGCCCCATTAAGTAAGACCCCTACTTTAAGACTGAGATAAAGGTGCATTAAGATATTATCAAAGTATTCAATTTTCACTTCATTGAACATTTTAAACGAATACAGATGTTGGCATCTGATGAAGTCTACGTTATCTTCTGTGGAAGTAAGTCAGTGTGTCATCTCCTAAGAGGGATATGGTGATGTGTTTGAGGCATCCAGGTATGCCAGGAAAAGTTCAGCTGCCCCTGCGGCACGCCGCCGCCACTCTCCTCGTGGGGCAGCAGGGCCCGGGTGCCCAGACACCCACCCGCGCAGGACAGACCGCAGGTGTTCCACCCAGCTCCTCTTCACAGACTCCTCCCCCAGGCCCTGGACGCCTGCGGCAGAGGGCTGTCTGGGGCTGCGCGGCCTGCTTTACCTCTGCTCAACGCTAACTTGACCTCCTCTGTGGCTGTCCCCTCCCGTCGGGCTCCTCCTGCTTCCCAGACAATGTGGACAGGGCGCATTTCCTTAACAGACACTTGCCTTCCGTGAGTCAGCCTGGAACACACCTCTAAGTGATCCATCTGATTTCCACGCTGTCTGTGCATAATTATGCAAAGTATCACGTTAATATTTTCCAAAAAATATGTTTCAATTTGATTTCATCCTGTCATTTCTTTTATTTCATATGAGTAGCCTTTATTTTTCGCTCCTCTTTTTCACTGCGCTTTTTCTTTTGGTATTTAGGAAGGTTTTCATTTCCTTTTCCAGTGGTTATTTTTATATTCTGCTCTATTAACATCCTTATTTTCCTTATTTTTATTTTTTTTTGAAAATACAGGGAAAGTAGTTAAGCTTCTACTCTTCAGTTTATCAGCTTTAAGTTTTCTGTTTTCAAATCTACCAGTACACACACAAAAAATCAGCAAGCAAACTTTCCATCTTCTCATTAAATTTTTTAAAATCTTTGCTATTTTTACTTTGTAGGAAAGTATGACATTTGTAGGAAAGTATGACATTTACACGTTATTTTTACATTTACTCACCTTCCTTTGTTTTATTCTTAGATTTATAATTATATATATTCAACGCTCAGGGTAAGTCTCTTTGCTGAAGTGTCAACATTCATCTCTTGAACAAAGAAAACGAAGCCTGTCCTGGAGCGGTTCCCCTGGTTACAGGTGATGGGTAATATACAGGTTATTGTATTTTCACCTGCCTGCCTTCCTTCCTTCCTCCGTAACCCTGAGAGAGCATCCATCTGTTCTCTTTCTCTATATCTCTGTCCTGTCAAGACTGTGGCATAAATGGAAACACACAGTTACCTTGTGAGACTGGCTCTTCTCACTCAGCAGAATTCTGCGGAGATTCATCCCTGCTGTAGACGAGTGTGTTCCTCTGTCCTGCTGAGCCGTGCTCCAGGGTCTGGATGTGCCACGGTCTGTTAACCACTTACCTGCTGAAGGGTATCTGGATTGTTTCCAGTTTGGGGCTATTAAAATAGCGTTACTATGAACATTTATATACAGGTTTTGGTTTGAACATAAGTTTTTATTTTTTTGAAAACATAGGGAAGGTGGTTCAGCTACTACAAAGCTAGGAGATGCATTCTGCTCGCCAGTCTCCGGAGTGCCGGCTTCCCACACTGTCTGTTGTGGGCATTGGTCCTGAGCATTTCCTTTTGATTGAAGTATAATAAATACATTAATTCCAGGTGTTCAACATAATGCTTTGGTATTTGTTTATACTGTGAAATGATCACCGCAATAAATCTAGGTAACATCTGTCACCATACATAATTACAGATTTTTTTCTTGTCATGAGAATTTTTAAGATTTATTCTCTTGGCAACTTTCAAATATGCAGTCCAGTACCATTAACTATGTCGCCATGCTGTACATTACATCCCCAGGACTTATTTTATGATGGGAGGTTTGTACCTTTGACCTCCTTTATCCATTTCGCTCACTCCACAACCTCCACCTCAGGTAACCAGATATCTTTTCTCTGTATTTATGAACTTTGGTTTTTGCTTTGTTTTGTTAAATTTCACATATAAGAGAGAACACATCATATTTGTCTTTCTCTGCTTGATTTATTTCTCTTAGAATAATGCCCTCAAAGTCCACCCATGTCACAATTGGCAAGAGTTCTTTCTTTTTCACAGCTGAGTAATATTCCGTTGTATGTACACCGTATCTTCTTCACCAATTCATCCATTCGTGGACACTTAGGTTGTTTCCATTATCTTGGTTATTGTAAATAACACTGCAATGAACATGGGGTGCAGATATCTTTTTGAATTAGTCTTTTTGTTTTCTTTGGATAAATAACCAGAAATGTAATCCCATTTCCAGAATGATAACAACCTTAACTCTATGAATTCAATGTAAATATTCCAGTTTGCATTTTTCCTATGAGCTTGTGTATACTTATAATAATGTGTGTATATAAGGTAATTACATACTTCCCAATGAATATATCCAAACACATGGTGGGCAACTTAAATACATAAACATGTAAGAAAAACAGCAGAAATAGTCACGTGTCTACTCACAGTATTTACCATTTAATTTAGTTACCAATATACAATTTCTCACACTATACAGAATAAATAATTTATAAAGATTAAATTTTTCCACTCTTAGGTTGCATGAAACAATTTCATTCAAAATCTCCACGTGCATTTTTGACATTTATGCGTTCCTGACTTTGACAGCTGGTTTCTGAGTTACCTATCACAGTCTTCCAGAACACGTCATCCTCACATCCATCTAAAATCTTAAAATTACAACACTTTTTGAACACATAAGATGCTATCATTGGAAATTTTATCTCAAGTCCAAAGGTCCCAGTTACAGAACATCAGCCTGTTTGCTCTCACTCCACTGTGGACACAGAGTCATGGTCTGAAGACCCCTACAGTGCAGCCAGTTGCCTCTCTCCTTTTCAGGAGGTCTTTAAAAGTCTCCTTTATAGTGGCATTAAACGCTATTTCACACAACTGGAAATATTTACCAGATCTATGTTACATTTTTTTTTGCCCTTTGTGTATGTGTGTGTTTCTGTCCCCTAATCTCTAGAAGCATTTAAATTTGCATTGTTCATAATAACATGGCTTTACAAAATGGTGCTTCAAGATACTGACGTGACTAGCAGAGCAACATATATATGAGACGTTTTTAATTGGAACTGGTAAGCAACTCTCCAGAACGTAATTCAGGGCAATAATATAAGTCTGGTATTTGGGCCCAAACCGTGTTTTATTTTTAAGCCTATGTTTTATTCAGTATATTTCAAGTATCTTTATATTTTATTAAATACTTTCTACAACAAAAACTTTTAATGATTAAACAGCACTTTGTTGTGTAGATTTGGCAAGTTCTGTCTGACTAGTCACTCTTTTTTGGCCTTTGTTTCATTTCTGACACTTCCCTAACGGAAAACAGAAGGAAGAACCCCTTGTAGTTACACCCTTGGAAATTCCACACTTTCTTTCCTTAGCGTAAACTCCTAGATATGCAGGTGAAACGCGTTTTTCTCAAGGCTGTCTGTGTGCTTCCAGAGATAGGAGGGGTCCCTGGGCAAGCATGCTGTAGTCTTTACTTCTGTCACTTGTGTTACTGTGCTAGTGGCCAATGCAAGTCAGAGTCACGTGTGGGAGGGGCTCCCGGGGGTGTGAGTGCAGGGAGATGCGGGCACACTGTGCGACAGCCTGCAGGAGGCTTTGTTATCGTGCTTCAATCAGTGATGTTGGAGTAAAGCTAGGTTCAAGTTCTGGCTCTTGACGCTTAAAGTATGTGTGATTCTGGACAAGTCACTTAAATTCCCTGAGCCTCACTCTTACCTCTAAATTAGGCCTCATCACAGCGGCTAGTTAAGAGGAGGATTGCATACAATACCGCGTAGTAAGCACTCAGCAGAGAGCGCACCACGTAATAAGGGCTCAAAGGTATTTTAACCACTGTTACTGAGTCCAGTGCTTAGGGTTTGAACGTTCTTCTTTGTGACGAATTCTCTCCACTTCCTGGAAGCGCGTGGCTGGCGCAGCCAACCCTCGGAGCGCTGCGCGTGCAGACGGGCCGGGCCCCGGGGCCGCACGCGCCAGACTCGGACTGGGCTCCTCGCTGTCTGAGCGCAGGGCCCAGCTGCCGCTCCGCCGCACGCGGCGCTTTCCCGGCTCTCTGCGGCGTGTTAACGCCGCGGGCGCCGCCGTCCGGCCTCGTCGGCAAACAGTAACGCGCTGCCTTCACCGTGCGGACAGTCTTCAGACGCCCTTCAGTGCGGAAAGGACAGACAGCCAGCTCCGCGGCACCGCCGCCCTCCGCTGACACGCGGCAAAGGCAGTCGTGGGCAGCCCGCGTGCATCTGGCCTCGGCCTCTGCCTGCCGGAGCCACTTCCCACGCGAGTCAGTCTAAAGCGCTGCTGAGTCCCGCCCCCCCCCCCCCCCACCGCGCTCCATTAAATCGTCTGGGCGCCCCCGCGGTGACTCCATGAATGGCCTTCTTTCTTCCGCTTCTGCCCTTTGCTCTCGGGTCTCCACACAGCAAAACGAGCGCCTACGGATGAATTCCTGTTTCCCTGAGCTGCCGACAACATGTGACCTCTGCGAACCGCATTCCCCGACGGCCTTCCCAGGTGGTTCTTTCAGCAGGAGGGAGTGACAGGCAGACGGAGGGGAGAAGCTGCTCCTTCCCAGTTTCCTGTCTCTCCAGCGCAGCCCCGGGAGCAGCACGAGGATCAAGACCCCACAGAAGCATCAGGAGCACGGGCTGCGCCTCCACCAGACACCTGAGCAGCCCCCGCGGGAGCCTGGGCATCAACTCTGTGGCTGCCTCTCCCGTGAGCTTAGGTTGTCTTAATCCCAACTGCCCCCAGACCTTAGAGATAGCCGCTTCCTGCACTTACTACTTTGGGTTGTCTCCGTGATAGCCTTTCTCAGGTTTTTTAGCCTTCTAACACCTCTGAAAACCAGCCCTTGTGTTAACTCCTTCGGTCCAAAATACGTAATGTTCTCTGTTCTCCTAACTGGCAGCGTGGGCACCAGGAAAGGAAACAGAGGTCAGAAGAGGGGTTCTGGGGTTGTCACGGGTCCGTCCTTGGCCTTTAATGTGTCTCCAAGTCCCTTCCTGCTGGAAAACAGAACACAGGTCATTCATACCTTGGTCTGATGTCACAATGATCACATCTGTGTTTGCTTCGGACAAAATGCCCTTTCATACCAGCTGGGACCATGAGGTCCATGCACTTGGGTCAAACTTTCATTTGTCTCTGACCACATTTATTCCTTAATTTGACTTGGGGTCTCCAGGAATTAACACCAACCTGTTTCAAATATTACAGTCCCTAAGCGGCCCAGGCATTCCTTTTCCCCAGTGTTTGCTTACCCTAGTAACTGGATGTAGGTTTGTTTGGGGAAGACTTAAAGAACGCCTTTGTGATCTTGTTCCAGGTTTCCAAAGTCAAAGAGAGGACTCAGGTGACTATGAGGCACATGCGACTTTGGTCCGAGTTCACACCACGGGGCCTAAGCAGCCTGGAGACCTTCCATGTGCAAGTGCCCTGGCTTCTGACTGGGAAACAGAGCTGATGTACGTGGCAGGGAGCAGAGTTCTCCCACTGCCCCCCAGGCCCGGAGTGACGACTGTTAGATGTGAAATCAAGCGAAAGTGGACTGAACTTCCCTCAGCTCGAATGGTAAAGCAGGGAGGGGCTGCATCCTCCAGGAATCAGAGATGAGTGCCACCTCCCGGGCTTCCAAGACGTAGGCGGAGCCTCTCCATTAACCAGACGCTAAGGCGGTGCAGAGGCTGCCGAGCACCGGGGAGTAACTACTAGGGCTCTTAAGCTCAGACAGGCGATCACTTCAGTGGCAGGAGCCGTCGCGTGTGATGACTTTACCGAAGCAAACCAGCAGCCAGCAGCGTAGCCCCTGGGACCTGGCACGGGGCTACCGACAAGGGGAGCACCGTTTCTGCTCTGTCCGGCCGTGAGGACTGTCGGGCAGTTTCCCTCCACTTGGCAGAGGCCACGGTGCTCCTTCACATTTTGCCTGGGGGAGTACAAACCCTTGTGCTCCGTGTCACAAGGCAGACTCGAGGTCAACACACTTACTTCGTAAAGCATCAGATTCTAAGTATTTCAGGGCTGCAGGCCACAAGCTAGTCAACCTGTCAACCTGCTGCCATTGCTCTAAAGTGACACAGACAACGCGCTCCAATAAAGCCGCACTTACAATCGCAGGCAGCCCGACTGCCCGGCAGATCCACTGACTCCTGATCCAGACCGCAAAGCTGATCATACCTGAACAACCCTCAGCACCCGCTCTGACACTATGCACCGCAGAGCTCAGACTGATGGGACTGGGGACGCGACCATTAGCACACTTTCCAGGGGGCTTAGGAAGACTCGCTGACAAGAAGGGGAGATAAATGTGAAAACATTTATGGACTTGCCAGTTGATAAAGTTGAAGGAATCCTAACTCTAGGATTGAGTTAAGTGTGCTGGAGTGTGCCCTCCAACGTGAGCGACACTTTGCTGGACTCTATATGAATTTTGGTAACGATGCATACACCACATCCAAATGGCAGCTGAAAATCAGCAAAGGCTGCCAGTTTTTAATAAGCTCCAGAATAAGAAATCACTCTGCATGTATCCTGTGGCAGAACTCGGCAGGAGAAACCGCACTGATCCCTAGGATCTGGAAGCAAAGCCCACGCTCTGTATGTGTTTGAAAGTAATGTTTAGTCTCTAATAATTACTGGTAGAGGGAGTCTGAAAGCTTCCATTAGATGCAGTGTGATAACGTACTTTAAACATTTCTTCAGTATCAGAATCCAGCCCCCTTGGTCTATCACTTAGTGAGAGAAGCATACATGTGTCAAAATCCTTTAACTATCAGAGTAAAAAAAATAAGTCCATCATAAGCATCAGGCTTACTGCCATGAACAATCGCTTCTTTGCACCACGCGGGAGAGGGCTGTGCTGTTTCCTGCGAGCTGTTTCTTTAGCTCTGGCAGTGCAGAGTTTGGTGTCTTTGTTCCAAACAAGTTTCTAATTTTAATTTAATTTTGTGAAATTAGGTCTTTATGCTAGTTCTCGACTATGTGCTCTTTTCATTTTAATTCATTTGAGAAATACCTTTAAAATACTGTGTTTTCGGTATTAAAAAAACTGACCTCTAGAGTGAAAAGATGCGTTTACCACTGACATGAGTAATTGAAGCAAATATTAAAACCTTATTAAAACTCTCATCTTGCCTGAATATTACAGTCAAGTCACCACACTTTTCAGCCCCATGATGTATTAGTAAGAAAAGCCACGTGGAAGTCAGTCAGATCAGGCTTCCTCACTGGTACACCGTCCATTACATCTCTTAGTATTTCGGGTACGGTTTTCAGACCTATTGCCAGAAACAGAGGATGTTTATTTCCAGTCTCCATTTTGTGCCACGTGTTAATACCAGGAAAAGAACGTGTCAGGGAATACTTTTTCAGGAGTTTCCTCTTTTTTCTGCCTAGTGCTCACTCTTTCACACTGTTTCTTGATGATAATATGTAACAACATATATTACGTTTCCCTACCCATAATTTAGTGTAATGTTTAATTGATTCTCAGCATAAAGGCACTAATGAGTAAGAATCCAACACACTCAGTGATGTGCCTTCTACCTGCTCAACGTTCAGTATGTGCACAAGAAAGGACAGTGACTCGTCCATGTGCTCTGCACATACCTGTTGGATATTCTGATAAACACATATACTCATTAGCTATTCTAATCAAGATCTACACATTCAGCATCAAATTTCAAGAAACAGACTACATTAAAGGAGGATTAATGCAAACCTTATTGAATATCGGTTAAACCTCCACAATGAGTCTGGACATCCTGTCATTCCAGGTTACCGATCTATCCATCTACCACCCATCTGCCTGTCTGTCTGTCTGTCTGTCTCCAGGGAGAGAAGGAGAAAGACAGAAATTAAATATTTCTCAAAGTTATGCAAACAATTTAATTCTTCTCTCCATGTAGCACAGACTCTGTGCCTAGTAAAGGCCTATGACTATTTTTTAACATAAATATCTCAAATCCTATTTGTCTGTTTAGGTAAAGCTTGAAGGAAGGATGAACTGCATTTTTTTGGCCACTATATCCTGAATCTCTCCACGGAATTTGCTTCCATTAAAGATCATTAGATTAAAATAGCACCTGACCTGGATGCTGTGTGTCCCTGAGATGCTCGCAGCGGACAGCGGGAGGTGACTTCTGTGCTGGCCCAAGCACAGGCAGTGCCAGAACAAGAGGGCTGGGTGTCAAGATGCAGAGCAGGGAAAACCCAGTCTTCACAACATGACAAAGGCTCACAGCAGAGTTGGGACTGCAGCTGGTTCCTCACGCCTTGTTTAGTAATGCTCCCTCTCCCAGTACAGTGAGGGCTGGGAAGCTCGCTGGACTTCATTTGTCAGCAGGTATCAGGTGGGGTCCCCGTGCCTGCAGAGGGTGGATGTGACTGGCGCCAGTGGTTACCTAAATTAGGGAAAGTCTGGTAACCTAATCAGGATTTCTGTGGGATCCCATGAAGAGCTGTGATCTAGTGGTTACTTCCAACACCCGCCTCTTTCCTCTGATGAATTCTTTGGTCCATAATCACTCCAAAAGGGGAGATAAAATAAAATCATGGAAAAAATATATAAACATACTAACAGGAGACAGGAGAAAAGAAGAAAAAGGGTCAGAGAGAGAGAGACAGGAAGAACTGAAGGCAGCAGGTGGGGGCAGATTTACATCCAACCATAGCAAGAACTACATTAATGTTGAACGGTCAAAGCGTATCAATTAAAAGGCGGAGACTGTCAGTTTGAATAACAACATATGTCCAATTATATGCTGTCTCTGTGAAACTCATGTTATATTAAATATGTGGACACGTTAGAAATAAATGTATCGCATGCAAACACTAATCGAAAGAAAGCTGGAGTGGCTCTATTCATGAGACACACAGAGCTCAGAGCAGAACCTATCAGGGTACAGAGAATACTGCGTTAAGGACAAGAACAGGACAGCCCTGCGGGGGAAGCACAAAACAACCAGCAGTAAGAAACCGAACCAAAAACTAACAGAACTGAAAGTAGAAAGAGACAAATCTATAGTTAAAGTTGGACAATTCAACAGACCTCTCTCAGTAATTAATAAAACAAGAGACAGAAAAATCAAGTCTGAATAGTCCTATTAGCCAACTTCACCTAATTGGGATTTTCAGAACTGCTCACTGAACAAGAGCAGAGGACACGTTTTTTTTTTTCAGGGTCACACTGAACTTTTACCAGGATAGGAAAAAAAATGAAGTTGTATAATGTAGTCTTTGTCCAAAAAGAATGAAATTAGGAATTAGTTACAGGAAAATATCTGGAATCACTGTAAATTAAACAGCAAAAGGTATGTTAGAAAATATTTTGAATTGAATAAAATTAAAACACAAAACATCAGAAATTTTAAGACACAGCCAATAGCAGTGCATAGAGGGAAATTCACAGCATTAAATGCTTGTATTGTAACAGTCAAGGTTCTCTAGTTAAACTGGACCAGCAGAAGGTGACTCTGCAGAGATTTAATATAAAGAACTGACTCACACCAGTATGGAGGCTGGGAATCCCACAACCTGCCGTCTGCCAGCTGGAGACCCAGGGCAGCTGCAGGTGTGACTGGGCCCAGGATGGAGCCTGAGAATTGGGTGCCGGCTCTGCATGAGAAGTTCAATGGCCCTGCTCAAAGGCGTGTGCAGGAAAGGATGAATTCATTCCTCCTCCTTCTGTCTTTCTGTTGGAGTCAGACCCTCAGTGGGTGGGAGGATGCCCACGCACACTGGGGAGGGCAAGGTTCTTCAGGAGCCCACAGAGCCAAATGCTAATTTTATCCAGAAACACCCTCACAGACACATCCAGAAATCATATTTATCCAAGTGCCCAGGCCTCCTGTGATCCAGCCAAGTTGACATATAACATTAACCATCATGATTATAAAAAAGAAAAGCTTTGAATAATAGTCTAAGCTTCTGTATTGTGAAACCAGATGAAGCCAAAAAGGGCAGAAACCTGTGAAGCAGAAAAGAGAACAACAGAGAAATCGATGGAAACACAAGCCACCGGTATTAACGTGAAGACACGCCACCCCTGCGCTCCCCACAGACGTAAGTGGCAGCAGACCGCCGTGGAAGGAATGAACCAAGTACGTGAAAGACGCAGGCTTCAAAGCTTACGCAAGAAGAAATAAACAACCCAAACTACCCTTTATTTACTAAATGAACAAAATTTTAGTGAAAAAACCTTCTTTTAAAGCAAACTCTAGTCCCAGACGGCTTAGTTGGTGATTCTGTCAACTACTTAAGGGGTAAATAATACCAATTTAATTCAAGTTCTTCCAGAAAATAGAATTGAAGGGAGTATTTCTCAACTAACTTTATGAGACCAGAATCACTCCTATATCAAAACCAAAGATATCACAAAAAAGAAAACTTCAGCTAATCTCCCTGATGAACATATATATAAATGCCCCTAACAAAATATTATCAAATCAAATCCATCTACATATGTACTAAATATTATATCAAGACCAATTGGGAGTTTGTTCCAGAAAGGTAAACTTTTCTCAACACTGGTATTTTTCACCGTATTAGCAAATTCAATACAAATAAGTTATTGTATATATGCACATACGATTATCTCAACAGATGCCAAAAAGTCTCTTAATAAAATCAGTATCTATTCATATAAAATCATGGTAAACTCACCCAGTCTGATACATGTACACACACAAAGTCTACAGTAAATACCATATTTAATACTGAAGAACTGAAAGATTTCCCCTGAGGCTGGGAATCTCAAGGATGTCTACTCTTATCACTCCTACTCAACATTGTACCAGGTGTTCCAGCCGGGATAATGAGGGAAAAACAGACTAAAATTGTTTGAAATATAAAGGAAGAGGTAAAAAACACATTTTTGCAGAAATAACCTATTGTGTTAATACAGAAAATCCCAAGGAATCTGCAAAATACCTGCTAGAAGTAATAAATGAGTTTAGCAAGGTTGCAGGATTAGCAATCAGCATTTTGATACTGAATCTAAGAAATACTGACACCATGTAATCAGAAAGCATGAAATGCATGGTGATAAATCTAAGTAAGTACATATGAGTTTCATATGCTGAGAATTATAAAACATTGATGGGATACATTAAATAAGGAAGAAATAAATTCAGAGATTCATTTTGGTCATGGATCTGAAGACTCTATGTATTTAATGGGTCAGTTATCCTCAGGTTCGTCTATATTCCCCATTCCTCATGCAGCAGGCATTTTGAGTAAATGAAAAGAAAATTGTAAAACTGAATGGAAAAATGAACATCATGAAATAAACAAAATAGCCCGATTTTAAGATGTAATATAACAGTAACAGTACACCAATCAAGACAGTGTGCTGGTGTTGGACAGACATATAAAAAGGAACAGAATCAAAATTACAGAAATAAAGGTAAAATCTTACCAAGTTCATTTTTGTCAGTGTTGACAAGGTAATTCATTAGAGAAAGGATTGTCTTTGCAATAAATGATGCTGGTATAAAAAAATGAAATAAAATTGAAAACGCTACCTTTCCCTCACACCTTATATAAAACTAACTTGAACTAGATCATCTCATGGATTATAAATGCCCCAAATTTAAAATTCTGTCACAAAACACAGAATATTCTTTACAATCTTGGGTTACATTTACATTTTTTTAGAACGGACACAAAAAATACATCATAAAATATACAAGAAAGCAGGGACTTAAAATTGCAAAGTTCTGCCCTTTGAAAGGCACTGTTAAGAAAATAAAAAGTCATCTATTCTGTGAGAAATTGTTTTTAAAACTCATAACTTATAAAGTACCCATTCAATAATACTAACTGAATAATCAGAAGCCAAAACCAAACCAAAACAAAACAAATTAGGAAGTAGGGCATGACACACGAAGAGATGTTTCACCAAAAAAAAAGCTAAAGAAGAGAACAAAAAGATACTCAGTATCTTTATCCAATGGGAAATTCAAACTCAAACAACAAATAAAATAGTACTTCACACCTACTAGAACAGCTGAGAACAAAAGCAGCAAACAACACACTGATGACATCAAATGCTGGTACAGATGTGGAGCGACTGGAACTCTCACCCACCCCTGGTAAATCCTACAGATGGTTCACCACACTTACACTGTTTGGCAGCTTTTTCCTGATTAAGCAGCCCTACTCCTGGATATTTTCTACAGAGATTTGCACACAAATACTCACACACAATTATTTTATTCACAGTGGTCAAATACTGAAGGAGCAAATCTAATGTCTGAACTACTGAGTGGATTAGCAGGCTGTGGTCCACCTAGACAGGAGACTCTGGCAGCAATAAAAAGGAACAGAGCAATATGAAGAATCACAACCAGGATGGACAGGAAAGAACTGTGCTAAGTGGAAGACACGCCCTGCCTGATCCCATTTACAACATCCGGGAAAGGCAGATCCAGAAGGACAGGAAGCACGTTAGCAGCGGCAAGGCTCCTGCGGGGAGAGAGATTAATTACAAGGGAGCATACGAGGACTCCCTGGAGGGACAGAAATACTCTGCATCTTGATTAAACTGTTAGTTATACCTCTGTGCACACATATCAAAATTCCTCTACATATAAACATGGAAGTATGGAAATAATACCACAAAGTCCAACTTATTTTTAAAAAATAGAGGGAAATAGGTGCAAAAAGTTAAAATCATGCCTTGCCTTCCTTCCTAACCTTCCATGTTACTTCATCCATACCAAAAATAAATGTGATCTAATTACTGAATTCTTTGGAGGGTCATGCTAGTATTATTTTTATTCACAGCAGCAGGAAATTATCTGTATTGTTGGGCTGGCTGCCATATTATTAAGTGAATTCTAGAGATTAGTACACTGGCTACTTATTGTGAAATTTTAATTCCTGATTTACGGATCCAAATACCCAACTACCTACCTACCTGCTTGACTTCTTACCTCCAGTTCACACTGGTGTATTCATTATGTACTCTACCATATTGTTGTGTTTTCATCGATCCACAATTTTGGAACTCATTCATCAGAGATAAAAATTAAAACACAGAAAATTGAGATATGCACCCAATTTTGCCTGTTAGCCTTCAGTGTACAGGGAAATGAAGAAAGATAAACTAAACAAATATGACCTTAAAAAACTTAGTTTCAGATTCAGAACCCAAAGCACAAAGGCAGGATTCCAAAGATAGACGAACACAGTGCCATGCAAGTAAGAAGGAAAGAGGAATTTTTGCCGAACTGATTGAACAATGGTCCAAAAAATTATAGAACAAACGTGGCATGATCAATTTGATGGGAAAATGGAGGGCAGGGGCAGGTAAAATGAGCTAGTTGCTCGTATGGAAGAGGAAATACGATCAGCAGTAGAAATGAAAACGCCAGAGTGCAAATGCCAGTTTACTCATTTTTGTCCTATATTTTAATTTCCTGTTCAGACTGGAAGAAACAAAACAGAGAAAAATCCAGAGCAGAAGGAGGTGTTGGGGAGCAAGTTGTTTCTCTGGGTCCTGCCAGGGAGAGCTGGAAGGTGGTCACAGACAAAGCGATCAGCCACGTCGTACATTCAACTCCTAATTAAGGTCTCGACGGCCAGAAGGAACAGCCAGAGACGTGGGGCTTTCCAGCAGAGAAGCGGCGCCCCGGGTGCACAGGTGCATTAAGCCTTTTAAGCGTCTCAGAGCCAGAACGGCCTGCAACTGTGTATGCCCACAGCTGCTCCGCTGGTCCCAGTCTAAGCTGCTGGGCTCAAGCAGGGCGATATCCCCCTCAGGCTTCTGACTTTGGAGCAAGAGGGACAGGATAATATTTCTATAAGTCTTAGAGGATGCCACTGAGTTTTGGGGAAAGTGAAGCTACTTACACTAAACAGTGAAATATAAATTAAAAGCTGAAATTTTGTGTTTTTCTGCTGAGCAAGAATGATTTGTCATTTTCTCACTGGGTTGGATCGATGAAATTTATTTTTTCTAAGCCTGTTATTTTGCAGCTGAGAATACTGAGGTTAATTGTTTTGCCTAAAGTCATGCAAGTTTAACGCTGGGATTGGTGGGGAGAGGTGGATAGCTAAATATTGTTATGTTAGGGGATACAAATTAAATAATGCTTGAGTGCTTAATAACATCTCAGGCCAAGTTCTCCCAACCTTTGTTAACTCTGCCTTAGGGAAATCAGTCACCACCTCCCCGGCATTTAAGCAAAGTACAATCACAAGACAAGAGGAAAATAAGGGATTTTAGCTTGAACAAACCAAGTGTCAGATTCTTCATAAAAAGCCACTCAGTGCCGTCCCATGGCCTCACTGACTCCATCCGCATGGAAGAGGCCGGTTCCCTTCCCCACGGGCAGGAACCGCCCTCCCTCCTAGAAGTCCTTCCCTGTCTGAAAAGAAGGTACCTCCCGGGAGCGGATCAGGGTTACTGCGAGCTGGCTGAGCTCACGCAGCAGCACCTGGGCTGGGCACGTCTCTCCGCAGTGCTGTGTGCCCGTCACATGCGCTCCGGCCGCGAGCCCCCACCCCACCCTGCTGTGTGTGTGCAGAGCCGGCTGCTGGCCGAGGGCCACGGGGCTCCCACTGGGGGGGGGGGGATGCTCACGTCCCCTGAGTCCCTTCCCAAGGCTGCCGTTTACCCTTCAGCAAAGGTCAAAGATTTCCAAGGTACCAATGAGCATAGCTAAGGAGCTGGCCCATCAGCCAGGGGAAGGGAAACGCTTCTCAGGGACGCGGGCAAAGCCCTGGCTTGTGTGAAATGGACATCTTCTCAGCGGCACCCGGGAAGAGCTCCAATACTCGGAAACATAACAGCCCTGCAGGTGAGGGTCCCGCCGTGCTCTGTGGGCCACGCTGAGTGACTGTGCAAATACAAGGGGACATACAGGCTGGCTAACTTCACCCTGGAGGGGAGCGGCTGCAGTGCTGGAAATCAGGCAGCTGTGCACACATCAGCCCTTCGAAAAAGTCAGAGAAACTCCACTTGGACCAAATGAGGGGAAAAAAGTAAAAATGTGTCCTCATTTTTCCCCTCCAGACGTATATTAGTAAGTGCCTTCCTTAAATCACAGCTTACAAAGGAACTGGCGGAGGGGACCTGGAGGAAAATTGCTGTGGAACGGCAAACTGCGCAGGCAAATCCGTCTCTCCTGCCACCAACGGCATCTCCAAGGCGAGAGCGGCCCAGGGCCAGCGGCACTTCCAGCCTCAGGTCAGAGGGCTCATCCAGGCGCCGGGGGTCCAGGGCGGAGGCCAGCCGCCAGCCTGTCAGGCTGTGTGTAATCAGTCAGAGTCATTTAAGGATGGAGCTGCCGCAGTTTTCCTCACTCTGGAACCGTCGGGAGAGTATTTCTCCATTTCTTTCCAAACCAAGGTCAGGCTTTTTCAAGGAAAGAGACAAGAAGACTCAATAAAAACAAGGAGCCAGCCGACGTGGGTAGGGAAGAGAGGACATGGTCGGCAAGTGACGTCCACAGTTCCCGAAGGGCTGCCAGAGCTAACGGGGACCTGGCGGGCACCTCACTGGGGCTGGGCTTTGTGTTTAAGAATCCGGGACAATCACTGAGCTCTTTAACTGGACGTTGGAAGACTGTTCCACCTTGTCATTTTCTGACTTTTGTTTTTTAACATCTCGATACACTGAATTTTCTGTTTTGATCTTTGTTACCCCTTAGTTAAACAGCTCAGTGTTAAACAAATTTATGTCTTCTCTGTAAAAAAACAGAAGAAATGCACACACATTAATCAGTCTGACGACTATTCTAATAAGGAAGAAGACGTGGTGCCCAGCAGCCCGTATCCCCTTACAGGGAGGGCCCGCCAACTGCAGAGTGTTCCAGAACGAGCACTGGGCGCTCTCCTGCCAACAGACTGTGCACCGCACACCTCTCACCCTCAGGCAGCTGGTCTGAGGTGGAAGTAGCGTCATTCTTCGAATGTTAAGGGAATCTAAAGACTACCAGAGGGAGGCACCTCTGAAGGATGCAGGGGTCAGCGACATCCAGTCAATATGATGCCAGTCATGTGGCTAACGTAAGAGTGGGGGCGGCCACCATCCCATCGCTCATCTCAGAGGATCCTGCAACACCCTGGAGAACTGAGTGCTTGTGAATCCGCATGTGCCACCGCCTCTCAGGTAAATATTCCTGAGACTGAAAAACTGCGGCTGAAACTGTCTCAGTTTCAAAGACAAACATTTTGATGGAGGTCGCGGAGCTGCCTTGCGGCTGTGTCTCAGGGACGAGCATGCTGGCCTCCAGTACAGCACTTCCCACCCTCTCCATGAAGCAAATGGTGTCAACTCGTGTTTATGTTCTTCTGCACGAGATCACATGACCTCTCTCCTACCTGTCCCAGGATGCAGAGGGGGGCACGTCTGGGTCAGACTCGGGACCTGACCTGACTCTGCTGCTTGGCTATCTGTGCCTGCTTTCTAACCTCTCTGAGTGCCAGCTAGACGGGGAGAATCAGTGAGCTGTCCGAGGAAAAGGACCTGGCTTCACAGTTTCATCAGGCCAAGAAAGTCTCTAAAGGCCATGTGCTCAGACTGCTGGGCAAATTTTAGGGTTTGGGGAATGATTTATCACTCAACTAAAATTTGAAGCTATTCATTTAACATAGGAAGAATAAATGAACATCTCCTACATTGATATAAGCTAAAAAATAGTTTTAATGGGATGATTTTAATATTTTAAGTAAAAACCAGCAGGTTACAGATCTTAGAGAAAGTTAAGGAAGAAGACAAACCAGCATAACCGATTAAAGCACACCAAGGCCACTGCAAGCTTCGTTATAAACCAGCCTTATTTGCTGTAAATAAACCTCAACTTCACAAGCTCTGGTGAAGGACTTAAAGTTCCACTCAACATTCATGGCTTAAAAATTAGTATCCGACTTTAAATGTCGAGGGGTGGGGAGGGAACAGCTCAGTGGCAGGGCACGTGCTTAGCATGCACCTGGTCCTGGGTTCATCCCCCAGCACGTCCACTAAAAAACAGATAAATAAATAAATATCGTTACCCAGAAGGTGAACAATTTAAAATAATTCTTAAAGATTACAAAATGAAAATACAGACTCAGTAATGACTGCAGAAGGAGTAAGAAAGGTACAATTTCCTTCACTTCAAAAGGATTAAAAGCGATGCTATATACAGCACAAACAGTGCCTACAGCTAACACTCAAAGCTGTTCCACTGAAATGAACCCCGGGAGTCAGGTGTCCTCTGTGAGTCGATGGGGAAATGGCTGAAGGTATGTGATAAAGTTTAGGGTTTCAGCAAGCTGAGGGGATAAGGGTGAGGACTGAGTCCACAGAATACTGGGGTCCTACAAATGATCACTGTTTGGGATTTACCTCCTTACGTATGGCAACCTCACAAGGCCTTAGAAATCATTCAAAATTTAATTCAAGGTCTTGTGTTTATTCGAAAGAGAACTCAGCCATTCAATGCCTCTGCCAAGGGAGGAAAACCAGTGTCGACTGTTTCTGGATGGATTTACTCAGAGGGAAGCTAAAGAACGTGCTGAACAGGAGGCTGCTGGGCTGGAAGGGTCCGCCAGAGGCTTGACCTGGCTCCTCCCGTCTGGAGAAGTGTCTGCTAACTTCTCTGGATTTTGGTCTCTTCACAGACACAAGCAGCTAATATCTAAAATCCAATGCTATGATTTTTAATTATTTTATTAAAATATCCCACAGATACACGAAGTATCTAAGTGCTATCATAGCAGATGCATAACTCACTGCATGTTTATCTCTATGTAATCCCCACGAGATCAGAACGTCACCATTTCAGGACCTGTTCTTATGTACCCGCCAGTTACAGCACAGCTCTTCACAGAGAATCACGGTATCACCTCTGTCACCAGTGGTCAGTTTGCCCTGTTCGCCAGAGACTGGGACTATGATGCCAGGAGTATTTTATAATTTTACCCAAACTCTTAACACGAATCATCACTTAGTAAATGTGTGGGGTACACCAGGTCCTTATTTTTACCAAGAGCATTACTGAATTAATAAGATGTTCCCCAAGAGTGTCAGGTCATGTGCACTGACTCACTGTCAGTGGCAGTTTTACAGAACATGATTACCAGGATCAATGAGAATCAACTGGCATCCATATACATTTTTCTCTCCATAATAAAATTTTAGAAGTAGATTCACTGAATCAAAGGGTATGCACCTTAAGGTTTTTGAAATATAGCAAATTTATCCTCCAGAAAGATCGCATCAATCCAGAATTCCAAGAGGAGGGCTTTAGGTTTCTGTTCTCCACCATGCACTCCCCAAGAATACCATTGTCTTTTCCCTGTCTTGCTAAAACACGGTGTTAAATAATATATTCTGCTTAATATGAATCCAGTCACCTTCAAAATAAATCTAGGAAACTGAGAATGCCATATTAAAATAACATAATTCTAAAGGTCAAAAATAACACCTAAGTAAAAACAGATTATTAAATTCTTCTTTCATCTATCATTCAACCTCTTAGATGCAAAATGCACATTACATAGGAAAATACACATAACCCAAGAAACCATTTTACTAGAACATTAAAAACATTACTTACCCTTTAAATTTTATATCTAGAAATTATTTGTAATTCTTGCCTTATCAACTTAAACATGCTAATTATAAAGAAGTAGTTCATGCTACACAGTTAAAACCCGAATTCAAAAAGTTAATCTGATCAAAGCCAATTATTTTTAAATGGAGTGCCCCTGTCAGGCATTAAAATACCTGTCAGCATTTTAACTAGTATATTTACAAAGGCTCCCACAGTTTACAAATTAATTCTGGCTAATGGCTCGTCTCTGTTGAAAGGTCATCTTCATATTTCTAAGGTTTTAGTGATATAGTAGCCCAATGTTTTGTGGCAGATCTGTGGCACATTTATTATACACTAAGTCTGTGACATTTTCTTGTAGAAGAGTCAGTGAGATTCTTCAACAATAACTCTTTCTTTTCCCAACTTGTTATCTGCCTGAGAAGAAAAAGCCTCCAAAAGAACACTGTCATGCAAAAGTGAAACACTGCTTTACTTGGGAAAAACTGAACAGTGGATAAATTCATACACGTCCGCTGCACAGGTTAAAGAAAATATCTATGTAGGAACTAATTAGATCTACAGAGCTGTAGCTGAAGACAGATGTTCATACAGGACAGATTCAAATCAGAGTGCCTCCTGGCTGTGAGTGCTCTGGAGACAGAAGGGGGAGGAGGGGAACAGACGGAGTCCGAGACTGCGAGGTAGAGGACCCACATCCCTCACAGATGGACAGCCTGGCCGTCCAGCACACACGGTAAGTGTCTTGTGAAGGTCATTTTGGTCAGCGGGTCGGGAAGAGCTGGATGGAAGAGCTTTTATGTAACAGAATAAAACAAAACAGAATTTTGAGTGTCTGAGTATCTAGGAAGTTTGTAGGAAGTTTGTAGGAAGCATATGCTGAGATGTCACTATGAAATATAAAGCATAAAATAAGCCGCATGCAACTTGTTCAGTTAATTGCAAACCGTAACAGATAAATTACATTCTGAAAGAAACAACAGAAAGAGTTTGATTTCTCTTTGAAACTGTGCTACTTCCAAGGAAGAAGTTTTTGTCTAGATGCTGTTTACCTGCAGTTGTTGTGCATTTTAGCTAATTGGCCACTAGATGTCACTACTTCACATTAACCTGAATACAAACCATAGAGGGTGTCTGAAGAATTTTTGAATTTGTCACCAAACGTCACCTACCAAAATGAAATGTTTGAAGTTAATTCAAATTAAGATTATTTGGCTATCATCAGATGCCTCAGGTCCTGAAGTTAACTTTGTCATTTTTGAGGTATATTTTAAAGTACAAATCCAACTTATTTAATAGCTATAGGACTATTCAGTTTATTTACTACTTCTTGAATGAAATTTGAAACTTTGTATTTTTTATAATATTTATGTATTTGTCCAGTCATCTAAGTTGTTGAATTGATTAGCATAAATTTTCTCATATTTTCTTATTATTCTAATATTTGTAGATATGTTCTCTAACGATACCGTCCGTCTTCCTCATATTTTGTGCTTTCTCCTTTTCTTCCTGACCAGTCTGAGTTTCATCAGTTTTTTCTTCTCAAATATTTTTGGTTTTATTAACTTTTTATATTGTTTGTTTTCTACTGTGATGATTATTTTCTTTTGTCTAATGCATTTAGTTACATTTGTTTGTTTCTCTTGTGTGCCCCTAGGAAAATGGGTCATTAGGTTGACAATATTATTTTTTCTAACAGTGACAGATAGTACTATAATTTTGACTCAATTGCTTTAGTGTCATCCCACCTACTTCAATATATTGTATTTTTTTATTCATTCTGTTTAGAATATTTTTATATTTTCTTGTCGACTTCTTCTTTGTACCATGAATTATTTATAAATTGTGTTGCTTAGTTTCCAAATATTTGGGAGTTTTCCAGAGATCTTCATGTTACTGATTTATAATTTAAATTCATTTTTATCAAAGAGCATTTTGTGACTTGATTCTTACGAGAGATCTGCTGTGATTCTTAATTTGCTCCTCCGTACATGTCACGTGCCTTGTTTCTGACTGCTTTTATGATTTTTTTCTTTATTACTGTTTTTGAGCAATTTGATTGATGTTTTCTTTTTGTTTCTTTTGCATTAATCCAATTTAGAAAATAATTGATCTTTGTATTTTCAAATACTTCTTCTGTCCCCTCCTCTATTCTCTTTGTTGGAGACGTCCATGACACCTCAACTCAAATTGTTTCACTTTTTACTGAGGCTCTTTTGAATTTTTATTAACTCCTTCTGAGTCATTCTAAATAGTCTGTATTGCTATGTCTTCAAATTCACTAATCTTTTATTCTTGAAATGCCTAATTAATCATGAATCTCAACCAAGGTATTTCTCATCTGACACATTGTAGTTTTTATCAATAAAATTTTGAGTTTTTAAAAGAATATTTTTCACGTCTCTACCTATTTTTTTTGAAATATAGAGTACAATTGTAGTAACTCACTATATTAGACTGGTAATTCTGATGTCTGTGCCAGTCTTGGTTAGGTTTAGATCAACTGATCTATCTTCTCCTTACTAGACACTATTCCAAATGTTTTGCTTTTATTAACTCGTTTAATCCTCATAGGAACCCTTAGAGATAAGTATAATTTTCATCCCCATTCAAGATGACGAAGCTGCAGTACAGAAAAGTTAACTAACTTGCCCAGGATCACACTGTTAATATGCAAGGCTGGGATTTGAAACCTAACCTACGCTCTACTGCCACTTAAAAGTGAATATGATGAATAATAAACAGAATTCAAATACATTTAATCTGTCAAATTTTTAAAGATTTCCTCAGGGGGGTTTTATAGGCTTTCGGTAGAAAGTAGGGTTCATTCTTTGTGTTTTAATGATTAAAAGAAAAATCTAAAGGATCTAAATGCTCTGAAGCTCACAGGAAATGAAGACAAACGACTTCGCAGACAGAGCGCTGTGTCACCACCACCAAGGTCCGTGCGGGCTTGTAAGTCAGGCCACACGTGAACAAAGCTTGAAATTTTACTTTGAATGTGTTAAAGGTAATGCATAAAACAGTGACCAAGAAAAGTCCCTGTTCACAATCTACCCTCATTCCCTTAATCTCCTAAAATACTTTACTGAATAGCACGAAGAACACAACGGTCATTTTTCATGACGCGTGGACCCATGAAGATACTAATGACTGACTGGACTTAAAGCAAAGAGGAGCAGACGTCTAGTGAGAGCTGAGTTAACTTTTTAATGCAGTTTTTGAACTTGTGGACTGTGGCCCACATAGTTCAGACTAAGGCACGTTTAGATTTGAGTCAAGATCAAGCCTCTCACAGTGCGCTCTGTGTGCACCCCGCCATCGTCACCTAGAAGGTGGTGTGATGCGGGGCCAGGGGCTTAGCCTCTGGGTCTGTGCTACTGATCTGTAAAACGGGACTTTTCGTATCATTCACTAGATAGAGCTAATTATTTGGGAATCAAATTGGGCAAACAGCTTGATGCCACGTAGAAAGCATCCAATCAGCTGTGAACTTTAAGCCGAAAGCTCTGTCTTTTAATTCACAGCCTTAAACAGACAAATAAGCAAATAAATAAAACTGCTTCTCTGGAAGCCGAGCAGAGCAGGGTCTCGTGTGGTTCGTCTCTGCCCTTCGTGTCATATGCTATCAGTTTTCTCATCCTCCCCACAATTCTGATCTTCTGACTTTCCACAGTCTAATTTTCAGTTGCATCCACTTGTGTCCACAAAGTAAAAGTACTGGAAACCCATGGCAATTTGCCGAGGTACACAGCCAAGTCTATCCGCCCTTGACCTCCATGTCATGCTGGACTGAACCCCGTTTTCGACTAAGGCATTCATTTGAAACTTACATTCAGACGGTCTCCTACAGAGCCAAGCAGCTTCTTAGATAGTTCACGGCACGGACGTCTCTCAACCCCCAGGGCCACCCTGTGTCTCACTAACTGGAGGGCAGGCCCTCTGCTGACTTCTCACAGGTCGGGTGGTGCGTGATGCTCTGTGCTGCCAAAGCCACAGAAGAGCGATGCTAACCGCCCCGAGCCACCTTCCTCCACACAGATTTTATCTGGCTGCACCTGCCTCTTCTTTCACTCTTCGCTTCTTCCTCCCTACACGTCCATCCCTAATTTCTCCTTTTTTCTTTTCTTTTTTTTAACATGCAGCCTTAGTTATATCTCTTTTGCTGACTTGGATCTGAGACCCATTTCCTCAGTGTCTAACATGTTTCCTCACCTTCCACCTAAGATCCTTTCCAGCATTTAGAAAACCAGTTTTAAGAGAATTTTAGCATTTTCTGGTAAGATTTTTTAAATTTAAAATACTCCATTTCAAAGAAAAACAAAATGAAGGCTGCTTCCATGGATCCTGATTTTCCCTCAGAATAACGTTTTTCTCGTTCTCCCTCACACTGACTCACTCCTCAGACGCTCGGCCTGCATCCGCCCGGAGGGGCCGGCCGGCACCGGCGCAGGGAGGGCCCGGGCCGGGCGCCCACGCACCCCCGCCGAGACCCCTCGTCCAGCGGCGCGGGCCACACCGCCTCCCCTGGGAGAGCGGAGGGCGCCGCGGCCGCTTTCTCCTCGCGGAGCACTGCCTGCTGCTGCGGCCCTGCACGCGCGCGCCCGCGTCTCCGATCCCGCGTGCTGCAGCTCTGGCGGCAGCTCCTCCCTCCCTCCTCCTCCCTTCGCTCCTCGTGTGGGCGGCGCCAGCCGCGCCTTCCCTCTCCGGGACTCGCCCGTCATTCCCGCCTGCAGGCCTCCCGGCTGCTCGTCGCCCGCCTCGCGCTGCGGATGCTGAGGCAGGCGCTCTCCTCACGCGTCCCGTGAGCACGCGCCCAGGAAACTCCTGTGTCCGCTCAGGGCCGCATTCTTCGTCTCGACACCACGCTGCTCCGTGGACGCGTGCTGACGAAGGGTGCCCGGCCTGGAATCTCAGAGCCTGCCTCCTGCCCTCCGGCAGGCCTGCGCGCCGAAGGGCAGCGCGCGTGCGGGTGCTGCCGCCCCGGCCGCCGCGGCGGCTCTGCTCACGGCGCGCGCGCGCACAGCTCCCGCAGACACCTCTCGGCCGCAGACGGCCTGCGGTGCAACTTCATTCTGTTACTCGGCTGCGCGAAAACGCTCATACGCCTTCACGTTTGCTAAATAACGTCTGTGTTCTTCAAACAGGAACTCAAGACACTCCTAAGTACAACGTACGTTTCCAGACTTAACGGTCCGCTGCTTCCCTATCAGGGCCCATGCTTCATTTAAATTGGATTATTGTTTTTTTGTTTTTTTTTTTAAATCAAACACGTCTGCTGCTTTTCTTAATGCTCGTGCTTTGAACTTTCCTTCTCAGAATTTTTACTTCTTACTTGGCTTCATGATTTGCATTCTGAACGTTCTTCATCTGCCTTAGGGACTGAGATTTCGAATACACAGGCTCCATCTTAAACATCTGTATGTCTCAGATAGTAATCTGAAATATAAGTGGCAAATGCTCAATAAATGTTTATTCAATTAGACTGAATTCAGTTTTACCTACTTAATCTTATTTTGGCAGCTACTGCTACATATTTATGAGGTAGGATATATACAAATTTCAACTGGTCTAATAGCTCACTTCCTGTAGCATTAGATGGTTGAGCTGAGGACACACACACAGTCCGGGACCACACCTCACAGTGTGTGAGGCACCGGGTGTGGCACGTGACAAAGTTCTTGTCAGTGGGACAGGACCAGGATGGCTATGACCACTGTTTCTGGGCTAGGTCATTTATAAAGGAATAGATATGCTTGCCTTGCTTTCTTTCTACTGGCTGGGAGTTGCTGAGAAGTTTTAAAGCAGCTGCCTTGAACCAGAGAAAGAAATTCACAGCCTGAGTAGCCTTCGCTGGGACTGCGCCTCGAGAGGAAATTTTTTTCTATTTTTTTTTTCAGAAAATAAATATTAAAATTTTTATACCAGTTAAGCCACTACGCTAACTAATGCAGGCCATCATAAGGAAAAATAATCAGAAAATTATTTGCAAAAATTTGCAGTTTTTAGTCAAAATTCCACATCTCAGATGAAGTTAGTATCTAATGGTTATCTCTGGATCTGTCATTTATCTATTCCTTTTCTGAAAAACAAGCCTACTAGACAAAAACTAATGCATATGGAATTAACAGAAAAACCTAGAAAATGCGGGGCCTCTGGACAAACGCTGGGGATGGGCCCGACTCGATGTGAACTGTCCTACACCTTCCGAGGAGCCTCTGATTTATGACACCAAGACGACGGTTTCAGCTAAAGCCCAGGTTTCAGCTGAAGTCCAGCTCGTCCACCTGGGCATGCCACTGAACCACAGAGCCCCAGTGTGCCATTGCTAAATTAGAAACTCTAAAACATCTGCTGTCCAATTCACAGCGCTATGATAAGGGGGAATAAACTTATGTTTGCAAAAGGTAACTGGGAATTGTCACTTCACAGCAGGGCCTCTCGCGTGGGACTGAGCAGCAGTCACCTGGAGGGTTTGCCAAACACAGGATGTCGGGCCCCCGGAGATCCTCAAGCTGTGGCCTGAGAATCTGCATTTCTAACTCTTCCTTTTTCTTGCTTTGGTTTCAGTTTGTTTGTCTTTTAATAGTTTCTTAGAGTGGTAGGGGAGGCTACTGATTGAGAGGTCTTGCTTATTTTTAATATAGTTGTTTGCAGCTATAAATCTCCCTCTCACCACTCCTTACATTTGTAATTGTTACGTCTACTTGACAGACTGGCCCTTTCATCCTCTTAAGAGCTGCATCCTTGTCTGTAGGGCCAGTTCTTGTCTCAAGTCCAGTCCACTGTGTCTGGTACCAACATAGCCACTTCCAGCTCCCCGGAAATGCCCATCTGTGGTGTATCTTTTCCGTCTTCATTCTTTCTACAGACCTGTCACTTTGAAACTAAGATATGTCTCTTGTAAACAGCTTATAGTCATGCTTTTTATCCGTCTGCTTATCTGTCCTTTGATGCGGTGTTGAGCTCATTTGCATTTAGTGCCACTTCCGATAAGGCAGAGTTTACATCTGTCGTTATGTTATTTGGCTTCTATTTCTTCTGTGTCCTTGTGATTCTCTGCTCCTTCATTGCTGCCTGTTGTGCTGAATGTTCTTTTTTCCTCATATGCTGATTTAATATTCTTGCTTTACTTTTATTATATTTTTGGAGTTATTTTCTTACTGGTCACTTCGGGTTTATACGTAACATTTTAATTTATAAATATTCAATTTGAGTTAATACCAAATAAATTTGAGTGGTTTACAAAAATTCTTCTCCCATATAGCTCTGTTTCCTTTCCCTTTCTTTGTGCTGTTACTGCCTTACAAATTACACCCTTATACATTAAGTGCACACTGTTACAGTTTCTAATTATTGTTTTATGCATTAGTTCTTAAGTCAGAAAAGAGGGGAAAAAGTAATACAAACCAAAAAAAAAAATTCTAACTATGCAGCTTCCTTCGTAATTGCTCTTTATTTCCTCATGTGGATTGGCATTACTGTCAGTGCCCTTTCATTTACGTCTGAAGGGCTGCATTTAGTATTTCTTGTAGGGTGGATATGCTAGTGACAAATCCTCTCAGTTCTGTTTATCTGAGAATGTCAGTATCTTCCTGGATCCATACAATGAATGTCCTTATTTCTCCTTCATTTGTGAAGGGCTGTTCTGCTGGGCACAGAATTCCTGGTTGACTAGTGTTATTCTTTTGGCTCTTTGAACATATCATCCCACTGCCTTTTGGCCTCCGCAGTTCCTGGTGAGAAGTCAGCTATTAATCTTTTGAATACCCTTCATACATGATGAGTTGTTGCTTGCTACTTTTAAGAGTCTTTTAGTGTTTTGACAGTTTGACTATGATGTGTTAGGTGTGGATCTCTTTAAGTTTATCCACCTCGAGATCACTGTGCTTCTTACATGTAATATTAATGTTTTTCATCAAATCTGGATACATTTTGGACACTTTCCTTCGAATATTTGCTCTGCCCTTTTCTCTCTCTCCCCTCTCTGTGGGACTCCTATTAGGCCTATGTTTCTCATTTTATTCTTTTTTTCTGTTCTTCAAATTAGAGAATATCAATTGACCTATCTTTGAGTTCATTATTTTTTTTTCTTCTACCTGCTCAAATTTGCTATCAAGTCCTTCTGATGATTTTTTTAAATTTCAGATATTGCATTTTAAGTCTACAATTTCTATTTGGATCTTTCGTCATTAAATCTCCATTTCTTTATTGATATACTTCAGGTATAGTTTCCTTTATTTATATAAAGATACTGAAAATAGCAGCTTTAAAAAGGCACAGGTCTAAGGTATGGGCTTCCTTGAGGACAATTTCTACAGATTATTTGTGTGTGTGTGTGTGTGTATAACTCATTTTCTTTGCATGTCTCATAATTTTTTTTGTTGAAAACTAGACATTTTAATAATATAATGTGGCCACTTAAGAAATTAGATTCACCTCTCTCCCCAGGATTTGTTGTTCTGTTAGTTCAGTGAGCTTCGAGACTAATTCTGGGAAGTCTGTATTCTTTGTGTGTTTGACCGCTGAAGACTCTCCGTGGTTAGCTTACTAGTCAGCTAGTGGCTGTGTTCCTCGCACACCTGGAACCATAAAGCCTCCCCATCTGTGCCACGGAGTCTCGTGTGCGTGGTGGGGCACCTCCGACACTCAGGCAGCTTACCACTCTGCCCTGGTCTTTACTGTCTGCTTGTACAGAGCTTTGTGTTCAGCCACAGTTGAGGGGCCAGGGCACTCTCAGGTCTTTCTTGAGCATGTGCACATCCCTGCACATGCACGTGGCATCTGGCATGGACAAAGCCTTCTAGATGTCCAGGTATATGTCAGAACTTTTCAAAGCTCTTACGGACAGCTCATTCCCTAGCTTCTACTTTTAAGTTTAATGGTTAGCTTATTTTTTGCTCCCACTGTTACCTCAGTGTCAGGCAGCTGCAGTGCTAAACCATTGCTGCTAATTGTTTTGAGCAATGCCCTGGAGGAAAAGGCTATTCTATGGGGTAAAAGCTAAGTCAGGCCAAGTAACTGACAAGCCTTGAAAGTAGATCTTCCAGGGAACTATCAGACAGGTCAGGTAACAGCAGTGCTCTCAGAATGGGATTTTGAAAGGCATTCAACTTTGTTTTTACTGCTCTAAAGGCAATTCGGTTCCTAGTCTGCACAATAATTCGAGAAAATTTATTTTTAAGGATATCATCTTACTAGAGGAGGGGATGGAAATAAAGCAAGTTAAAATGCTGCAAAACTCAAGTTTTTACAGTGACTCAGTTGTTCTTCTGAAATAAGTAATTCTCCAGATTATCCTTTGGTTAATTTCCAGATACCTGAAAACATTGGTTTTGTCAAGTTTTGCCAGTACCCTCCAGTCTTCTGTGAAGGAGGTAATTTTTATAGGTCTTTACCCCACCATTCCTGATGACATCACTTAACAAGTAAAATTTATATATTTGTGTTCACAAATTAGCTCTTGAAACCAGCAGTTTCAGATATAAAATAGAGTAGCATTTCATATGGGTTCCTAAATTTGAACACAAATGTGAGGAATAGGGAAATAAGGGACAGATTTTCTCCTGATGATAAATAATTAGCCACCTTCCTCATGAAACTCACTTTATTTCTGGAACTGTCTACATTTTAGAAGCATAGTTATCCAGGTAAAATTTCTGAGACTTAGTTAAAGCATCTCTCAACTATTAGCTGTATTGGACATTGAAATAGTTCAAGATTACATTTTACTTTAAACTTCCACCAAAGAAGCTGTGAATAAATGTAGATAACATATGCTGGCTGAGTAACTGCATTTCAAAACTAGAATGATTCTGATGACACCATCATCTATTTAACCCAAACATCTTACTTTTCCCAGGGACTCACTCCTCATGTTGTTAAATATACCTTTCTGAATGCATTTACTTTATAGAAGGGAAAGACTTGATTTCATTTCCAATTTCACAGTCACATTACTGCTTCAAGTTATTTCACTTCAATGACAATATTTGGACAATAGAAGCGTCACTTTAAGATACTCGAACCTTATTCTACACTTCTGAATTCTGTTAGTTCCCCTACTACATCAACCTTATTTCCTAAGCTCCTCTGCATATACATTCTAAAGTAATTTTCTTATGATGTGCTGACATAGTCTGAGATTTTACACTGTGTTCAATTTAAGGAGTTCACATTCCCTGGAACCGCTTTCAGCTGTACTGCACTCATTGTCCTTATCAGTAGGCTGCAGACTTGGTCCCAGTGTTCCTGTTGAAAATTATATTCTCTGGCTAAGAAATATTCTATCTCCTTTGGAAATTTAGAGGATACCTGTGAGATTTTGGACTTAAAAAAAAAATTCTACACACTGTCTTAGTTGTTTCAGGCCCCAACTGGATGTCATGAAATTTTAATTACAGCCTTAAACTATATATTCTGTTTCTTTATGCTACTCCATTGAAGACTGACAATTTAACATAATTCTTCACTATTGTCATTTTACAACTTAGTTCATATTTTATATCACAAGATTGCATATATAAATAATTTGACTCTTTTATGCTTTAGGACATTTCTATGGGATTTTAAGAAAAACAAACACACTTAATTGTTAAGCTTTTCTTGTAAGAAACTCCACATTTACAGACTATGTGGTCTGTAGTGCCAATCACAGTAGTTGAAAGTAGGTTACAGAGTGTTTTATAACGCAGACAGTAATTTATCATGCCCTATTCTCTTCTTTAATTTCTACTTTTTCTCTTTCCCTTTACATGAATCCTTTCAATCAGGTTTTAAATAGATTTAATTCTATCTCATTCTTGAAAAAAAAGAATGGGGAAAAAATAGAACCCTTTTCAGTACTACATTCAGTTCCACACTGCCACTCCAAAAGCTGTCTCTACCTTCATCCCAACAGCCAAATTTCTTAAAACCTGTCAGCGACCAGTGTTCCCATGCACTCACTTCCCACAGCTGTGCACAAACTGCAGCCCAGCGCTGTCCCCAGCACCCCACAGAGGCTGCTTTCACTGGCTGGCCGTTGCTCATCTCCCTGCATCACCAGCTTTCTTAAAGCAGTTCCCTCCCTTGGCTTCTGGGACCACCAACTTCCTGGCTGCCTCCACCTTCTCCAGTCACCTCTTTCGCCTATGTTCTGAAATCCCCTCCCGTTTGTCATGTATTAAGGATATATGCTCCTCAGAGTTTTGCCCCTTTATAACGTCCTCATTTTCCATGAAACTGTGATGCCTTCTGTTGCTATTTATAGGAAGACAGAAACAAAGACTATAATGCAGGTCTAGACCTCTCTGGTGCTCACATGCCCACCCTCACTTGGATATCACAGAGGCTTGCATATCACATAATTAAATTGTCATTTCCTTTCCAAACGTGATCCATTCCCTCCTGCAACGTTAAAAATGTCAGTACCCACCACGTAACCACCCAATAATCCCTGCTGATATCTTGGGGACCTGTTTTATATCCTTTCTCTCCTTCAACACACCTAACCAATCACCGACACGTTTCCTATGAGCTCCAAAAAGCTCCTAAATCAACCCACTTCTGTACCCACTTCCATGGCCCAGCTCGTGCTGCCTTCTTTTCTTGATTAAACTGCAACTACATTCTCTTACCCACCTTCTGCTTCTTCAGCAATGCTCTTCCCAAGGGTTCTGGAGATCTTTTTAAGCATCTCAGCATGTCACTATTGGTAACACTCTTTGGTGGGTTCACATTTACCTTCCCTTTATAAATACCGTCATTGTGGCTTACAAGGTTTACCTGCTTTCACCGTCCAGTCTTACTCCCTTCCCCCTCATGACACTGACAGCCTTCCACTCTGAGGAGGCCGTCGCGTCTTTCTGGCTTCTTGGCCTTCACAGCCCGTGTTCCCTGCCTGCAGGCACGTTCCTCTTACCTCTGCCATTTGCTTAAGTTTCAACTCAGCTTTCAGCTTAGCTGCTACTTCGTCCAGGAAGGTCACTTTCAGCCCCAACACCTGGATGTGACACACTCTGTGCCGGTAAGTACCCTTTATTTTAAGCAACAGATGTTTTTGGCCTCATTTGGAGAGTGGAGAAACAGGTTCAAGGTCATGCTTCCAAGAAAAGGGCTCCGAAGAGCACTACAGAAATGGCCTGATGAAGAGACCGCCGTTGCTGTGGCTGCTGCCTTGAAAACTGGACGCTGTTCCTTGTGCTGACCACACACCCGCCTCCACTGCTCCACCACTTCTGCCCCCGCTGACTTCAGGTCCAGATTGTGAAGGCTCCCTTGAAACCGCTGCCACACCTGAGTGTGCGAGGTCACCACTGCTGTCCACACTTGCACAGTGAACCCCACACAGACTCCCCCTCAAGCTGCTCACTTCCAGCTGGGTCCTTGTAATCACTGTTCGGATTGGTGGAACTCAGAATGAAGGCCCGAGTCCTGATTTTTCAGAAGGCTGAAGGAGCAGGTTCTCAAGGTTCTACCTGAGGCTGCTGGGACTCATCAAGATGAAAATCCTCTCAAGATATTACAGGTGCTCAGAGGTCCTGCTCAAGCAGAGAGCATGACTGACATGCACCGCAGTCAACAGCCGCCCTCTCTCAGAGCTGCCCACGTGGTGCTGTCATCGCCTGCCTGCTCATCGGCTCCTCGTTCTGCTCAGGAAACCCCTGAGATCAGGGCTCAGGACCAGCAGAGTCAGTGTTCCATCCACGGTCATTAACACGGATATCTGTGCTCATGTTCCTCCCTCCCCTCTCCTCCCCTCCTACAGGAGGCCACACAGAGAGCACACAGAGGGAAACCTGTGAATCTGCAGAACAGACACGCTCATCAGGACTGTCTCCTCAGGCTGCTCTGGGACAGAGGAAGGAAAGGCAACAACTCCCAGTGCTCACGGTCCTTTAGGAGGCTGGTTGTGATACTGGACGGACATGGGCCAACCTGTATCCTGGCTTCCAACACCCTCCTGGTTCTCCATGGGGAGGGGCACAGTGAGAGGCCAGCCCTGCCACTCCTGGGGAACCTGCCCCCACTGGGAAGGAGGCCAGGAAAACGGCTGCCCCCCTTCTCTTCACAGCCCACCCTGATGGTCTCAGCCCCTGCATCTCCAGCAGTATTAGTGCGATACTGACCTCTGCCAGGCTCTCAGGTACGTTTCGAATCATTGGTCACCAGCAGTACCACCTGTATTATTAAATGTGTGGTTTTATAAAATCTATCATCAAGAAAGATGATAGAAAGATCCACCTACCTTTCACCAAGATGGAAAATTTAAAGGTCATCTTCAAAGTGTCACCTTTACTTTAGTGCATAGCAGTGTTTTTCCTGCCCGGGTCCCTCAGTTACACTATAATGCCTAAGAAGTTACTAATTTCTGGCTTCTATGCCACCAGTATGCTGAAACTGTTCTTCTGCTGCGGCACCCTCACGGTCTCCACGTTGCCAGAATCAAGCAGCATATGTTTCTGTTTGTTACCAAACTTCCTATTACACCTGACATGTTGACGTCATCTACTGAAATATCCCGCTTCTTTTTCTCCCACTACCTGCGTCTCCTCACTTATTCAACACAGCCTTTCTCGGTTTTCTAGGCTTTGTGCTTCTTTCCCACCCATTTAATTGCTGTGTTTTGTTGTTTTTGCCCATCACTTAAAATGGACACGCTTGGGCATTTCATTGCTACTTACAGTTTTCAGACACAATCTCCACCATTTCTTCCCCTTCACGCACCCCTATTCTGACCTCTGGCTAATATGCTAATAAGCAGCTTCGCGTGCGCAGTGACAAGATCCGTTAGAAGGACCCACAGGTCCCTAAGCTCAGGACGTTCACACGCGAGCCCCTCCTTCAGCTTTCTCTCAACCTCCCTCATATGCATGGCTGCAAACGCCTCCTGAGGGCGAGCCCGACCACTGAGTTGCTCAGACCTCCACGGCTCAGTGTGATTTTGCTAAGACACACATATGTCTCTGCTGTTTCTCTGAATGAAATGATTTAACGGCTCCCTGTTGCTTGAAGGAAAAATCACAAATGCCTCGTCTTGGTCTACTGATCAGGACCGCAGTGAGTTACAAGAAACAGACACTGATAATAACACGGGCTTTCGTGCCCTGGGTGAGCATGGCAGCACGTGGTCAAGGATTCTAGTCTTTTGTGTTTGGCCTCTTTGTGTGTGACTTTCATTATCAAGGGACTTCATGGTCTGAGATGTGTGTTCCAGCTCCAGCCGTCACTTCCAATGCCAACGGCAAGAGAAGAGAAGTGGAGTGAGGAAGGGCCCTCTCCCATTAAGGACAGTCCCCCGGAAGCAGCAGTCCCATTCCTGTGTGTCCCAGGGATCGGGGATCGGTTCCATGGGCTGAACGCTCAGAGGGATGGCTTAAAACATCAGCTTTGTTGTAAGTTCCGTGCCGAGCAAATTTTTGGATGTCCTTTCACTACAGATGGAGAGGACAGTGGTGGTGGTGGGCGCTGGCCCACACTTTACTCACATGCCTGTGCTCCACGGCCTCCGGATGGACACTCCAGAGGACTGTCTGCAGAAATTCATATTTCTCTCTCCCTCCTTTGCTCTGTCCTGTGAATTTTAGCTGCCTTGCTCCCTCTGGACCTGTAGCTCTGCCTGGTTCCTCCCTCCCTGTGCTACAGACTGGAGACTCACTTGAGACGGCTCCTGGGGCAACCGTGCAGTCCACCTGATTTATGCCCATCTCTCAGGGATCACTGCCCCTCACTGCCTGGCATCCAGTGTCTTGGTGTTCATATATTTTGTGGTAGTTGGCTGGCCTGATTTTAATTTGGGGACTGCCATTAGCTTCTTGATCATCTATCATTGATTTTTCTTCTTCTTTTTTTTTTTTTTTGATGGAACAAATTTAACAAATGTAGTAATACCCTTGTTTCTGGCCCATTTATGTGTCCTAGGGACACCACGTTTTATTACCACCCCCCAACTCCTCCTGGCTCAGGGCCCCAGCTGCAGCAGCAGAGGACAGGCTGTGATTCAGGTCCAATAATAACCTGAAGCAAACCCAGCGGAAGTTCTGGAATTCCAACGGCCTTTCAGAAGTGCCCAGGGCTGGAGGACGGCCAAGCCTTTATATTTCCATACTGATGAGGAGCAGATGTGAAATGCTGGGGGGCGGGGCGGAGCCCTGGGAGGGAGGGACCACAGCCTTGGGGAGCTATCTGACGGGGTGCGCTCCCAGCACCAGCATCAAGTCCCTGTGGACGAGGAACCCACGCGGACTATCATGGGTCGGACCACATCATGACCTCTGAAGGATGGTGTAAGCACTTAGAGATGTGTCGCTTCCAGAAGAAGCCGAGGAAGGAGAAAGGAACGTTTGTGAGTCAGTTTCAGAAATCTGAAGATCAATCATACAGCAGAAGGACTGCAGCTTTCGATTAACGCCTAAGTGTATCTCAAGTTGCAGATTTAGAAAATGTCTGAACCGAAGGGTGTGCGCGTCAGTGACAAACACATTTCAGCCGCTGGACGGAGTCCACGCCGTGCGCACCATCACCCAGCAGGCGCCCGGACGTCAGCACACGGGAGGCCCCTGTGACCTCATATCGCTCCTTCTGGTTTGATTTTCTCCCCTCTCCTGTGCTGTGTTCTGTCTGGGATCTTGTAATCTTTACATAGCAATGTATGAAGATTCATGTAGGTAAATAAGTTGCTCCCCTCTGCTGAGCTGAGGCAGGTTTCTCTCCAAGTCTTTTATTGCTCCTTGAACCACATCAAACACTTCTTGCCCGTTTCTTACCCCATCATCATCAATCCTCTCATTGTGAACACATCTGGAGGCAGTGTCAAATTGCCCTGCAATAAAATCTTTGTGTGTGAATTCCCTTGCTTCCACCTGCCTGTTTTGACATGTGTATTTTCCTTTGGGACCCATATTCAAGGAAAAGTAGAAAATCCTAGGTTAAAAATACTGCCTCAACCCTTCTAAATGCTGCCAGCTTTTCACTCTGCATCCAACGGTAAATTTACAATAATATTTATGAGTGTCATTGGGCTCCGGTACTCCTGAAAGAAAGCACTGAGATACACACCTGAAAAAATAAAGAAGACTTTGTGTTTGTAAAGTCACTCATGATACTGAGGACCTGGATCACCCAACCTTCCGCATTTGTTTCTATTAACCATCACTGGAGATGCCCTACAAAACCGCAGACACTGTTTCCAAGAAAAGATTAGATTTCACAGTATATGTAAGAATACTTTAATGTCACAAGGATTCTTGATAACTTACAACCCAAGCTTCGAGCGAAAGGAGTATTGTTTTAATGTTTTTATATAAACTAAAAATATTGCTAAATTGTAACTTGATTTCATAAAATACATTTGTTGCTGGATCTATGAGAAAAAAATAAAGCAGAAATATTTATTCTAAAGTAAGGAAATTCCTCTAATGTGGAATCTGCCATTAAATCTGGCACTTTGGAATGACAGCCAACTTGACATGAATTGTGAGGCTTTGTACGAAAAATTACAAATTCTGTTCCCCCAAAGAGTAGTAAATAGAGGGTTGCCAGGCTCTACAAAGTTAATTTGGTTTTTAAAATGTAGTTTGAAGGCATCTTTTTGGAATACGGGGTTCTACACACCCACCCCCATTATTTTTCCAGTGGGAATAAATTTTACATTTTTATACTTTATTTGTTAGGGGACGATCTGCTAGTTTCAGGGGAAAATGATATACAAGTGTCCACATCTTCAGAACTGCATGCTTTGACCTGGGGAACTTAAATGCAGATGAACCGCGGATCTGAGGATTTGTTTCCCCATCACTGGGAAATTCACAGAAGAGAGATTTTCTTTCCTTTCCTTTTTTTTTTTTTTTTTTCTGGTATTGAGACAAATCTTGTCTTATACGAATGCTTTAACCCTAAGTACTGTGCTATTTCATGAGGATTTTAAGCATTTACTATATTATTTTGAGGAATATTTGTATCTTTCAAGTTGACGACCTAGTTAAATGCATCTCCTAACAATCTAAGCTCTTAAAATATCACACATTTATCAGATGCGTTCTCTGTGATCGGCACTAACCTAGCTACAGGATGGCAGTGCAAAAATGTTGGTTAGAGCGTTAGAGGCCTAAGGAATCTAGCTGTTTTCTTGCTCTAATGTTTACGTCTACCTGATAAGAAACTAAGATTCAGATACACTAGGAATTTTCAAAATTCATGCACAGTTTAGGATTAAAATTATTTCTTGAAAGACAGGGAGAAATTGCATAGGCAAACGCTACCAGCTCTGGGAAGAAGGGGGCAGCCGGCAATTACCTGAGGGCACCACTGGACACGTGGGTCTGTGTCGGGCTCGTGCTTGGAGACCTGAAACATCCCCACGCCTCCCTTTTAACCTGGGGGCACATGGGGGCCAGACAACAGATAAAGTCCTGGCCAAGCCCCACCTGCCACAGGCCCACTCAGCCAACAGACCCAACCAATGGCTACTTCTTCAGTTCCTAAATGAATAAACACAATAGCTATGTTTTGAATATGTCATCCTTTCCATGTTGAGTCTTTACCTGGTGGCTGAAAAACTATCATACATAAAGCAACCTAAGGGTCCATCAGCAGATGTGTGGGCAAAGATTATGTGGTGTGTGTACATACGCACACAATGGAATACCACTCAGCCATTAAAAGATCAAAATTTTGCCATTTGCAGCATCATGGATGGACTCGGAGGGCACTGTGCTAAGTGAAATAAGTCAGAGAAAGACAAGCACTGTATGATACCTCCTGTATGTGGAATCTAAAAAATACAACAAACCAGTGAACATAACAAAAAAGAAGCCGACTCACAGATACAGAGAACAGACTAGTGGTTACGGGCGGGGAGAGGGGAGGGGGAGGCGGCACAATATGGGCATGGGGGACTGAGAGGTCCAAACTGTTAGTTATAAAACAAGTAATAAGGATGCAGTGTGCAGCACGGGGAATATGCCAATATTTTATAATAACTATAAATGGAGCATAACCTTTAAAATTGTGGGTCACTAGACTGTACACCTGTGACTTATATAATATTGCACAGCAACTATACTTCAACTTAAAAAGAAGCCATCATATGTAGAAGACCAAGTAGAAGCCTCTAGAACTTGCCCTCCCTCCACCCCCGTGTGGCCAAGACTGTAAATCAACAAGAGAGTTCTTTCCCTGGAGACGGTGAAAATCAGCGCCACTCCGACAGATGTAAAGGGTTAGGGCGGTGATGCCGGCCAGTGTCCTACAGGAACGTGGGCCTGGAGCGCGGCAGGGGACCGCTGCACACCTAGCCGGGCAGCCGCTGCCACGCCTGTTGCTGTATCTTTGCTAAAGCAGGTTAAACAGATGCTGTGATGTGATCAGGAAAAGGGCCAGTGCAGGTTTATAGCCACATGAGTAACACAACAGAACACGTTTAGAATTTTGCTCCAGGGCTAGGTGTAATATCCAACCCTCTGCCGTAATGTCGTCCAGGGAGATGACTTTTCTGAACACCCTCCTGAGAACCATGTGAACCCACTAAATTGGGGGAGTCGTGCTGACAGATGCATGCACATCTGGAGGGCACAGTGCGACAGACGGGCTGCACACGGTGGGAGACCGACCCTGCGCCCTCACCACAAGCAGGTGCAACAACGCCCGTGACGGTTATTCTAGGTACCAGGGTGGGCGGGCCACGGGGACCAGCTTGGTCTCACAGCAGTCTCCATGCTCCTGGGAATGGCTGACATTTACAGTCAGTAGGCTGAGTGGCGCTGACTACCTTCTGTACTGGGGATGGGTCTCATCCCATCAGCTGAAGGTCTTCAGAGCAAGATCTTTTGGGGCTTCACAAATCTTCCCAGATACCGCCTCAGCTGAAAACAATGGCCTCTCCCAAGAATGTGCTCCTCCCTGGGCAGCCTTGTATCACAACAGGTCAACGGGGATCCAGAACGACCAGGCTGGGCCACCTCTGAAGGGTCAGCTACCCTGGACCCCCTTGGAGACGGTCAGCCTGGACTGCAGCCCGACTTCTCCTCTGCCCAATTCTGCTCCACCCTCTCCCTTCCACACGAACTGACACAAAAGTACATGCTTTTTGACAACATCTTTGTCAGAGGCTTATTCCTGGGACTTCAAACTCTGACACTTGAAAAAAATGTGGTTTTTTGCTAATGAAGACAATAGGTACCAAAAGCATGTAGGAAGAGTCTAGCAGAGCAGGAGGAAGCTCTTCAGTGCCTGTGACTAGCTCTTGTTTCACACCTTGGCCTATTTCAATCCAGTCTTGTCTCAACTTGGCTCAAGCAAAATTTCTACCACGGTGGATTCTTTAGTTATTATCAATATTGACAGTGGTAACATTATTTTTAACTGCTGTCACATTCTTCTTCATATGAAAGCTTCGTAGTTCATTAATTTGAGCTCTGGATGACTTTTACACAGGGACTAGGTAATTTTCACTACAGTATAAATACATGCTAAGTCACACTATGAAAAACTCATGACAAAATTACTTGTCTAAATTTCTGTAGGAACACATCCTCCACTTTCCAGCTCTGGTAAATGGTAGAAAGGTGAAGCCTGAGCTCCAGGATATACAGACTTACATCCGCAGAGAAATCGAAATGCATGAGCGTACTTCGAGTCTCTTTCTGAAGAGACGCTTTAAAAAGGCTGTTTTCGCATTAAAGCCAGGATTTCCATTGTGCTGAGTTAAGAGGTACCGTTACTAATGGTCAGATGTGTATGGCCATGGTCCCTCTGCGCATTAATAAAATTAGCCGTTTAAACAACAATATAACCAAGGAGAGAGTTTACAGAGATTTTTCACTTGTGTATTTTTTCAAATAAAGTATCTCATTTGCAACACCATATATCCAAACCTTCTGTTAAGACTAGGCATATAATGGTGGTCCATTAACAAGCTCCATCTCCTAAGGGCTCTCGGGACAAGTAAAAAGATGGGAGGAACCGAAGACACACAGGCCTGGGGTGTCTCCTCTGTAACCCAGAGCTACGGTATTACAACATGCTGACGAAAAGTAATTACTTCCCCTATTTTGCCCAAGGGCTAAATTTCTAACAAAAAAAAGTAAAAGTACAAATTACAGAATGCGTGTTGAGTTAAACGTGTAACTGGATGGGAAAGTGTCACTACTGAACAGTCATAAAAATCCAGACCGAGACTGATTGCGCACTTGCATGCTAAAATGAAGAATAAAGAGAAGTGCTTTCTTTCCATCTAAATTGCTGCTTTAAATGACAACAAATATGTTCAAACATCATGTTGTTTTAAAAATTAGGAATAATTCAGTTTGACTCATAAAGATTAAAAATTTGAAATGAAAAGAACAGAGATGCTATACACTGAGAAGCAGATTTTACTGAAGACTGAAACAGGTGTTATTCTCTGAAATAAAACTGTACACCACACGTGGGCTTTCTAGTTCAGGGGTTTATGAAAAATTCTAAGTTCTGAATGCAAACCAAGGTTTGCTTAGGGATCAGGCCCCCCTGAGTTTAGCTGCCTGTATCTCTGTGGAATGAAGCAGGAACCACAGTTTCACAAACAGAAGTGCGGAGACGGGCAGAAGTGTGTTAACTCTCACTTCAGTACACACGATGTCACCGACCAACGCTCGGGAGGGCGCACCTGGGTAACTGAGTTTTCCCTGCACCCCAGTGGGGTCGAACCTCACGTGCCTGGGTAATTTCATCCTCTTACAGTCTAGGACCTTGGATCCGGAAGAACGACTCAGGACCCAAAGGAGTCTTCCAGAAGCTAGTGAAGGCACAGAGAAGAGTTCTGAGGAATGGTCCCTGGGATAGGCCACCATCCCAGAATTGAGAAAAAAGGCTGAATTCGTGAACACCCACTGAAAAGGAGTGAGAAATGCAGAAAGAGGAAAACCAGGATGTGCACCTCCCTGAAAGCCAAAGTCAGGATGAGTATGAGGACGGGGCGCTGGGAGGTGGACGATCACCGGTGTGATGCGGACTTGAGGGCCAGCGGGAGAGTTTGTTGACATGATGTGTGGAGATACCTGTATCGCTGGCTGCAAATGTGTGATGGTGTCGATGCAGATGAAAGTGTGATTGGAAAAGCAGCGAGAAAAAATGGAAAGTAAAGACAGGGAGACAGAGGTGGACGACTCCTGAGGGTCTGGCAGAAGGAGGATTTTAGAGACAGACCCATCAAGTCTGGAGGGAACGGCTTCACTACAGAGAAGGAGACTAACGTGTGAGAAAAATGGGCAACTTCTGGAAGAGTCTGGAGCAGATGAGAGAGCACGGGGTCCTGCGATAAAGTCCAGCTGACGGAGAAGAAGGTACAGCTCACTGTGAGAAGAGGGACGACGCCGTGGGCAGACCTGACGATGGGGAGCTTCCTGCTCTGAGCAGCTTGGAAGCAAAGTCAACTGCAGAGAGTGAAGAGGAGGAAACTGTTCAGATCTTCATTTTAAAGAGGAATGAATGACTACGAGGATCAGGGTAAATAATGAGACAGCCAGGCAACCCCAGGAGCCCAGTGAGGGACGCGGCCTCTGCAGGCGCTCAGAATATGCGCTCAGTACACAGGCTCAGGACAAGTCGGATTTGACTTCAGTCAGGTTTAGCTTCTGCTCAGCTGTAGCCAAGGAATGGATGGGGAACTGGATTAAGGAGGATCCCTTGCATAAGTAAATGCAAAACTGCTAATGTGCATACACATACGCATCACATCGTCCTAGTGTGATTACTTTGTAGTCAGTCAATAACACATCTTGAATGTATTTCTGTGTGATGTGAAGAAAGCTAGAGCGACAGCACTACTTTATGCAGTTGCACTGTACTCTGCTGTACGTACGTTATCAATCTCCTACTACTGGTAACTGTTTATGTCTACCTTTCACCATCATTAAAATAAAGTCTTTGTGAAATTTTTGCACATGTATCAGATGTTACATTTCAGGAACTGGAGCCATCGGGTCAAAAATGTTTGAACATTTCTGTTTGTAAGTAACTACTCTCCACTTCCACCTCCAGGAAGGTGGCGTAGATGTGCTTTTTCAATTTCTCCCACAAAGTTCAACTAAAACCCTGAGCATTACATAGAAAACAAATACAAGCAGACTGCACGGTGAAGAGAAGGCAGACCAGCTAAGAGCCTCAGGACCAAAGAGTGACGTGGTAGTGAGTTCTGTGTGATTTCTTTTTGCCTCTTGTAACCAGGAATTGGAGCTGAAGAAGCTGGAGCCCAGAAGTGCTGATGCGTACAGACAAAAATGCTCAACCAAAGCCTGGCCTCTCTAAGCCAAGGCAAGGAAAAGGGCATCTGAGAAAAACGGAAAACATCAGGCATCAATGGCCCTACCCCAGCCAAACAGCACAGAAAAGAATCTGTGCCCACACCCACGCTGCAGAAACCTCACAGGACGCCGAGACGGCCACACCGGCACAGCTGCTGAGGAGCCCGGACGCCCCCCCAGGGCAGTGCCGCAGAACGCCGCGGGCGCTGGGAGTCTCACCCCCGCCAGCTGGAAACGCCCCCACCGCTGTGGGGTCAGGGCGCGCAGACGGGCACTGGGGCTGCAGCCCAGCTGGCAGCAACAAGGAGCTACTCCGCCTCCCACTGAAGCAGCTCCGTGGACACACAGGGCTCGTCATTACCCAGCAGAAACAAGAGCAGCCCACTGCAGTTCTGAGGGAACCACGTGGCAGCCGCAATGTCCAGACCCCCACCCCCAGCAGCAATGAGGCACATGCCTCCTGGGGGTCAGTGGAAGCTGAGGGGGGACCTGGTCTTCCACCTCCATCAGACAGTAATGAGGGGCTGTCCCCATTCCTGCCAGAGCAGTGTCAGAGGAAGACAGCTGAAACAGATTTGAATAAGATCCAGAGATTCCTAACACCATCTTTAAGTGTCCAAGATTCAATTAAAAATCTTTATACAAAGAACCAGGAAGCTCTCAAACTGAATTGTAAAGGAGACAATTAATAGGTAACAACACCATAAGAGGAGTGTTGGAATTACCTAACAGAGACCTTAAAGTGGCCATGAAAACGCTTCAATTAGCTGCTATAAAAAAATATGAAACAAATGAAAAATAGAAAGCTTCGGGTAAGAAATAGAAGGTCTCAACAAAGGAAACATAAAGAAGCACCAAATGGGAAACTGAGAAGTGGAAACTAGAATAACAAAGTAAAGAGTACAGTCGATGAGCTGAAGATCAGAACCAAACGGACAGAGGAGAGAACCAGCGACCCAGGACACAGAGCAGAAATAGCCCAATCTGAACAACAGAGAGAAGACAGACACAGCAGTGACAGCACAGAGCCCCACGATCTAACACCCACATCACTGAAGTCCCAGGAGGAGAGGAAGTGGGGGACAGGCCTCAAGAAGTACTTGAGGCAACAGTGGCTGAAAACGTCCCAAATGTGACAAGACACACAAACCTACAGATTCAAGAGATGAGCAAACCCCAAACAGGATGGACCCAGGAAATCCACACCATGCCAACATCAGAATTAAATTTCTGTAAACTAAAGAAAAACAAACAATTTTGAAAGCAACCAGAGAAATATCACATCTATCCTGCTGGTGAAAAACAATTCAAATGACAATAAATTTCTCATCAGAATTCACTAATCCATGGGCCAAAGAGGAAGTCTCAAGATAAATTTAAAAATATATTGAACTAAGTGAAAATTTTAAAAATGCAACATAATAAAATTTGTGAAATGCAGATAAACAGTCCTGAGAGGAATCTGTATGGCACTAAATGCAGGATCAAATACGAACACTAGAAGAGCGGAAAAGTCTCAAATCAATTACACCACTTTGGGAAGAAGAGCAAAATAAACTCAAAGCAGCCGTAAAGGGGAAATAAAGATAAAAACATTCATCAGTGAAGTTGATAAAAGAAAAACAATAGAGAAAAATCAAATAGTTATTTTTTTTAAGAATGAATTTTTTTTCAATGAATGGAATGAACCTCTAGGAAGGCACAGAAGGAAAAAAAGAGAGAAGAAACATTACTCCTACAAAGGAATTCCAAAGGATAATAATGGAATATATTCTATGATCAACTCTACACAAATAAATTTGTCAGCTTAGGTGAAATGGGCCACATCTTTGAAAATTACAAATCATCCCAATTGATCTAATATGAAATAGATAAACAGCCCTACAAATATTTAAAAAATTAATTTGTAATTTTAAGAAGGCAATAAATCTACAGAGCTAGATGATTTCAGCAGAAAATGATACCAAAAATAAAAAGAAAAATTAACATTAATTCTATATAATCTCATCCATGTAACAGAAGAGGGGGCTCCCATTTCCTTTTATGAGCTGAAGTTGCCCTGATACCAAACCCAGACAGAGTACAAAAAATAAAACTAACAGACTAATATTCCTCATAGATATGCATGCACACATATTTTAAATATTAACAACTAAAATTCAGTAATATATAAAAAGAATTATGCACCTTGACCAAGTGTGGTTTACGTCAGAGATGCGAAGCTGGACATAGAGTTAAAACATGCGGTGTCATCCACTAAATTAACAGGTTAAAGAAGAAGAGTCACGTGATCATATCAATTAATGCAGAAAAAAACATTTGATGAATTTAACACTCACTTATGATAAAAATTCTCAGGAAAAAATAAGAAAAGAGGGAAATTTCCTAACTTGCAAAAAAGCCTGTATGAAACCCACAGCTAACTACAGTTGAGTCTGAAAGACTAGCTGCTTTCCCCTTCAGGTCGGGAGGAAGGAAACGGTGTGCGTTCCCACACCTTCCGTCTGCTTAGTCTGGGAAGTTCCAGCCAGTGCGGAACTTCCAGCAAGGAAGCAAACACATACGTACCAGAAAGGAAGCAATAAGACTGTCACTGCATGCAAATATGTCTACACAGCAAATTCCAATTAAAAATTAGGGATAGAAAATTCTAATAAAGAATAAATAGAAAATTTTCAGATGTGTGTATGTAGAAGATTGTCTATAATATATTCCTAGGGAATACACAAACAAAAATAAAAACAAAACAAAACTCCTATGACTAGTAAGTGAATTCAACAAGGCTGCGAGGAAAAGCGTGAGCACACACCAACGGCCCTTCTCTCCGCGGGCAGTGAGCACGTAGAGCTACAAATGCAATTCCACTTATAATCGCTCTAAGAAAACCCTAAATACTTAAGTGTAAAGCTAACAAAACATGACGTACAGGAGTTGTATGATGAAAATTCTGCAGCGCTGATAAAAGAGATCAAAGAAAATCTAAATAAATGGAGGACTGGAAAATGTTCATAGGCTGGAAGTTTCAACATGGTATCAAGATTAATTTTCCACAGGTTCAAGGCAATTCCTGGGAAAATCCCAGAAAGATGTTTTCTTTACACGCAGGCAAGACTATTTTAACAACTTTATGGAAAGGCAACGGAAGTAGAATGGGTAAAACACTTTTGAAAAAGAATAAAGAGAGGGAGCTCGGTTCATCCATTTCCAAGGCTTGTTATAAGAGCGCAGTGATGCAGACTGCGCGGTGCTGCTGCAGGGGCGGGCACACAGAGGGACTGAACAGAAACGGACCCACAACAACGTGCCCTGAGCTGGGTTCCGACAAAAATATAAAAGCAATTCAATGAAAGAAAGACTGTCTTTTTAACAACAGTGTTAAACAATTAATTAAATATCTATAACCAAACAAATGTTTTACATCTTCTACAAAAGGTAACATGAAACAGACAGAGCCTTAAATGTAAAATGTAAAATCACAGAACTTTTAGGAAAAAATGGCACAGAAGAAAACATTTGGAATCTAGGGGAGAGGCAGAGTTCTTAGAACTGACTGAAAAACAATCAACGCCGACAATACTGATTGACTGTACTTCATCAAAATTAAACATTTTTGCCCTGCAAGACTCTGTTAAGATTAAAAGACAAGTTACAAAGCTGGAGAAAAAATTTCCAAACCCTACAAAGAATCTCAAAGTTCCACAGTAAAAAAAAAATCCAGTTGGAAAATGAGTAACAGACACAAAAAGGCATTTCACCAAGACTGCTATACAGAGGACAAATAATTACATGAAAATATGTTCAACATCATCCACCATCGGGGAAATCCGAATTAAATCATCATGAGAAACCACTACACACCTTTCAGCATGGCTGCAGTGAAACAGCGACACCACCAAATGCTGGTGAGCATGCAGAGAGCCCAGGGCACAGACACACCTGCACAGCAGCACAACTGACATAGCCACTCTGGACAACAGTCTGGCAGTTTTTAAACACAAATCATGCAATTACCACATGGCCCAGCAAATCTACCTAGGGTGTTTCTTTCCCTCAAAGAAACGAAGACTTCCGTTCCCACAGAAGCTCTACACAAATATTCATGGCAGCTTTGCTCACAACAGCCCAAACCTGGAAACAACTCAGGTGTCTTTCAATGGCACTACCGAGCAATATAAAGGAATGAACTGTTGGTACCTGCAACATGGGCGAATCCTCAAAAAACTGACCTGAGTGAAAAAAACAACAAAAATAAACGAAAAAAAACCCCAATTCCCAAATGTCACAGGCCTTCTGATTCCATTAGCATTCTTGTGTGACAAAATTCTGGAAATGAAGAACAGACCTGGTTGGTGGCTGCTAGGAGTTCAGGAGTTGGGGGAGTAGGGGAAGAAAGAGAAGGTGATGGGAACGCTGTGCCACTGTTAATTGCCTAGTTGTGACGCTGCTGTACCTGGATCTGCCAGATGTTACCACTGGGGGAAAACAGGTAAAGAACATACAGAAACTCAATGTATTATTTCTTACAACTGTAAATGATTCTAAGGTATCTCAAAACAAAAAGCTTAATTTAAAAAGAAATCACCATCAGTCTGTCCTCCAGTGGCAACTTAAACTCCCGCTGAAAAGATCATGAATGTCTTTATTCCGACCGTCATATATAAACAGTGAGAATGGCCAACCACCAATCTCCATCATTATGTATTACTATTTCATCTTGATTTGCTTTGCTTTTTTGCTTTTACCTATTATTTTTAAAATATTCTTATTAATACTTAACATACTTATGTAACTGATTTTTTACTTTATATAATAGATTGGTAAAAATAGATTGTTCATGTTAAGATTTCATTTTTATAAAAATATTTTTGATTAAAGTTATGTTTAATAAATACACATGTAGATATATAGTTTCTGGCTCTAAATCATGTTTAGAAATCACTCAACTAAAATACTAACAATTTCGATCTAAAAATATTTTTAAAAAATTAAAATTTAAAAAATTTTATTGTGGTAGCATTACAGGCTCTTTTTCAACAAAAAGCCTTTCATTGGGAATGAACAAAGCTCTTTACCCATACACAGAACAGTTACAAAAAAATTACTTAAACTCCGTCTTAATGTCCACAAACAAGTGGAAACGACGGTACCTGCCTCGTACGCTTACTGAGAGGAAGGCCTGAGAGAGGCTTGCAAATTCCTGGACTGTGCTTCACACTGACAAAGATCTCAGGAAATACTCGTTGCTATTGATCAAAACGTAATAAGCAAAACGGTATCTTTCCTTACATAAAAACCTGTCCTATCAATAGAAAGAAGTACTTAGTGCCTTAAAAACCATTTGTCATGTCCTCTCTGAAAGAAACATCAAAGTGTCCCCTCCGCCCTCAGGCACCACAGGGATGGGTGTCCAGGTGACCCCTCAGACCCCTGGTGCTTTCCTGCTCCGCGGGAGGACACCTGACAGCTCCCCACGACCGTGCCCTGATTTGGATTCCTCTGGCTGACTGCCCAGGCCTGCTACCTACTGCTCTCCTGACTGCCCGTTCATCTGCAGCCTGACTGCGTCTGACTGCCTCGTGATTTCACCTGAGTCACTGCTATCTGATTCCACTGACTGCACCTTCAACCGCCTCTTCACTGCCTGGGAACCAACACTCTCGGCACTTGGCTGCTACTTAACCAATGTCCTCCTCTTAACCCGGCGGCTCATCACTATTCATCATCTTTACTGCCCCCCGCACACTGGCCCACTAACTACCTGCGGGGTCCTGCTGTTACTGCCCACCCCCCCGCACACTGGCCCACTAACTAGCTGCGGGGTCCTGCTGTTACTGCCCCCCACCCCACTAACTAGCTGCAGGGTCCTGCTGTAGAAGCCTGGTATTTTTTGTGATCATCTCACTTTTCCATAAAATCCTAGGCAGCAGGCTGACTGGTTTCCAGCCATGACCCCTAGTAGGTAATGGTACGTCTGCTGAGAATCTCTGTCCATCATTTCCACCTTTTAGATGCTGTTTTATGTCCATGCTCCAAATGCTAAATATGATTTATTTCCATATTCTGAATACTCTGTATGAAAATAAATACTTAAATATTTTCAAAGAATCTTTCCAAATTTATGATTTTCTCTTTACATGTTTATTCTTATCTCCTCTCCCACCCCTAATTAACATCCCAATAATATTCACTTCTGTATCAAAAGAATCACGTTTCTACTTCAGATTTTCTTTGGTTAAAGACGACAGGGTGTCTTTCTCCCCACTATTCAGAGAACTATACATTCAGCGATTTCTAACACATTACTTTTATATATTTCTCTTTGAATGCTCTTGTATTTTTCTTTTTTCATCTCTCTTCTCCTTTTTTTGGGAGGGGACAATTTTATAACTTAAAATTAGCTACCCATTTAAAGAATTTTTATTTCATTTTAACACAATGATCCTTAACTCCTGACATTATTAAATTAATTACTTTCCAAATCATCCTTTCCTATTCTCTAATGTCTTATCTTTTTAAATTTGACTGAAATATTAAATTTCTATTTTAAAAATAATTTAATGTGTCCCAATTTTCTGCTAGTAGTATTTTCAGAATTTGGTAAATAATCATATTTGAAGTGATTCTGATGCCTCTGAATTACCACCATCTCCAGAACTTTCTTATCTTCCCCAAACAACACCCTGTCCCCACAAAGCACTAACTCCCCACCGTCAGTCCCAGCCCCGGCACCCACCTGCTACCTTCTGTCTCTATGGATCTGACTCCTGTGGGGACTTCACACCAGTGGAATCACAGTGTTTGTCCTATTGTGCCTGGCTTGTTTCACTTAGCACAACGTGTGCCCTCAAGGTTCATCCACTGTAGCATGCGTCATGCTTTTAAAGCATGAATGATACTCCTTTATAAGGTGAATAATATTCTATTGCACGTATGGACCACCTTTTGTTGACCCACTCATCTGCTGATGAACACTCTGAATATGCTTCTGTGAACAGGGTGGCCATGCATGTTTCTTCAAGCTTCTGCTTTCAGTTTCTTGGGTGCACACCCAGAAGTGGAATTCCTGGACCATATGGCAATTCTATGTTTAACTTTTTGTGGAATTTCAATACCATTTTCCACAGCAGCAGCACCATTTTGCATTTCTACCAGCAACCAGAGGTTTCCAATTTCTCCATGTCCTTTCCAGCACTTGTTGTTTCTTGGTTGTTTGTTTTTGATAAGATACCCGGTGTGTGTGAAGCGGTATCTCATTGTGGTTTTGAGTTGAAATTCCCTAATGACCTGTTCTCTTGGGCATCTTTTCATGTGATTATTGATCATTTGTGTATCTTGTTTGGAAAAATGTCTATTGAAGTCCTTTGCCAATTTAAACTTTATTTTGTTGTTGCTATTACTGAGTTTAGGAGTTATTTATACATTCTAATCATAACCTCTTATTAGATGTATGATTTGAAACTATTTTCTTCCAACCCATGGGTTGCATTTCACTGTATTGACAGGGTCCTTTGATTTACAAAAGTTTTTAATTTGGATGGATTCCAACTTATATATATTTTTCTATTATCTGTGCTTTAGGTGTCATATCCAAGAAATTATTGCCAAAACCAATGTCTTAAAGCTTTCCCCCATAATTTCTTTTAAGAGTTTTAGCTCTGATATTTATGCTTTCCTTTTCCAGTGAGGTAATTTTTGTATATGATGTAAGGTAAAGTTCCAATTTCATTTTTTTTAAACGTGAATATTCAGTTTTCTCAGTACTATTGCAAAGAATGTCTCCTCTCCATTGTGTAGTCCTGACACATCACACTCATTTGATCGTCTACATAGGAGTTCATTCCAGGCTCTCTGCTCTGTTCCACCTATGTCTGCCTGTGCCAGCACCACACTGTCTTAACTACCGTAGCTTTGTAATATGTCTCAGAATCAGGAACTGTGAGGCCTCCAACTTTCTTCTTTTACAAGACCATTTGGCTATTTGGGGTCCTTTGAGATTCCTTGTGAATTTTAGGATGATTCTTCTATTCTAAAAAAAAAAAAAATCTCTGCAATCTTGACAGAGATCGCATGGCGTCTGAAACCTGTCTTGGGTAGGTGTGACACCGGAGCAATATTAAGTCTCCCAGTTCACGAACAGGGGATGTCCTTCTATTTACTGTCATCTTTAACGTTTTCTGCTCTATTTTATAGATTTGGTGTATAGATCTTTACTGCCCTGGTTAAATTTGTTCCTACGCATTTTGTTCTTTTTGACGGCATTGAGCGTGGGACTATCATCTTAATTTCCCTTTCAGATTGGTCACTGTTCACGTACAGACACAAGGGATTTCTGAGTGTTGATTTTGTACAGCAACTTTGCTGAATCTGCTTATTAAATGGAACTCCCCTGGTTCTCAAAGGAGCCAAACTTTTCTGTGGCCTCCAAAGACAGAGAAAACCATCATTTGCTCTGTAGATGCTGAAGTGCCACCCAGCAACTGCCAGTTGGTACAGTTAGCCAGTATTATATTGAGGTTTACAGTAATTGTACTTCAATGTTATGGGTTTTTTACAGAGTTTAGTGGGAATACATTGGAGTGAAAAAAAGAACTTTAAACAAAACAAAACAAAACATTTTCTACACAGCTGGATGAGAACTATTAAGAGTCTGAAAATTCCACCGTGGTGACACTGGCGGGCTCTTATCTGTTTTTGCATTATTATTCTCATAAATCATCCCTATGTCTGAGCAGGGCCAGTGTCACCTCCATCTGTGTATATAACTGAAGAGTTAATGTAATGCTGGGGAAGTTTTACCCACTGCATAATATTTAGGCTCAAAAGCAAGAATAATATTCAAAGTATTTAAAAGTTGTATAGGACAAGTTTCAGACAATTAGCAACATTCTGAGCAACAACAAGAAAGGCTGTAAAGCACCAGAATTGCCCAGCACAACCCACACTGAAGCAGACTAATGTGGGCTCTGGAAGCACAGCCAGCCCCTCCACGGACCAGACTGACAACATTCAATGTGAGAACAGAGGAGAACACTAACAATACGCACAGTACGTTTTCAGCCCTCCCAGCTTTGCTTTTTATAGTCCATAAGCCAGAAGCAATTTCTTAACAGCGCCATGTGGCAAAATAAATAAGCTACTTTTTACATATATCAGTAACTGTTTTCTAAAGAGGGCCATAGGTCTATTTTCAGGGCGTATAATCGGGTGGTCGTAATGTAAATTTAATTTTCTCCATCAACTTATTCCTATTCCAAGTCTCATTTTGTTTGTTTATACAATGTTTTATGCAGGTATTCCCCAGTAAATCCAGTGAGTTCAGTGGTTTCTTGGTCATTCGAGTTTTATATTCCGTCTCCTCAGTTCCTTGCCTCCCACCCTCTCCCACCAGCTACAGGAAAAGGCCGTTAGGGACGGGACCTCTGGAATGACCGTGGTGATCTTTCTCCTCCACTGCCACACGCGGAACGGCGCCCGCCCTGATCTGTTCTGGCCCTTGGCATCCCTCCTTCTGGTGTCCGGGGAGGTGTTCCAGGTCCCCAACTGTTCTCTGGTCCTGAGGTGCCTGCAAGCCTTTCTTCTCGCTGCTTTCCTCAGACACCGAACTTCTCAGGTTACCCAGCTGTGACACAGCCGTCAGCTGATCTCCTCACTGGTGTGCACGGGCTCCCGTGCCCTCTACTACAAATCCATACTCCCCCAGGCCGCCTCCAGCCTTCTCTCACATGCACACCACTCGTATGCGGAAGCTCTCTTTCTACAGAGTCCCCTCCCCTCCCAGGATTCACATCAAAGGCCACACACAAGTCTTCTCTGCACTGGACCCCAGGCTTGTGTAGCTGTCACGGGACCAAGCTGTCCTCGCTCTGCCCCACAGCGTCCCAGACGTGGGAGTCAGCAGCGTCTGAGCTGCAGACCGCGGGGAAGCCTGCGCCCAAGTTCTCACACCGTTATGTGACCCAAGAACTTGTGATGAAGCTCGAGGTCCCAGATGTGTCCTGCTTTCTGTCCTAGACTCTGAAGACACAATGTTTTTAAAACGTTAACTTAGCTTCAAAATCTTTATTGATGAAGAAAGGCTCATGGTAAAAATTTTTTAAAACCTCCTAAAAATCAGACAAATCATTACCTCTTAAGTGTAAAATTACAGTTTCTCATTTATATAGGATCCTGGCTGCCTCGAGAATTACAAGGAAGTCTCCTTTTTCTCTTCCTTTCATTCAACTTCTTGGCCCTTGACTTGTGATGGCTCGAGAACATTTAGCTATGGTGTAAGCTACCAGTTAATCTAAAATGAGAGGAGTCTGGAAAGATACACGTAACCACATCACTGGATAAACAAAACATGCAGGACACCATAAAAAAGGAAAGACAGGAGGATGAGGAAGAGGAGAAGAGAGCAAAGGAAAAGGAGAGGGGAGGGAGGAAACAGAGCCAGGCTGAGAAATACCAAACAGAGGCCTCCCCAGTTCTAGGTAAGAATGAAGGTACAAACGAAGAAACTGAGGTACAGATGGATTACTCACTTGGCCCAAGGTTATGCAGCTGGACATTGAATCCACAGCGGATTCGGGAGCCCATGACCCTACACATCACTCTCTGCTGCCCCTACATTCCTTCTGATACACTAGTTCTTCCTGAAATCAATGTTCTGCAACATACATTATATTCACTTATGGCCACATGCATAGCGTATTTACAGAATTCTATCAAATTAGAGTAAAAACTGAAATAGGTATTGGATAGACATCAACAGAGTGAATATTTTTTGCAAAAACTGAACCTTAAAAAGAATTTAAAGTAAAATCATGTTTTTGGTTTTTAAAAAACCCAGTAATATGCAAGATAAACAGATCATTTAATTCAAAGCTTTTCCAAAATGCATTTACAATTCATTTATTTCCAAGGAATTAAAATTTTTCCCTAAATAGAGTCAATTTGTAAAAGTAAAAAAAAAATTCATTCTTTACAGTTATTGGTTAAAATAAATGTGGTAGACTTTCACATACTTGCGATTAAAGTAAATTATTTTTGTTTTAAACATACCTACTTGAAGGGTTTTGTACTTTGTTGTTCAAAAAATTTATTTGTGGCAGAAATGATATTGAAAAGGTAGATAAAAATCCATTTTGACTCACAGAGTTTAAAACTACCACATATTTGTGTGGGGTAAATGAATTGCCACTCAAAATAACACATCCGAGAGAAAAATGGCAGCTGCCCACAAAACCAATCTCTGGTGCAATCAATTTTTTTCCTACTATGATTTATTGAAAGCATAGTGTCCCAACTGCAGTCCCCACAGCAACTGAACTTTAGATTCTCAGGGACTTAGAAAAACAAACAACTTCATCTAAATTTAAAGGAAAAAACCACAACTCTGCTACTTACCAATGTTTATTGTGATATGGCACACTGGAATGACCGAATGTTATTAAGTATGGGCTGTGTGTGTGTGTGTGTGTGCGTGTGCGTGCGTGTGTGTATACACAAATAGATGTTTTCTTTCACTGCTGCATTTTAACAAGTATCTAGTCTCATAATGATAATGGATTGTTTTAAGAAACAATAACTGTTTCTGGAAATGCTTTTGTTTTCAAAGTTTCCATTTTTCAAGGGCGGTTTTAAGGGGCTGAGTGGATGTGGAATTTCATGGCGGTTTTTCCTTCCTGAGTTTGAATTACTGACTGTTATTTATCTGCCTTTGGAGAGTCCTCACCCACGCTGGGGGACTGCAAGTTTCTCAAGGACAAAGGCTGATTCTCTGTCTCCCTGCACCCTGGCTGGGTTATAGTAGCGGCTCACTTATCCAGTGACAAAGTGATTGAGTCACACTTTCCAGAGAACGCCTTGTTATTTTTTATATTAAAAACACTAAATTTTGGTTCTTTTTCATTTATGGCATGATAATTACATTAAGAGAGATCCAATCTTTCCATTTTTCAAAGTGTTTTTAATGACTACTGTTATTCTTCAGTAAAAGGAGAAAGGTCAGACCTTATAATTTGTATTTTAAGATGAGGTAACTGTGTGATGCCCAGTTTAGGTGAAGCAGGGGGCAGGGCGTGTGCTAAGGCTTGGAATAACCCAGGTTCCAACCCAGGTTCCAGCTCAGGCTCGGAGAGCAGTGCACGGTGGTGACCGTGGAGCGCCCGGGGGCAGTTACCCAACGCAGCATCCTGCCTCAGTCTCCAAGTGAGTGCCTGCAAGGTTCCTGTCCCAAAGTGTAAAAGGAAGGAGGGTGAGCTACGGCGTGAGGCCTGCTGTTCCAACAAAGTAAACTAAGGGATGACACCGCGAAACTAAACCTGAAAATGGTGTTGAGAGACAGCCGGGCAACTCCTGAGCTGGACCTCAGGGTGGACACAGCTCGTGCAATGCTCGTCTTGACCCTCAACACTGTGTCTGTGCGGCGACTGCGTGTTAGGGGCAGGCATACAGTGTGGAGTAGGGGGCAAAATGGACAAGACATTTCCAGCAACTGAAAACCAAGGACGTCCAGTGTCTCATCCGAGAGACCACACACCAAAGACTCAGCAGAAATGAGCGAGAGGATGGGCCAGGTGTCGGGGTGGGAGTTACTCACTTTCATTGGACAGTTTGGGGAGAAGAGTCAGTGCCAAAAGGTCCATGTCAGTGCTGATGAATCCACTGGAAAACGAACACCTCAGGAACTGGGGAGGGTGTTTTTATTTTCTGTGCATTACAAGGCAATAATGTGTGGCACTTACAGGGTAGCCCTCAGTCTGGAGGCACATGTCACTCAACAGACTCAGGTCAGTATCATGACACTAAACTGCAGTACGAGGCCTTACACACTGAATAGACTAGGAGCTCGCCAGCTGATGACTGGCTGGAAGGATAAAGCAGTTTATTGGAAGGACAGCTCGAAGAGGTAAGAACGCAGAAAATAAAGACCCTGGACAGGTCGGGAAACAGCAGCTCAGGCAGGCAGACGGGAGGAGGCGACGCACACTTGTCAGGGCAGCGCGGAGGGGACAAATCCCCGACACGCGGCTTCAGTCTACACCTGCACTGCATCCTGCAGCTAAACACCGGAGAGAAGCACTGGCTGTCTCAGCCAGGTGCAGCCTCCTCACAGGGAGAGGAGAGGCCTCTGCAGTGGTCACGCAGACAGGCCTGCACACCATGGGGCCGGACTGACTCCCTACAGGCATGCTACATCATCATAATCCAAAGAACGAGACCTGGATCCCAGGACACAAAGTGAAATGACAATCATTGAAATACCATTACTCCTAATGGCTGGCAAAGTCTTCCTCTCAAGCTTGGAAACTATCAAAACGCCGTTAAAGCAAGCCAACAAAACAATAAAAAACCAACAGCTATTACTTTGCTGATCCTTCGCATGATTTTGTTGATGTGGAAACCCACACTCAGCAGATAAATCATGGTTCAACTGCAAATCAACACGGACAAGAAGATTCTAGAAGCAATCAGGAAAATAACTGAAAATTACTTTAAAAAAAAGACACAGACCCTTGATTTCACAGTAGATAACAGGACAGAGTCAAAACAAATTTTCAGAGAACAGTATTTTGCAGGAAACGTTTTCTGACCAAAGAGCCACGAAGAGCCTCCAGATTCAGCTTACACGGACTGAAAGCCTGGAGGTCGTCACCTGTGTTCCTGCGACAGCAAGAAGCTGGACAAACGGAAACTCCCTGCCTTCTTCTACACTCATCGGAGAACTGAGGTCACTATGGAAACTGCCACCCCGGATTCTGGAGAGACAGGTGGCCCCAGAGGATCCACTTCCATGGAGCAGGAGCTGGTAGGAACACTTAGATGCAGCCTACATCCTGGCTGGTGGACACTCGAACTGCTCCCAGACGGCTGCCGCAGAGAAGCTTTCCTCCCACAGCCGCTCCGGGGCTCTGCTCCCAGGCGTCCCGCTCTCCAAGCGCGCACAGCCCCGGCAGCAGGCTCGGTGACACCCAGATGCAGATCCTGGAGCCCTTTTCTCTGGACAGCCAACTTCGCTTCAGAGCTCCACCTGGCAACCACCAGCCACCTTGGAATCCTTCAGCCGGACCTGTCTCCTAAATCTAGCCGGCCTGCTTTGCTCACACTGCCCCCAACTCTCCTTCACCCCTGGTACTGGCACAACGTCACCGAGTGAAATCACACAGAACATAGCCTTTTCAGACTGGCCTCTTACCCTCAGCAGCATGCATGAAGTTTCCTCCGTGCCTTCTCATGGCTTGACGGCAGAGGGTTTTTCTGGTGGTTGGGAGTAGGGCTGGGGAGAGAGCTACCCCCATGGAGGGGCTTGCTGGGTTTGCCTCTCCCACTGGCACCCACGGAGGGAGCATGCAGGCTTCTCATCAGCTTGTCCAAATACGGGGCAGGAGGAGAAGAAAGGGTGAAATTTAAAGGCTGTCACGAGTCAAACACCAAAAACGAGGTCAGGCTACCCATTACGATGGCCTAATCACATGATTAAGTAATTCACAGATGCACTAATCATCTGACAAGAGACTAGTGGGCACTGCATGAAGTCCTGCACTGGGATGATGGCTGCAGCCGAGAAGGACGAGACTCCTGCCATCGTGAAGCTGATGGTATAGGGTCACGTTTCTCAAACCTCCAGCTGCCTGATAATTAATTGGGTAGCTTGTTAGAAATGCTCATTATCAGGCCATCCTCATGAGGTTTGGATGGGGCTAAGACGTATGCAGATCACATCCCAGGAGAGTTTTCTGTGGATCTCAGTTTAAAATAAGCTAAGTCTAGTCTATTCCTACCCAGGGTGACAATCCACATCACCCTTGTTCTCTCTGTCCAAAAGTCAGCCTCTCTACCCCTGTCCTCTCTCACTTAGAACACAAGGTGACAGCAGAGCAACCTGGCCCACCCCTGCTTCTAACATTTTGTACTTTTCTTCTCTTTTCCTCTAACATTTCCACCTGTCACTGCTAGGCGGTTTCCTGGTATTTTGATGGGGGGAAATTCCCAAAGGCAGATACCTCCTCCCCTCCACATTCTAACCTCCTCTGTTAACTACTGCAGGTGTTTCATTAAGAGAGAGACTGCATCCTGTTTTTCCTGGAATAGTCCAGTTTTTGCCTCTTGATCTCACGTCCCTTCCAGTTTACCACGTGTCCCGCAGACCTGGTGGGAACCTCTGGACGGCAGTATAAGCTGAGTACTGGGGCCCCTGGTTCTAAGTCAGACACCCTGGCTTTTTAATGCATCTCAGCCGCTTGGTAGCTAGCATGACCTTGTGCAAAGTCCTTGTCATTAGCTAGTAGTTTCTCCATCTGTAAAATGGGGGCACTAACAGACCCACCACCTCAAGGAGTGCTGTACAGACTGCAGGCACTCGCATGCAGAGAGGGCTTCGCTCTCGTCAGGGGCGCTCAGTGAGGCCTGTCCTCCTCAGTCATCACCACCGCTGTCTCACTGGTGCCGCACGCAGGAGCAGCCGTGGTGGTCTGCCCGCAAGATGTCATTCAGACCCTAGGGTCTCGTTCCAGTAAGTTCATAATTTTCCTTTTCTTAAATGACCTCCCAGAATTGCTTAAACTTAAACGAGTATGGTGCTTTTACTAAGTATTAAGAAGTGTCTCATCAAAGCATCGCTCTTCTTTGTTTTGAGCCTCTATAAGCCAATTTTTGTTACTCCCATTAGCCAGTCATAATGCTCGTTTTTTAATAAGTACCTTGCTCTGTGGGAAAGTAATGAGACTTTCCCCTCTCAGTCTGACAGAAACCGCGGGGAACTAATCAGAGGCGACATCCACAGTCACGTATGTTTTCTTTTCCAATAATTTTAAATGCTCAAATGTTTATCAGCATCTCCGTGTCCCTAAATTCTCAGATAGCATAATTACCACATACTGAGAAAAGAGATAATTAAAAATATGAAATTTTACTTTAATATTGTTAAAATAGTTGGTGAGCCAACTTTTTGCCAATCATCATTAAGACTTTTCTTTTAATGCAGCATCTTTAAGCTTGTGCCTTGAGGTATGTAATGAAATACCAGATTTGACCTAAAATGGTGTGGTGCACACATCTGTTTACACGGGGAAGAGCAAACCCAGCCCTCGGCTGCTGTGATAGTTAAGGCTGGACGCTAGGGGCAGGGCACGGCCAGCACTGTGAGACGTGGGCCGCTCGTCTCAAAGGGAAGTGCGGGCACCAGCTGCCAGTCCCCATCGCCTGTGTGGTGAGTGGGCATTAGGCTCTGTTCCTCTTCTGACTCCACGGTGGGAAATAAAGGATTGGTCTTCTGGTTTCTCGCTGATCAGCACGAACAGACGGAATCTCTCAGAGCCACGTCGATTTAAGAGTTAGAAGGGCCTATTCCCCACCAACGTCACAGACCAGCCGACAAAGCCGTAAGGCTCACTTTGGGAAAACGTTAAACCACCAAAAATCCAGTCAATTAAAATGCAGACTGTGGACGTGACTTTATTACTCTGAGGATGACTGAGTTTAATTTGTTGCCATGTGGCTGATGCTGGAAGGCTGTGGTGCTCCAGGTGCTGCTCACCAGGAGGCCGGAGCTGCCGTCCGTGTTACACACGACACGCTACATAGCACACGTACATGTCACAACAGGCCCGCCTCTTGGCCTACTTCAGCTTCAGTGGAATTCTTCTAGGTACGGTGTTACTTTTTGTATCTGTGAACTTTTTTTGGTCTTTTTGATTCACTTACAAATGTGATGCTGCACAGAAAGATCAAAAAAGGGCTCTGAGCTCAGAGTGAGAATATTCAATACACACAACAGTTCATTTAGTCAGACGATCTGATGCTTAAGTGTAAATCTCAAAAAGGTAAATACGATTAAATCCAATGCTTAATAAAATTTTGTTTCTAAATTACTCATAATATACTGTCCCTTTAAATCAAAAAATGCTATTTACATAGAACTTACTACATGAAGTTAGTATAAATAGCGTGTGTGCACATGATAATGAGTCCACAGAGGTTAATAGGTTATCTCAATGTGGGGGTTTATAGAATTCTATAAGTCCAATTTATAGTGAGAGATTAAGATTTACACATGAGCAGATGTTTGCTGAGAACCTACTACGTGCCAGGAAGGGCTCCAGTGGAAAAGAACATGGTTCACGCACTCGAGGAGCTGCTGGCACGGTGGCAGACAGACAACAGGCACGGGAAGTCCCCATGCAACACGTAATCTCAGAGTCTGACACTCGGGGGCCCAGACAGTCCAGTGAGGGGAGGGGCAGAGGTGCTGAACTGCACAGCAGCGCACTGTGTGTGATTCTCCCAAAAAAGTCTAGGGCCTCGTGTCGAGTGGGGATAAAACACGGGGTTTTGGTGTAAAAGGTCTTGTTCTTTGTGGTAGCTATGTGGATCTTCACAGTTTCTGATGATTTTTTACGGTAAAAAACAAAAAGAAGGTGGCAGCTTTGGGATGGGTTTGGGTGACTGTGAGGGCTGCATCTCAAAGCTTTAAGGAATGAGCTTTGCAAATTCAGTTCACATGAATATTGAGCTTCTCTGACTTGGACAAAACCTGTAAATTTGAGGTTATATATTTTACTGTATTTCTTATACCCTAACCCATCAGCTGAATTTTGAATTATAACCATTTTCCCATCTATAAGGAGTCTGGCAAATGTTAATGTTACAATGAATATTCATGACAAGATTTCTTCACTTCAATCTGTCTATATTACAAATTTTCATATTGAAAGTGAAATGGTTTCTGTCCTATAAAAACAAACTTACTTTTCATTAAACATTCAAGAGGATCTCAAAGGATGCCGGGCCTCATTTTTTTACATAACAGAAGACGCAATGTAAAACGTAGTTAATCCACTTTTTTCTTCCAGTTTCAACAACTCTATGAATTATATGACTGAGTTTCGACATGGGACAAGATGAAAACACTAGGTTATCTGGCGATCTACGTGGTTGTCTCCCAAATACATGAACTTCTATGGCTGCTGTAGATTTGAACAGTCATGTGTTAGATTCACTTCCAATGTACTGCTGCCAATAACAGCTCCAGATAGAATGGAACTCCTTCTGCTTCGTCAGCCTCTTGCCTTAAGTGCAACACGAATGATTAGAAAGAATGTTTTCTCTACAAAGTAAGTGTATGTAAATCAGGGATTTTCTGTAGTTTTATCTTTGTTGCAGATACTGAGCATCAGCAAAGGAAGCTTTGGCCTTTATGTTTTCTTCAGTTTCAAAATCAAAGAATTTCCCCTTCCTCCTAAAGCTAGGCTGTATGTTGTCTTTCTATGTCTTTCAATCTCCATTTGCCGTTGCATTTAAGTTTCTAAACATATGGTTACTTCGTTTTGATATTTTCTGTAAATATCATTGCCTTGGAAAAACTTGTTTCTCCTTTACTCACAGAATACTTCTGTCCGCTCAATATTCACTCTGGCCACCAAACATGTGAAGGTCCCTCCAGCATCACAGCACCCCCAGGCATCAGCTGGGCACCGCACAGCCCAACGCAGTTCTGACACCATCTCCTGGGGCTAGTTTCAGATCTCACGAGTTAGGGGCCCAGTCCCTAAAGATGCCCTCCCCCCACTCTAGACACCAACTGCAAGTCCAGGCTGCCACCTGTGCTTCTGACCAGAAGTCATGTAAGTCAGAGTGCCCACGACCCCCTCCTCTGGTTCACAGTTTGCTAGAATGGCTCACGGAACTCAGCAAAACACATTTACTGGTTTATCATAAAGCATATAATAAAGGATGCAGATGAATAGCCAATGAGATACGCAGAATGAGGTCTGGAAGGATTCGGAGCACAGGAGCTTCTGTCCCCACAGAGCTGTGGTGTGCCACCCTTCTGTGTGAATAATGACCTCCAAGAGACACCTGCACGCCCACGTTCACTGCAGCACTGTTTATAGTTGCCAAGACGTGGAAACAACCTAAGTGTCTATCATGGGATGAATGGATAAAGAAAACGTGCACACACACACAATGGAATATTACTCAGCCATTAAAAGAAGAAAATCTTACCATTTGAGACAACATGGACAGAACTTGAGGGCATTACACTAAATGAAGTAAGTCAGACAGAGAAAGACAAATCCTGTGTGAGCCCTCCTATGTGTGGAACTGAGAAACATCAGAGCTTCTAGAAACACAGTAGTTGCCAAAGGCTGAGGGAGAGCTTGGTGAGAGGGTACGAGCTTCCAGTTCACGGTGAGCTCCCGGGACCCGGCACGGCATGGTGACTGCGGTCAACGACGCTCCACCACACACCTGGGAGGCGCCATGAGAGCCGATCTTTGACTTCTCACCATAACATCAACTACAGAATGGTGACTATTGAGGTGAAGGGTATATGAACTCACCTCATTGTGGTGATCATTTCACAGCAGACACAGGTATCAAATCATTGTATCATACACTTAAACATACACACTTGCATGTCAATTGTATTTTAATAAAGCTGGAAAAATAATGTGCATTTATTACAGATTCTAATATTGTAGTGTTGAAAGTAATGTATTTTAAGAAACTAGAACATCTGACTCTTGTGTCAGAGAAAACAAAAGTTATTTACTCATTTTTACCTTGTTTTAAATACTGGATCAAAGTTAGAAACAAAGTATTTTAAAGAAGCAAATGGTGGTGGTAGAAGGAGAATTTGACCGTCAGTCACTAGCACCCAAGACGTGTATATATATATATATATATACACACACACATATATGTTTAACTTGGAAGTAATCAAGCAACAGCCTGTACTATAAAAAGAGTCCCAGGGGGTTCAATAAGCAGCAGGACGTGGTCACGCACACAGGACTAGTCCACAAGCAAGGAGCTCTGTCTCCAGCACTCCACTCCATCCCCAGCTCCCAGGCCCTCCGCTCCTGCTCCAACTCTGCAAGGTAGAGAGTTTGAGCAGGAGGAACTAGGGTGACATCGCTGAGACACAAAATATTATCATGCAGCAGAGGACCTTTCACATTAACACAGTGTCGGGAAAACACCCTATGGTAATTGTTCAAGGACTATTTGCATAATTAAATTTTTTTAAAAAAAGGAAATACAGCTTCTGGGTTTTAAAGAACCAGAATCTATCAGAAAAATGTCGGCTGTATTGACAGCTAGTTGTGTCCTATGTTCAAAGCTCATCAAACAAAACTTCACTGCGTACGTTTTAGGTCCTCCATCTGAAAGAGGATTTTACATTTAAGCTTCAGTTTTCATTATAAGAGATGGATGTATCGATAATCAGCAGTTAACACACTCATCCTGTCACTTAATAGTATTTTAAAAACAGCAGACAGGCCTGCAAAACAGACCCAGTATCTCTGCAGAGGACAGGGGCTCAAGCAAACCCCAGCGCAGGAGATGCCCCACGTGCATCCTCCCACCTGAGCCACAGATGCTCGTCGCCCGGCTGGCTGTGTCCATCCGCATCCTGGAAGCCCCGGGACTGCCTCTCCCTATCAGCGTCCACAGGAACGTCGTGCCTATGACTCCCGCTACTCTGTTAACTGCTCCTTTTCACATTTGCCGAGTCCACTCCTAAACTCCTACTAAATTTAGATTTAAGACTTGACCTTCATCGTGCTGTTTTCTATTCTTCAGGTTATCCAGTGCTTTCTGATTTGGAACTTTGTTAAAAATCAGTTTTTAATGAAGACTATCCTACAATCTGACATTTGCTTAGGACATACAAGCCAAGTCAAGATTCTGATCTTCATCAACTTGACAGTTTCACCTCTGGCCTCCTGTGACTCTCAGAGGCAGGTGTAAGCTCTAGCTTCATCCCAAAGCCGGTCCCTTGTGGTCCCCACGTGTTGACCTCAGCTTCACCGTTCACCTAACTTCCCATGTCGCCTCCCGAGCCTCCCGCAGTCACTGTCTCCGCACTTCTGCCGTTCACCCGCTCGCATGTCGGCGCTCCTGAGGAGCCTTCCCACTAGCCGGTGTTGGTACTTGCAGCCGCCTCCTGGCTCACCTTCCCGCTTTCTCACCTCACGGCGCTGAAGTCACCGTCTGCTTCTCCAACTCTCCTTTCCCAGGCGATCCCTTGAGGAGAAACCTTGTGCGGAACAGTTTTATATCCCCAGTGGCAGGCAGAGCCTCTGCCCCCAATATGTTCTTGATTCATTTGCTGAATGAATTTCCTGCGAGCCCAGTACGCTCTAACAGAGAAGACTGAGTGGTTGCGATAATCACACGTTTCTCTTTCCCTGTGCACAATTACCTGAGGCTGATATCCACGGTGGGGAAGACTCAACATCATTTTAGCCTGTCATCTAGCTTTGATTTAGTGCCTGATTGATTTATTTATTCACTTATTTATTTATTTTTGCTGTTTAATCACTAAGGAGTAAAGGGAAACTGTTTCCTGAAACGCATGCTGACCTCCCCAGCCCGCTTTCCCAGTTACGTTTGTTAAACACCTTCGCCAGCAGAGGCTGCAAGCTGCCAACTGCTCTCTGCAGCTGCAGCTGAGCTCTACCGCGTCCCGCTGTCGGCAGGTGAATCGTCGTCCCATTATTTCACCATGTCCTGTCATTACATGCGAATGACTGGACTCATGATCATTAAGCCATTTGCAATGCAAGGCTGTGATGGGAACCAAATGAGAAAACACTGCTTCCTGTCAAAACGCAAATTGTAAACATGTAGTTCTTGTTGACGCTCAGCTATCCACTGTGTTTAACATCTCTAAATTAGTATTTTAGAAGATTTCTTTCCCCCATCTTGCTAGAACGTTAGTGAATATAAGGATGTTAAAGTGTTACATTTAGTCGTAGTTTATTTGATGAAATGTTACCAATTTTTTTCATTAGGTAGTTTCAGAAACAGCAAGAAACAAAGTAAAACAGACTCAATGTATAAATTTCCTGTGACTGTGTTTAGACATTGCCCAGTAACAAATTCTCATCTTTTCTTCTTTGGGTGATAAATAAAATACAGTCAAGATGTTTTTGTTTATTCAGGTAAACAAAGTCTTTTTTAATAATAAAGTAAAAAGAAAACTACCTGCTACTCAAGACTGTGGGTTGAAACGATTCAGCACCCAGTCGTAAGTGCCCCAAAGAGGGTACCTACTCCTGTAGACCTGGACTGAACAAGAGACACACGAGCACAGGGAACGAGAGCTCAGAGCCAGAACGAAGAATCCAGCTCCACCAAAATTACAGTTATGTTATTACCTAAGGCCTTTATTACTACTTCCTTCCTTTCCCTGACATGGACATTTATATGAGAACCCTGCTGAGCAACATTTAACAATTTATACTCAAGATCCCTGTTTTAAGCACTTAGCACACTTCTGTTAAAGGATATACTTAATTGTTCTTGTTGGACCACTGTAAATTCAGTGAAGGAGCCATGCTTATCACTGAATCTCCTGTACCTCACACAGCACAGAGGAGACTGGTAAATAAACATTCACTGCATAAAAGAACAGATCTCAATGGACCCCACACATAAGGTTCATGCCACTATCTCCCAGGCCTCTGTGATAATTAAATGACATAACAAATAAGAAAATGCCCACCTAGGAGTGTGCACAAAAAAAGGTCACTCTCTACATAAACACTCATGAGTCTAAAATTAAACATCACGTGCAAGGGTCCTGAGCTTGTGAGCCAAGTGCACTGGGTCTTCTATCTCTGACACTAATTAGCTCCAGTAGATTGTTTAAACTGCTCCAGTATTTTGCTTGTTTCTCACATGTGAAGGCCTTTGGGTCTCTGTGGAGAAGAACAAGATGGCAGACGTGAAAGCACACTAGACAAGTGAGGCAGCTCCAGGAAGCAGGGCATTGTCATTTAGAGCATGCAGGAAATTAGCATATGTTCCTATTTCAACTTTAGAAGTCTCATCTCAGTGACTTCTATCAACTGTGCTTATCTGACTGAAAGAAAAAGGGTCTGGTCCCTGTGGGATATGAAGCATTTATGAAAGGCGTTTCTCCTCACGCAAGCCAATCAAGAGCACTGCTGCTTATCATCTGGCGAACTTCAAAATAACTGTATTCCTTTGTGGGTTTAACGTGTATGTCAACGCACTTTTGCTTTTCCATAGGAAAAGTCTTCTTTTGTAAGAGAAGGTATATTTATAGTGTTTCATTAAATGTTGTCTTCTATGAATAAAATATGACTCTATTCTCATTTAAACCCAATGAAGTGGTTTCAGGGAAGTCTTCTCAAAGCAAATGGCAGAACTTGAGATTTGAAAGACTGGCTCCACCTACCCGGGTCAAGGAGCAGAGGATGGGGAACGGGTCGCAGAGCACTCCAAAGACTGCATGGCAGCAAAGAGCGTCATCTGTTCTAGACTAGAGGGAAGGACCTGATGACTGCACAGTGGGAGCAAAGCCAGGAACATCAGTGAGCAGAGATGAGGCTGGAGAGATGGTCTGAGGCCACTGTGGGCCACCGTGAAGATTTGGTACTGACCTGGTGATCAGTCAGGGTGACCGAAGGATAAAAGGGAATGTGAAATGGCGAGATTTCCATCAGACACAGAGAACAGGAGGAGTGAACAGGAAACCAACTTGGGGCTGTACGGACGTCCTGCAGAGACAGGTTAATAGTCTGTTGACGAATTTGTGGAAATGGAAATGGAAATGGAAATGGAAATGGAAAAACTTTCTAGAATCCACTGGAAAGTTATAAGATACAATTGACAGTCATTTGCAATGATCCGGACATCGTGGCCAGCAGGACAGAGGTTTGTCACATCTGAGGACCACCATCTGGTCTCGGGAAGTGACTCAGTAACACAGGAACCCCCACAGAGGACCTGGGAGGGAGGGGAGATCGGGCAGGTGGCTGTGAACAGGGCACTTTGGAGTCAGCTTCAACACACACGAGTTACGTCAACAGGGGAACTCCCTCTCCCTCGCCCAGCGTGAACGGTGTGCTCCGGGACTACGTCCGTGTAACCCTCCACCCCTACCTCAGTGGAATCATGTACCAACCACTGATGATGCTCATGGCCCGGTCCGTGCTGGGAATACAGGAGGCCACGATGCCCAGGGCCTCGGGCCCAGAAAGACCCAAAGGCTGGCACCCAGCTCACCCATAGACTGGCTCACGCCCGGGGCTGCACTCGGACTGGGAGGGCTCGAGAACGGCCCACCTACCTTCACAGGTGACTCAGTTTCCTCACACCATGGTAGGCCCCGACAGGGACGTCTATCCTTCATGCTGGCTCTGGGCCAAGTGCCAGGATTCCAGGGACAACGGGGGTGAGCCACACCTTCTCTGTGAAGGGCTCAGCCGTCACACAGACTCCTTCCATTCTTTCCAAGAGATTCACCAGCCTGGGCCCAGTGGAGGGGACACAGCCCTTCCTTCTGGACTGGAAGAGGATCAAGGTCCCACTGCAGAGAACCACGAGAGATGGGGGACACGGCAGGCACCTGTGAAAACTGCACCCTCCTTTGCTTCTCAGCCTTTTGCACCCATGGCCCTGGTTGCACGGGCAGTGTCTTGTCTCACACCTCTTTTGTGTAGCACCGTCCTGGGCACCTAACACAAATGAGGATGCTTGCAGAACTGTCTGGCCTATTTTTTTTCTTTTTTTGATTGTGCTGTTTTATCCTTTAAAAGAGTATTTCAACTGTTTATAAAATAATATCATTTATATGAATTAGTACATAGTGAACATATGCAAAGAAATAAAAATGTAAAGACTCAAATAAAATACTTCTGTGGTACCACAATCTAGACCGTCACTGCTAATGATTCAATAGGTATCTGAGGGTTGAGCGACGTCTTCCAAGACTTCCTCATAAAATAAAATTCAGTGTCCTTAAGTGGTTATATTCTCAACAAAATTGTTTTTCTTCCCTCTGTTAGATGTAAGTATTCATTCATATCACTGAAAGCTCTTCGTGAATATAATTTTTAAATAACAAAGAGTTTTCTTAACATCATTAAAATCATAACGATGTAGAGAGTTGAGTACAGACAGAAACGCTCTTTGAGCTCTCAGCGTGTGAGAGGAGAGAGATGTCCATTTCAGACAGCCTGGGGCGGGTGTCACAGAGAGCCCGGGAACTAAATCTGTTTTCCCTCACTCGAGTGTGAGGGAGTAGTCACACGATTTTCACATATTTGCAGCAGACTTTGGCTAAATTAAGTGATTCTTTCCTTCCATTTCCCGAATTTAACAAACAGAAAATTCATGTTTTAGTGCCTTTTCTGAAAAGACCTGCAAACTGAACATATACGTTATTAAAAATCATCCTTAAAAATGAAATGGTTTCATGAGCTAAATCTGTTCATAACTGATGTGCTTTTGTTATGTCTGAATTCCCTTCCAAGATTTCACCCTGTGTGTCGTGTGAAAACAATTCCTGAGTTGTAAAACTGTTAAAGCATACACAGCCCCAAGGCGAAACCTGGTGAAATCTGTCAGAAGTCTATTTTTCACCTTACTGTAAAAAACAAACATTACATTTTTCAAATCCTTGGGAAATAAATTTTAAAAAATTCTAAATATAAACAAAAGGAAGAAAAGACTTCTTGGTCATCCACAGAAAGTTACTTTTGACGAATAAAGGGAATTTATTTTCGCCAGAAAATAATAAACTTAATTTTCATCAAGAGAAAAGAATCATTTTATTTAAGTAAAACAATTTTCAAAAAACGTAATGATACCTATACCAGAAATAAGGAAACAGAATAGTTTTAAAACTTTAACTTACATGGTATTCATTTTATTTTATTTTTATTGAAGTGTAGCTGATTTACAATGTTAGCTTCAGGTGCACAGCAAAACAATTCAGTTATATATATGCACGCATATATTTTTTTCAGGTTCTTTTCCATTATATGTTATTACAAGAAACTGTGCTGTACAGCAGACCCTTGTTGCTTATCTGTTTTATAGATAGTAGTTTGTGTCTCCTAATCCCAAACTCCTAACTTATCCCTCCCAAACCCCTTCTCCTTTGGTAAACATAGTTTGTTTTTCCACGTCCATGAGTCTACTTTTGGTTATAAATAAAATTTGTGTCAGTTTTTTTAGATTCCACATCTAAGTGATATCTTATGATATTAGTCTCTCTGTCTTACTTCACTTAGTATGATGATCTCTTGGTCCACCTATGTTGCGGCAAATGGCATTATTTCATTCTTTCTCATGGCTGAGTAATAAGTAATATTCCATTGTATACACGTACCACACACACACACACACACACACGTATATCACAACTTCTTTATCCAGTCATCTGTCAATGGATGTCAATCCAGTCATCCGTCAAAGTACAATGTAAGGTTGTACTTACATGGTATTAAGGGTCGCTCTAAACCCACAAGTTAAAGTCCCAACCCTCAGTACACCTCAGAGGATGACCCCGTGTGGAAACAGGGTCATGGCAGATACAGCTGGTTGAGATGAGGTCACCCGGCACACTGATTATCTCCATCTGTCTAGGATTGTCTGTTTCCTACCAGAAAATCCTGAATATTTATTCTTAGACCTCATGGAATGAAGTCAGTCTTACTTGGCTGCTAAACCTTTGATGACACAGAATCTGATAAAGGGTTTCACAACTTAAAGTACTTGAAGCTGACCTCAAACACCTCAGATCTCTGTCTAAAGCACGGTGATCAGCTAGATATCAGTCTCTAGTCGGCCATCCCAGGAGTGAGCACAGAAGCAATGAATTACTAAACGGCCAACAGAACGACCTATGAGTGAAGAAGTGAGCCAACTCCACCGGCGATGGAGCAGCCTAGGGAGACGGGAGGAAACTGAAGCAAAAGAATAGTGATGATGGCATCAGCAGCAAAAAGTTAAATTCACCCTCAGCTGGTCTGGCCTAGACACCCAAGGGATAAACTGTTAGATAAAATCACCAACGTTTGAGACGGTCTGGGAGTACTCCAACATAGAATCACGGAAACATTTTCAATAAATGTTGTCATTTTAATGACTTTTAAGTTTCTTTGTGAGCTAAATTCCTTCATTAAACATCAGTTTTTAGGATTTTGCTCGGTGTGTGTCCCACAATGCCATAAAAAGACCAGACGAATCCTTGTTGATAACAGCTTCCCCAAACACACCTTTCCTTTCTTCTGGCCTAGAACACGGATGAGGTGGGTGCTGCTGGAACAGCCATTCAGGGCCATGAGGGAGAGATGAGGCCCCAGAGACCCCAGTACTGGCCAGAGCTCAAACCAATCCTAGCAACTATCTAGCCCAGATCTCTAGTTAAACGAGCGAAAACACACTTGATTTAACAACAGACAACGCATTTGAGCCCTGGTTTAGCTGGATCTCAATTTGGCGGACGCATCCCTGAGACACACTTTGGTTGCTCAGACAGATGATAATGGATGGAAGTACACGTTCCTTCCACTTACTTAGTAGGCACTATGAGCATAGACTTGCAAAAATAATGACAACTTCCAAACAGACGTTTATCAACATTCAGTAACTGGTAGGAATGGAAAATACCTCCTTAAAGTGAATCTATCCATTTGAATTGAAAATAATTCATCAGTTAGTGTTCAGGGAGGAAGCCTAACTTTTTGTATATTTCTGAACAAAAATAAGTTAGTTTAAACTGATTTATTAACAATAAGACATTAGGTAATAATCATACTGGGAATATGTCCTGAATTTAAAGCCATTATCTTATTTGCTTTGTTTCAGTGAAAAAACAAAACAAAACAAAACAAAAACCTCCCACAAAGACAACGAGAGCCTGTAAAACACCTGACAATTCCTGACAGAAAACATGGACTCTCCCTGGGCAGCTGAGTGATGGCAGCGATGAGGATTTGCAGATGCTGGCAACCGGACAGCATGCGAGCAGAAATAATTATCGACGTGGTTTTCTCACACGCTGTCTCACATTAAAATGCAGTTTGTCAAATTGGAGTGTTTCTAATGCCCGAAATTATGTTTCAGTGCCAAAGCTCTTAAAAAAAAAAAAAATCAGATGCCCTATTGTCTTGTTAACAATGAAAAAATCCACATATTTGTCAAATCATCCCAGTGAAAACTCCCAGATATCTGCTGAAACATAACATATCTATTTGTGGTCTTAATTTGTACTTAACTAATATTGGTCATATTTCTCACGGACTTAAACAGGCATCATTGCGAACATTAAGAGACATTTCACTTTTACTGCCTGGATATTCAAAATTAGATTACTGGATTAAATTATTTTCCTATTCACACTGCTTTTTAACTTTCTGGAGTGTCTGATTATTGCAAGAATTAATCTGCTTCCTGAATTCGTCTACACCACACTTAAAAGAACAATACTGCCAGTAATAGGTTAGAAATGAAGTGGCGCCAATAAAATACTCAGTGCCTTTATCAAGTGTCATGGTTTTATATTCTGAACTGGTCCCAACAGGCTTCAGGCAGAAATACTTCACCTAAACCTCTCTAGGTAAAAACTACGCACTCCTAAATTTCCTTATATGATAAGACCACTTGTCGCACCGTCTGAAAAGGTGTCGGCTGAGGCTGGCTTTTCAGAGACAGCGTCGCTCACAGTCTGAACACAGGTTTAAGTCTGATGCACTGAGACAGAAACGCAGGTGCCACTGTGTCCTGCTGGACACGCACTCCAGTGGGCCGCATTCCCCAGTCTGCCCCTGGGAAGCACTCTGAACATGAATCCGTCTGCCCCATAGCTGGTCAAGGTCTAAGACAGCGTGATGCTGTCCCCAGGCCTGCGCAGCCCCAGAATGCACTTCCCCCTCAAGCATCTACCCAGAGCAGCACTCCGCAGACTTCTAGGAACCCCTGGGTATAAGGCAGAGAGAGTCAGGACGGTGAGAGAGAGAAGGCAAGCTCTGGAGTGGGGCTGCCTCACAGGCCCGACGGGAGGGTGCCCAGTTCCTGCCTGAAAGGCTCTCTGCCTTCCAGACCCTGCCGGCCCCTCTCCTCCACAAGGCCTCACACCGGCCTGTAAAGACATGGGCAGACACTAACAAAGCTTCTATCAACTCAACGCTGCATCCCTGGGAGACCCCAGCTCCCCTTAAAGTGCCCACCCGGAGAACTCAAGGCAGCCACGAGAACTCACTGCGAGAGGAGGTCACACCTGACGACGGGCCCCTGCGTCCCAGCCTCTGTGGGGGAGCCTAGCTTCATGACTGCCAGCTGCAGACACAGCTGCCCCAAACTCTTACACTGACCCACCTCCGTAAGCTTCACTCCCCGACTCCGCTGAGCACCCCCTTCTTCATCCTCCCTCTAGGACCCATCAGCCCTGCACTAACCGAACCGAGTCCAGCTCACGCCCACTCCCCCTGCTGCGGCAGTTATTACTGGTGACATCCCAGCCCTGCTGCGTGCCCAGCGCCCAGCTCTGCGGATCCCTGCCGCAGGTGAGGACAGGTCAGCGGGAGGAGGCGGTCGTCAGCAGCGGGAGAGCGAGGGACCCGGGACTGGGCTTGGAGGCGGCGGAATGAAGGCCCTTAAGAACGTCCTCATCCACAACACACCCCACAACCCCAGTGACCCCGACAGAGGCTCCTGTCCTGGCCGCTCCCCTGCAACACAGAGGTCCACACTGGGTTTGCCTTGCGTCAGGGCTCCCCAAAGAGCCAGAGCCGCAGTGATGTGGGAGGATGAGCAGCAGGACAGGGAAGAGGCGGCACTCCCTGGAGGCCGGGTCGTTAGGCAGGTTTCCCCACGGGTAACCGCATCTGTGCCCCCTTTTCCGTCCGGCGATGTCATTTTATTTTAACCATGGTTTTCCTGCTGCTTAAGAGGAATAAAAATTCTTTCAGGATAACAGCTCCTGTGTAAGTTCTCCCCATAACCATGGAGGCCCCATGTGATCTCCCTCAGTGATCTCGGTAATTATTACCACAGGGAATACACCTTCCTACAGATTAATACTTGATACCAGAAATGAGGCTCACTTCCTTGGTCATCCCCACGTGCTATAAACCTTGTGTTCCAAGAGTCTAGCTGGCAAGACGACACCGTATTCCATTTTGCACCCTAAACAATTTGCATGGTGCCTAACTCATAGTCTGTGCTCGGTAAATATTTACTGGATGAATGAATTCTTACATCATGCTATTCTTGTGAGAGAATCGTATGTATCATCAAAAATACAACCTTCTCTATACAGCAGATAAGACCACTTGGCTTTTGTATGATGTTTCCCTGTCAAAAGGATTTTGGAGTTAATTCTGTCTTTGCGAAAACCGAAGGTCACTGATTGGTGCATGACACCACTGCTGGTGGACGAGGAGCCTGTAATTCCTTCATTTTCTCCTTTGTCCAAGGCTTCAGTGAGGGACTGTTTTCCAAATAAAGGAATCAATAAGAGAGACAAGCCAGACCCAAATGAACTGCACTTTGCCCAAGAAGAACTGCCACAGGGACAAACATTGAGTCCACTTAGAAAACCAGAAATTCCACTGTAATTGGGGCAGGGTCTCCCTGGGGCTTGGGGGTATGTTAGCAGTGAGGTGTCTGGAGTTCCACACTAATAATCTCAATCAGAATGATTAAGCTAATGGTTGCTTATTACAGTTTGTCTGACAAGGCAAGGAGCCAAGACTGTCTTTAAAAACTTTATAAGATATACTTGCTTTATTTCTCTGACCTACTTGCCTCTTCAAACGAAGACAGTTTTGCTCACATTGAACAGAGAAGTGTCTTGTTATATAATAATAGGTATCAAAATATCTTTATTTTATTGCTGCTTATATAATTTTAATAACTGGGTTTTAAACAGAACTATTATATTTCTGTGATGAGAAAAGTATCAAATAATTCTAGAATATTCCCCCTTTTATTCCTCTTAAAAGAGTCAATTTCTTATTTCAAAAATCCAATTTATCTCACCATGAGTCCAACTGGATAATTTATTTCTAAAAAATTTCTTTTGTTTTTTTCAGAAATAGCTTGTGAAGACTGCTTAGTGCTCATATGTCTAAGTGGAAGGACCCTGTTCTATTTATGACTCATGTTGAGAACACCTGACTCAGACTCCACGGCACGAATTTCCTTCTTTTCAGGAATCATGGTCTGTGGTGCAGGGTTTTCAGTTTTGCAAAATACAACTTACTTAATGTAGACACCATGTGAAAGATAAACTTATTGTGAAGCATGATGTCTTGGAAAAAAATCTATTTTACAAGCCACATTTCACATAGGAGAAACTGTTTTCACTATGCCGACTTCAAATCTTTTTTGCTATTGAGGAACTCCATCTTATTTGATGCTTCAAAACCAAAAAACTTCAAGAGGTCATGCAGCACAGCAAGAACAAGTTCAGGCCATCCCCTGAAGGATGACCACAAGTGATGGTTTAAACCAGCCGTTCAGGGGACCTAAGGTACTTCTCCTGCTATTAATGCACACTGTAATGATACAGGAAGGTCAGCTGAGAGGAAGAGACATGACAAGCATGTGATTAATGATACAAATGTTAAGCATTATCATTATCTCCATTTTCTCGATGAGAAAATACCAGCTTAAAGAGATTAGAGTTTTTCAGCTAGAAAGGGAGAAACCTGTTTGAACAAAGATTGAAAGCAAGTCCACCCCTTTGTTCACTGCACCATGCTGTAGCTCTCCTGATGTTTTTTTGATTCAAATTTCCTTCTGGCTCCTTCAGGTCTTAAGCAGAACTCGTCCTCAGCTGGCTCATATCTGACTAGTCCACACTAACCGCTTAGAGTCATGACACTCTTCACGACCTTCCCAGGTTCTGTCTCTTAAGTTACAGACTTTTCTGCTTGAACTCTGTGGTGTTTCCCCACCAGCAATGCTGAGATTCACCACTAAATTGAGTTTCTTTCTTTCTAGTGCTCTCACTCCTGGTGTTGAAATACACTCCAAAGAAAACCCATCTCCTGAGGAATTTTGGATTTCTAAAAAATCTGAACACCATAGTAAGACTTCTGTATGCCAGAGATTGGCAAATAATTCCCACAAAAATTCAGGAGCTTGCCACCAGAGTGAAATTCCCAGGGCCTGTGATGTGTTTAGATGTGGTTCCCAAGGTGAAACACAGCTGCTACACATGGACCCTCCAAGACCAAGAAACAGGCACCACACCTAACAGAAACACTTGCTTTCTGGATACATTTATATATACTTATGTGGGTACACTATTCCAGAATAACCATTAAAGGACTGGCGTTTCTGAATAGGGTCCAGCACACAACGGGACTGTCCTGAGGCTCCTGGCAGGCTCACGCGCCCTGCCCCCGGGACCACATTCCAGGGTAGAGCCAATGGTCCTCGCAGCGTCCATGGCAGACAGGACAGCTTATGCTGTAGCTGGACCGCGGCACAGACCTTTATGATTTTCAAGCAAAGCCTTGCCCTCCCAAGCAGAAAAGGGTCCCATTTGTAATAAACTGCATCTGCACGTTCCTGGCTCCTCATGCAGACCGAATGCCTGGCCCCGGGCCACTGATGCAGCATTAGGCCTCACCGACCCGCTATGGCAGACAGCACAGTGCCCAATCCCCAAATACGTTTGTCCTAATTCCCCAAACTTGTGAATACGTCACATGCCACTGCAAAAGAGGCTTTGCAGATGGGGCTAAATTAAGGATTTTGAGATTAGAAGATATTCTGGATTATCTGGGTTATCCTAATGGAATCACAAGGGCCCCCATAAAATAAAGGCGGGAGTGAGTCAGGGAAGGAGATATGAGGATGGAAGCACAGTTCAGAGGGTCAGAAGGACATCTGAAGGTGATTCACTGCTGGCTCTGAAGATGGACGAAGGGGCCACCAGCTAAGGAAAGCAGGTGGGCACCAAGCAACCGTGGATGGACCCTTGTGGGCTCATGCTGGACCACTATTTCCCGGAGTCGACATTTAAATTTTCATGAAATCATGGTTAGCTCCAATGTTCTTCAGATCCCAGCACTTACGCACTGGTTTGAAAGCCAGTATGATTTCTAATATCAGGAGACTCCTGACAGCTCAGTGGAAGGCTGTGTGATCAGAATGCCCAGGAGCTATTTTCAGCCATTAGGACAGGTGTAATACAACGCCATCTGTAGCAACATGGGTGGACCTAGAGATTGTCATTCTAAGTGAAGTAAGCCAGACAGAGAAAAGAAAAGCACCATATGCTATCACTCTTATGTGAAATCTTTAAAAAAAAAAAAAAAAGACACTATAAACTCATCTACAAAATAGAAACAGACTCGCAGACTTAGTAAGCAATCATGGTTACCGGGAAAGGGGGTGGGAAGGGATAAACTTGGGAGTTTGAGATTTACAAATGTTATATATAAAAATAGATTTTAAAAAAGTTTCTTCTGTATAACACAGGGAACTATGTTCAATATCTTGTAATAACCTTTAATAAAAAAATACAAAAATGAATATACATATGTATAAGCGTGACTGGAATATTGTGGTATACACAAGAAAATGACACATTATAAATGACTGTACTTCAATAAAAAAATTAATAAATAATTTCCTCCACATAGAGTTTTTAAGTATTTATGATTCTAAGTGACCTATTTTATAAAAAGATAGCATCAAAATATTTTAAGATAGTCTTCAACATATAAAAATGTCGCTTGAATGTATTTACATAATCATGACCTAAGCCCTTCAAGTAGGAATAACTATCTTTATCTTGTAGGCAAGGAAACGGAGCCAGGGGGACAATGACTTGGAGGAACATAGCTAGTAACCAGCAGAGCTGGCAGCAAACCCAGGACTTAAGTTACATTTGTGTCCTTTTATAATAATGGACTCAGCAGTTATCTTGGTTGGTCTTCAAAATGTGCAAATTTCTCTCTGCTGTTTTTATCTGGCATCTCTTTATTTTTTTACTGTAAGTTCAATTTTACCTCTGTGCAGAAAATACAGCCAAGAATGTGCTAGTGTTGCGTATTCAGAATACAGAGCAATAATGTCACTGGATCAAATGTCAGAACTATCTGGTTATGTCCAATACTATTTACCTGGTGAAATATTTGGAAGTATAATACAAAGTGGCATTAAAGGAGTTTTGATAAAAATTTAAAAATCATCAACTCCATAAAAGCACTGTTGTATGTATTTCCCACATTTCAGAGCTTTGACTAACTCATTCAAGATTATTTTGCATTTTAAGCCAAAAAATTTAAATGAAGAACATGCTTGGGTTCAGGAGACAATGAGAAGTGAAGAAAATAAAGAATCAGTTGATTAGTGCATATGTCACTGCGTAACGCCTAGGAGGTGGTCCAGTCACATCTGCTGAATGGTCTGAAGAGTGTGTAGAAGAAACCATTAGCTGCAGCCAGGAAGTTAAGTGCTGGCCTAACAGTGCGATCAAGGAAGCACAACTTGGGTGGAAGATTAAAGAAATCCAGTCACAATATTTCTTATTATTAAACTCACCGATTTGTCATTGATTTTGTCCCCTAACTTCTTTATGTAAAGTCACTATTTGTGTTATATTTCTCTTTTCAGCATGTTGCAGTGCTTAATGCAAAGACTAAGGATTAATCCTGCAATAGCCACTGAAATGTTCTGATTCTGAAAGCAGAGAATGGCTGTTTGCCAGGCAGTATGTACATACTTGTTGAGTCCACTGCTGCACAAATCAATGGGAAGTTACATGTCGTAGCAGCGTTTGTTCCATCGACTTTCACACTGTGGTGATAACTTAATTACCAAGACAGAGGTTATTTCATTTTGGAGCCGGCTCAGTGTGAGGAAAGCTGAATTAAAGGGTTTTCACTCTGAAGGTAATGTATGTATATTTTAGGCTGGAAGCTTCACAACAGCCTTGTCATATTTCAATTAAATGAAGATGCCCGTTGGATAATCTGTCGCCGGCCGTGTCTGCACATCTCCCCACCTGGGCTGTTAGAGGTGGCCGCAGTGCTGGGCTGCCGCGTGTCCAGGGACCTCTCGAAGCTTACGCCCCACCAGGCTTCTGACAGGTACCCAATAAGCCATGCACAGGCATTATGTGGCTTCCACAGGGACGTGCCGGCAGGACTAGTGTGAGGAAGGCAATCCTGCCCTTAGAAGAAAGACTGGAGCCCTTTCAGGATGTGCCCTGGCACGTGGAAAGGCTTTACAGGAGCCGGAAAGACCCTTCAGAAGTAACGTTAGCACAGGAGACGCATGCACGTCAGGTATTTTTCAGTTGTCTCTTCTTAGTGGTAAAAATGGTGAATATCAAACTGGTTGGAGAAGCCAGTTTTGACTTCTTAGGCCCCAGAAAAGAATGAAGTAACTCAGGAAACATTCTAAAGTAGTCTTCCTGAAATGTAACAGCTGCAATCTCTGTTCCAGCCACGCAGGTGTTGCGTCAAGTGGGCCCGAGACAGGAGGGGAGGGGGCAGGGCACAGCCACTCGAGGGACGTCGCAGCAGTTAACACCAAAGTGGTGGAGACTCAACCCCCAGGAGGCCCTGAGGCTCAGGATGTTGGGAGATTTGACTTCTAGCAGATCCTGAGCTTCATTATATGCCCACTGTAATATGTTAACATGGTGAATAACACGCCCACAGGCACGATGGCAGTCCCAAGGCTGGCCACAAAAGGTCACAGAGTGGGAAATGGCCAACTTCCTGGGAATCCCAGCCCCTTCCCCAGGCTAGTTAGACTGGTCCTTTCACTTATTAGCATACGAAGCCACCGAACCCAGAAAAACTAGCAACACGGCGCCTCCTGGCCGCCCCTCTCTCTTCCTCTTCGGAGACTGCCCACTCTGTCTAAGGAGTGTGTGCCTTTTAATCTGAGCACCCAACCCCCACAACTCGTGGCCTTTCTCTTGCCTTACAATGTATCTCTCAGAGTAAATCTACCTTTACTCAACTGTGACTTGCCCTTGCATTTTTTCCTGCATGAAGCCAAGGACCCACACTTGGCTGGGCCCATCTCAGGGGCTGAACTGAAGCTTGGTACACGGCCCTCCTCACACCCCACATCTGTTTTCCTGCATCAGACCCAATCTGAGTAAGTGCCAGTTCAAAACAACTGTGTACAATACCCCTGAAAGAAAACCACTGCACGGAGGACACTCACTGTTCATTTACTTTTTTAAGGCCTATTTCTGCAGTACAGCAGCTGCAACCTGTGTTGAATAAGTGTTCCACGGGCCACTCTGTTCCTTAAAAGACCTACCAGTGTGACCTGAGTCTGCAGGGGCGGAGGCTGCAACTGCAGTGGCCACTAGATGGCACTCTTTCCACACCAGGGAGACAGACTGCACAACGGGTCCTCAAGAAGCTGCGAAGGCCTCACACCCATGATGACCCATCGTACTAGACGGATGGCGGGCAGGTGGGTGACGAGACGTAACGAGGTATAAGTAAAACATGGAGCCCTCTGAGTACCTAAGTGACTGCAACGCTTTATGCAAATGCCACACGTTTATAATAAGGCTCAGCCTGTCGGGCTGCTTCTGGCCACTGTTCCCGTCGCTCCTTGTCTCCCTGCGTCTGCTCAGAACTGTCCCACTGGTGCTGGGGCTCCTCCTGGCTCTCCCACCAGTGGCTGCACCAGTTCCCAGAGGATCAAAGGCATTTCTCTCTCTCCAGTACATTTCTTGGAATTTTAGCATTCTTCTCTTTGAGAATCAGCAAACACAGCTTTTCTGTTTTGTTTTGTTTTGACCTAACTGCCTTGAACATGGCTGCTGCAGTGAGACGCCCTGGTGTCTTTGTGATTCTGCTCTCCCCAGTTTTCTTCTCTACAGTGCAGTGGGGATTGTGGCTCCTTGAAAGTTCACCTCTGGGCTGACCCCAGAGCTCGCAGTCAACACACCCCGGCTCCTCACCCCGGCTCTAGGACCCGGGGCACAGTTACAACTGGAAACTCTAAGATGGGCTGAAGGAGCCATCATCTCTCAGGAACAAAGATGTCTAGCTACATAGATTTTAACTGAATGCCTTGATCTCAGGAATCTTATAGATCAGAAACAAACTGGCAAGTGCCCTAATTTTCCAGATGAAGAAAAGTATGCCCCACACTAAACTTATTTGTTAAGAACATACAGCTGGAGAATCGTCTTTTGAAGACAAATTCCATATGGAGAAATCCTTTTCTTTGCCCCCATATACCTTCACAGTATCTTGTCATAAGAGGAATCTATCAAATATTTAATAAAATATTTAATTAACAAAAGTCATATTTTAATAACCAAATATTATGTATACATAGGTGTATTTAAAATAGTATATTCTTCACTGAGGATCAGGAATGACAATTTAAAACGTTAATATTTCCCAGTTATGAAAAATACAAATGGTTTTCACTTTTAAAATGTCACTCTGATTTTCATATGAAGCTAACGTGTATTTCTCATTACACTATGAGTCCCAAATGTTGACTTAGTTACTAAATTATTGGTCCATCACGATGAGTAGGCCACACACACAGAAGCATTCCTTTACTGCTTTAAATACGTAGACAAAAGGAACAAGAGAGCTCTGTGTGGCTGTGAACCAAGGGCAAAGTTCCTGGTTTAAAACAACTTACTCCAGAGCAATAATTTATCATTTTTGTTCCTTCCTCATCAAGGCCTCCTTCATGCTTTCCTGCATCAAGTGCCTTGATGTTTGGGCTCTGACGGTGGCTGTGCTCAACCATTCTGAACACACAGTGGGCAGAGAAGACACTGGAACAATATAAGCAGAATCAAAATGAGAGTAATCAACATAAAATTGAGAAATCAGTGTCACATCTGAACCCAAATTACACGTCCATTTCACCTTACAATCATCCCTCTTTTCTCACATTCAAAGACTGATGTGCAGGGCGAAGCAGTCTTGAGGAATTCGGGATTTGCCTCTTCAAAATATTTTTCTTACAATGAGAAGAGTGTGTTTGGAGAACTTCACTCCTTCTAATAGCTATTTTTAGATGGCAGAATTTACCTTTTTAATCTGTATTTGTACCTTTGTTCCTGATTTAAAAATGAAAAAAAGGAGAACTGAGGTTTATGAAGGTCTCAAAATAGAATAAAGTAAGATTCATTACAAGTATGTTTCACAAGTTGAGATTTCAGGATTTATGAGTAAAATACTGGCTCATACTCTAACCACCCCTTTATCACAGCAGAATGTTACTGAGGAAGCCAACCAGCTTGAGTCAGAAGTCAGGCAAACAGGACCATCTGGCCGGGGTCCTCTCTGCGCCTCAACCAACACAACACATCACTCTTCAGAGTCTGCACGCTTGCATTAAAACAAGGAGGATTCGAAAGGTGAAAACTCTACTATTATATTACAGCTTCAATAGCAAACACATGAGTTTGGAAATTAGATGTATTACGTTTTCAACTGTTTTCTTGCTGTCTGGAAAAAGCTGTAACGATTTCTTCAAAATTAGTGACAGCACAATTGTCACTTTGTTCTTTTCAGTTTGTTTTTTTTTTTTAAGTTCAAAAAAGCTTAATTTTTTTATTCTAGGGAAGAAGCAACTACTAGTATGTATCAACAGAAGGAAGATCAAAGGAACCATCGGCCACCAAGTGAACTCTGTGACCTGCCACAGAGACCGCGGGAGCCCCTCGCGCACTGTGTGGCGCCGCCTGCACGCTCACCTCTTTGGGCGGGGTGAGGAGGCCTGGGCGCACAGAGCGGCTGCGGGGGAGCAGGGGGACGGGCTCCAGTGCCAGGCCGTGGGATGCACATGCCCATCACAGTGCCACGCAGGAAAGGGGATGCACGCGATGACCGGGCGGTGCCCAGCGGGAAGGAAGCCAAGGCTGGGGAGGAGTGAAACCCCATTTACACTCAGGGACGGGCTGAAGCCAGGGCACAGTCACCTCAGGGGATGTTTTTTAAGAGGCTCTTTGTTTGCTCTCCTCAGACACACTGGTTTCCGTCTACCTTCTCACGGGTGACATTGGTGGGAAGTCACAATTCAAACGTGTAAACTGCAGACAATGACCATCACCAATCTCGATGCCAGCATTTAAAGTAAGTGTGGAACACAGTTTTGTAACACTGGTCCATCAGGTCATTATTCCTTTCATGTAAATTCACGTTATTTCAACAGCCTATACGCTCATGTTCAAGCTCAACACAGCATCACCAGACGGCACAGGCTGTCCCCCAACCGCCGCCTCCCTCGCCTTGGAGCCCGTGTGTAACAGGTAGTGGCTTATCCATTTCTTGTGCGTCCTTCTTTTCGGAATCACAAACACACATGACTACGTGGTCTTATCTTCCTTCCTAAATAAAACACGGTAGACCATGTAAATGGTCCTGCATCTTGGCACATACAGACCTTCCAAAATATTTAAAAGGTACTAAAATGTGTGCAATCGTGGTCAACAAATTAACATGAGGAAACTTTATCAGTGCTCTACATTTTGCCTTCTTTTGGTAATTTTACATTAAAAACTCAGGTAAAATATCCTTTAATAAAACTCCTGGCCTAAAATGATGAAATAGAATGTATACTGTTCTTTTAAAAATGACACAGTGAAAGTAAGAAGTATCAAGGTTTTAAGATGACGAACCTAACCTTAAAGTTGAAACAGATTATCTGAATTGTAAACATAAATTTCATGTTCTAAATTTTTAAAATTTGATGTTTTTAATTTAGTTTTGGTTGCACATCCCTAATGCATTGTTTAAAACTTTGCTTTCAATTTCAAACAGAGATACACCCACTTCAGAATGCCTTCAAACTGTGGCTTCATTTGCCACTTCTCATGCAAAATCTTAAGTATAAAGGTCTGTACTCAGGCAGAGAACGTCTGAGTTGGAGGGAATAAAATTATGATGTGGAGGCAAATCTGACTACACAACTTTATATGTAGTTTGCATATATTCACATGCAGTTCTTCCACTTTTTATATAATATATAATAAATAAACGGAATATCAGAAAATCTAAATGTGGAGATTAATGGACTAGAAAACATGTCTAGTTTAATGAACTGCACAACAACAGAACCAGGCCCTCAGATCAAATCATGGAACAAAATCACCATTTGGAAACCTCCCAAATGTCTCACCTCCCCAAAGTAAGTTACCACTATTTTGATTTTAATTTTATTCCAATTCTTGATTTTTTTCCTTCTAGTATTTATGCCTAATTGTCTCTAATAATACAACTTATTTTCAAAGTAGACTGTTTTGTAGAGCAATTTTAGATTCACAGGAAAACTGAACAGAAGGAACAGAGATTTCCCACATACCCCTGCTCCCACACACGAACAGCCGCCCGCGCCATCATCATCGCCCAGCAGACAGGACACTCGTTGTAACCGATGAAGTCACATTTATACAAAACTATCACCCGCAGTTTAACTAGGCTTCATGATGGCTGGGACACGTGTACCACCATTACAGGATCACACACAGCAGTTTCACTGCCCTAAGAATTCCCTGCGTTCTAACCTACTTATTTTTTCCTCGCTGTCAGAAGCTCTGGCAACCACTGATCTCTTTACTGTCTGCGGTCTGTTTTCTCCAGAATGTCACAGAGTTGGAGTCACACAGTCTTTTTAGATTAGTTTCTTTTTCTCAGTCATATGCATTTAAGGTTCCTTCATGTCTTTTCAAAAGGCATGTTAGCTCGTTTCCTTTTAGAGCTGAATGATAGTCCACGGTTTGGCTGGACCACAGTTTATTCATTCATCTACTGAGAGGCACTGTGGTTGCTTCTGAGTTTTGGAAACTATGAATAAAGCTACTGTAAACATCAACGTGCAGGTTTTCCTTGGACGTAAGTTTCAACTCACTTGGGGAAACATCAAGGAACGTGACAGCTGGAGCACAGGGTAAGAGTATATTCAGTTTTGTAGTAACCTACCAAAGTGACTTCCAAAGGGGCCAGACCATTTCACATCCCCACCAGCAACGAACGGGAGTTCCTGTCGCTCCACATCCTCACCAGCGGCTGGCGTTGTCAGTGTCTGGATTTTGGTCGTTTCCGTAGGTGTGTAGTGATAGCTCACTGTTGTTTTAATTTGCAAATTACAGTTTTATTTTGACTTTTTTCTTTAGTACTTTGTATGTGTTATTATGCTTTATACAGTCTGTAATGTTTAGTGTCATTAGCTCAACACCGTATGTATTTCCAAGATCTACTCAAGTCTCTTCTATTTGATTTCATTTCTATGTAATACCCCACAGGATGAATGCACCAGCATTTATTTACCTGTTCTGCTGATGGGCATCTGGTTTGTTTTCATGAGGGCTGCCCTGCGCAATGCAGCCGTCAGTCGTCCTGTGGAAGTGTTCAGAAGCACTGAGCTCACTTGAGCGTGGCTTACATTCTTGGGAGCTGACATGTGCATCTTCAGCTTTACCAGATGACAGCACTTTTTAGACTAATGATACTGTATAATTTTCCCTCCCACCAGCATCCTGTAAAAGTCCCACTGTTCCATGCAATCGCCGACACCGAGGATCAGCAGAGTCTGACACACTCACCAGGCTGGTGCCGATGCCGTCGCCACACTAGAGTCAATAGCTCCACTTACAGTCTGCCGTCCGGATCTGCCCTTTGGATAAGTGACTGGTCAGGTCTCTTCCCCAGTTTTCTAATGGATTGTTCTTTCAACTTGCGTATTTTTCTAAAAATGAACTTTTTGCTAATTACTACATCGCAGATATCTTCTCTCATAAGGTGGTTTGCTTTTTCTGAATCTCAATCCTTTTTGTTACTATTTAAAGTTTTACTTATTTTTAACTATTTTCTTCAAATACTCCCTCCAAGTCTGCTATGTATTTTACCTTTGAAGTACCTTTTGTTAAGTCTTTTTGCTTTACCTTTTCATACTTGTCAGCCGTTTCCTTCATGCTCCCCTATTCTTGTATTTCATATATTATTCAGTATATGTTCAGCTATTTTTTCCATTACTGTTTCAATGTTACCAAATTTACATTATCTGTTAGGGATAGTCCCTCCTTCCTCCCAAAGTTCTTCCTTCTCCGGACTATTTTTGATATTTTTCTATTTTAATTTTCCACCTGAAATTCAGCATCAATTTGTCCTAATGGGATTTCGATTGAAATGTCTATGGGCTTTTACTTTGGAAGAACTCAGAATATCTGCAATAATGAGTCTTCTCATCCACAGAACTCTATCATATATTGTATTTTCAGATTCTTCAATAAAATTCTGCAAGTCATCACTCTCTTTTGGGGTACCCTATACATTTTATTAATATTGAGAAAGCAGTCTCTATGTTTTAAATCTATTTCCCCATGTTTTAATACTGATGCATAAAAAGACTATTTTCTTGGCATGCTGATTCTATACAAAATGTTTATTTCTTGTTACAAAGATTATGAAACAATTTCTTTCTTTCTTTAAAGATGTCAAAACAGATTATTGGATGTCCTGTCTAGCACATATTTGATTATCTGTGTCTTTCATTGTGTTTGAGCTATGTTACAACTCTCTCTGTGCAAAACTTACAGCGATGCAAATTATACTTGTCCATAGAAATGCAAATGGTTTGTCACCATTGGTTATTGACTAGGTTTGCATCTGTAATGTAGGTTCATTTCAGTGTTTCCAATTTCATTTGTATATGTGTGTGTGTGTGTGTGTCTGTGCATGCACATGTGTGTTGACTGAATTCTTTGAATCAGTTGTAACATGTTACTGGTTTCCTCTTTAATTATAAATTAAACGAATCTTTGCCATGTGTTCATTTTATGTTTGAGTGTTGTGACCTGACCTTTGAAGAATGGTATCTGAACATTTTAAAAGCTTGTGTTTAAATTTTCTATTGTGATTTTTATTTGTACAATACTAATATTTTCCAAATAAAAACAAGGGACGTAGGTCAAGTCTCAGAATGTGCAGCCGTGTTCTATGAAGTCACCACACACACAGCATCAGCAAGTGCTGAGCCCGCCGGAGGGAAGCCAGGGTGGGCTGCTGCCGGCCTCTTGTCACAGTACTTCATGTGTGTCATCACCCACCAAAATCCAGCCCAGCCCATCAGCACCAACTCTAGTCGGAATGAGACCATCTAACACACGTCATTTCTCTGTGAGGTCGGTTGCTGCCTTCTTGCATTCGAACACTTCACTTCCTCACACAGATTCACATCAGCACGACACTTGGAGGCCATTTTTAAGAGTGAGAGCACCAACAAAAAGTACAGAGTGTGAAAAGCATGGCACTGAGGAGAGTGCAGAAAGGACACCTGTCTACACTGAGAGCTGAAATACACAGGCACGGAACTGGTGGATCACTCATGGTCTCTTTTTCCCATTTGTGACCATGGGCACTTGGCAAGATGTCCTTAGTTTTAAGCCTTAGAGGAGCAGGCTTTTTCTCGTCTGTACTTTCCACTCACTTCACAGACAGCGGCGGAGATCTCTACAATTCTTGTGTTTCACAGGTAACAGCTGTGGCTCTTCAACAACAGGCGCAGCGCCCCCTGCTGTGGACCCAGGCCCCAGCTCCCACCACGCAGCGTCTCTCTAGGTCTGGAAACCCAGGAGCATTTTAGACTTGGATTTTCCCCATACTCTGCGGTTTCAGGAGGATTACTCCCCTCTTGATCTGCAATCGTGTTGTTTTTTCTTGTAATGATTCTAAATCTGTGCCATGTACCTTCTGGGTGTGCTATTTCGTGTACATCATAAAGCTCCTCTACATCAGAGCCCTGCAGAGACCTGAAAAGCTGCCTCCTTTACAACAGTCTGGTTTTCGTTCCCTGGCATCTGCTCTCTTGGCACGTTCTTCTTATGACCACTTTAGTCTCTTAAATCTTGGTCATTTGATTTCATATTGACCTGTTCTTCTGCATTTTAAACTGATGTTAATTTACTTGGTGTAAATACAGTGACACCAAAAAATAACTGGAATAGAGGACAGCACTGTTAAACACAATGAAACCTTCTCTGTAGCTTAAACGTATAACTAGTAGTCACATTAGCAAGTAATCAGCACACTTTGAAGTTGCCTCATATAATAAATCCTCTTAAACTAAGGTTTCCCTGTGTTGACACAAGAGTTATCATATTTGAAAGTTCCATCTCAAAAAGTTCATCTTTTTCTTTTGTAGAAATTGAATGATTTTGTTTTTAATATACAATAGAACAGTGAAAATAGTTAGCTTTCTATTTCACATAATTTCCAATGTGATTTATTTCAAAGCAAAATATAATTTCCTGTTCACAAGACATAATAAACACCTAATAAAATTTAATGAAAAACATTATTTCCTATCACCATGTGATAATTTCCAAATTAACTGGTTTACCACTGAAATCATTTTCTTCATTTTCTTTTTACATGTTTTTATGGCTCATACTTGTTGGGACTTGGCAATTTATAGGTCAGATTAAAAATCTCAGAAATTAGTTGACAGAAATTCAATCCTGGTTTAAAATAGTTCAAACTGAGTTTATATATTAACAGAGCAGCAAAGTTAGGTCTCAGACTTCCATGACCCACAAAATGACTTGTGCCAACACATGAATTATACGTAACAGGGTTTGGGAGAAAGCCTTTATAAATCAAATGCTGGAACAGGCTCTAATAAAATTGCATTCACACTTACAGTTATTGTGAGAGAAGAAAAATTAGGATTTTTCACAGATGAATATATACTTGAGAAAATAATTGTAAGGTATGTCTAGTTAAGGGCTCACAGAGACATAGCAAGAGAGATGGAGAGCAGAGCCCACCTCCATTTCCACCCAGGAAGCAGGACAGGGCATCAGCTAACCTTGGCTGTGGGCCACACACACCCCTGCCCACACACCTGGCCCCGCCCCACGCTCACCGTCGGCGGGGCTGGGCTGAACGCCTGTCTCAGTACCTAAAGTGCGTGAACAGCTGAGCCTGTATTCGATGTTTTTTTCCAAGACTGCTCCGTCAGGTCTAAGAAATACCTTATTTCTCCTCTGTATCTCAATTAAGTCTTTTTAAAATTTTCTATATTTCTGCTTTCTCCTCAAAGCCCATCTTCCACCCTTCGGCTTTTCTAGTCCTTCCAACACGGCGCAACAAGAACCTGGGCTCAGTCTCTTCTCTTTGAAACCCAGAGCAGCCTCGTTTATCCTGACCAGACCCTGCAGTAACTGCAACCGAAACGGCCTCAGGAAACAGGATTCCGGCAGGGGCTGCTTGTTCTCTAAACCTGCGTGGCGGGGGAACATGGAACAGAGCACACCCCAGTGGGAAGCAGCCTCCGGTCGCTGGCAGCAGGTCTTGCGGCGGCTTAGGTGGAGTGGCCTCTGGACAGCACTGGGAGGCCAGGAGGACGGAGGCATGTATAGCTCTCAGGGCTTCGGGGTGGAAGAGTTAGGTCCAGCTGCCCCAGAGGACAGTGGGCAGAACACAGGAAGCAGCAACTCCCAGCTCAAAGCACCGTCAGAACCAGAGGGTGTATATGGAGGAGCTAAAGAATTTCTGATTTTTTTCTTAGCTATTGGGAAGATATGGATAAAAACAAGACTCCAGACCTAAGAATGCATTTTAAATTATAATGTGAAGTGAGTCTGCAGTGTCTCAAATAGGTCATCTGAAACTTATTACATTGTTTGAGAAGTACTGGGCCACCAAGTGTTAGAATGAAGCTAAGTAGTTGGGTAAACTCAGACACTTTTCAGATCTGTATCCCGAAATTCCCTCCCAAGGCTCCTTACCACAGAAGCAGCTGTATTCTGTCTCAGCACACAATTCCTCCCTAGCTGGGAGACCCTGTGATAAACTACCTGAAGTGGTTACGTAGAATGCTCACGAAACTGAAGGATCAACAGAGTTCTGGGGAGAAGTGTGCTGCACAGGCCTTTGCGATGGGCATGCGTGTCTCTTTCGTGTGAGTTTTCACCGAGGCGCCCACACAGAGGACGCTCTCAGAGCCAGGCGGGCAAGAGGAGTCCCTGTGCAGGGGTTAGGCGGCCTCTTACAGTTCAGTTTGCTTTGATTTGTTCTTCCCTTAACATCCAGTTTTGGTACGAAGGTTTCGCTGGCATAAAAATGAACTGAGAAGTGTTCCAACTTTCCCTGAATCTCAAATAGCACACACAATAACCCAATCGTAAGTTATAATTTAGTAACGAAACTAATCTCCTTTTTAATGATATATCTGTAATCCTCTTTCCAATATTTCCCGTAGCACTTCCAGTGATGTATTCACATTTTTTATTAAGGCTTGGGTCAATTTTGGTAATGTATAACCTGTGTAGGAAATTATCCAATTTGTCCATGCTTCCAAATTAAACGATGTATTACAGTGGCATACAATATTAGCCTATACTATTTAATCTCTTTCATATCTAAGTTACATTATAATTATATTTTCTTCATTCCTAATTATATTTTCTGCCTTTCCACATTATCCTGTCAGTGTTCAAGACCTTCTCTGTTTTGGTTTATTTTGTTTCTTAAAGAACCAGGCTTTACATTTACTTATTACTCATACGTTTTGCTTCCCACTTCCTAATACACCCTAAGGAGACTGCCGTTAAGCGGCCGCAGCCAGCCAGGCGCCTGTCCTACGGTGACACCACCAGACTGCATTCCAACTAGCCACAGCTTCCTCTTCGCATTCCCTTGACGGAAACATGCCTCACCCTTAGCGCTGTTTCACAGCCAAGAGGACAACTTTATCAGTCGACCACAGCACCCTCTTCAGATTCTCAGCGATAAAGTCAGCAGTTGGCTGCGTTTCCCAATTACAATTTGACGACTACGTCGTCATTAGCTGCAGCTCCCCTTCTGAATTCTGTATGATGATTCCACTTACTTGCAGCTTCCCGTTTACATTCCTCAGAGACCATCATTTAGCCACGGGTTTCTCCTAGGGTCCCCAGTGACAAAATCATCAGTTAGCTGCAGCTCCCCATTCACATTCCTAAGGAGATCATCTTCAACTGGCCACAGTGTCACCCTCCAATTCCCAGTGACAACGCATCAAATAGCTGCAGTTTTCGCTTTATGCTGGAGGACACATCACTAACTGGCCACAGCTGGCCGGGTGTGCGCCCTGTGAGGACATCGTCAACTAACTGCAGCTTCCCACTGACATCAGCAAGGACACCATCTTCAGTCATCCACGGCATTCCCTCAATCATCCACGGCATTCCCTCTGGAATCTCAGTGGTGCCACCATCCATCAGCTGCAGTGTCACACTTACATTCCCAAGGATACATCGTAATTGGCCACAATGTCCCCCAGACTGCCAACTGGCTGTACCTTCCGTTTACATTCCTGGGGACACCACCGCTAACTGCCACAGCCTCCTGTCATTCCCTGTGTGACACATCATTTGCTTCACTTTCCCTTTTACTTCCAGGACCGTCCTCATCAAGGGGACAGAAGTCCCCATTCTGCTCCCACTGATACTGTTATCAGTCAGCCACCTACCCACTTATAGTTCTAAGGGTCCCTGCGTCAACAGGCGGCAGCCGCCCTCTGCACTTCCCAAGACCACCACCGATCAGCCACGGGTTTCCTCTACACACTTAAGGATGCCATCATCCAGCAGCCGCAGCTTCATCTTTCCATTCCCAGCACGACGTCATCAATTACCTGACGCTTCTCTTTCACACTCCTAAGCACCCCGAGTCAACTGCTCACAGCTCACTCTCTTGTGTCCCCAGGACCATCCTAGTTAGCTGCCTCTCCATTCAGTTCTAAGGCAGCATCTGCATCGGCTTCCCTCTCCTCCCTGTGACACGGTCATCAGTGCACTGCCACCTGTCATTCACACTTCAATTAGCTGCAGCCCCACACTTGATTTCCTAAGGACACCATTATCAGTGTACTGCAGCTCCCCTCTGGGTTCCCAGTGATGACACCATCAATTACCTGCAGCTTTCCACTTACATTCCCAAGGATACCACCCTCAGTTAGACTCCAAGGGTACATGGAGCATTAGCTCAGCCATCTTTGCGCACTCCTGTGTAAGCACGCCCCACCGGCTGCAGCTCTACTGACATACCTGACGGTGCCACCTTTCTGTTCACGTTCCTAAGGAAATCCTCCTCACTGACTCACAGCCTCCCTTTTGCACTCCCGTGATGCACCATCAGTCATCTGTAGCTTCCCATCCACTGACTGCAGCTCTCCCTCAACATCCTAGGGTAACACTGTCTATTGGTTTCAGCCCCCGCTGATTCCCAAGCCCCCCACCACAACTGGCGGCAGCTTCCCGTTTTTATTCCTAAGCATTCCACCATCATTGGTTACAACTTCCCTTGGCATTTCTGCGGATACCAGCATGTCTGGTTGCTGCTTTCCATTTTCATTGCTAAGGATGCCAGCATTGCCTCATCTTCCGTTTACGTTTCTTAGGGCTGCATCATTAATTAGCTGCAACAGGTAGCTCCTCACAGGTCACAACAGTAAAACTGCCATCCGAACCATCCTTTGCCATGGTGACCATGTCCACCTCCTTCCTGAGTGGTAAGCCCCAGTACTTCCCCTCTCCCGTCCACAGTACCACCACACCCACCAAATCCAGGAGCCTTTTCTAAGCATCATCCCCACCACCACCAGCCTCGGATTTCTGAGACTGCTCTGCTTTGGGGGGCTCCCATGGTTCCCTGCACCAATGTGTGCCAGTGGTAGAGGTGCCCACTGTACTGCCCTTGAGACATCCTGAGAGGGGACAGATGGGAGTTAAACATGATGACCCATTCCAGCATTTCTCTCTTTAAATTCCTTTTTCTACCTTCTATCAGAGATGCCCCAGTAACTCAGATTTGATACAGACCACCGATTAGACCTGGATTCAGTTGCCAGCCACTCTTTGGACCTTCTTTCAGCTATGGAAGCTATGATGTTTGACTCAGAATTTCTAGGTAAGTTTATTTAACGTGATAAGTTTGTCCAGCTAAATATGACATATATTTATGCTTTGTATGGCAACCTTATAATCTTCACATATTTCAGGCTTTCTACCTCTCTTTTAACATTCTAATCCTTCTGAGATTGTCTCATGCAAAAAAAGTAAATTGCATCCAAAATCTAGCAGTTCAAATCTAACCAGTGAGCGAGCGAAAGAGGGAAGGACTCAGTCTGGGAAGGGCAGCGATGAGATCCGTGAGGTTCCCACTTGCCAGAGTTGCTCCGACCACTTTTGATATATTATCTCAGTCAAACAATAGGAAGTTGTTTGTCACATTTAACTTTTTTCAGAATAAAATATCATTTGCTTTTATTTATTTAAATTTCAATCACATGCAATCTTAAATAAGTTAGCTGCCTGAATAAATGGGATAACTACTATAATAATTTTTAAAAATCAAAGAAACCAGAGTCAGAGGCTACACAAAAAAGTTGTTCTTCACAGACTGTCCACATCTGACGAAAACAAAACCTCACTCTGGCTTTAAACATATTTGGAAATTATTTTGGAAGTTAATGATCTCTCTCCTACTGAGAAATGATTGTGTAGCTGCGATACATGATAGAGAACAAAAATAAACTATTAAAAGAAGAAACTACATAAACCTAAGCATGGCTAGAGTCATAGTCTTTCCATCATGTGTTTAATACTTAAACACGCTATTCTAAATTATTTAGTTGTTTTAAATTCTGTAGTTGTTGCGGTCAAAAAAAAAGATGATTTGTCCTTCCTTGAAATTAGGCTGGAAATTAATGCTGTATGGCTGTGCTATTTAACCCATCAGAACTGCTGCGGATTAACATTAAATGTTCTAGCTCCTATCAATAGTTCTGATGAACACTGAAAATGTTCATTTAAAAAAGGAATCAAAATTGGAAGCTGCTCACTACTGCAAAGTGAACACAGCCGCTCTGCTGAGACACAAACTACAGAAGTAAGTCAGGAGCCCAGTGCCCGACTGAACTCCGGGAGAAGAGGAGGAACTTTTAGGCTAAAATGACTTAACCGACTCCAGAGGGAATGGATGGAGACAGGCCGATGGCTCACAAGCCTGAAGGGGCCGAGCAGAACCGTCTTTGAGAAAGCCGGCTTGCTATGAGCCCCTGCATACTACCTACCTGCTGACTCTGGCACGTGTGGCTTAAAAGCTTCCAAGACTACAGCGGATCAGCCTTCCCCAGGGCAGTCCCACGTGGGAAACGCGCAGAGCCGGGGTGCGCGTGCACCGACGAGCCGAGCAGAAGCCTGCCCTCGGCCGCGGGCAAGGCTCGGGTGGCGCCAGGCTGTGGAGCACCAGGTTTCATGTCACCTCTCAGAGTGTTCAGACTCGCCAGCTCAGTCTCCACGCTACTGTCTGCTCTCTTGTTCTCAGCATGCTTATTGCCACCCACACAGTTGACTGAAAAGCAATGACAGAAAAGCTGGTCTCCAGGGGTGCCCAGGGAGGGCAGAGTAAATATGGAGCGGATACCTGAGAGGTGGTGCGGTTCCAGCCGGAGGCTAAGCCTGGGGACAGGGAGGCCTGAGGGACCCCCCGGGTGGGTCAGGCAGCCCTGTTTCTCGGTGTCAGTTCACTGAGTCCTGCTGCTGGGATCTCCTTACCACTGATTCCAACAGGTTTCAGCCACAGCATTAGGGAGCACTCCCAGGAGAGCGAGGCAGAGCCTGACTGAGTTCACAGCAAGGGTGGGTTTTGATTGTCTTTGTGTGCTTGCCTGGTAACAAAAAACGTGTAAATATGACCTGAGAGATCTTACAGCTTTCATTTTTAAATTTCAGCCAAGAAACAGGTATGATAATGCAAACTAACAGTCTGCAAAGAGCAAGCTGGATCCACACCTTGTTTCTGGCAGTGGAATAAGATGAAGTTACCTGCTCAGATGTCTAAAGCTTTTAACCAGCATTTGTGGAAGAGACTTTAAAGAATTTTCATAGGCTTAGTTTCCAAAATACGCTTTCCTTTTATTTTTCCTTTTGATAAGAATTCAGTTGATTCCTGGAGAAGACCAGGTAGGACAGTTATATCTCAACAGGCACAGAGAAAGAATGAAGCTCCACCCAGAAGGCCTTTTGTTCCCCAAGCCCCAATCTTTTACAACATCGCAGCCCTTCTGAGGTGAACAGGGGGTTGGCAGAAAGGGCAGGTAGGCTTTGAATTGTTTCCAGAGTTTCATTTCTGGTCTATAAAACCTCTATTTGTGGGACAAGTATTGTTGTTTATATTTCCTCAAAGAACAGGGTGGCAACATGCATGTGTCCAGGCCGCCCCATCCAACCACGTCACCCTCAGTTTGCTTCCTTATGCTCGGCAAGATCTTCAACTAAGATGGAAATTCCTGACTGGCCAGTTTAAGACGTCATTTCTGGGAAAGCCCAAACTGTAATTAAGCCTCAGTCTGGTGACCTTACTGGCTTATTCCTGCTCCCAGAGCCCCAGATGATCCTGGGCTAGTGGCCTGCTCCTCCGTCTCTTCATATGGTCCTCTTACAGTGCTTCTCTGTGTCCAAATTTTCCCTTTTTGTAAGGACATCAGTCATACTGAATTAGCGTCCACCCAGAGACCTCATTTTTAACTTGGTTATCTCTGTAAAGATCATACAAGGTTCCACTAAGGTCACATTTGGAGGCGCTGGGGATCAGGAGTCCAACACATCTTTTTTGAGGGAACACAACTGAGTCAAACATGGCAATTAGACTTAATTCTGAAAACAGGAATATAAAGGTTAATTTATACGTTATTTGCCTTAGACATTTCTGCAAGTTAAAAATAACTTTCTTATTATGAACCTTTTAATTTAATTAATGTGCTTCTAACCTTGCATTAAATAGAACTGGGAAATATCAGTTCTTTCCTAAGATACATATTTTAACAATAATCAAATTGCTAAATGCTTTTACTTACCCCGATTCTCTACGCCTGCTTTCATTTAATATGAAACATTTTAGCCAACACATTTTCTTCACTGATGCGCCAGGATTTTAAAAAATTTATGGCATAAAATTATCATACTGAGTTACCAAAAGTTAAACATGACAGCTTAAATAAAGATGCATAGTTGGACAAGAAAAGGCCCACTGAAGCACTTGGGGTTCCAGTTGCCGCCTTAATTACAAGCACATTCCTGCTCCCTTGAACGCGGTCCTTGGCCTTAAAGCTAGCGAACCTTTCCTTAAGGCCTTGCACAAGGACCGTGTTTCAAAATCCACCATCTCAGATTTCTGGTTGAAGGCTTTGTTGCGCTGGCATCAGTTATCTTCTGGTCTGTATTTAACTCTCTCCAGTCTGCTTATCCAATTCTGTCGAGCTCTGTGCTTCACAAACTATATTTACACCTTCAAGGTTATTAAGGTCTTTTATGTGCCCTGATTAAACTGACTTTCCCAAAGGTCCTAGACGCAAATGTTCTTGAGAGAATGACTCACTTCCAGACACTTGTCTGGTGCCCAGATGTGGATGGAGGCGTGGTGAGTGACTCCACTTCTGGGAAGGATGGAAGAGAGAAGGTTTCTGCTCCCTCGCGACGCTGTCCGCAGGCCCACAGGAGAGAAGCTCGAATGTCAGAAGGACAGGTCAGTAATTCCGCGGTGCTAGTGACACAGAAGGGACAATCTAGCTACCTGCTGCACACCCAGGGCGCGCAGGTGTGTCTGCAGCTACCAGGGAGCAGGACGTCATACACCTTCTCCATTGTACGAAGTCTGCAAACCGAAAAGAACGCCTAGAAGCAAGTTCCTTACAGCTGAAATGATCAGACTCTTCTTTCCCACGTCCAGCTCCTCTCCAAGTGACCTCAGGAGATGCTAACACATTATCAGCGGGTACAGCACAGGTAGGGAATACAAATGCTTCTCTCTCACTGAAAGATGCCCTGAAAAGAGAACTAACGAAATCCTCAACTTCAGCTAAAATGGCTGTGTGTCTGCATGGTCTGTGGTGTCCCACAGCTGGGACTGTCACTCAGCACTTGGCATGATGTGTCAAGACTGCCGAACAGGCGAGGCACAGCCAGACAGCCTCTCTTGCCTGTTAACCATTTACTCAAAAGCTTGAGCTGAAAACAAACCCATCACAAACCCAGCAAACAACTTACTCACATTAGACTACACAAGCAGACACCTCGATACTCACTGGCTAAAAAACTTCGGGCGGATTACTGCATGTATGTAGTGTATACTGTGTATGTTCCATCTAAAAAAAAGCTCCTTTATGGAAAGTGTGTTTTCAGACCTTAAAAATGACTTAGTTTATAGTTTACTAATAAATCACATCCATAAATATTTTTTCCACACAAACGTTACTGAATTTGTCTTTCTTCTTTTCAAGAACAACAAAATTTGCCTTCCCTTCCTTTGCAGCCTGAGATGCAATTAATTAAGGCATTAGGATTGAATACTCTGAATCTGCTCAACAGTTTCCAGTGCAGATGGATCACCCCCTCTTTTCTGCAAAGCTAATTTAGCAGCGATAAGAGCAGCCTGCCCTTCCAATCCTTTCCAAGATACTCAGTGTTGACAAGGGCCAGTCACACTTAGCCGGAAGAAGGGCACCTGCCCAGGTGTACCCTTTACTTGTTCCATGGTCAGGAACACTACACAGGTGGTTAGGACTATTAACACGGATTTCTAAGTTACAGATTAGCAGCAACAGCTTAATGCTTTTCGGGGCCAACAGAGGGAGGAAGGAGAGTGTGGTCCTTAGAAACAGGACCGCCGGCCAGGCCAGCCTAGAGGGAGGGCTGGAGGGTGGACAGCGGGTGAAGCTGTGGCCTAACCAGCAGCCACGTCCATCAGATTTCCCGAGTTCTGAGTGGTGCAACAAGGTCTGCCTGAATCCTCCGTCTGTGCTAATGGCAGCCAAACTGAGGCCGTTTGGGCACAAGGCCATCTGATTCAGAACATTTAGGAGGCTTATTTTCTCTACTAGGGATCTTTCCCAACATGCGCCACTGAAAAAGGAATATTTTTAGGCAGAAAACACTCATTGGAAATGTGGTTTACCCAGTTGGCCTGTTAGATGGTACACCATAATTACTTACCTTTTTTTTTCTTAGAGTGAAACTGGCAAAAAATACTTATAGTCACCTGAAATGCTTACCAAGCAGTGAGATAAAACTTCCACTCTTTCTGATTTTAACTTTGTATTTTGGTAAAACTGTACGGCCCATTCAACCTGTGAGGACACACACACCAGAGAAAAGGGCTTTAATCCTGCACCTGGAAAATAAGGGAAGAGGCTGCCACCTTCCCCCTTTTCCTCAGAGCAATTACTTTAGAAAACCTGTAACTGAGTATTTTCTCCTCTCTTTGAAATGTATATAAACCTTTGTGACAGGTGTTTCCTCAGCTTTATGACAGGAATGTCTTTCTCCAGGGCCTGGTAACTGCCTCTTCGACACAAACCCCAAAGGGAGAGGAGCCCCATCTCCCCGGCCCTCTGGGAGGCGAGGAGCTGAGCTTCCGTGGGTTCCTGGATCCAAGCTGCACAACTACCCCTCGTCTTAAGGAGAGAAGAGGTTTGTTTCTTCCTGAAGGAAGCCCATTAGCTGACACAGACGGTCACCCCAATTACCAGGTGAACTTGGGCTGCACCATGCATAGTACATGGTGCAGCCAGGTCCTGCCGGAGGACTAGTTGTTGCTCATCTTGAGAACATCCACAGAAGGGTTCCAGCAGCCTGGCCACTTGGAGGGATGAGACTTCCTTCTGTCTCTGCACCTCTTGGTGAAGCCCCTGTGGTGTGCATCACATTCTGATCTAACACACATTTGACAATAAAACTGTTTTCTTTCTCTTTTTCCTTTGTGGAGAGGTATTCTGGGTTTGGAGGAGATTTTGGTTTTAAGTATATTTCCCCCCCAAAACCTCAATCCTTTGTGCAATAGGTGAAACACAAAAAGGTGAGCTACTATATATAAATATTGACTATATCTATTTATGTACAACCAGATATTCATCAAAAGAATCAAAATAATATTTCTTCTTGTTGATTCCATTTTTATCTACTGCAATGAAAAACACACTAAAATTTTATGGCAAATATTATTTCTTAAATTTCCACTGGCTGTATCACCTATTCTCTATGCTACAAAAAGTTCTATGGTAATTTGCTGACAACTGGAAGTGTGAAGCAAATGTGTTACGTATGTGACACTAAGAGTTACCATCTCCTGTTCATCTGGCAAGCTCACCTCCCAGGAGCTGTCCCACCTGAATTCTAGGGTTACCAGAGCTTATCGTGGTTACTTACACTTACAAATTGTAAATATTTAATACAGATCTACAAAAAATAGCTCCATGTTAATTCTTAAGATCATGGCTCCTTATTTCCTTTTTGTAAAATGCTTTGGCAAAGGAGAAATACTTTCAAAATGATGGAGTTAATTCATCTATTAGTTCATTTATTTTCAAGTATGTGTAAAGGTTACTAGGTATTAGGAATAACAAGAGGAAAAGTCTCCTATTCTTAGGGTGATCACAATCTCTTAAGGGCAATAGGCAACCCTTAAAGTATCAACTACAATTAACATGACGAGTGAGAAACAGAGGAGAAATCCAGCCTGGTGAAGGGTGGGGGAGTGTGTAGAATTTCGGATGGAACAATTCTGAAATGGCTCAAATAATATGATGTGGTTTTACGAGGAAGACAGAGGGGCGATCCTCTATAAAATTCCACTTTTGCATCACAAGCAGAAGGGTGACCAGGTCACCAGTGGTGCGTGCTCTGAAGAACAGCCATACTCTGAGTGCTCCAGGGCCACCTGCCCTTCGTCTCCATCTCCAAGGATCGGGGGGGGGGGAATTGGGGGGGGTCCCCTGGGGACCCTCTCGGGGCAGAACCACCCCTCCTCCGTCCTCCTCGGGCAAGGCTGGCGTTCGCCCCACAAGCCCAGTGTTCAGAGACTGTGCTCACTAATTCCTTAATCTGGTCCATTCTAATAATGCAGAGCAGTTTTACTTAATTATTCCTTGGAAAGTCCAATTAAGAGCTTTATCATTTCTAATCAAATCACTTAAATACTAATGGGGATAAAAATGGTGCAGCATTTGTGTATTACTTGGTCTCTCTCTGCACGGATATTCTTTAGTCAAAAATTGGGCCTCTCCTTTCTTGCAACCTGTCCTTCTCTTAAACAATAATGGTTTTAAAATACCAAGTTTATGAGGTCATTTACCACCACACACTGGCATCGCAACACTCATTTTCTAAGTTAAGCGTCTGAGGTCTTTTCTGTACTTCTCAACTTGGAGACTCAAGAGTTAGGGCTTATAGGTAGACGTAAGACGTGTTCTGGATATTTCAGAGAGACAGTCCTCCAAGATTTCTATTAGAGTGAAGTACACCTGTTTGTTTTGACAACCGAATTGCCCTGCTCTACTTTTTACAAGTGCTACATCCTATTAATTTTATATATTTTTTAAAAAAATTTGCTATACTGAACGTTAGCTGGAAGGTGGGAAACTTGTCCCTGACTGAGGGATTCCTTCCCCTTCCCCTCTCTCTCCCGCTCCCTCGCTCCCTGTCTCTCTCTCACACACACACCACACATCTATGTGGGGAAGATGCTGGTGAGACTGCTGTTCTAAACTTTACAATCCCCAAGTCTCTACAGATGTCAGTGTTGCTAAGACAATGTGTGATCTCTTCTTTGAGAACCTGTTACTCTTCTGGGAAAACAAGGTACTTGCTGTTCAGCAGGGATGGGATGTCCTAGGAGCTAGTAAAACCTAACTACTACATTTTTTCTTGAGAAATTTAATCATCCACACAATTGCTAGTTCAAACCCTGTTAAGTTGTTCATTTTGTATTACAAAAATGTTCAAAGTCAATAAATTAAAGTCACAAATGCTCCACTTTCAGGGTTATTAAACATAAAAATTCTTTTATGTCCTCAAAGAGTCTTCTAAATTCACTGTCCTAAGTACTTGCTTGCATTCCTGGAAATAAAGGCCAAAACTGTGTGGACTGGGGGGGTGTGGATTTATGTGTCTAAGTCCATCCATCTGATAGAAAACTGATCATGTCTTTATTTAAAATCTTAATAGCTGTTCATCATGTATTTCACATTAATTCTGAGTTTTTAAAGTACTAAATTAAGTATTTTCTATCTTGAATACTGAATTTGGGGGGCACCTTGACATTTTGAACCCAATTTAACAGCCTCACTGGTGACACCCTGTCCAAGTCCTGACAACAAATTTTGATTTTAGGTCCAGAAGCGGTTGAGGACTTCACTTTTTCATTTTTCTTCTTCTTTTTTTTTTTTTTTAACATAGTGTTAAAGGCAAGAACAAGATAAATCACTACTAACACAAAAATACCAATAAAAACATAAAATGTATTTTTTGTTTCATGTGCAGAACAGCCCTGGTTTATTCTGAGCTATGTCAGGTTTTTTGGTGTAGACTTAAAGTTTAACCACATTAAAAATATCGACAGAACTAGCTAATTGCGATAAAATATCCATAAACTGTGGGTCATAATCCAGCTTTATCACACATTATCCATGTGATCCCAATGCCTTTAAACCTCAACCATGCTGTCCCCATTTGGGGACGACACATACCAATTTTATGAAGAAGCTTTCGGTTCAGCATAAAATAAAAGCCCGGGAAGCGAGGCTGGGAGGGGAACGAGGTCGCAGTCAGGAAGCGTGTATGATTAGGCAGTTCGAGAGGCGTCAGTCCTCACACGGGGGTGAAGCTGCGCCCGAGAGGCGGGGACCCCGCGGCCGCGTCCCCAGGGACCCCGCGTGGAGAGCTACCTGGCGCTTTCCTGCCTCCCCGGTCCTCGCAGCTCAGGGCGTCAGCGCGGCTGTGGAGGGAAGTGCTGTGGTTCCTTCTTGGATTTTTCCGCTTCAAAGAGACAACCGCGGGGGCCAGAAACTCAGGAGCACTCAGCAAGAAGTAGAAAACCCCTAGCGTACAACTCCCCGAGGGCAACTTTCTAAAAGGCCGTTAAGTTTCTTAAATGATAAAATACACGTGAACAATCTCACAGGCAGTGCTTTCTGTCTCCTGGGATGTAAAACAACGTTAACAACAAGAGCTGGCGAACCACTAATACACTCTTCTTCCACGGGGTCTAAGCGCGTTCACATACTTCATCTCCGTCCCCACAACGACCGCGTGAGACTCAGTGTCCTCACGTGGGTGGGGATGAAGACAAAACGTAGAGACTGTGATTTATTCAAGATAGCCCCCCCCTCCAAAAAAAACCCCTAAACTTAAGCTTTCCGTAACAGCCCTTTGCTTTTCCAGCCATGTCACACTACTTCACTTAGAAACAGGTTCATTAATCACCCGATGAAACAACAACGTGACAGAAAACCGGCTGGCCCGTGCTGGATCCTGCTCTGGGCACACGCTCTCGTTCGTCCTGACAGTCACAGAATCCCGGGACGGAGGAATGTGCTTTCTTTTTTTTTTGAGAAGCACACACACTACATCAGCCTCAGGGGTGCGGCCGCAAACGCCGCGCAGTGACCGCCCCAGTAACCTGATCACATCCTGCGGCCGCACAGCCACACGTTCTTCTGTAACGAGCACATTTCCCCGCAGTTTTACTGGGAAATAACTGAGCCCCGACGCCGTGTAAGTTGAGGGTGCACAGCTCACGGCTGGACTTAATGACGAGAGCCTTCACTTCTCACTGTCAGCAGCTTCTAAACACCCTCAAAAGGGCGAGAACGGCCCGGGCTGCAGCCGGCGCCACACCCCGACCCGCCCGCGTCCCAGGCGCGAGTCTGCGCCTCCCGACCCGCTTCCCCACCCCGCCCCGCCTCTGCCGCCCGCCCGCGTGCGCTCCGGCCCAGCGGCTCACCTGCCGCTTGTCTGTCGGCGGTTCACCCCCCACACGCGGGAGACGGGGTGCTCGACTGGGAGGCTCACTCACCCAAGGGCCCGCAAGGCCCGCTCCGCTGGACGTGCGGACGCGCCTCCTCCTGTCTGTCGTCGTCCCTCCACGGACACCGGCTGCCTCCGCGTCCTGGCCCCCGAGAGCCGTGCTGAGGTGAACGCGGTGCTGCGGGACCTTCCCGCCTTAGGCCCTTGTTGAGGGTGCGACCAGGCCTCAAACCGGAGGCTCTCGGGCCGCCCGGAGTGTCGGGCTGAGGGAAGCTCCTGACGCGGCGAATGTCCAGTCTGTGGAACCTCAAGCCTCAGCCCCGCCGGCCGCCGGGGCGAGGCCAGGTAGGGTGTCCCCGGGGCAGCTACAGAACCCCGGCCCCAGCCTTAAATCTGGGCCTCTGACGGGAAACGGGGCCCAGACGTAAATCAGCGCCGCAGACGTAAACCGGGGTCACTGACGTAAAAGTGGGGGTCAGACGTAAAACTGGGGGAGTCTCAGACTAAAACAGGGGTCACTGAGGTAGAAGTGGGGTCACAGACGTAAATCAGCACCGCAGACGTAAACCGGGGTCACTGACGTAAAAGCGGGGTTACTGACGTAAAAAGCGGGGTCACACACATAAATCCAGGCCCTCAGACGGAAATCCGGAGTCACAGGCGTAAAAGCGGGTGCAGAGGCCGCTCAGGCTCAGGCGGAGGCCCTGGGGTCCGGGCCGGGAGGACACGGAGGATGGCCAGGCTCTGAAGGCACCAGCTGCCCGGTGTGCGTCAGGCCGTCTCCCCGCCCCTCAGACGACAGGTGACCAGCAGACGCCTGCCGCGTCCAGGCCCCGCGGTGAGTCCCCTTCCTGTCAGAGCGGCTCCTGTGAGTCTTGCAAGGCGTCATGAAAGTCGAGGTGCCTGATGTGGGGTGCAGAGCCTTGCTCTTCGGGGAGGGCCCAGGTTGATGGCGAGACCGCGCCCTCAGAAGAGACTCCTTCCCTCAGAGGAGGTGCTTCCCTGGGCAGCTGTGGGGGCTGTGCGCGCGGAGCGGCGTCACGGGTGTCCTAGGTCACCATGGTGAACCTGGACCCCAGGGTTCCTGTTAATCCGATTTTACAGATTAAGAAACCCAAGCCCAGAGAAATTCCAGTTTTTGCCTGTAATGTAAATAGGAACTTCTGGACCCAAAGCCAGGCCGCCCAGGACCTCACGTGCCAGCGCTGCCGCCCTCCCTCCGCGGGCGGCCGCTCCCGCGCAGTAGAGCCGCTGGACGCGGTGAGACTGACTTTCTGTCGGTTCACCTGCGGCTCCGTGGGCCGGACGCGCATTTCCTCGCAGTGGGCGCGCGTGGCTCCTCGCTGTGCTCGCTGGCCTCCCTCGGCGCCGCTGCACCGAGAGTCAGAGACACACTACCTCTCTCCCCACTCTCTGCTCGTAACCCGCCTTCTAGTATCACTGTGTTGCTCCACTGAGTGGTGGAGTAGTAATTTAATGTTCTAAAATGACAGTAGCATGTTTCGGCTACTGAAGTGCCTTGGTACGAGGCCGGGCTGTCTGGGACCAGAGAGGCTTCCAGGAGGCCCCGCAGGAGCTGCAGGATTTCTGGATGCAGCCCCGAGACCCACAGTGTTCCTGCTGTCGTCGTGCAGCTCAGAGCAGAGGCGGGGGTTGTTCTCCCCACCGCGGGGCCGCGCGGGGCCGCCGGGTCAAGCGGCTCCTCCCAGCTCCCGACGCCTGCGGTTAACACGCTGTTGCTGTCAGCCTCCGCCCGCAGGCCGACCGTGGGATTTTCCAGTGGGAAATACACATATTTTAATTTACTTTTAAAATATCTTCTTAGATCAGACTTGTTGGTTCATTAATGTTTATTTTATTAATCTAATCACCTAGTGTGAAAATAGAAGCTATAAAAAAAGGAAATGCACTTTATGATATGCAAATACATTATCATTTCCTTAGAAAAGTCCAGAAAGAACAGTGTAATAGCCTCAGTATCAATTAGAGAAGAAGGATTTTTAATTCACACATGCTAATTGTTTATCACTGTTGTAACTGGTAAAGTTAGTTGAATTTCAGTATTTTATTTATTGACATAGTGATGAAAGTCAGAATATAGGAACATGTGGAAAAGGGTTTGTTGCTTTTTTTTAACTCCTGCTACTGAGGATATTAAGGGCTTAAAACTCAGTGGTATAAATGGAATGGATTATTCTATATACTAACTTTTAAAAATATTTGCTGTCATGTAGTTTTTATAACCTACATTGTGCTCGCAAGTCAATATCTGGAGTCGTTAGTAATTAGATCCTATATATTCTGCTGAATTTAAAAGTATTGTCAGTACAAGAGAAATATGTGTGGTAGTGATGGTGAATTAACTGTGGGGAATTCTCAGATCTTTGAGGAGGTTGTCAGGCATGGAGACACAAATAGTATATTAACTAAATGAAAAAACAGGAGATTAAGTTAATTGAAAGAGGGCTAGAAAAGTTAAATCAATTTTCACTGCAGAATAGTGTGCTCAGCGGCCAGCCTGGGGAATTTGTAGATAAACAGATTTACAAGCTTGTCCTTCACCATTGGACCCTCTGCCCTCGATACATGTCAGTTATATGGGATATTTCAGTTTTAAATCCCAAGAATAAACGCCAGTAAAACAGTGAAAACCAGTTTGACCATCAAACAATAGAGGATAATGATTTGGTGTCTCTCAGAGCAACTTCTTATCATAGCAGCTCTTCATATTTTTTGTCTTTATAAAGAATCGAGTGTGTGTAAAAGTGCTGATTATAAGTTGTAAACACTGCCGGCTTCTGTAATACAGACCACAGAAGCACCACCTAATACTACGAGCATCGGTGGTTCCTGCCAGGCTTGCGTTTGGTTCCTTTTGTAAAAACATCGTTCCCAGAGTCAAATCGGGGTCCGACGTAGAGAAAGGAGGGAAAGCCATCCTCCAGGAAGAGGGTGAGTTCCGCTTCACTGCTCCCTGTCTTACATGGGCTGTGGGTAACTGCTGATTTCCTGTAAAAAGGACTTGGCAGCACCTCAACTGATGACTCCTGAGCCCTGATCAAGGTCCTTTCCTCTGTGACGCCTCAGGGAGGCCCAGGGAAGGGCCTCACCACCTGGTACTTTCTCCAGGCAGCAGAGAGGGGCCTCCGGGGACCACTTCAGCTGCCAGTAGACAAGATGCAGTCACACGTGGATTGAGCCACACCATTGTCCAGTGGTGGCCGCAAGGTGTCTGTGCAGAGGGTTTAGGGTTGGTGTTCTAGCTGGAACATAGGGGCCAATGGATGTGAATTAAGCCATTTTCTCAGCAGACCCGCTGTATTTCACGTAACTGATGTGTTCACTGTAAGGAGCTGATAGAATTATGGGAGGAAGGCCCCATACCCGCCCCACCCACCTATCCCTGCGGCATCTAAGGGACTGACTGCTACGGACGCAGGTGCTTTAAACTGGAGATGAGTATTTGTACACACACGGGATGTATCATACAGATTCAGCATTGTTTTGGTTTGAGTAATGCTATCCACGAGGCTCTGGGAAATTTTGAGCAAAGGGTCTTTGAATGGAAGGAGACCACGCTGTCAGGGCAGAGAAACCCATTACATTCCCCACTGTGTCCTTTCTGGTTTATAAATCACCTTTCTTTTCTGTCTTAGAGAAAATGGCAAGGTTGCTAAGTTTTATTTTTACCACCAAAGACAAGTTAGTTACATGGGCCTGGAATAACTGACAGCTCAGATAGGGGGGTTATTACTTCCGCTGCTGCATTTAAAATGTGGAGTCCTGTGTTTCTGTAGGAGAAGAATTAAATCAGACTCCAGAATTGGGCCTTAATTTCTCACTGAGGAGCTGGAAACCACTTAGGTGGAATCGTGTGTCAGCTCATGAACACTTGAGAATCAAACTAACCATTTCAGAGCTGGAACTTGATTTCCATCTGCCGTCCAGGGTGTGGCGAGGTTTGGATCAGGAGGGGTTTCGGGGAGTGAGAACGAGAAAGGCCAAGGAAAAGGTGAGGAGGAGTAGGCCACGTAGGCTCTGTGCGTCAGGTTTTCTGAGGTCCTGCCAGGTGCTGTGGACAGCGTTGCAGACTCTGCTGTGTTCAGGAGTCAGCTGGTTGGTAATGAAATGCCACCTCCGGGGTTTCCCTGTAGAGAAGTGGACCTGGGGTCAAATCAGAAGTGGCTTCTGCTCGGGGAAGGGGGTGTATATTAGTGGAAAGCAGCTACCACTTGTGTAACCCTTGTCACAGGCTTTTACATACTCTGGGGCACAGGGTTAACCCAGTGCACACACAGATGAAGGCACAGTCTGTCAGAAAAGTGTTCCACGGTGTCCTGCATCTCAGCACACCCGGCGGGCAGAAACAGCGGCTGCCTTCCGTTCTGCCCTACTTTTTTAGGACATTTTGGTAGTTAGCATCCTTGGAAGATAGACAGATATGGTGTGCCCTTGCGGAGAAGCAGGCGGTTTGTGCTGTGCGGTGCGGTCTGGAGCGCGTTCCCCTGAGGTGCTGGGCCGCTCTGACTGCAGGTGGGGTGTCCCACGTTGTAACGTGCACCCACCGTGTGGTGACAGACCATGTCCCCAAGGACGTGACAGGGAGAGACAGTGGTCCCCCAAAGCTGTCTTCTCAGCCTCCACGAAACTGCACCTGCTAACTCTGTGGCTTGCAGTTCAGAAAAAATCTTGGAAATGTCACCATGCTTGGCAGTGCCGAGGTGCGGTGGATTTATCCCGCTTGTGGTTTGTGAAGCTTCTTTGACATTTACATTATTTTTAAATTTAGTTTGAGAAGATCTGGGCCGTCACATCTTCAAAATATTTTTCTGCTCCATTCTTCACTCTTCTGAAACTCCTGCCTCACCTGTGTTGGAGGGCTGGGCACTGTCGCTGACCATCCACAAACTGTGCTTTCTGTAGTTTTGCTGTAAGAAAATTGTTTCTTTATTTGTGCCGTAGGTAGCGTTAACCTCTTGTATGTGCTCCGCACACTGCAGATTTCTCAGTGTCCCTCTTTGCTGTGAATCTGCCTCATCTTGTATCGAGTCACATCCCTGCCTTGGTTTACCTCTGTCTTTTGTCTGTGTCTTCCTCTACATCAGTTTGCTGTAAGTGTGCGCGTGTCGGGACGCGGAGTGGAATTTTGTTAATACAAACTGAAAGGCTTTTTTCTTTTATAAACTTATACTTATTGTTGTGGAAAATATGTAAAATCTGAGTTTTCTCATTTTACGTATCTGTGTGTGTGTGTGCGTGTGTGACTTCCCCTACATGGTCTATTTTTTCTTTTGTTTTCTTTTCATTATCTTTGATGTTTAGGAAGCTTTGTGCTCTTGCCCTAGCAGTTACCTCTCTGCTAATACCCTCTACACTGACCTTACTCTTCTCTGTCTTTCATACGATACAGAAATTGGACTCTTACAAGGAACAGGAAGATAGCTTTTGGCACCTTGTTTTGCTCTCCCTTTGGCTTCTCCACCATTCAAGTCTAGCAGATTCATTGTTTCTCTTTGGACTCGTTTTGCACTCTTAAATATCTTGGGGTATTAGTTTGGTATTTGATTTTTCAATCTCACGTGGTATCTTGACTCCTGCCTGCTCCTGAGTTGCCTGCTCCTGAGTAAGCTAAGATATCTTACTCTAATTTTTCTCTTTTCTTTTCCTATTAAAACAATTGAAATTAAATTTTAATATAGTTTTGGTCAGAATGTAACATTCGTGTTTTATTCCTCTGTCATTACTTAAGCCTTTTGTTCAGGTATTAAGTCTAGAATTTTATAGTTAGTTCTTACCACCCATCGTTTTGCCGTGTTTTCCCCAGTTGTCTCTAGTCTTTAAATTTTACGCCATGATAGATTTCTCGGGGAAGACCGTTTCCCACAATCTTTCCTGAGCCCTCTCATGTTCACGACTTTTCTTCTAGTGTTGGTACTTGAAGAACTGCTCGGCTGGATATTAACAGACTTTACGTGTGCTTGGTGGCTTATTTTTCCTCTTTCCCAGAACCCCTTGCTTTTTTGTACTTTTTACAAGATTTATGTCAAACTCTTGCTATTTCTTTCATAATGAATGGCTTTGATTTGTATTATTTGAGAGGGGAGGAGATGGTCAGCATTTCTTTCCTTATCCTAAAGTTTAATAGTATTATTTGAATGTATTTTGGATTAAACTACTGTAAAAACTTTTGAAGGATGGAGTGGGTTTTTTTATTATTTAGGATTCTGTAATATATAGAGAAACTGTTCATGAATAATGGTTTTATTTGTAGCTATGACTTCCTCCTGCAGGAAATCCAATCACACATATATTGCATCAGCTTTGCTTTGCTTTTAAATCTATTGTACTTTATCCTTTATCATTTTATTATTTTTAAGCTTTTCTTTTTTGATTGTACATTGACTTTTTAAATTTTTGATAATTAATCTGATTTTTCCTGGTAGTATATTTGATAAATACTGAGTTTTATTTCTCTTGATTTTTCTTCACTAACTGAAGTTTTATAAACCAGCAAAGCAGGAAATAAAAGATTGATACCTACCTGCTGGAGTGACAGACACCTTCTATTATGTAGCATTTTAATAACCACGGATTCTCTGATTCTTTTCTTATCTTTCTTTCTATTTGTTCTGTGGATACAGTGGTTTTTAGTATGTTCACATGGCTGTACAACCATCATCATTAAATAATTCTGGAACATTTTCATAACCTCCAAAGGAACCCTTTGGCCATGAGCAGTCACTGCCCATCCTCCCCTCCCCAAGCTCCTGACAATCCCTCATCTGCTTTCTGCCTGGGAGACTGGTCTGCTCTGTGTGTGTAGGGGCCTTTGGTGTCTGGCTTCCTCGCTCGTCATGCTTTTAGGTTCCATCCCTGTTACTGCATGTGTCGCTGCTCCTTTTCCCTTTATGACTGATTACTATTCGTTTGTGTGGATGTACCGCACTTTGTTTATCCATTTATCAGCTCGTAGACATTTGGATTATTTTCACGTTTTGGCTTTTATGAGTAATACTGCTGTCGACGTTCATGTACATGCTTTTGTGTGAACATGTTCTCAGTTATCTTGAGTCTTTACCCAGAGTGGATTTTTTCAACAATTTGTCCAATCCTCCTACTTTTTTCAGTGGAGGGTTTTGTCTAAGTTACTCAGTCCACCATGACTGGAAGCAGGTCACTTCCTTTATTTTTTAATATAAGTGTTGCTGTTTTGTGGGTTCCTGTTACGTATGCAGATGAATTTAGGAACCAGGTGCTAAGTGTGCTGTTGAGACTTCCTGTCTAAAAACGTGTCTTTTTCAGCAATGGACTGGGAAATAAGAAAATTTTCCAGTTATTTTTTCTTTTCTTGTCCGAAATTGTAATTTGCCAAATTTAAGATACATTGAAAAGTTATCAACAATGAAAAAAGAGATGCTGATAAGGGAAAAAGTAAAAATAAAAAAAAAATGTTAAGTGTCTTTTTTCTAAACATTTTTTAAGAATTCAGACATGAGGGCAGTGTACTGTCAGTGTTGTTCATTGATACCCTGAGTGAACTCATCTGCTGGAGGTCACGTGAGGTTTCCCCTTTCTTCACCTTTCTAGACTCACTCGTGAAAGTGAACGCCAGATCAGTTGGTACGTTATGCTCAGTGTTTATATGCAGCACGTCTGTATTGGGCTGCATGATATGTGTAAAGCCTCTGGATAGCTGTAGTGATACTGAGTATTTGTTCAACAACAAATGGGAAGTTTGGATTTTTTCAAATCAGTCACTAAAGGGGGACGCCAGCCTGAAAAACAAAGCATGTCCTTCTTCTCCCGCCTCCAGAGCTCTCTTGCTGAAGCTCCCCGCCTGCCGCCCAGGTGGCTGTTTCTCTGTTTCTCTCTTGTGTTTTTCCATTGCTGCAGACCTAAGATGTGTGTTCCTCCTTGTCTTCTGGTCCGGGATTGATATATTGCGAAGACCTTTCCCCAGGAGCCATGGGAAACAGTAGAGTCCAGGTGCAGAACTCCTCTCACGATTTGAATGTTATGCAAAGAACGGTCCAAAATGCCCTGTGAAAATGTGGCAGCATACCATAGGGCTCAGCGTTTATGCTCCCGGATAGAGAATGTGAGAGGCTTTCAGCAAAAGGTATTTCTAAAGCTATTTTAGGAAAAGAGTGAAATCCAAAGCTTGGAACGTATTAAGTGCTTGCTCTTAAAAGCACACCACCACTTGGAGTGTTCCTCTGTGGGACCGTCCTGTGCTCATTATAAAACAATGCATATTCCTCGCTGCGTGCTTCTTCAGTGTGAACTTGGCAAAGCAGAAGTGCATCTGGACCAGCAGCCTGCGGGCTGGGAAGTCCTGCCACCACTAAGTGAATGTGAGTTATATTTTGTCCTCATCGCAAAGTATTAAATATTTGAAAGAAAAAATTCCAAACACTGAATAGGTCTCTTGTCATTTTTTGATTAGAATCAGGGTTCAGTAGGACTGGAATAAAGAATTAGCTTCCTTTGGAAGCAGATTTTTAAAGGAAGCTCCTATATTTTGTCAGATTTTTCTCAAAATGATTATAAATATGTCACAAAATGCGCTTTTGTACACAGTACAATCGCATGTAAATAGCACATTTGATCCAAAAATATTTAGGAGCTACTGTTCAGTTTTTTTTTAATCTAGTGAATTGGAAAACAGATACACAGATTACGTACCACTGAGCTTGGCAAGTGTGCAGAAACGTCCTCATGGGAGCCCACGGGAGTGAATAATGACTTTGGGGAAAATGTGCATCAGTGGAAGCTTCATGTGAGAGGTGGTATTTGAACTTGACCTTGAAGATGGCTCAGGTGATTCAGTGGGTTTCTGACACACTAGAAATCACCTCAGGTATTTCTCATGCTGGGGTTTCCTAGGCCGATTGCATAGTCATTTTTATTTTCACACGGATTGGCTAAATTAAGATTGTGCTGAGTGAAATGCAGGAAGTTTGTTGTTGGTGCATGTTGCCTGGAGGGGGAGAGGAAGATAATTGCTGAAAATAGGGGCTGGAGGAAGATCAGGAGAGCGTTCTCATGGTGAAGGTTTGGAGAGATGGATTTACAACAGGAGATGCAGTTGTAATTCATGTGTTTTAAGAAAATTGGTTTAAAAGAAGGATGGTATGACATAGTTAAGTCCTTAGGGCCTGGAGGAAAAGTCGTCCAAGGGCTACGGAGCTTTCCCAGGTCTTCAGTGACCTTGAATGGGGACATGGGGCAGAAGTGCAAGGTCAGAGTGACTAGAAATGAGGCGGCTTCTGCAGGATGTGGGGATGCTGGGTGGGGAGGGGCTCTGATGGGGAGTGTCAGCTGCAGGTCCCAGGAGAGGGAGCTAAGAGGGAGAGCGTAGTAGTGCAGCAAAGAAACAGTGTTTCGTTTGTTCATTTATTTACTTTTGGACCGTATGCCATTTTATGATAAAAACACAAATGTTGAGACACCGAACAGACAATGGCTTGTTTTTCCTTTGTGATAACTGAGTTAAATCCCAGTCAATCTTTTTACAATTCTTAGCTTCTCTGTTAACACCAGCCTTTCTTAAAATAATTTGAATAATAATTGCAAACCAATCTGTTTACTCTACTACATTATTATAGAACAGAACAATCAGCTATATCCTGACAGTCTTAGACAAGGGAGTCCCTTCAGCCTATTTTTTCTACCCCAATATACAATAAGGACAGGACGCACTAGAAATGACTCACTGTGTCACGTGGAAGTAATTCTCGACAAAGCGGTGGAGATTAGGGATGTGGGGAAGTTCTTTGTGACCTAGCTGGAGTCTTTTTTTTAAAGAATAGATAAATTAGTCTATTTATATTAATCAACATGATAAGTACATCTTTTAGTTCAGTTATAATTTTATGTTAAACTTTACAATTTTATTGTTTTTTTAAACGTTTCTCTGTACAGTATCCATTTTGCTTTATTCTTTATATTTCTTATAGTAAATTTGAGAGATAAATATTTGATTTTATTTACATTTACACATTTACATAATATGTTGAATTTTTGTATGACATAAGTTGACTAAAATGAGCAATAACAGAATTAGTATAAACCTAATTTTCCTTTTTCAGTCTTCTTCCTTCTCTTCCCTTCAGAACGAATGAATGTTTAGTTTATTATATTATTTTTCTTGGTATTCACATTTATATAATTTAAATCATACCCTAGACTTGAAATTTCAGCTTTAAGTGTAGATTTTGACACTTGGTATAACTTCCCCTCGCCACATAAGTAGTTATGTTTATTTTATATTGTCAGATTTTAAAATATTTATGTTAAGCACATTTTTCTTTGTTCCTACCAGTAAATGGATTCACCACACATCACTACACTGTTCGCAGACGTTTTATCATCCATATCTGGATTGTTTTGTTTTTTATTAGTTGTGGGTTTTTTTTCAACAAGTCGTCCAAAAGACTGACATGCGTCCCAGGATGTTCGGGGAGCATTGGTTCTTCCTACTTGAAGGGCAGTTTGGCTGGACACAAGGTTCTAAGGTCATGCTTTCCTTGCTTAAGAACTTTTTAGATTTATATTCCAGTTTTGAATGAAAGATCTTTTTTTAATATAAAAAATCTTGTAAAATTTTGTGGATGTGTCATTGTGTTGTTTGAGCAGTGATTATTCTTTCAGGCATAAAATGTTTCATATAGTTCGTCTTTTTTAATTTCTAAAAAGTTTCATTTAGTACATTATTTTAATACTTGATATGTATGATATATTTCCATGTTTCAAATCCACAAATTATAAAGAATGTATAAAGTAATGGATAAATCTAAAAAAAATTTTGGTTATTGAAAAAACCCAGATGTATGTACATATAAGTAAGTGTATATACATATATTTATAGAGAGTCATGCATATCTAGGCACATAGATACATTTATCGACATACATATATGCAGGTATATTATATTTACACAGATAAATACATAGACATATTTGTAGCTATGTGGACATGGATGTATAAATATCTGTATCTCTGTAGCTTCCATCTGCATTTAGAGACATTTAGGTATTTTAGAGGGAAAAAGTACTATCAAGTGATCCTGAATTCTGTTCCATCATGACAATGCAAAAATCATGTATACTAGTTTTAATTATTTTGTTCATTAAACATCATTCAGAAATAGCTCATTGGAGCATTCTTCCTGGCTTCTTTCCCTGCAGCTGAGCTAGAGTCAGAAATGTTTATGGTAACTCAAGAAAGTAACTGATTTCCTCCTTCTGCACTGAGAAGTCACCAGCTTTTGTTACTGTATGTAACAGGATGTTAAATTGAAGTGTTTTAGTTCCTGTTTTCACTGGGACGTGTAAAGACTGTAGGGTTGGGACCACGGTGTACTCTTTGTGAAGGCGCGCACTGTGTTTTCAGTCTGCATCCCCTTGTGTTGAAGGGTTAGCAGTGTCAGGAAGCTGAAAATCATGGTATTATCACTGACGTAAATAGACAGTTTTCACCTCCCGTCTCAAGATGAGAGAGCAGCGTAAGCCTCTCCCAGAGGTGAACATGCACCTTCTGGGGCTGAAAATAACGCAGGGTCAGTCCAGCCTGAGACCCCAAGCAAATCAGTGACTGGCGAGTGGCTCTGATGGGACCAGGGGACACTGCTGTGCTTTGGGGCTCACCCTGACCTCCCCAGAACCTGGCGGGACAGGAGGATGGGACAGATGGGGGCGCCTCCAGCCCTGGAACCTGGGGCAAGGCAACAAGTCAGCAGAAGGGAAAGACCCCGGTGATGGGGGGAGGGTGCAGAGCAGAGCCAACACTGAAGAACTCATTCCCCAGGATTCACACCCTGTGTCTGCTCGGGTCACAGCAGACGGGTGAGGAAGGGGGGAAACAGAGGAAACCCACCCAGGCACTTTCCTGCTGTGCTCTCTGCACATCAGCAATCACAGAACCGTGAATGAGTTCAGTGGTTTGGTATTTTCATTATTACGCACCTGTGCCCTGGACAGGATGGAGACCTGACCAGGCGCTGGTGTTTTACCCCAGCGTGATCAGAGCCATTGTGGAGTCGGGTTTCCCGGAACCACTGTCACGGAGCAGTAAGAGACACAAATACAGTGTGACTTCACCCCATGAGTGCTGCTCGATCACTGCTCAGGTTACTTACTAATAATCGGATGAAGCTTGTATTACTAAACATTCTCTAACGTGACACATGGAGTATATTTGACTTTACATGAAATGAGTATATAGGCATTCGTTAGTAAACTTGAGAGGACACACCTGGACTCAGGGTTACTAGATGCCTTGTTTTGGGGAAAAAGAGACCTGATTTATTTAAAACAGGCTAACAGTGAATTGAATGCTAACCACTTAGTCTCTCACAGGTTTTTTTGCTAATGAAAGCCATAAAAGCACATATAAATTATATTTCTGTTTTTAGTTATGGAAAATAATTACAATGACTATAGAAAGATATCTCCCTCGTGCATCTACTTTTTATTTGCTGACTAGCAAACTAATGGACAGACCAAGACGGTTTCATTTAATTTAAGAAGACTGATGTATTCATGATATTTCTTGTAATTCAGGGTAAAATGCTACTGTGGCATAATTTAAATAATGTATCCAAAGGCAAACACACATAATGAGAAAGTGTCTGTGTTTGTCAAAAATTGTCATTCCAAGGTGCTAACTAAAATAAGAAGTAACCTTCCAGGAAATTGAGGTCATTCAGAGACTGGGAGGGACAGCACAACCACACTTGTTGTGTGTGACAGTGAAAGTGAATCATTCAGATGTGAGGTTGTCAGACTGCTGACTCCTTCACTTTTCTGCCGAATACTGTTAAATAAACTTTGTTGTAGATTATATGTTCATGCATGTGACACAACTGTGAGTCACTGACAGAAATGTCAGGAAAATGAAACACCATTTAATTACAAAATACCCCTGGGGAAGCCATTGATGAGTTTCTCTGATAACTTTTTCCTGTTTCTAATACTCCGCACATTAAAGATGGTTTTCCTTACTCTTATTGCAAATCTCATTCTTTCTTTCCTGCTCTTCAGTTCAGTGTGGGGCCATGAACAGTTGGCAGGCTCGTGCTATTTAACAGACTGTATGAGATTTGAGACCAGTTACAAACTCTCTGCTGCACTCAAATCTAAATAGCTCCTTTTTCTCATCTTTTTCCCTTTCTTGGGATGTTTGTTTTCCAACTCTTCATAGAATCATAGAAGTGTTGGCCTGTTAGCCTAAGGCTTACCATTGTTTGCTGCAGACCATGAAGAACTAAATATGTGAATAAGCAAAAACGATTCTTCAGGAGAGAGGAGGACAGCTGCCTGCATTCTTGACAAAATGGGTTCTATTCCAGGCCTTACACTGCTTTCTCGCCAGTAGAGCAAGTCACTTCCAAGGTCCGTGTGCACGTCTGGGGGACAGTGCAGCCACAACAAGGGCTATTTCCCCTTAATTTCAAACTCTAGAAACTATTTCCCCTATGCTTGTGGGATTTTTTTGGTGGGGGTGGTAATTAGGTTTATTTATTTATTATCTTTAATGGAGGTGCTGGGGATTGAACCCAGGACCTGTGCATGTCACGCATGTGCTCTGCCACTGAGCTACACCCTCCCCACACCTGGAACTATTTCCTGATGGCTGCTCATCGTCTTCCTAAGTTTAACTCGTCTCCTGGGTCAGCTTCTGAGACGCCCTTGCATCGGGGGCGGGACAGTGAGTGCTGGGCAGTGGCCACTCTGAGGGCCTCCCGGGGGCATCCGTGTGGGCAGGAATTCTGTAGTTTGCTGTGCACGGAGTTTGAACATTGGGAATCTACAAAAATTACCTTTGAATGCAGAATGAGGAGAATAAAGGAAATAACTATTTTCCCTTTTATTTTGACCTGTCCTTACTGACCGCACCAGGATTTCAGCTCCACAGCAGAGCTAAGTAGAGCTTTCTGAGTTGCAGGGACATGCAGTACCTAGAATGTAGGGAACAGACTGCATTTATCTTTTGTAATTAGGATTTTATGGTTTATTTCACTTGTAGATTTTTTTTTAAAGTCCGTTTGAAGCCTCTAAGTTGGACCAAAGTGGCTGTCCCTAGATCCCTTCTTCAGGTGACTGGCCTTGTCTCTTAATCCGTGTGACTGGAGGACCGCGCCCTCTCTGTCGTGGCCCCACGGGGTATTCCCTGGCGTGCGTCATGGCCCTGCTCCTGTGATCAGGCCAGTGCTGCCCGGTCTGCTTTCAGCTTCCGGATCCTATTGGCAGTCCCCGTCATACATTCTATACATAGTTCAGAAAGCACTAAGCAGTTTATTTCTGTGTAAGCACTGTCTGTCAATATATAAATGCTAGCTGTGGATTCCTGGAACCTCCTGTCTTTTTAAGCTCAGGAGACTCTGCTAGTGATTTCTGTGGGTTCATCATTTAGAAAAGCCTTTGCCTGCTTGGACTAAGGAATAGAAAATGTGTTCCTGGTCTGTGCAAAGCCCTGACACATACTCACAGTTGAGCAACAGAGAGCTCAGGATTGTTAGAGTAATAGCACTTCTTGTGCAGTGTTGTTGCTGCTGGTAGGCCAGAGAAGATCTGAGGCCATTTGCATGCTGGGAAGTTGCTCTCACTCTGCCTTGGACCCCACATTGACTAATGGGCAAAGTGCATGCGGCAGAAGTGGGTGTCCCAGTGCACGTGGCCGTCTTTGTACTTGTACTTGAAAGTGCGTGTGAATCTGCATTCTTACAGTTGTGTTAGGATTCTAAATCTGACATAACCTTTCAGCCACCTAAAGCAAAGCTGGCCACAGAGCAGTTTCAGTGCATCAGAACCAGGGCCAGGATTTGCTGGTGTTCGATGCGTCCGGGCTCTGCTCCGAATGTCAGACATTTATTTCCTCCTTTAGTCTTCACAAAGCAATTGCGGGTAGCATTATTGTCCCTTTTGCTGCATAGGGTTGTTTTGGGAAATAACAAATTGCCTTTTAAAATAGCACAAGATTTGGTCTAAAATAAACACTCAATAATTGTTTGATTTTGCTATAATATTGTTGCTTTTGTTACTAAAATGATGTGAAAGTAAGATACATACCCAGAAACCAGAAACTGTCCTTAAATAACTGTCTGAAAGTTATTTTGAAAAGATAGAGATGGCAAACTCTCAACAAATTAGAAAGAGTTATAAAACATCCCCAATTTAATTTTTTAAAAATCTAGAAAAATACCTAGAGCCTCTTGGAACTAATAAGTTATTATAGCGAAGTTTCAAGATGAAGGTTAATACACAGATACAGAGAAGCCAGTTGTTTTCCTAAATACCAGCAATAAGCGAGTGAAATTCAAAATTTAAAACTTAATACTATTTATATTACCAACTCTAAAATTGAAATACTTAAGTACAAATCTTAACACCACAATAAGTACAAGATTTATATGAGGGAACCTATAAAACTCTGATGAAGGAAATAAAAGGAGAACTAAATAAATGGAGAGACATTCCATGTTAATGAATAGGAAGAATCCACGTTGTCAAGATGTCAGTTCTTCCCAATTTGGTCTGTATGTTCAACTCAGTACCCGCCAAATACCCAGCAAGTTATTTTGTGGAGATTGAGAAATTGATTCTAAAGCTTACATGGAGAGGAAAAGACCCAGAATAGCCAAACACAATTTCAAAGGAGAAGAACAAAGTTAGAAGACTTTGCTCATTGACTTTGAAACCTACTCTAAAGCTAAATAATCAAGACAGTGTGGTATTGGTGAAAGAATAGACAGATCAGTGGAACAGAACAGAGATCCTGAAAACAGACCCCACATACACAGTCAGCTAACCTTTGACAAAGGAGCAAAGGCAACACAATGGAGCAAAGATATTCTCTTCAACAAATCAACAAATGGTGCTGGAAAAACTGGACATCCATGTGCAAAAAAGGGAAAACAAAAAACGGACTTTATACTCTTAACAGAAATTTACTCAAATTAGATCACACACCTGAAAAAGTATAAAACTCCTAGAAAATAACATAGGGGAAAACCTAGATGACCTTGGGTGTGGAGATGACGTTTTAGATGAAATGCCAAAGACATGACCCAAGAAAGAAATAATTGATAAGCTAAACCTTAGTAAAAAACAAAAAAACAAAAAACTTACGCTCTGTGAAAGACAATGTCAAGAAAATGAGAAGATAAGCCACACACTAGGAGAAAATATTTGCAAAAGACACATCTGCTAAAGGACTGTTATCCAAAATGTGTAAGAACTATTAAAACGCAACAACAAGAAAACAAACAACCCAACTAAAAAGTGAGCCAAAGACCTTAACAGACACTCACCGAAGAGGAATGCAGGTGGTAAATAGCCTAGGAGAAGATGCTCCACATCGTATGTTATCAGGGAAACACAGATTTAAACAACAGCGAGACACCACTACACACCTGTAAGAAAGACCAACATTTGACAGGTTGACAGCACGTGCTGGTTTGGATGTGGAGCAGCAGGAACTCTCCTTCATTGCTGGTGGGAACGCAAAATGGTACCACCACTTTGGAAGACAGTGTCTCCCAAAACTGAGCATTGTCTTACTATGCAGTCCAGCAATGACAGCTTAGGTATTTAATTCACTGATTTTAAATCCATAAAAAACTGCACAAAGTTGTATATATTGGCCTTATTCATATTTTCCCCAAACTGGAAGCAAGTGAGATGTCCTTTAGTAGGTGAATGGATAGATAATGTGTCGTATTCATACACTGGAATATTATACTTCATTAAAAACTAATGGATTGGCAAGCCATGAAAAGACATTGATGATTCAAATGCATACTGATAAGTGAAACAAATTGGTCAGAAAATATTGTTTACTACGTGTTTTCAATTATAGAAGATTCCAAAAATTGCAAAACTTACAGAGACAGAGAACAGACGGCTGGTTACCGATGGTTAGGTGAGTAAGCAGTGCATCCGTAATAATGCAGATGCATTAATTGTGTATTGAGCGGACCCCTCAGGGACCCTGAAGTGGAAGTGCCTGGGTTTGTGGGACAGAGATTTGAGCATGTGCTGTATCGGCCTGATGGAGGCAAACATTCATTGAATGAAACTGTGAAAACACGTGCTGCTCAAGAAGGGGAGACGAAGCTCTCAACCATCTGCGATCGGAGCCAGAGTGCGGGAGCTGGCTGCGTTTCGTCTGAGCCCTTCTAAAAGCAGCGAGAAGAGAGCCAAGATGCAAACGCTACCCAGTTCGTTACAACTAGTTGATATTTAGGTATTTTCTAAATACTTGAATGCTTAGGTATTTTATTGTTGTTGGTAATAAAACCGAGAATCAGTGGGATGAGCTTCCCAAAGCACGCAGCTAATGAAGGGCAGAAACAGCTTGAGCCAGGCCCTCAGGGTTGCGCGTGGCTCCGAACTCCAGTTCAGCTTTCTTTTTTTTCCTGTAATCTCACTTTATGAAAGATGACAGTCATCGCAATGTTCTCACTTATTAATTAGCAGCAACACAACCCCTCCTTGTTCTGGGACAGGAGCAGCAGCAAACCTGCAGCGCACCCGCTTCCTTTGTGCTCGTCCGCTCCAAGTGCAAGAGGGAAGGCAGCGGGGGCCTGATCCTCACCCTGCTTGCTGTGGCTCTGCTGTGGGGAACACCGCCACCTCCTCTGCTGAACTTGGAGAGCGTGCTCCCTGTTGACCTTTAACCTTCATGCCGTGAGTTCTGGGATCCTGCTCACGCCGGGCTTCACGTGCTCCCTGAGCCCCCGCTGCAGACGAGAAGGACATCAACCACCCAGCGCAGGGCTGGTAATCAGATGTTTGGTCTTACTGTGCTGGGCTTAGCAAGAGTTTCATTAAAATAGTCTCATCTGTGGTCTTTCTTTAAAGGAAAAATCCGTTAGGTTTTAGTGTGATCTTCTTCTCAATACATTAGAACATTTGTTTATAAAATCTGGTTTTTAATTTAGAAATGTATGGCTTTCTTCTCTCCTGGGTCTGTCCCACTTTTCTGTATAGAAATCCAGTGTACAGGAACTCGCATGACCAGTTCTGTGCCTGGGAGTTAGCGTGCGGGAGACGTAGCATGGAAGGCCCACACGTCAATCTGAGGTGCCTTTTAAGAGGCTGAGCTTTTTACGTGTGTACAAATTGGCAAACGGAAGCATAACAGCTGTCCTTATCCCTAGCTAAGGGTTTATGATTGATGAGAAAGTCAGAGAAAGAAAATCAACACTAGATTTTGTGGTGATAGAGGAAAATGATTGTAAGGGGAAGAGATAGCACTGCTTATGCCTTTTGAATTTTTTTCAAATTCATTCCTCAACCACATCTCCAAAGGAGCGGTCTCTCTCCGTCTACTCATTTTCTTTACATCAAATTTTATTGTTTTCACATTTTGTTTATAAGTATCTGTTTGTAAAACTACCCTTTTTGTTAAGCTGTGTTTCTTAAGAATGAGAAATTTGTCTTAATTGATTTTTGTTCCTCCAAGACCCTAACTCGCTACAGGATTATTTGTTTTCAGAGAATGAGGAATTAATGAATGGCCGTAGGAATAGCTTAGAACTCAGATGCTTCAGTCTGTGTGTTTTACGCATTCATGTAGAATTCAGAAAAGGTTATACAGATGTTGCAGTTTTATATCCTCATCCACACAGGAGAAGCTTATAAGGGAGATTGTTGAAGATGCCAACTCAGAGAACATGCAAGGTTTCAAAATCAGTTTTATCTTTCTCTTTTTATAATTAGAAAAATTATTTGTAAGATCCCAATTAAAACTGTTACTCCTTCAGTGTTTTTGAAATTCAACTTTTTAAAAAAAAATACAAGCAAATATAAGCCATACCACTAATCGCTTTTGGTCCATTTTGTGATCTTCAAGTATCTAAAAATTTTTATAGAGACCTCTCATGTTAATGGTGGGCTTTCCTGTAGCTCTTGCTGTGCAGGTGAGAGAGAAGGCATGAAAACAACTGAGAATTTTCTTATTTTCCTTTTGCAAAGCAAAAGGAGAATCATGTTATAAAAACAAAGCAAACAAAACAGAAGGCATATGGGAAAGCCATCCAAAGGTGGAAATATGACAGCCCCTAAGGAGACATGCAGACACACAGCACAACATCCAAACCACGTTAGGGAAGCATGTGTGGAAAGAATCGCTCCTGTTACCCGGGGTCCGCACTGCCATCTGTGCAGATGCCCAGCTGCACAGGTGATTGACGGCCGGGGATGAAGACGCAGACCTCCCCAGTGATGCGCCAAGGCTGTGCTGTCATTGTGTGACAGGGCTGCTGGCCCAGGCTGCCCAGTGTGGGGCTGGATGTCCGTCAGAGCGGAATTCTGATCCCTGCCAGTCTGTGTGTGTGTATTTGCCAGTGGGTTCTGTGAGACAGGAGACTCCTGGGAGGTTGCAGAGTACAGAGGCCTTTGTCTAGGTGGACAGTGATTTTAGGTAGTAGTATCAGATTAGGATAAATGAAAACTGATGAACTGGAAATGTTTCACAAATAACAGAATGAAAAATGAAGCCGAAATTGGTAAATCTCTCTTTCTGTTTACCTGTTTTAGAGTTTCAAGAGTTATTTCTCAAATAATTTCAAAAATCAGGACTCAATACAGAAAAATCTGTATGTAAGTAAACAGTAAATACTTTAATGGAAAATGAGACTATGTGGCTACTCAAAATGTAAGTTGAATCCTAAGAGCATCCTTACAGAGTGAATAAAAATGCTCTGTGAACGAACAGTAAATACATTTTACTCATTAATTTTTTCATTCCCCAAACCTTTACTAAAATCATGTATGATCCTTCAGAAGCAAGTGTTTCAGAGGAAAAAAAATAACCCTATTTTAAAAAACTAAGCTTGAAACTAATTAAAATAAATAGAAATAAAAGATGCAGCTTTCTGTGATAGACGCAGGGACGTTTCTTTTTGAAACGATTCCCCTTCATTTCTCCCGGAAGGAGGGTCTCCGTGGGGCGGGGACAGGCAGGTGGTGACTAGTGCATCCTTTCTTGGCAGGAACTTGGGATACTGTTAACCAGTCTCCCGTGAGTCACTGCGAGTGACTGAGAATGAATTCTGGAGTTATCAGCAATGTGAAGCCTGGAAAACTACAGGAAGATAGGGTGCAGTCTAAACATCAGCAGTATCCTAAGGCCCCTCTTCAGCTGTGGCGCAGTAATCAAAATTTGCAGCCTCTTCAAAGGTGACCCTAGTTACGTGCCCAAAATTATGTCTTTCTCGTCTAGGAAAAGGAGTTGACACCACACACTTGGGATGAAACATGCTTATTTTAGGTGATGAGGTTGGCAGTATTTAATATGCACGATTATCTTCCACGATGATGGTGTTCTGGGAAGGAGAGGTTCCCACACCTGTCCTCTGCTGTGGTCCTGGACAGGGCCTCCCTCCTGTTGTTCTGTCTCCCCAGCTTCCTGCTCCTTTCCATTAGGGCCTCTTTGCTCTGGTGGAGTGTTCCTGCCATAGTGTTATATTCTGATGTCCTTTCGGAGAAGTCCTTTTCATTGCAAGCTAGAAGTCGTGTCATTTGGAGAGTAAAGGAAGCCAGCATCCTCCGGAATTACTTCTGTCCTGTCCCCATCGCGGGGCTCACGGGGCTGCTGCTCCTCACTTGTCACAGCACGAGAGCGGGAGACATCTGCTCAGCCCAGCACCAGAGAGGGACAGAGTAACAAATAATGAACATTTTAAAAGCATATCTTCAGTGTGCTACCTGTACTTAAAAAATAGAGTTAAGTATAAAAAAATGCTGGAATTTAGAATGCATACTCTTCTGGTTTCAAGGGTTTCAAGATCTTTCAGTGACCCAGGAAGAGGTACAATAGTGACTTTCCACTAGATTTTGATAAATGAAGGATGTATGTTTTACTCTGTAGGAAAACAGCTCCTAGAATTATAAACAAAATATATAATTTCAAAGACAATGGTTGAGGAGAATAAAGTAAAAATATAACAAAAAGAGAAAAGTGAAACAAGTAAAAAGCAGAAGAACGTAGAAAATTTGAAAATTTAAAGAGATACATCAATAATCACAATAAATGTAAAATGTAAATTGAATGCTCAAATAGTCAAATATAAGAATGAATTAAAAATAACTATATGAGTTAAAGTAAGTCTGGCGTATTAGCCGTAGTTTCAGTACCGTCACGAATTAGTTTAGAAGTACACCTTGACTCTTGGACCACGTTGAGTTCAGAGCACAATACCCCAAAATGAGGCACCTTGGCTCACTGGATATTTTAAGCTGAAGAAACTTGAGAAACAGCGGGTACAGGAAGGACTTTCTGACCCTGCACGAGCCAGCCACGTAGCCCTGTGTGAGAGGAGCCCTCCCTGACCTGCAGGAGCAGAGCAGCCCCTCTTCTGCAGAAGGGACCCGGGGAGGACCCAGAGGAATAGGCTCGCCAAGTGTCCTGGGTGACCCCCATGGCTCCCCTGGTCCTGTCACATCCACCACTCTCCAGCCAGCCGGGCATGGAAGCACTCAGGTCTAGCCCTTTCTTTGCGTCCTCATTTCCTTAAGGAGGCTCCAGTGTCACATGAAACTTACATGAATGTGTATGCGTTTCTCCTTGTTAACCTGTCTTCTGTTACGGGTCCCAGCGAGAACTCAGGAGGGGAGAGGAACAGATGTTTCCCCTCGACATCTTCCCGACCAGCGGGGACTTGTGTCATTGTTACAGGTCTCTGCACCGCTGAAGAGTGACACCATGAGGGTGTAGGGCCGTGTTATCAGCACGTCTTACCAAAAAAGAGAGAACCAGAGGTTCTGGGGCTGGGGAGTGCACTTTGTCTCTTGGTCCAGTGTCTGCTTTCACCACCTTTCTGTGCACTTACACACACACACACACACACACACATACACACACACTGCATCACCTCCTGACATGTGTAAACCTTAGCTTTGTAAATGCCGTTTTATTTTATTTTTTTTGTCTGAAAACTCAACTTGTGTGCAGAACTGAGAAAAACCATTATATTGGAATGAGAGAGATATGAGTTTGACTCATAATTTTTCATTCACTGGGGGTATGATGTGAGGGGCATGGGTGAAACTGAGGGCATGGTAGTCAGTTTGCTGATAAACTGCAACGTATCTGGCACCATGATTTGCCACTTTTATACTTTATCACAGTTAATCTTTACTGTAACTCAGTAAAAATGGCATTATGCCCATTTTCCAGATGAAAAAATTAATACATGCAGGGGTTAAATAATTTGCTCTATTTCCAACAAATAGTAACTTTTAGATGCTGGAGTTGAACTCAGAACTGATTTAAAAGCCCATGTGCTTTTCTCTACAAAAGCATTTCTTCAAAGTGTGTGCTTCAAACAGCAGCCCCCAAGGGCATTTCAAAAAATGGAGGTGGAATGAGAGTAGGTGTCAGACAGATACAAGGAAAATCGAGTTTATGCCTCCATCTTCCTAATCCACAGTGCGTGCTGGCGCCCTGAAGACAGACACAGACTGCAGTGCGGCTCCCCTGGCTGAATGCAGGTGGGCTCCCCACCAGGCCCTGATCCTCACACAAGGAGGAAAGACCCCATCAGGCAACCCCCAGGTTTTCGCAGAGCACCTGAGAAACGCTGCCCTCCACTAGGCTAGCTCTTGAGCCAGTTATTTGGGTCTAGATTGCTTCACTGGGACTTTAGGAATAGTAAGTTCTTTGTAGGGTTGTGATAGTTACTGAGATGATGTGAATAAGAAGTCCTTTTCCTTCAGACCAAGCCAGTGTTGTGTCTGTGCAGACCGACCAAAGAACAGCAGCCCTTCGCCTTAGCCGTAAGAGCTGAAAATGCATTGAGCAGCCATTGTTTGCCTGATGCAGTTCCAGACCCAGAAGATACAGAGTCAGGTCAGACAGAGCCCTCCTCCTGCCCTTAAAGAGCCACGAGCATAGCTGGGGGCCAGGTGCACTGAGCGGAGAACGGCAATCGAGCGGAGCTCAGCTCTGGAAGAGCCTTGAGAGAAGCGCTGGGGCGCCCTGAGCCTGGAGCCCCGCGGAGGAGATGGGCCCACCTGGCACAGCGGGGAGCCGCACCTGCCTCTCTGTGCCGTCAGGCGGATTTAACAGTGTTTGTGACGCAGCCAGACGTTGTGTTTTTATCCACGTCAGGGGGCAGTAGTCAAATAGTTTCTGGTTCTTTGGGCCAATGGGACCGTGATTTTAAATGCTTGAATATTTGCATGTTGATAAAAATTGACACAAAAGTTACTGTTTGGCAATTGACCACAACTGGTTCATTTATTTTTAATTAATACAACTATGATTGTGGACATAACATACCTCTGTGTGTTCTCAAGGGACGTGACTGCTGATCTGCTCTATTCACAAGTGACTTTTAGCCAGAGATCTAATTACCTCATATTACTTGGGGGTTGAGATTGAGTAAAATTCAAAGATCTGCTTGTCAGGCTTATGACAAGAAAGAGAGGAGTAATTCCCCTAGCATACTTGGATCTCAGGATCACCCACTTCCACATTCTAAAGTTACCTCTTGTGTGACTTTCCCTTGTCTTTCTGACGATAAAATTGCTGTAGTTACACTTCTCCTACAGGTGCAAGGAATCCTTTTAGAGATCTGTGCTGAAAAGAGCTATTTTGACTGAAAAGTCATGGGCAAAGAGTTGGGAAACTTAAATTTAACACCCCAGTTCAGCCTCAGAACACATACTGACTTCTTTGACCCCATCAGTTCCATCTCCGTGGGCCTTAATCACCTTTACAATGAAGAAGCGGGGTCAGGTGAACCGAAATGTTCTTTTTCTCTAAAACAATTGACTCCAGAGGGATTGAGCTCTTAATTTCTGCCTGACTACATAGCTCTTAGCTTCAGTCTGCTCCTCAGAAGGACATGTAAAATAATTCCTGAACTCTCAGTCTCCAGCGCATCATGTAAGGAGCCCCGAAGTTGTCCTTCCATCCTCACAGCAAGGAAAGTGAAAGCCAGCAGCTGTTCTTAGACCCCCTGGTCATCAAGGCCAGAAGGAAAAGCACTGTGCCCCCACAGTGGAGAGACAGGCAGGCAGGGAGAGGCAGGCAGGCAGAGAGAGACAGTTACATCCACAGAAGCAGGAGCCCAGGCGCTGGAACCTGGGCTGGAGCCAGACCCGGGGGGACCTGCTCAACAAGAAATGCAAATGCCTCAGCTCTTGTTCAGGACAGTCTCTCAGGAAGCCCAGAGACCACAAAGGAGCAAAACAAGGGCAGAGGAGGAAACATCAGCCCCTGACACCCACAGCAGCAGTGAGCCAGCCCGGCTCCTAGCCATGTGAACATCCCATCTCCGGCGAAAGGTCTGTTTCCCTCGGTTCTTTCACCCAGGACGTCCTGTCTGGCTTTCGCAGGGAGGTTACACGGTGTTCTAACAGGCAGAGACACAGTCCGCAGGACAGCGAGCATCAGCCAGCTAGCCAGGGGCAGATGTGACAGATGTGTCAGAATTGCCCGTCTGGGAGCTTAAAACTATGATGAAAATGCTAAAGACCGCACTATAGCCAACATCTCGTGGAGCATAACCTATAAAGCACTGAACCACTGTACCCCTGAAGCTAGTGTAATGTTGTAAATCAACTGCATTTCAATAAAATGTCTATAATGGGGAGAACAGACAACATGAAGGGACAGGTGGGCAGTGGAAGCACAGAGATAGAATCCAAAGGAAATGGTAGAAACTCAAAAAAACTTGTAACAGAAGTGAAGGTGGCCTTTGATGGTAGACTGGACGCAGCTGAGGAAGGAGTCAGTGAGCGTGAAGCCAGGTCAACAGAAACTCGTAAGACTGATGTGCAAAGATGAAAAACAGAATGGAAATGGTGGAGCAGAACATCTAAGGGCCGTGGGACAGTGGCAGAACGTACACGAGTGTGTGGTGGGGTACCAGAAGGGGAGGGCGGGAAAGGAGCACATTAGCAATAACGACTGAGAACTAACCAATCAGAGACTCCGGAGGTTCCGAATACACCGAGCTTAGTAAATACCTAAAAGCCTATACCGAGCTGTGTTATGTCCAAACTTCATAAAATCAAAAACAGAGAGAAAATTTTAAAGAAACCAGAGAGAAAATGTATTTATTCAGAGAACAAGAATAAGAATTACATTGAACTTCTCAGAAACCATGCAAGGAAGAAGACAGTGGACTGAAATATAATGTTGAAAGAAAAAATAAAACACCTAAAGCTCTATCAAGCAGAGTTATCCTTCAAAGCTGAAGGTAAATAAAGACTTTGTCAGACAGAAATTGAGGGGATTTGTCACCAATAGACCTGCTCAGCAAGAAATGCGGAAGGGAATGAAATAGGTCTGGGATATAGATCCACACAAGAAGGAAAGAGTATTAGAAAAGAAATAAATGAAGAAAAAATAAAAGGGTTTTTTCTTATTCTTAGTTGATCTAACAGCTAACATTGTATTTGAAGAAGAAAGCTGTGGATGAGTGGAGTGAACTACAGCCGTGCTATAAGGTACTCACACCGCCTGTGAAGCTATGTGGTATCATTTGAAAGTGAACTTGGATTTGTTCTAAATGTATATTGCATACTCAAGGGCAACCACTGAAAATGTTAAACATTGTATGCTAAGAGGAGAAAAGTGGAATCATACAACATGCTTAATTAAAACAAGAGAAGGTAGACAAACTTGGAAGAAGAGCAGTAAAGAATAAGGACAATGAATTGAAAACAGTAACAAATATGGTGGATATCAATCTGGATGTATCAGTAATCACTGTGCGTGTCGGTGGTTAAATGCCCTGTGAGAAGATGGAGACTGTCAGAATAGACACAAAACAAAGTATGTATTGTCTACAAAATACCCACTTTTAAATATAAAGGCACAGAGTAAAAGTAAAGGGAATGAGAAGGGTATACTGTGCTAACATTGATCAAAAGAAAGCTGGAGTGTCAACATGGATTTTGGAAAAACCAACTTCTGAGCGTGTGTCCTGAAAAACTCTGAGCAATGATGAAGTTACAGTTAAGTGTACGATGAAGGTGGAGGTCTTACAGCAGTTTTTGATAGTCCTGAATATCTTACCTGGCTTTTTATTATTAACACCGTATGCTAAAGTAGATCCCCTTGTGAAGACAGCCAGATATTATTATGTGAAAAATGCAGTGATCAGTTAATGAAGATGATTGAGTTTTTTTAAAAGTAAAGGGGTGGAGAAAGATACCCCTTACTAACACTAATCAAATGAGAACGGAAGTGGCTGCATTAACTCATCCTTACAGTGGAGGAGGAGAACCTTCATTATCTTTTAGGTGCCACACCAAGTATATATTGGAAATCTTATTCTTTTTTATATTCTATATGTCTTAATTGTCCTACTTTAGGCTTATTTATATTTGAAATATCTTCTGATCTATTTCTTTAGTTCATTAATTCTTTTTTTAGCTATGGCTAAATACTTTTTACTCAAATTTCTTTGTATTTAATCTTTAAAAATTTCTTACTAAATATCCATTCATTTAAAAAAAACTCTTTTTCAGTGTTCAAGCATTTAAATTCTCTTTTATTTATACATGAACTTGAGATATACTTATTTTCTGATCTGAAAATTCAAACTAAAGTCTCTGGAGATTTGAGTCTCCTGAGTGTTATTTCTGGTGATCCTGGCTCATGGTGGCTTTTGCCCTTAAATGTTCTTAAAGTGCGTGTGTGTGCGCGTATGTGTGTGTGAGAGAGAAGGCAGAAGGAGAGACAGACACAGATCATATCTAAGAGTATCTTGAGCTTGCTATATTGAGGATATTTTCTTGCAGGGAGAAATTGTTTTCTTGGGATAGAATTTAATCTTGTACTTCATATTATCCACCACACACAAGAGTTACCCACATGTGGCCTTGTAATCCCTGTAGGATTTTTTCTAGTACATTGTTTCACTGATTATTTATCCTTGGAGATTGCCCACCACGGTCCAGGGATCTCTGTTCCAGTTCCCGACCTCGCAGAGGCCTCCACGATGCTGTCAGCCAGGGTCCTGGGCTGCAGGCACCGATGTGCCCCTCGGCCAGATCTGCAGTGCTGGCTTCTGCTCAGGATCGCTCCCTCTTTGTTTGTATGCCTTCGTGACTTTCTTTTATTCTTTGTGAATTCATTTCTGAATCCTAATGGATTTGGGGTGGAATTTCGTCAAGTCCTTTGGGGATTTTTCATAGTCAAAATTCTGAAAGTAGAATGACTAAAACCATTTAGCCTCATTTACAGCTACCAAAGATTTAAACTCATGAAAAAGTATAGATTTAATAAAAGTATTTTCCTACAAAAAATGCATTTTAGAAGAACTTATGCAAAAAGTATAAACCTTTAGGGATAGGTAAAATTTTGATGTCTTCTCAATTATGATTTGTAATTCCAAGCTAAACTTCTGATCACTTCAAGAGAAGAACACTTTTTAATAGGGATGGAAGAGTTAGTTGATGATTGCATAACCGCATGCATAAATTCCTCTTCACTCTGAAGTGCAGCTGAAGTATGGCGTCTCTTCTGGCCCACGTTGCTGCAGCCCGTGTGTGTTATTCCCAGGTCTTCAGGAGCTTAGAAGCAAGCGCAGTGCCCGCACTCACTGCCTGTGAAGGAGTCTAAATATCTTCTTCAAGGGCAGAAGTAAAATTTGGCTCTTTCAGATCATCCTAGATAAATACATTTCCTTTAATTACATTTTGGATAATTTACTGGGACAAAGCACTGGAACTCTGGTAGAAAATACTCCCGTATTCTCCATGCATTCCCCTGCGTTCGCTGACCTAGGATTACTTCACATGTTCCTCTGAGCCTTCTGAATGCTAACTTCAGGTGGTGCTAACCGGCAACCTCCTGCTTGCAGCCACAGCAGCCGTCAGGGTCTGGAGGCTGCAGCGAGCCCACTTTTGCCCAGGGGCCCTGTCTCTAGTCCCAGCCACTGAAGCCTGGGCTTCGTAAACGAGGTCCTCGTGCCCCAGATTTCTGTGGTATGCCAAAAGAGGAACGTGAAGACCTTTCTGGAGACGCCTTTTATGGAAAAATGGTGCTTTAAATAAATAACAGATATTAATGAATTATAACAGAAACACCACAGAAAATAGCACTTTTGTTTACATCTCTAGACCTTCAAAGAATCAGGGTAATCAGTCTTATACTGTAGAGAGATTTTAAGGCAAAGATTTCAGAGACATTCATCTTAGCTATCAAGTCAATTATATTATTTGAGACTAAGAACTCCTTGAAACGTTTTTACAATATGATGTTTATTAAATAAACTTTTTTCATCCCACTGATCTTAGAAGCTTAAAACCGACTTTTAGTGCTAAGCTCAGTCTCTTAAAAAGCAGCAAATAATTTTGCTTTTGTAATTTTAATGCATTTGAAGATATTTGCTGTAAGAGATACTGTTAACAGTCTGATTTAATATAGCATTGCCTCATAAAAAATAAATGTTTGCTTCTGATAAGTAGGGTGGTTTTGAAATGTCAACATCAAAACTAAGTTTTGCAAACAGCTTTGACTTATTAAGGTTAGGAACACATTAATTCTCAGTTCTTATTAGGAAACAGTGTTTCTCATTATTGAAAGTTTTAAACCCAGAGTCACAATTTTTCTATTGTTGTTTGCTTTTAAACTCAGATAAAAAGACACGTTTGATCTTTTTTGTACATTCAGTTTCTCACTAGAATAAAACGCTCTGGAAATTCAATACTTTTATGATACAGAAACTTTAGTTCAAAGTTGTCTTCTCTGCAATATTTCTATTTCAAACCCTCCTGAGCCCAAATATGTTTTTTGGGCCATGAAATCACAGAAAAGAAACTTTATTATAAATTTCTTACGCTTTGACTTTACCAGTTTATTTGGTCTTTAACTTCACAGACACATTCTGAATTCTTTATACATGCAGGACACATGGAGGCCTTTATACATGCAGACACATGGATGAGGTTCCAAGATAAGCTGTAGATGAGTAAGTTCACTAGAAGGCATAGTGCGGAGATGTGGGTGGTGCAGAGACCGCTACTGACTGAGGTCAATGCACAGACCTTGGGAGGAGCTTCATTCTCAATCTCCTTCTGGAAGAAAGGAGCAGTGTGTGTCAGGATGAAGGTGGGGCAGTGCGTGCAGACGTAAATGAAACAGATGAGAAGGTAAACACAACAATGGGGAATTTTGATAACATGGCATTTAGCTTTTCCCTGGAACGTAGATAGCAGGACCAGGAAATTGGCATTAACGGCACCAGTTACAGTGGTCTGTGATGGCCTAGGTAAAACTTTGTGTGTGTTACTAGTTAAGAAATTGAAAACTCTTAAATTGTAGCATAATTATATGAAAGGACCAAACAGTAGCAGTATGAATTGAATGATAGTTTCTTTTGTATGGTGCACAAGCTAAATGAAACATGAAAATGTGTCTCACTTTAGGAAAGAAATGCCAAATGTAGTTCCTAATATGTCTTCATCAACTAGCCCATTTTGTGTTCTCTCTTATTTAAAAAAAATGTATATAGCAAAATATGTCACTTTTTAAACACTGGATTTTTTTCTGAATCTGTGAATCTCAAAAAAGTAATTTAAAAATTTTTGTGCATTATTTTATCAGAGGGGTCCTTGTGTTGCTCCTTTAAGGCATACTTCCCCTCTCCCACCTCTGCCCCATCCCTTACTTGTGGCAACCACTGATGTGTTCTCCATTTCTACAGTTTTGTTATTTTAGTTATTTCATATAAAGATTCTCACAGAATATGTAACTTTTGGGGATTGACTTTTTTTTTACTCAGCATGGCTCCCCAGAGATTCATCCAAGTTGTTGCGTGTTTCGGTGAAAACTTATGTTCCAAAAAATACCTGTACACAAATGTGTACAGAAGTATTTGTAATGTCCCACAGTGGAAACAACTCAAATGTCCAGTAGGTGAATGGGTGTGTTATACCATGGAATACTACTCAGTGGTAAAGAGGAATCTATTATTGATGAATCCTTTTACTTCTAACTTATTTTTCTCTTTATATTTAAATGAGTTTGTTTTAGGCAGCAAATATTTGGGTCTTAGATTTTTTCTCATCTGATAAACTCTATGCTTTAATTGGAAAATGTATACCATTTACATTTAGTGTGATTATGGATATGGTGAGGTTACATTTATCTTCCTATTTACTATATTTGTCGCATCCATGCCAAAAGTTATTTTATTTGTCCCATCTGTTCTTTTGCCTGCATTCTGTTATTTCCATATTTTCTACAGTTATGTTTTATGACTTTTTGGTTTATTGGCTACAACACACTGTTCGGTATTTTAACGGTGCTTTATAAATGATTGTAGACATCTTTGACTCATGACAGTCTTTCTTCAGGAAATTAAACCACTTTACTTGTAGGTAAAGAACCTTATAATAGTACACTCCTGTCTTTCCCCTTCTGATCCTTGTGCTATTTTTTTCATGCATTTTACTTTCAAATATGTTATAAACTCACCCGAATTTTTATTTTATTTAAATAGTTACTGATATTTGCAGTAAATTTAAACAAAAAATTATTTTACATGTTTACCGATGCAGTTATCATTTTCACAGTTTTCATTCCTTTATGTGTATCCATGTTTCCTCTAGTAGCATTTTCCTTCTCAGTGGAAGGTTTTTTTCACCTTTCAACATAGTGTGCATCTGCTGACAGGAAAGTCATACAACTCTGTGTGTTTGAAAAGCCCTCAGTCACCCTGGCTTCACAAGGACACTTGCTGAGCAGAGAGTTGGTGACAGAGCTCTCCATTCAGTGCCTCAGGATGCAGCTGTCTTCTGACTGCACTGTTAGTGTTTCAATAGAAAAATGTTGGACTTTGTAGTTTTTTATCTGTAGAAATTCAGGGCTCTTTCTTTCTTTTTCTTTCTTCCTATAGCCTATATCTCTATTTTCCTTTTTAACATAGGCAGCAAAGTTATAACTGTTAATGTGTTTTTATGCTATTTTTAAAAGCTGTCCTTTCTGAGTCCATTTTGATGGATTTGTTTTGCTCCACGTTATAGGTAATATTTTCTTTCTCTTTTGCATGTCTGACATCTTTGGGCGATAGACGTTACAAATTTGGCCTTTTTGAGTGCTAGACATTTTTGTAGGATGATGCTGGCTGTGTTACCATTTATTTCATTGATGGTGTACTTTATATCTATCACTACATTTTTTAATTAAATATTTATGCATGGGCCTTTGTTTTCTTATTTTTGACTCATTTTATTGTATTCTGTTAATATCTATTAGAAAGTTTATTAAAGATGCATTGAAATCTTTGTTTCTTTTTCTAATACCATTGCTGCTGATAGGTTCTTAATCTTGTTGCTTTGAAATACCCGTGCTCCTCACCTGAACATTTATTTTGGTCTCTGAGGTGAGTTATTTTTTAGCAGCTCTGGGATGTGTTGTGGATGAGGGAGACCAGTAAGCCTCTGTGCTTAGAAAGACATGGTACAGAGAATCGGGCACCAGGGGTTCAGCTGGATACACCAGAAGAAGCGGTGTTAGAATGCAACACAACTCAGCTTTTAAGGACTGAGCCAGGGAGGCTAGAGGGAAAGGGTCAGGGAAGAACCTCCTTCAGACCAGCCTGTCTTCATGGACTTTCTCAGCCCATCATTCGCGCAGGGCTTCTACACTGCTGCGATTTTACTCTTGAGGGCTTGTAGCTAAAGCAAATGGAAGTGACTTGAACCAATTATTTATAGCTGCGTAACAACCCGCCCAAAACCTAGTGGCTACAGTGAAATGAAGCGTGTGTTTCCATGGCCTTGCGTGGTCCTGCAGGCTGCCTGGGCTCAGTGAGCTGGTTCTCACCTAGAGTTTCCCATGAGGTTGAATGACTAAGTGGCTGGGCTGAAGGGATCCTGAAGTCCTCACTGGCTGCCAGCTGGGACCTCAGCTGGAAATGTTGCCTGGACCACCTACGTGGCCTCGCTTTGCGGTCCAGCCTTCCTCCCACCATGGTGACTGGGTTCTAATAGCAGGTGTCCTGGGATAGACTGCAGAAGCCATGTGGCCTTTCCCCACCTGGGCTTTGGATGTCACACAGAGGCACGTCTATTACCCTATATTCTTCAAGGCAGTTAGAAAGCCATTCTGGGTTCCAAGAGAGGGAATGTAGACACGTCCTGATGATGGAAGAAGTGCCAAAATATGTGCATATGTGTTTAAAACCAACACGTGAATATTTTCTGTTCTTAAATGTGGAGTAGGATTGAAGCACTTTGGGATAAAGGGGAACTGATTCAGTTGTTTCCCTGGGGAGCCCAGGGCATTCATAATTTTCTCGTAAGGTTTCTTGACATTGATTTCGGCGTTTGTTCCTGATTGGGTGCTAAAGGGGAATGATCTCTTTGCCAGTTTCCCTGCTGCGTTTACTCTCACCGTTTCATCTTCCACTCGGTGTTTTGGGTGATTATCAGTGCCTGCTTCCTGAGAATAATTGGCCGAGTCGTAAGGGATGTGAGGCCAATGTGTAGTCAAGGTTTTCGGAGTTCCATATTAAACACAGCATTAGTAATCCTCATGTTATCACTTGATCGCTCCTGTGGTGAAATTATTGGGCAACTGTTTCCCTAAAACAGCATTTTAATGATAAAGATGAAAATTATGCAATTTGCTTTAGTCGTTATTTTTTTCCTCAAGGTTAAAGCATTTGTCACATCGTATTAAACACCTGTGTTAACCGTTAGAACACTCCACACTGTAAGCAGAGATGTCTCTTTTGCAACTAATAAAAAGAACAAATTAGAACAATAGTCACCATTATTCCCACATTTGTGAATAATAATAGGATGTCATAGATTTTTTAAATTTGTAGGACAAATGAGACTATTTTTGTGATTCTCTTTGCTGGTCTTTTAGGCATTTAGTAGAATCTGAGTGCATGGTTATAGCAATGGTAATAATGCCATGATCAACACTAGATTTTACGTTGTAGCATTTAAACCAAAAGGTGCTTTAGGTTAAAGGTAATTGTTTTCTAGGGGGAAATAACCAGTTCATTTTCAAACAACTGTTTAGTTCCTGGAGTTAGACACTGAGTATTATTTGACAGGCATGTGGTTCAGTGGAACACATGACTTCATCCTTCCCCTCAGAATGTGAGCTAGAAGAGTCTGTCAGTTGGCCCTAATCTACTAATTCTAGATTCCCTTAGTTTAAAGTGCAGGGCTGAAGTCTGCTTTGGAAAATCCCTTGGGTTCTTGCTTAAAAGGAAAAATGATCTAGGACTGCGAGGTCCTGGCCGACCCTAGCGCTCCGTGACTGACGGCCCGGGGGTCCCTTAGCTAGAGGCTAATTGAAAGAGCTACGCGGACAGCCGCGTTCCCTGCGCTTTACCACCTCTGCGTATCGTAAGCAGAGGGGGAGGTTGGAACCTGGATGAGGACTACCACAAGGGCGTGTGTTGTAAAATACAGATGCTCAAAAACTGAAAATCCCTGAAATTTAAAAAAAATCCATCCTACCCACCGACATCCATCCAATTTTACTCTTTGCCGAGGTGAGGCTGCAGGTGAAGCTGGCAGGGTTATGTCACAGATTTTAAAGGCAAAACTGGTCGAGTTTAAAGCTGCACGTGAAGTCATTTCCTAAGTAAACGGACCCGCAGCATTGCTGTAAAGCCCTGTAATGTGAATTCCCCAAGACGAGGGACCGGACCACAGACATCCGGCTGCTGCAGCCTGAGCCTCACGTCCAGCGTGCCTCCTCTTCCCACGGGGTCAGAGCCCTGCCACCGAATCCTAATGCTTGGCGTCTTGGAAGAGACAGCCCAGCCCACGGGTGTCCCTGGACTCACCCCTCTGCCAACCCTGCTGTGCTGTGCGCTGGCAGCTGCTCGCTCCGGGAGGACCCAGCCCCAGGCCGTCGCTCCATCCCTGAGCGCTGCTGGGCCCCGTGCCGCCCTCTGCGTGAGGCTGCTGCACAGTCTTCACTGGTTCGGCATTGCTGAGCCTTCACTTCTGGAGCTCAAGCCCGGTCTGGAGGACCCACCGAATTCACACCCCAGTATGCCATCGATGCGGCATCTGCCCCCATGCGGCCTGAAGAGGATGGAGCTCTGCTGAAATGCAGAAAACCAAAGAATCAGGCAGGAAACCACCCCTCCTCCGTCACCAGGGGCTGCATGCGAGGAGCCGTGCTCTCCGCCTGCTTCCCAGGGAGGCACCCCGTAACGTGATGACCAGCTTTATTCCTCTGCTGACTCCTCTCTTCCCCAAACAGTCGCTTCCCTGGGGGTCCCCCAGACGCATTCATGTGTGTGATGTCCCCGTGGCTTTGTGTCCTAGAGCTCCTGGCCTGAGTGAGCTGCTCCACCAAACAATGATCAAAATTGTAAATACCTGCCTGCAGTTTATTTACATGTGCCGTCTGTGGTACAGCCATCGAGATTTTCATCAAGATACTCCAGTGTTTTTAAGTTCTGTATAAACTACAGATTTCACGTTCGTGTGTATTCTGCAATTATTCATGTTCTTTAACCTTAGCAGATATTTCTAAATATTGATATAAAGCCACTTTAACTCTTGAAAAGAGGTTCCCAGTTCTAAGCATCAGAAGAAGCTGGGAATCTTTAAAAAATTCCTGCAATCTGGGCTTCACCGTAGACAAAAGAAATCAGAACCTTGAAATGTGGAATGTGGGGACCAGTTATCAGCGTTTTTAATCTGTGAGTGGATTCAGACACGCAGTAGAGACGGGAAACGACTCTTCAGGGTAGTTAAAGTAGCGGACCAATCAGGACGGCCACGGTGAGTCGGCTGGCCTCAGTGAACACTGGTGGGAGAGGTGGATTAAGGGGCCACAGGCACACACTGTTCCTGGCCCTTCTATCCGGTGCCCCTCGGCCACCTGCTTGATCCGCACCAAGGCTACTCAGTGTATCACAGACGGGTCAAGCCTAGGCAGTTCCTGTCTTCTGAGTGTAGCCCGGTCTCTGTAGCACCCCCAGATTCACAGTGTCGGACTCCGTGACCTGTGCAAAGTCTGCAACGTCTCTGAGCAGGGGGCAGGGGGTGTCCGGATTCGGGGCTCAGAGGGTCCGTGTTCTTGCTGCCTGTAACCCTTACACGGAGCTGGACTGTGGCTCCAAGGCAGCCTGGTTTTAAGAAATCTTTCTGTTTATCATAGCTTCCTTTTTACATCTTCTTATCAACTCATGCTTTTTATTTTAGAACACAATGCCTTTGTTTCAACTCTTTGAATGCATTTCTTTCTCCTTTTATCTGTTGGAAACATTTAACTCCCAAGTCTGTGGGTCTTACCCAGAACGCACGTTAGAGTCAACTCAGAAGCCGTTCAGAGTGTGTGTGCCAGGTTCTGATAAAAACTTCTGTGGTGGAGCACAGATAGGGGTTTAGAAGCTCCCTTGGTGGGGCAGCTTCACTTTCCTATGTAATACTATTTTGCATGCATCTTTGAAGAAGGAAGCCAGAAAATCCATTTTCATGTGCATCATGTTGGTGTATAAGACACATCTCAATTTTACTAAAACAACATAATGATGTTAGTCTAAATTTTTTAAAAGGAAAATGATGTAATTTGTGTACGTATGAATATGTGGTTACTGCACAGGGGGCAAAATGGGGAACTGGGACTCCTGGGTGAAGACACTTTCTAAAGAGCCTAAATGAAAACCAAGCTCACTTAGCTGAAAAAAATGTGTGTGCACAGTTGTGTGTGTACACGTGTGTGTACAGTTGCTGTGTTATGTGCACTTTGATCAATGAGAACTACAAATAAGTGACTTCTGACAAAACACACGTACTATACGTCCAAAATGATACTCAGTTGGAGTAAATACTGGTACTTTACTTCAGAATTTATTGTAATTAAAGGAAGTTTCCATATGAAATGATTTGAATACGTTTCTAAAGATCACATACAGATTTCCATCTAAGCAGAAACAGAATATGTTCACATTTTTTTAAAACAAAAAACTAGTTCAGTTTTCTGGGGTCTGTGAGTCCAAGGTTAGATGCTTCCCACCGCAGGACAGCCGGCCCCGCAACCCCTCCTGCAGGACACGTATGCACAGACTTGCACATACATGCAAAACACAGCTAACTGCTGAATGAGAATGTACTGGCTTCTAAATTTTAAAAAGCTATGAAAGACCAATTCTGTACTATAAGCCAGAGGACTGAGTTGCTGCCTTCTTTTCTGATTTCCCACCCATCAATATTTAAAAATCAACTAAAAATTCAGTTGCCTAATTGGGAAGTTTCTGAGGAAGTACTCAAATCCACACCCTTTCTGGGACGTGTTTAACCTTCCTGTTAACTTGTTGATGAATCGTATGGGAATGAGTGTTATCAGGGAAAGTACAGTCAGTATTCCTTTTAAGTTAATTACTCAGAGAGAAGTGATCTAACAGATAGTTGGAGGAGAGAAGAAATACTGGGTTAAGTTGTGTATATGATTTATGGAAGAAGAGATAGTGTAGTTCATGAGCTAATTTTACTTCTAAGTGATAAATACAATTTCAAAGTACTAAATTAAAAGTAAAACAGCTCACATATTAAATTTGTAATTGATGATGCCTAGAATGAATGGCTTCATTAATTACAACATACGTATTAAAACCTCCTGCCTTTCTTTTCTTTTGATTGCAGGTGGGGAGGAAATTGAAAGGAAAAAAACAGCTAGAATTGTAAAGGCAGAAACATTAAGATAGAAGAAGGTCATTTTAAACAGGGTAACATATATAAATTGCTAATATCACATTCTGATTTTTACATCACAATCATAAATAATAATTAATCAATAGAAATGCGTTATTTAAAGATAAGTTAGAAATTATCAATAAATGCTAAGACTGATTTTTATCCTTGAATTCTGTATAAGGGAAAGTGATTTTAAATCTTTAACAGATTCATTATTCTCATTATCAAAAATACATAACAAGGAACATTATTCTAAAAGCTCTATTATACTGATCAAAATATAATGAGAAAATTACTTAACTGAAGGTGCCCCTGACATATTCCACTTACCCTGTAAACAGCTTACAATAACATGCTGTGTGTCTGTAGATCAGTGATGTGAGGTCCGGCTCGGGCAGCTTTGTCTTCAGTCTGCACATTGCCACAGTTCATCAGAGCAGTGGGTGCACTTCATATCCTGAAAGTCAGAGTGTACTTAATGCCACTGAACTGTACTTAAAAACGATTAAGGTAGTAAAATTTGTTATGTGTGTTTTACTACAATAAGAAAATTAGAAAAAAGTTAAAAATCAGAAACAAAAAGAAGATTTCAGTACAGGGAAATAGATGTTCAGTCAAGCATGGAGCCTTCCTGAGGGCTGGAACCACTGCGACCCACAGATCGCCTCCCAAGGATCAGACTTGCAGAACCCTGGGTGGGGAGGTGACCAGGACTCATCTCTGCCCCCAAAGTCTCCTTGTAGAATCTGGCAGCTGAACGACGACCCGGTCCAGAGCGCAGCTCTTGCTTGGGGCCCCCTGGAGCACGGAGGAGCGCCTGTTCCAGCCGGAGAGCTCCCGTAGGGGTGGTCTGAGCCAAGAGGTGAAGGATGGGGAGGAGGTGTGAGAAGGAGCTCGGGCAGAGGAGTCAGAGTCACAGCCTGGACGCGGATGAGGGGCGGGGACCACCAAGAGCGCGGTGCCTAGTGAGCGAAGCAGAGCGTGGCTGGGGCGCTGGTGCAGTTGAGGGATGTGCACCAGGCGCTGGCCGCGCTCCAGGAACCACGGAGCTGTCCAGCATTTTCAGCAGGAGAACGGTTTTAAGTGGTACGGTCAAAGGTGTAATTTAGTTGAATTACTTTAAATACATATACAGAGAGTTCCTAGAAATATAAATGTATATATACATATTTCTATATATTCCTTGGAAAAACTCTTGGCATTTAGTAACTCAAACAGTTGTTAGCTTGGCTGAAGGTGTCAGAATAAACATCAGTCTCCATAGCTTAATCATTTTTATATTCACAATCAGTGCAGTCTGATTAAAACAACCTGATTTTAGGTATATATATATATATATATGTGTGTGTGTGTATATGTGTGTGTGTGTGTGTGTGTATATATATATATATATATATGTATATGTATCTCTTGCCTAATCCAGAATAATACAGAATTGCCCGTCTTGTTTGATGGTCTGTGGATTCAGTCATTTGACCCTCGATCAATCGCCTGTAACGCTCATTTCCTCGGGGGCCGTGGCTGTGAGAGGCTCCCGTGTCAGTGACATCACCCATGGTGTTTTCTTGCTTTGTTTTGTTTTTGCTCGTGTTTTTCTCACCCTTTAGTCTAAAATTTTATTTCCTACTTTACACATGAAGAACTTCTGCGTTCTAGTTTTTTGCTTATCTAACATTATTTTTAGCCAAACACGATTTAAAATGCAATTAAACATTTACTTAGAGTTGCATGAAAGTAGCACTTTTACAGCACTTTCATTTTCATTTATAGGAATGAACTGATTGACTCTGGAGAAAACTTATCATTCCTTTAGCCATTGTAAGGAAAATACAAATAGAACAACTAATTAGTACTAATAAAAGAGAAGCAAGTATAGCATCAAAGTCCAGAAAACACAGTCACTGCCCTAGTGAGAAATGTGGTGAAAAGTCTCACAGAAAAATATCTACCTTAAAAATTCTTGAAGTCTTACTGACAATAAAAGAAAATTCTAATCACCTTGAAATTAATATTAAATGTTAGGAATTATTTATACAAATATACTTATACATGAGAGTGTGTGTGTGTGTATGTCCACACGTGTGGACATGCATATATGGCTGTCCACAGGGGTGTGTGTATATTTGTGTGTGCATCATGTGGATGTTTGTATTGTGTGCATATAAATACATGTATATAATTTCCAAGTAAAATCAGTTCAGACCTGTTATTGTTATAAAAGGTCATGGAAATTTTCACTTTTTTTAGTTCTTACCAAAACATAGAAATTGCTACCATTGGGACAAATAAATAATATGGCTTTTTGCATCATGACAGATATATGAATAAAAATTTATTATTTTTTGTCAGTATACTTGTTTCTATCTGTACCAGCAGATTAATATTTATAAAAAGGAAGATGATTAGTCATTTGTTTATGGAGTAAAAATCCTAAAAGTGTGAAACCGTTCTGTCATTAGAAATCATCCACTATAATTTCTCACCCAGAGAGGTCGTCCCTTTGCCTCAGCCTCAGAGCAGAGTCTGTAAAAATTAACACATGTTTTTACACAAGTACACAGCCATTCAGTTAACAGCCACATTTATAAGTGACAGTTTGATATGTCCTAAACTGCCCAGAGTGGCAGAGGATAGGAATAACAGGTCATTCATTATTGCATTCCCCAGTCTCTCTAGCACATGGGAGCAGGTTCAGTTCACGTGTAGTGACTCAGCTCACACCATCAGCTTTGCCCTCTGGAAGTTTAAAGTTTCTTCTTTGGGGAGCAGAATGAGCACACATAAAATAGTAACAATTAAAACATATGCTTTATAATGGCTAGTAAGAGTTTAGGGCAGAAATAACTCCATGAGAGCCAGAATAATCATAAACGGCTTTCTGGGAAGGATACAGCGGAGTGTGTGGTTTGAAGAGTGTGTAATTTCAAAAGGTCATGACGTTCTACCTGAGGAAAAATCAGAAAGGAGAAGAGGGGGCAAGAATTAACATGTGTTACTACAACAAGAAGAGTTACCCCTAATAAGAAGAAAGTATCTTCTGGAAAGAAATCGGATGCAAAATTGCACAGTAAACGCGGAGGGATGTGGAGATCAAAACCCCGGGAGTGGAAGGCGCACCTTCAGTTGTCATTAGAACAGTAAGTCTTAAAGCACATGTGGCAGGGTAGTGATTAATGAAAACCAGTTAAAGAAAACAAATTCATAGTGACTATCAGGACTGAATAAACATGCTAGGGTCACAAGAGTGCTGCAATTACCCTAATTCTAGGTGACTAGAGTTTTGAAAGGTTTTGAGAGTAAGAAATGAGGATCAAGTTAAATTCTTAAGACTGTGAAGAAAAAATTTAAAGATGTATGTGCTTGTGTCCAGATGTGATACATGAAGTCAGATGTGACTGAAGCGTGGAGGCTGGGGCAGCCGAGAGCAGTGGTGGGGCCAGCGGCTTCCTGCAGGCAGGACAAGAGCCGAGCCCCGGGAAGGCTGAGTTCTTCACGGGGAGGGCCGTGGGAGGTCCTGGAGAATGCCTGCAGCCGGCCGGGAAGCTGAGAGTAAGAGAGAAGCCGTGTAACGGGCGAGGAAACAGCTGAGAGGTGAGACAGACACTGCTGCCAGCGTAGGTCTGCGGGAGGGCTCACGCAGCAGGGGCGTTTCCAGCGAGGGAGCCCCCATCAGCCAAGCTAAAGGCAACCGCAGGGAGACAGGAATTGAGCAGAGGTGAAAAACACCGCAGCACAGTGGTCACTCGGCCCTTCCAGGAACCTCGTTTTCAGCACAGTCATGTCAGTTGAATAGTTGGTATGGTGGAAAAAGAGAAAAGACAAAGTAAAGAAAACCTTCCAAGGACACCGTGAAGGTGGAACCCAGACCCTAGAAGGACAGGCTGCCCTGGGGGCCGTGACTCCCGTCAGCACATGCTCAACGCTGGGAGCGGAGGCTTGATTTTAGGACCTGTGACACATTGGGTTACAACAAGGTCGAAAAATTGGAACTGAGATGTCAAGATAAGGCCAGGCCTCTGAAGGACTGTGCCGTCTGTGGGAGAACCTTCTAGAGCAATTCCACTTTCTAAAAACAGCAGCAAGAGCTCATTTTCTCAGGCCAGTCTCCAAGTGGCCACAAGTCGCCCCTGCTCACGTCATGGTCCCCTTCCCCACTGTGACTGGGACACGCTCCCTGTGTTCAGGGAGCACCCAAGCAGTCCTGAACTTCAGTTGCCCCAGGTTGGTGGCATCCTCAGACACCAGCTGAGGCAAAAGCAGATTTTCTTGGGGTAGATAATACACTCATTCAGGCCTCACGAGACTCTCATGAAGCAGTTATGAGACAAATGAAGAAACAAAGCTGCAGGTGTGACAGCAGGCAGCCATCACAGAGGCCCTCAGATATCGACGATTATGTAACCATTTAAAATGTTTAAAGAAATAAAAGAAGGATGTCATAACACAAAGAAAGGCGGAAATATGATCAAAAGAGACTAAAAACATTTTACATAAATAAATGTAAATTGCAGTCGAGTTGCTGAAGTTAAAAATCTCAGTGGACTGACACCAGCAGAGAGCAACCGGGCTTCGTCCGAGACAGTCAAGCCTTTCCAGCTGCAGTGACGTGGGACAGAAAACCGCGGACCTAAAGTAACTAGCCCCACGTTTCCCGGTGACAGCCTCCTAGTCAGAAAAGTGTTAGCTGAGTTAAGCTAAGACTATTCTGCTATTTAAGAAAGAGGAAAATGTAATGATTTGTAGGTGGGTCTTAAAAATGATGAACAGAAAAAAGTCGGACCTTGAAGAAATCGTCAAGTTGGACAGTGATTACATCCGTTTTCTCTGATACAGGCTGTGGACTGACTGGTTACCCTGTCTAAGTTCTGTCACATTTCTTATGCTGAAACTAACTACTTTTGTTAGACTTTTTACTACTTTTCGTAGAGTAAATATGGCCCTCGTCTAGGAGCCAGCCCAGCCCAGCATGCAGCAGCTCGCAAAGAGCGCTGTTCACACAGTTACGAAGAAGAAGCCCTGACTCACTTCTGAGCCTTGAGTTTTTCCAACAAGTCAGAGAGTTGAAGGCACAGAGCAGTCAACTGGCTCAAAATGTAGTGAGAGGCTGGGGCCGCAGAGAGAGAGGGTTTTGAAGACATGCCCACAGGGGACAGGATTAGCCAGGCAGTTCATCGACGAGAGCAGACAGGGGACAGCAGGAAGTACCCGGGGCCCCGGGAACCCCTGGAGTCCGCCTCCTTACTCATGACACTTGTTAGACACGGCAAGGAAGACCTCGTTCAAGACCGATCTTGCAAGACAGACTGGGCTGAACTCTGAGCGTGAGAAGGACGGTGGGGGTGACAGCCCAGGAGCGGGTGGGGCGTGGATGGAGAATCCCTCAGAGAAACATCAGGGGGCGGGGTTCCGGCCAGCCCAGCCTAAGCTGAGGGGAGTCTTGCTGAAGGCAGGCAGGTGGTCAGAGATGGAGGATGGAGGCGGAGAATATGATCGGATATCCAGGGGGAGGACTTTTGCAAAGCTGACTCAGCAGGATTCTTGCTAAAAGTGGCCTAAATGGGCCAAGGACAGGGCCCAAGGTCAAGGCCCAGTGGAGAAAACAGCTGAAGGAGCCGGACTCGGGTCCGGCAGGAGAGGCCCTGTCAGCAGCCTCTGGGTTCTTCCTCCACAAGACGCCGGATGTCCACCAGCCACATGGCTGAAGGGGCCTGAGTGTCGTCCATTTTGGTGCCGACACAGGGGAGAAGCTGGAGCTCTCCGCAAAGGCAGAGGAGAAGGAAGATGACTTGTTGTGTCACCAAATCATCAGCAAGCCAGAATGGCCGGCATCACAGGCAGCCCACTGGGGTCTGCTCGGGCAGGAGAGCCCACCTCTCACGGGGCCTGACAGGACCGTGACGTGCGTGCACTCAGGGTAGGCACAGGCTAGTGCACAAGCCGGAGGACCCGGCGGCACATCTGTCACATGGTTCATCCCACGTTCGCCTGGTAGGTGGGGTGACCCTCTTGCTTGCTCATGGGCCTTATGCAGAGGGAACACAAACTTTGCACATCTTGATGACAGAAGTAGTTTTGCACCACAGAGCAAGCTGCCCACCCAGGTTAGGTTCCTGTATCCCACAGAAGCAGGGGCGGGCTCCAGCACCCTTGATGTGCACGTTTCAAGGAGGTGGCCCCAGGTCCCTGATAAAGGCATTCCTGGGCCATAGAGCTGACAAAAGTATCTAACATTCAAAAGGGTTTGTATACTGAGAAATAGATAAAAAGGTAGGTAGGTAGATAGAGATAATATTGCAAAAAAAGGAATTATATCAAAGAGAGAATAAAGGACTTACAAATGCGATTACAAGTTTCCTAAATAAATGCTCTGAGAAAAAGAGAGGGGGTGGAAATCTCTTCCCTTATTTTCAACCTGGAGAATTAACCTAAGAGAATTTACCTGTGATTGGCCCCTGTCCTTACATATTCCGAATAACAAGTGGTAACAGTGTACCACCACCACCGGAAGGGGGCAGGAAGGAAGCAGGAGCTTCACGGGGACCCTTGCTGGGGAGAAGACAAAGTGAAGACACAAGACTCAGAACCAGGCAGGACCTCTCTGGCAGCCCTGTACCCTGGACACGCCTTATCTCAGTAGGAATTTGGAACTTGTGGGGCACTGAAGGTAACCATAGCAGCAAGTCTCAAACACACACCAAATTAGATTAATGCAGATCCCACACTGAGGGGCCAGCAAGGGAAGTGGTGTCCATCTCCAGACATGAAGACTCTTCATCTCCGTCACTGTTGTCGTATACAACACATCTGGCTTTGAACAAAACAAAACAAACAAAAAATATATATAGATGAGACGTGTGAAAGAAAAGGCTAGAAAAAGAACAACCCACTTCCAAGCAACAAAGAGATCATGAGAAGCAGACGCAGCTGTGACATGCATTTGGCACTACCTGACAGGGAATCCTGAAAGCAGTCAGAGAAGGAAGAAATCCTACATTTAGAAGAAAAACAGGTAAGGATTACTGCAGATTTCACATCACAAACATTATAAGCAAGAAGATAACTAAGTTACAGGTGTAATGTACTATAAGAATAAAAACTGTCAACCCCAAATTCTACTCCCAGCAAAGGTCATTCAAGGACTAAGAAAGAAAGAGGAGAATTAATTTCCAGGAGATCTAGTCTGTAAGAAATGTTGAAGGAAGCTCTTTGGGCTGAAATATATCATTCCTGAAACTTGGATCTACACAAGGAAATGAAGAGCTCTGGAAATGGAATGAATAAAAGTGAAATTAAATTTATGATTTTTCTTAGTTTGAAATGCCTTAAAAGATAACTCACTCAAGCCAAAAACTGTAGCAATATCTCATGTGTTTATAGCACATGTAGAGAGTAAGAGAAAATAATTCATATGATGTGAGGAAGGAAATGAGAATATACTGATGGAAACTCTGGCAATAAAAGTAGACTCTGATTAATCCACGGTGCATATTGTGACCCCAAGGGGATCTGTGGAAAAGGTAAGTAAGTAAAGAAAGGAGTCTATCAAGGGGATAAAATGGATTTAAAACAGATAATTAATATAAGAAAAGGCGGGGAAGGAGAAAAAAAAAGAAGGAAGAGATAGAGCAACAACAAACAACAACAGAAAACAGCCTGAGAGAGGAGTGGTTTTAATTCAGATGAATGAGTAAGCACGTCGCATGAGAATGGGATAAACACACCAGTGAAACAGAGCAAGTCCAACTGGATAAAAAAGGAAGGGCCTTATGCTGCTGACAAGAAGCCAACTTTAAGTATAAAGATTTGGGATGAAAGTGGAAGCACGAAGCAAGATGTAAAATGCATACATTCACCAAGTGAAAGCTGGAATCACTGTATTGTCCTGAGACAGAACAGGTGTCAGAGCACGGACCAGTACTGGAAACAGAGGGGGAATTGCGTAAGAAAGGAGGCTGGTCTCCAAGAACAAGAACTACTGTTATGTGTTAAACTGAATTTGCATCTCTTAGCATCACAGCTTCTGAACACCTGAGGCAGAAAGGGAAGGAACTGAAAGGAGAACGATGAACCCACATTTAGTGTGAGGACCCCAGCATTCCTGTCAGTAATGGATGGACAGGGAGCTGTGAGCCAGCGAGGAGAGGTCGTACAGACGCTGTCAGGCACCTGTGACTGACGGCTACAGAGCACTCACCTGGCAACAAGAATCCCTGTTTTTTTCAAGTTCACATAAAATAGACAAGACCATAAAGCAAAATTCACAAAATTTAAAAAAATCGTATAAAACATGCTCAAACAATAATGGAATTAAACTAAAAATCAGCGACGTAAAATATCTGAACAATCCCCAGATATTTGGGTAGTAAGCACAGTTTTAAATATCTCATAGGACAAAGAGAATAATCTCAAAAAAAATCTTGAACTGAACGCAGATTAAAAAACAACGTATCAAAATATGCACGACACAGCTTACCCAGTGGCAGTAGGGAACTTTATAACATTAAGTATCTTTACTAGAAGAGAACAGAGTTCTCAGATCAGTTATCAAGCATCTAGTTAAAGAAACTAGAGAAGAAGGGCAAAGTAAACACAATCCGAGAAGTTGGAAAGAAATAATTAAGGTTAGAGCAGAAAGCAGTGAAGTTGGGAAAAAATGAAAATACAGAAAAAGCAATGAAAAACCTGGTTGTTTGAAAAGAGCCATAAAATTGATCAACTTTTAGCCATACTAAGAAAGAAAAAAGATAAAATCACCAATACTGTGACAAAGTGGGAATGTCACAACCAAACCTGCAGACTGTAAAGGGGTAATAAGAACTGCTGTGACCCTACGCCTGTAAACCCCACACCTTAGATGAAATGGACCAGTTCCTTCACAGACACACATTAGGAAACTTCTCTCAGAGGAAATGGATAACCTATACAGTCTTCTACCTACTAAAATAATTGAATTTGCAGTTTAAACATTTAATCCATTAAAAATGAAATTCCAGGCCCAGTGATTTTATTGGTGAACCCAAAATACCTTTAAAGAGAAAATAATAATATAAATAATATAGACACCTATTATGAAGCCAGCACTGTCTCACCACCAACACCAGACCAAGAATTTACAGGACAACTACAGACCAGAACTCGTTTTACGAACGCTGACTCAGAACTCCCCAATAGAATGTAACCCAGGAGTGTCGAAAAGGTAAGCGTGTGAGAGTCACCCAGGAGTGCAGTGCTGCTTCAGAATTCACATTCCCAGCAACGCAGTTCACCATCGTAACAGATTAAAGATGGACATCCTGATGACCATTGCAGTAGCTCTACACACTGAAACTGATAAAATTAAAAATCCATCCATGATGGAAGCTCTCAGTAGGTTAAGTATGGAAGGAAACTTTACAAGTGACAGTAGCTACAAAATAAAACCAGCCCTACCATCATAATTAAATTACATGGTATGGTACAAATGAGGATGTGAGAGTATTTTCACCTAAAGGAAATAAAACTGTCTCCTTTAACAATTTTCTGCATAGAAGTTTGCAGAAAGTCTACAGAAGTCCTCTTAGATCTATTAAATGAGTTTAGAAAGATCACAGGATCACCACTTTAAATGCCTCCTTTTCAACTACATTCTGACCTACTGGGAGTTAGGGCTTCAACACAGGAATTTGTGGGGGAACACAATGAGCCAATAACAACTGCTTTGCCTCAGATTTTCCAAATGATAGATAAAAGGATATTATTCTTTTGGGAAAAAATGAATATATTTTTTAAAATAAAGTCAAATATTTCTGTGTTTTTGCTAATTTTTTAATCATACAAACAATGACTAAAAATATGTATGTTTTTAACATAACTTTACTTAAGCAAATATATACATATATTATTCAACAATTGTTAAGTTCTTTTGTATTCCAGAGTTCGTTACTATATTTTAAATATAGTACGTAAAGTGTTCTCTAGCATTGCTTATATGATAAATTCATTTTTTGTTCATTTATTTATTTTAAAACTATATATTTTCTTTGTATTTAGAGAAAAAAGTATGCGAAATTACCATTTAACACGACGTTAAAGTGCACCTGTAAAGGCATCATCTGGTTTATAAGGAGGCTGTAACTGGCATAGTTTCTCTTCATGTACATGATCAAGTAGAACCTGCCTCTGGTGCAGAACATTCCACACGCTTCTTCAGATAATACTACTTAACTCTTTCCATAGAGGAGAAGAGAAAATTTGGCTCAATAGCAAATATCATGCCTTACAGCCTAAGGGATGTGTCTTTTCCTTTCGGCTCATTATAGGTGAGTTTGTGTGTGTGTGTGTGTGTGTGTGTGTGCATACACGTGTGACCATAGATACTTGTACAATACACACTATACATGCACAGGCATGAACCGGTTTTTCATTTCCTCTGTTCTCTCTTCAAATACTTCCATATATTTTATGTTTCTTGAGTGAAGAAATGGTTCTTATCATCATTTTTGAAATAGCTATTTGGGTCATGTGTAATACAGATTTAGGAAAGCTTGTACTTCATTCCAGCACGACTCCTAAATGTTGTTTTGCCTTGTGTCCTGGGAACCTTCTGCCTCCTCCACATACGTCATTACAACGTACAACATTACAACAACAGTCTAGGCCACTAAACTGTTAGATCTGGGCCCAAAGCAGAGGCAGACGAAACTGGCAGGACGTCTGACGGAACACAGTCACAAAGCCAGCAGCTGAAAGAAAGAGCAACAGGAAGAAGATGCAAGACGAAGACATTCCTAGTAAAATAAAACCCATGGCAGATACGCACCTTCAACGAGAAAAAAACAGACTTAATGACAACACACAGAATAATTTCCATAATCAAAATCAGTTTCCAAATTAACTACCTGGTATAGTGGACCAAAACACAGAATTAAAATAAAAGGGGGTCATGAGGAAAAATAGAATAAAAATCCATGATAGAACCAAAGGGGTTACTATGAAAATAATACAAGTTCCAAAAAGATTTTTGGAAAGAATCGAGATGAGCAGTCATCGTATGGTACCAAGAAGTTCCTGCCGTGAAGAAGGCTTGCATCTGGTGGTGGGACACTTTCACCAACACCCAGCTGAGAACTTTAAGGAAAAGGAAGATGGCATATATGTTTGCAAATGAAACATTTTATTTTATATTATACTATATGGAACTCTTTTATATACTAGTAAAAAAATAAAGTCTGAAGTATGATCGCCAGCTTCAGCTTCCAGCCAAGTGGAGTAGTACAGGAAAAAGTCAGCCCTCCCACCACAAACAAACAATAAACTGGACAGAATATATGACCTCGCAGCACCCAAGGTCACAGAAGAGAGTAAGAAAGTGAGGTGAGCATTCTGTTTGGTACAGCTGACCGCCTGAGACGGTCTCCAGGCTGCAGGGCAGGGAGGGTAACTGGTGGAGCCCAGTGGTCCCCCAGAGTTGGGGGCCAAACGGAAAGTCTGGAGTAGCCAAGGCAGTTAGTCTTCACAGCACAGATACTGTAAAGGGAGGGGATCCAAAGAGAGCTCTGGGAAGCAGAGGCCCTCCCACCCACCCCAGCCTGGTCGGGGGAAGACCCACGTGAGAGGATTAGAAGAACCAGAGCTCATGTGATGCCCAGAATGACGCCTCCAACAGCGAGAGCAGAAAATGTCATTTTTCATGGGGCATTGGTTACAAGAGCTGTGGAAGTTCTTGCATCAATAAATGGGGGAAATTGGTATCAGACTAGAACGTCTCTGGTCCCATCTGCAAAGTCAAAGCAAGATGCAAAAAGATCAAAACGAGTGAATAACTTCACGGGGTCTTATATCAAAGCTCAAGAATATTTTTAGAAAGACAGAAATGTCCAGCACCCAATGCCTGACATTCAACAGAAAACTACCAGGCACAAACCTTATGAAGAAACAAGCTCAAAATGAATGTAAATTATGAAAGTATGTTTAAAAGAAAAGAAAAAGAAGAACAGATGACAACCTTTAGAACCTGGGACTGGCAAAGAGACTTTATATTTAGTGACAAAATACAGTCCATAAAAGTAAACAATGACAATTTGGACCTCATCAAAATTGAATATTTTGTTTTCTATGATGAGACCTTGAGGATGAAAATGCAAGCTGCAGACAGAGGGCATGTGCGTCAAGATGACTATCAGCCAGAACTATGGGGCGAGCCTTAAACAAACAGCTCATTCACGAGCCGTCGTACTGAAAGTATATAAGGAATCCCCAAGGTCAGCAACGAGAAACACAAGCCACCCAGCTAGAAAACAGGCAAAAGGCAGCAACTGACGTTGATCCAGAATATGGCAAAGGAGCTCACTCAGCAGAGGGAAACGGTGCCAGGGGGAAGCTCTGAGGAGCTGTGGAGACACGGATTTTCATCTGTGAGCTGAGGAGTTAACTTGCCACAGTTCCATGGTTGTGACAGACACCACACAGCTGGGCTCCGGCAAGGGTCCAGGAGCGGGAGAATTAACCGAGTTCACCAGGATGAGGATCAGCCGGAGCCAAGAGCTCCATCCTGACCAGCTGACTGGACTGTGAGGACGCCAGTCGTGTCGTCTAGTACTGTGGATTATCCGTTCTAAAGCTGTGTTTTTGTCCTTTGTAACTGAGACAGGGGCAGCTCAAGTGCCATCAGTAAAAAGGGTGGTGGGGAGCAGCACTGGTTTTTTGTTTGTTTTTCCTGTTGGGGGAACAAGAATAGATACAGAGAAAGGGGAGCCTGGAGGATTGGAATGGAATCAGAATTAGAGAGGTTGGTGTATGGTCCCTGTTTTGGTCATTCAGGCCCCGATGCTGACGGTGAGCAGACAGACAGACAGACAAACTGTGCGCACACACACTCAGGCGTTCCATCTCTGTCCTTTGAGCCCAGAATCAGTGGCATCTTTGCAGCCACGGGCCCACCTAACCCCACAGTCTTGACACATAATTGACTTTGTCCATTTAAAGGAATCGGAGTTCCTTGGAGAAATCGTTGATTCCAGAGCCAGAATAGGAAAAGTGGAAGATGAGATTTCAACATGTGTTTTTACAGAAAATAAGAAAATCTCAAGGAATTATAGGGACATGCCAAAAAGACCAAATGTGGGGAATATGAGCATGACGACAAAGACACTGAAGAATTCCAGCAAAAAGGACAGGATGTTTCTGCTCCAGTGGTTCAGAAATTGTGCGCATGTGCATGTGTACAGAAGTGTGTGTACACGAGTGTGCGTGCACCTGTGTGTGTGTGTGTGTGTGCGCGCGTGCCCACGGAGGGAAGGAGGGGGAAGGGTGAGAGAGAAAAAGCAAAGGTGGCTGTGAGTCTGGGTTAAAGGTGTGGGAATTCCTTCTGTTGTAACTTTCTGATGCATTTAAAATTATGTCAGAATGAAAAGTCACAAAGACACTTTTAAAATGAAAGTGAAAAAGCGGGAGGAAGACCTAAACCCAGGCGTCTGAGGTCCGAGTCTCCGTACTGCCATTTCTAATCATTCTCGGTTTTCCCCAGACTGGCTTAAATACTCTGTGAGAGTTCAGCTTTGTGGAGCGAAGATAAATGACAGGGCTGGATTGCCCGTTGGTTATGCTGGGGGATTAATGAGCGACTCTTAAGGCAGACGTAGAAGTCACGGGCGCCGGGGACTCTGTGTGGGACTTAAAGATGCAGTCACTCCTTAATGAGAAACACATACTCTTTCAGAATATTTTTTCTGACTTTCCTTTGACGGAAAATTGAACAAATACTTTAACGTGACATGTCCTTTTTGCCAAAGTAAGCTGCACATTACAGGCCCCTCTCCCAGAAACCGCCAGGCTTCCCCACCTCACAGGCCTTCCCCGCTAGCTGTGCACGCAAAAGCGTCGAGCGGCGCCTCCCGGGAGTGTTGCTCACACTGTCTTAACGGGCTGCCCTGTGCCCCTTTGCTCCCTGAATCTCTTTCTATTTATGATACAAAGTGAAATAAAACCCTTTAAGCCGTGCATCTACATGAAATCAGGGCATTTGTTCAGACCCATCGTGTGGTCTGAAGAGGAAGACACGGAAGCCACAGGCAGGTTTTCTGACTGCAGGACCAGTTCTGTTATCAGGACCAGCAGGGCTGTGGGAAGCCGGGACAGCCAGCACATAAACTGACACCTTTCCTTGAACCCTCTGCGTTCAGTACAAGTACCCAAGCTCAGCGGTTCCTACTCCATCTGCAATTCCAGCTTCTGTTAAAGCCTCCCGTGGCGCTGGGAAGTCTTGAATTTCGTGTGTTGAATCTTTCCTGCTTTTGCAAACAGAGCTAGTAAATTTATGCCTGCTGACTTTTGGAGACCTTCCAACACTGAGGGTCCGGCATTTGAAATGTGAGTTGGAAATGAAAGGTTCTCGCCAAAATCACCCCAGAAAAATACTGCACGCTTCAGATGAGCATCTTGGAGCTTGCACCTACCTGACGAGCTGAGAGAGCTTAAACCTGAGGGAGCTGGTGTAAGGTTGTTAAGGACTCTAATAAGTCACAATTTTCTGAACACTGAATGAGGTGCGTGAAGAAGTGGAGTGACCAGAGCCCCATAGCTGGGCCGAGTCACTTCTGCAGAAATTGTTAAAATGTTATCCGAGTACCCAGTTGGGAGCTGGCCTGGGTGGCCTTGGGAACAGACGTTCCCCCTTGGAATTTCTGAGAAATGTCAGTCTTGCTAAGTGTCTATATTTGCAATTAGCAATAAAATAGATAAATTCAAGCCAAAACTTGCTGAAGTCCACATTCTCCACACTCTTTATCCTGAATTAGTAAAAATAAATGACACAAAATAGAGTTCTCTTCACTAATCCATTAATCTGTACGTGTTCGGAAACAGCCTTCTTCTCTTAAAAAGATGTTTTACAATTTATCTTTTAAGTTAATCAGCTGATTGATTGACTGACTGAACAGACGCCTGTTGGACCAGTGTGTGTCCGACATCGTAGGTGGAGCGTGGCGGGAATGCTAAGAAAAGGAACGCAGAGGCCGGGAACTCCCATGACCTGGAAAGTAAGTCAGAAACAACTGCAAGGTAATACGACACAGGTAACGAGAGAAATCCCACTGAAGATTCTTTCTTTCAGTGAAAAAGCCACGTACCGTGTGCTAGAAAGCAGGTCTGTGTTGGTGCACCAGGTGGAAGCCACCCGTCTGGGTCCCCGTCAGAAGTGGGCCGAAGGAAGCAGAGACACGCTGCACTTCCCCTGCTGGGAGCAGAGTTTCCCTCTGTTCGTGAAGCTCATGTTTTTGTTGGCCAAGGGCAGTAGCGTCCCCTTTGCCGTGAGTGGGAGGCCTCTCCACTGCTGTCCGTCGTCTGGCACCCACGCCCCTGCGCTCTCGGGAGACCGTATTCTTCTCTGTCTTCCTGGAAGCACGCTGGTTCCGTTTTGAACCTGTGTTGGTGGATGTTTCTTCTTCTGATTGCCTAATGCTTGCATTAGTTAGAGTTTCCTTGTTGGAACTGTTCTCTTCTGCTGATACCCGTGTCTCGGTGACCTCACCCGACTCCGTGCTGTTAGATGCTGAGAACCCAGCACTTGAGATTCCGACAGGGACTTTATATCCAGCTGTCTGCACAGTAACTCCACTTGGCAACTAATAAATGAGTGTTCTCTCTCTCTCCTTTATCAAACATAAATGAATACACAAAAACACATTCTTGCTTAACAGACTTCTCTATTAGAGCAAATAGAATCTGACAAACCAACCCCATGCTAAGTTATTAGTTTATCAGCTTACAGTTCCCAAGAAAGCTGGGAACGTCCCATTTCAAACACATGGTTGGACTTAGGTTTACATTTGACAGACGTGGGCGTCCTCACAGGACAGTAAGGGCCTTCCCTGCTTCTAAGAGGCCTGTCTTCACCACTCTGTCCAACTCACCATTTCTATCAACCAGGACCAGGAGCAGTTTCAGCTTCTGTAAAGGGCGGATGCTTTCTCTCGTTCATTCATTCCCTCTCTCTCTCTCTCTGTCTCTCTCTCTCAATCCATCCTCAGTCAGTTTCGCTCTCCACGAGTTGAGAGTTTAGAAGCGTTGAGAATAAAAAAGAACCACCCAAATGACAAATAGGCAGAAACATGAGTGGTTTTATATGTAAAAATGTCTAGTTGACCCAGGTGTTAATGTAACTTTTTGACTTTGCTAATCAGAAGGGAAGAATCACTAGTTGGAAGAAACAGTCTTACAGAAGAAACTAAAAATCAGAAGGAAAAAAATCAAAGCAGTTGCTCTTTCCTTGTTCATACTAAGAATTAAAAAAAACTCCCTGGGAAACTAAATTTCTCAAGCGTGTTTTCTGTCTCATATATTTCATCACAGACATAAAATGTGCAAAAAAGGGGGGAAAAGGCTTGAAGTCACATTTTAGTAAGTGGCCATTAGCTTTTCTTCTGATCACCTGTTCTGCTGTTCCTTAAACACACCTCCTTCTGGCAAGGTTAATGGATTCAAATGGGGTTTTTCACCCAAGTCGCTAGGCATGGAGATTTTTATTAGGAGCTGGGAATTGAATTCTGTAGGTTTGGAGACAAAGCACACGAGCTTTGTAAGATTGCGTTCTCACATAAAAGGACAAGGAGATTCTCTTTAAATGAGAAAAATGAAAAGTACTTTAGAACTGTGCCTTCTACAAAATGAGTATTTAGGGCACCTTTGCAGTGTTTGGATTGATCACACACAGCGCCCTGAAATAGACACCGAGCAGCTGCAGGCCCCGCTGGCAGGCAGGAGGAGACTCCGGTCCGTGTGTGTGTGTGTGTGTGTGTGTGTGTGTGTGTGTGTGTGTGTTTGTGTGTGGTGGTGGTGGTGGTGGTGGTGACGTGGACGTCGCCCGGAGAAAATGCTCCAGGGATGGGAAGAGACCCCAAGAGAAGGAACAGCCGAGTGTTCTGAATTGTTTAGATGCTGGATTCAGAGACCCCTCAGTTTCAAGTGAGAGTCTTGCCTTGGACCTCAGGCTGTTCATTTATCAAATGTGTCTCGTAAGAGGCTGGGCAGTGAGCTCCGCTCTTGCTGTAGTGCCTGGAGCACATCCTGGGCCCGAAGCACGTGAGCCACCACGGACAGCAGCATAGACATGCACCTGTCCCAAGCCGGGGTCGGCGGAGGGCAAATCCGGGGCTGAGTGACAGCGCCACAGATGTGAGTCTCAGCCGCGGCACGTGCTCTCCTCTCCAGGAGGCGAGCCAGCCGTGAGAACTGGTGCTGGCCTGGGCACCATCATCTGCCACGAATTTTGGGGTTGGTTTCCTTTACTGTCTGTCAAGGCTGCTGAATTGAAGTAATCCCAGGGATTTTTCTCTCAGTAACACTTGGGATGTAACCAATGCCAGCATGGAGGCACACGGGGCAGGATGGTTGCCTGTAACCAGGTCCTACTAAGGCAGCACTTAAGCAGCAAGAATGCAGCTTTGTTTCAAGGTGAATGGAAATGAGTGATCTTCCCGCTTCCGGCCCCACCTGCCTGGCCCTGAGCTGGTGCGCGGTCGGGGGTCCGGTGAGGGACCTCCCAGGACAGAGGGAAGAGGGTGACAGCCTCTCCCGGTGGTTACCTCGTCAGCTTTGCTCACTCCTGCTTCCTTGGGACCCACCAGCCTGTCATGGATGGTAGATAGTAGTGTCTGAGATTGCAGGAGGGGCGAAAATCTCCTCTTTTTCTAGTGCCGTAATCAGTTTCATCAGGAATTTTAAATATTAGAAACAAAATAAAAGAAAGCCAGGCGAACTTACTTTCACACAGTATTGGTTTCCTTATGTTTGAAGCCATTCTCCACATTTTAAAATTTGCTTGTATGTCTCTCGGTTGACTTCCCACTCCTCTAAATGATACGGGGTAAAGATCACTTTGGAGTGATGCGTCGTGTATAGCATTTTACTTAGTTTTGTCCTTTTCTTCTCCAAGGTAGTTCTGAGTATGTTTTGTAGGACCCATGTATGACCATATATTCCATACATATTAAATAAGCCCTGTCACATTTTAAAGCAATCCCTTTCACCCCGTCACCCTTTTGGGTGAAGCTGTGCAGAGTGGCCACATGGGGAGTAGAGGGGGAAAGTTTGTGGCTGGAAAACATACTATAAAAACTGCCACTGCACCTGAATCCAGTGTAAAAAATAGAGATATTGTAGAAAATTCCTAGTTACTATAGCAACAAGAATAGATAGATTTGTACCTATTTATAGACCATACATCTTAGAGTTGAGGACACATACTATATTTCCATTTTTATATATCCAAATTAATAACACTTTCCAGCTAAAAATTTTCTCCTTCCCTGCTCCCACCATGCAGGAGAAAATGAAACTACTTTAAAAAATTAGAATTAAATGAGCCTTTAAATTATCAAAAAAAAAAAATGGAGAAAGAGCTTTGAGATACTCAGTTTTCACTGGAAAACTCAGCCCATATTGTGCAGCAACATACTTGCATGTGTATTCCGGGCACACACACTGGAGGATGCAATGCTGTGCACCCCAACCCAAGCCCCCAGCCGGCTCCTGCCAAGCCTGTTCACTGGGTCCCAGACACCCTGGGCACAGGTGGTGCCTTCTCAGCAAGCGGGCCCTTGTGAGCGTTTGGTGAGGGCTCCCAGGCAGCAGGAGCACTGGAGGTGAGGGGCCTCAGTTTAAATCCAGGCTGTGGTTCCCTTGGGTCTGTTTTCTCAAATGCAAAATGAATTAACTGCCGATATGAACTCAGACTGTTGTAAGACAGACTAAATGAGATAACACACATAAACCTCTCAGCACCGTGCATGGGGTGCAGACAGTGCTCGACAGATGCTGAGTAACGTCTTTCTTATTCAAAAAAAATTAAAAAACAAACAAACAAACAAACAAACAAACAAACAGAGGTTTCTCCAGGCCAAATCAGTACCTTAATGCCAGAACATTAATTTCCAAGTCAGTTCAACAAAAAATCTTTACCCTGCTTAGTTCTTCACAGCTGAAGCCATCTCTTGAGTAACAACCCGAAGTTGAAGGCTGGGGCTGGTGCAGTCGCAGAAGGAAACGTCCCATTCTCACGGCCAGGCGCGGAGTGAACGTCTGGAGAGCGGTGCAGGCTGCGAGCGCGCGCCGGGCCCGCCGCCCGGGCTGCTGACGGGGCTCGGGCCGGGGGCGCGGCGGCCTCGCGTCTGTCCCGCGGTGGCGCGCGGTGGACGGTGCCGGGGCGGGGGTGGGGGGGGGGGGCGCCGAGGTGCTCCCGCCGTCCTGGCGTCCTGGCGGTCGTGGCGCGGGCGGCCGCTACCTCTTGGCCAACTGCTTACTCTCTCGGGGCAACAGGGGGAACCTGGCCGGGCGCCCGGGGGTGCCGGAGTCCGGGGAGCGCGCGCGCGGAGGGAGGGGTGGCCGCGAGGTGCGCGAGCGGCGCGGTGTCCCAGGAGGTGGGCAGGACGGGAATGCGGTGGGAACGCCCCCCAAGTTCACTCAAACTGTATAAAAGCAGAGTTCAGGATGAGCTCTCTGCATCCTAGGAATACATGTTTTTTGATGTGGTTTAGAAGACATTTTCTTTTATCTGCAGTTTACCAAAATTGACCATTATTTTCAAATGCTGAGGAACCACATAGGACAGTCAGTTATGATCAGAAGAAACTGTTTAAGTTCTCAGCATCATTTAAAATAATATCCTCTGAAAATTAGTCTTGCAGGAATGTGATTTTACTGGATGGGAACAATGTTATTGCTAAGTCTTCACTTAGGGAAAAAAGACTGGATAAAATGTAAATGTCATCGCAAGTGTCTACCTGCTGTTCAAAAGCAGATCCTATCCTAGATTAAGACAGAGACACACAGGTATGACTGTTGAACGGCTTCTGCTCCGAAAGCCATTAATTATAGATGAATAAGACATTCCAGACCAGCCTGTGGATTTTTGTCTAATTGATCTTGGAGCTGAGACTAGTGATGGACGGTTCTAACCTAAAAGGACCAATTTTTCATAAAAGAAGGATGCATGGAGTTAAACTGTATTATAACAAAAATATCCTTATTACTAAAATTTCCAGATTGTCATTTTAATTTGCAAAAGGACTGAACAAGAAATTTTCACAACCTGGGAGGCAACGTAGCCAAGAGGAAATGACTAGAATTCAATTGTCTCCTTCTTTTTCCATCAATGAGAAAGTGACACAAGGCTGATAGGAAAGAGGCGAGTGCTTTGTGCCAGGCATGTGACCGGAACTCGGACATCTTGATACGGACAGATAATGAGACTTCCTGGCGAAACCTGCAGCATGATTTCAGCGCCTGCAGGGCAGAAAACTTACCTGTCCACTTACATACAAAGTCACATTGTTGAAAGCATTTAGTTGAAACTCTCTGCTCCAAAATTCTGATCTCCCTATGAACTCACTGGATTTTTCTTTTTCATTTATATTTTGGAAGGTTCGAGATGGCTATAAATTCTTGGCTATATCTCTCACTAGAAGAAGGGACTAAATTTCCTCTCCTTGAACTGGGGCTGGCCTTAAGGATTTTCTTTGCCAGTTGATTGTGGCAGAAGGACATCCTAGGGCTTCCAAGGCCAGCTCATAAGAAGCCCACATCTTTCCTGCAGGAATGTATGAGCGCCTGCTCTGAGTGAAGCAGCTTCCAAGTAAGTTCAGGTCTCCGGAAACCATCAAGCTATGAGAAAGCCCGGAGGGGTCACCCAGAGAGCCCAGGCACCAGGCAGGTGACTGAGGAAGCCAGTTTTTAGAGCAGCTTGAATGAGGCATAATTGGTACTCAGAACCTGCAGATACTTAATTTCTCCCACTGGATGAGTTTGGACATAAAGCCATCACCACTATCAAAGTAAGAGACACATCCATCACCTCTAAAGATTTTCTTGTGCCTCTTTGTCTGCTGGATTTGTTCTGTTGTTGGAACACCACTAAACGTGAGGTCTACAGGCGCCGTGGTAGAGGAGTGCTCCAGAGTATCTTGTCTGGCATTACTGACACTTCATGTCTACTGGACGCCTCTCCATCCCCAGTCCCCCCACCCCCAACCACCCTGGTCCTCCCAGCTTCTGTGAGTTTGACTATTTTAGATTCCACACGTAAGTGAGATCATTTGTCCTGTCAGTAGCTTACTTATTTCACTTAGCAGTGTCCCCCAGGGTCATCCATGCTATAGCAAACGGTAGAATTTTCTCCTTTTTTTTTTTTTAAAGCTGAACAATGCTCTATGTATATATTAACCACATTTTCTTTATCCGTGCCTCTCTGCATGGACAGCTGTGCTGTTTCCACACCTTGGCTGCCATGATTAATGCTGCCATGGACGCAGAGCACACATCCCTCTTCAAGATCCAGGTTCCATTTCCTTCCCAGAAGTAGGATTGCTTGATCGTATGCTAGTTCTATTTTTAACTTTTGGAGGAGCCTCCATACTGCCTTCCACAGCAGCTGCCTCATTGTCAACAGTGTACAGTCTAAACACCAGGGAGGTTCAAATCAGCACCACAGAGGAGCCGTTCCGAGGGTTCCGAGCGTCCCAGACTCAGGAGATGCCAGATGGAAAAGGGGAGCCCCAGCCAGGACGCCCTCCCCCATGGCAGCTAGGCACTGTCGGCCACGCCTGCTGGCACTCCTGACCCCAGCGCTGGGACTAGGACGAGACCACTCATGCCACTGTGTTTGCGGTGGTTCTGAACTAGATCAGCCAGACTATTTCTTTCACATGCCAAAAAAGGGAATATCTACTTATCTCACTATTAACTGAAATCATCTATTTCTCAGCTGCGACTTTTCTGTTTTGCATCCATATTACCACCCCTTCTTGTTCTACTGTGATCTAGACCTTGTATACAAAAATTTAGTGAAGACCCATTAAAATTTCTTTTCAGGTCGAACTATCAAATTGTCAAAAGACTTACAAAATAGAAAACAACTCAAAATTCAAAATGTATTTCTGATCAGTCAATTAGCATGTGAACATCTTTAGGTTGCCCCTCAGTGCCCTTAATCAGATTCATTTGTTTCTTTAAGGATTTAAGTCCCCTTGTTTTTCCTGAATTATGGTGTGCTATTTTCATGCAGGTAATCTCAGCATACACATTTCCTCTTCTTGTCTGGTCGCAGTATATTAAAGCAGTGGCAGAAACAATGCCCCGAGCACAGGAAGCACGGAGCTCCTCTTGGTTCTGTTTCTGGGGACCACGTGTGTTTATTACTTCATATGGTGGACTTGTTCGGTGGGGAGCGTATTTTGAAAGGAAATGAGAGAAGGGTTTAATTAATAAGAATTAAAACGTGGAGTGACTTTGTCAGATAAAAGTGTGCCGTTTCTTTATACAAACAGGGAACTGGATTTTCCTCGCCCACAGTGTCTTAAAGAGCGGAACTTTGATGGAAATGCACACATTATCTATCAGAGGGAGGGGCCTGTCTTAGTGGAATACACTGCCAATTTAAGAAGGCTGCGGTAATATTTTACAGTAAAATGTCGGTGAAGTTTCTAACAGCAAACTAGCCCTCAGCACTCAGGTGTAGCAAGTTTGCCATCTACTGATCAGTAGAATATCTTTTTTTTTTTTTAACATAAGAGGAAATTCTGGATGTGGATGCAGCTGTATCTAAAATAGTAACATCAATATTTTAAAGCAAAACCGTTTACTAAGTAGCTTCCAGATACACAGCCCTAGGCTGAGCCCTGGGGAGCCCGTTCCCGTCTGCCGGGTCAGGACTGCCTGGCTGGCACGCACAAGGTGTGTTTGCAGGCTCTTTAAGAAAAGACAGGATGTGTCTTGTACCCTAAAAGGGGCACAAACGGGAGTGTCGCTTTGGTCTCCACCACTTTGAGGGCGTTCAGAGCCGCCCGGCCCACTCTCTGCCCCCACCCATCTTACTCCCCCGTGACTCCGCAGCTGAAGCTGCAGGCATCCTCAGGTCCTCACTCGGGAGGGACTGTCTCCAGGCAGCTGCAAGGGACTTGTTAGATGACTGCCTCGTATTGCTGTTCTGGAAGAGGTGCGAGCAAGGCACTAGGGTGCGTTAAGTCTCATACCAAAAAGCGCTACAAACAAAACCACCTCACTAGCGGGTTTGGTGATAAATGACAGGTATGCTCGGCTGCAGACTGAGCAGAGCCTGCGTGCTTCTGAGCGGGCTGAGCGCATGCGGGGGTCACTACAGGTGGTTTCAGTAACTAAGGAAAAGAATCCAGATGATGTCCCTGCCTCTGAGTATAGACTCTGTGTAGTTCAGGCAAAGGAAAATAACACGGCTGCTAACCAGAGTTTAATTTCTCACTGCTGAAGTGACACGGATGTTCGGTCACTTACCATCCAGGACCCCTCCCCCAGATGTCGTAACTCCTGATCCTCGTACCGGACTGTCAGGCAGGCCCTGGTGTCCCACTTCCTGTTTGAAGACGTTGAGTCTGTGAAGACGGAAGTGATTGTCTGGGTCAGGGAAGCCGCGTGTCCCAGTGGGCAGGTGCCTTAGTGTAACCCATTTCTGGGTGGTCACACACAGTCCCGTCCACACCAGACTGGATGGCGCTCCAGGTGTTAATTCTCACCTAGTACATGCTGCGTGCAGTTGGATCTGTTTAACAACTTTTTAAAATTAGAGGCAAAATCATCTGCCTCTATGGAATTCATCCTAGGAAAAGTGATTATTTGGTAATTAATTAGAAAGAAGAGCTTGTTTTCTAAAAGTGAAAACTAAAGCTGCTTCACATGTGTGGTTCCTTCAGGGATCCTGGTTCTTTAGGGAAATAGAAGGCATTTTATGTTAGAATAAAATTCCAAATTAGGAAATGTCAGTTTGAAAAAAAAAGATTAATCTTTCTTTGAGATTGACTAAATTTAATTTGCAGTCTTATGATTATTCTAACATCATTTCATTTCTATTCAAAATTGTTCCCAAGAAGAGAACAGATATTTGAAAAAAAATACATTGAGTCTAAGTTTTAGAAGACTTTGCAGAAGTTATTATTCGTACAGAATGTCTATTGATAACTTTATCTTTTTTTCCTACATTTTTCCATCTCTTGTCTAGTAAACTGTTTTTAAACCTTTCCTCTGGAGCACGAGGCTGAAAGAACAACAGTAGAAAGCAGTCAATCACTCCCACAAAGGAGTTCGGGGAAAATAAACCCACACCGGCATTGGGGTGGGGTGGGGTGGGGGGCGGGCAGGCACTGTGTCAGCTCCGATGCTGCAGAGTCACCCATACTCTCTCTCGTGTAGTCAAGTTTATTTTAACAAAGAGTGACAGGCTTGATCCTTTTAGATACGTGTAGCAGATTGTGGAGTCAGAATCCTTGTTTAGAAACCTGACTACCAAAAACTAAACATGTGACTTTAAACACTGTGTGTAAGTCTCTGTGCCTCCATGTTGGATGGTGACTATGAGCAAGGGCTGAAAACAGCATCTGGTTCATAAATTAAAAGACTTATTATTATTGTCATTATTATTTTGATGCTTCATTTCAGTTACCTTCTCATCTTTGAAATCTTAGTTTCATAGGCATGCAGTAATTTGATGATCCTAATTATTAGGGTTTCTTTTGTGACTGGGTAAAATCTAGAACACAAGGGTGTGTATTTCACACGGCACAGGATACGGGGGTGACATCCGTGGGTGGGAATCAGGAGGGAGCAGCCACCCTGTTTCTAGTAAGACCTGTTTAGTGAGTTCCCAAGATGTGTTTCCTCGAAAATAAGCATGACCTTGAAAGCACTTTTCCAATATCAACTTCTAAGCCATCAGCTTTCAAATACAGAACAAAACTGTAGCAACACTGAATCTGATGAATGTGGACACATCAGAACACTGGACCAGGAAATGAGACCCACACCAGGTCCCAGGTCCACCAGGAGGAAGCTGGCGGTCCTCGGAGTTCAACTCCCTTCTCTACATACGGCTCAGTTTTCTTACATGGAAAACGAGGACTGATCTGATGGTGTAGACTTATTCCCAGATGAAAGCTGTCCGCATAGCTATGTTTTATTCTGAAGATGTATTCATCATTCTAAAATGGTTCCTAGTGTAAGATGTTTCAATCTTCCTATCGTGGTGAAGAAAAACATTGAAAAATCTACTATTAAAATGTTGATTCTGTGAACATTTTCTTTCCCTTCTCTTGATGTCTGAGCACTTACACGGCCCAACACCGTCAGCAGCCACGTCCTGGAGGAGACAGCAGTCCCTAATAGTCTGACACTCCTGGCCTTCTGTCCCTACCTGGTGATTCATTCACTCAATGAACAAGTGTTAGAAGCCATCAGGCCTTGCCGGGAGCACTTAACGTATTTTAAAAAGTACACTCTGCCTTTGCTCTTCTCTTCAGAAGTGTGTTGTCCCTTTAAGCACACTGTGTTCTCCACGGTTCCCAGAGAATGAAGCATTAGCGCCGAAACAGTGACTGTATTCCAGGGCAGCTGTTGGACTTAGCCTAGTTCTCACTGTGTAAATGGGTGGCCACCTCAGGTTGGAATGGGGAATGTGCCCGGCTGGCAGCTTGTCTGGACTCCAGACCTAGTTCTTCAGAAGATCACAGCTTCTTAGAACCCCCTTTCCTCATCATCTCATAACCCGTTTATCTAATGCTAAAATTGTATTGTGCAACTGCTGGGAAGTAACTACAAATAATAGATCATAAAACATGTCCTCCCTCCCCCTCCCCTCGCCCTCCCCCTCCCCTCGCCCTTCCCCTCCCTCCTCTCTCTCCCCCTCTTTCCCTCCATTTCCTTTCTTCCTCCCTCCCTTTCATCAGTTTAGTAACTCAAAGCCATAGAGAAAACCTTTTATCTACATAGATACATGCTTCTCTGTTCACAAATGACAAAATACTGCAAGGGACTGACACACTCCCTCCCCACCAGCCTGTGTTTGGGACGTTAGAGTCAAATGTCATGCTCTCCCTGCACTGCCTCCCAGGGATAGATAACCCCAAGCCAGTCCTCGTCTGGTCAGATGGAGAAGGAACGGTTCTAATGAAACTCTTTCAGAGATGAGTTCTTAATGTTACCTGAAAATTGTGCCCCATCCACACATCCTCACCCGCTCAACATCCAAATATACTTCTCATGCGTCTCCTACTTGGGAATATTCCAGAAAATGTCCTCATGGTACTCTGGAGCGCCAGGAGCCTCCAACACAGTGTGTTTGGAATTCTGCTTCTGTGAGATGGCTGTTTCTAGGCATGATGATGATAATGATGATGGTGGTGGTGAAGATGATGATGGTGGTGGTGGTGATGATGATGGTGGTGGTGGTGATGATGATGGTGGTGGTGATGATGATGGTGATGGGGGTGATGATGATGGTGAAGGTGGCGATGACAGTGTTGCTGATGGTGAAGGTGGTGATGATGGGGGTGAGGGTGATTATGAGTTCTGGTGGTGATGATGACTTGTAGGAGGTCTTCCTATATTCTGGATTTTTCCCTAATAGGGTTGTATTTGCTGCAAGTGTCTTCTGCCCTGTCCTTACTTTTTCACTTCTTTAATGGTATCTTTATATTAAGAGAAGCTATTACTTTTAATACTATCTAATCAGTCTTTTCCTTTAGGACTAGGTACAGTGCACTGGCTAGTAATCAAAACTGAGGCATCTGTTGCCTGATACTGAGAGTTTCAGAATAAGACCACAGGCTGAAAGTGCCTGAGCTCAGCCCCAGTCCAGTGTCCTCCCAAGTGCTGGCAGAGAGAGTGGACAGTCCACCTGAGGGCTACCTGGTGCCCAGCAGGGGTGGGAAACCAGAAACGGGAGCACGCTGGCCAAGCCTGAGGGCATAGGACAGAAGAGCATCTTCTGGTGTGCAGAGATACTAATTTGAATCTCAGCTTTGCAACATACTGTTACTGTGAACTGGATATTTCATAAACTTGCCTGAACCTCCATTTCCTTGAATAGAAAATACAGATAATGAAAATAAACAAAGTCATTGACTTCCCCTCATCAGATTTCTTAGTGCCTTTTAAATAACCCCATTGTGCACAGGGTGGATGGGTTGGAAATGTACAAAGACAAACTGGATGATGAAAAATAAAATTGAAGACCGAAAAAGGAATATAAAGGGCCATAATAGAAACTGAAGTGAAATTGACAGATTATTGAATTATTCAGGATAAAAATCATTCCCTTGAGCTGTTAAGTTACAATAAACAACATCTTCGTAGGATAAAGGTGAGGTAATGTGTGTCACGGTGATTATCCCCAGCGCAGCTCTGCAGAGTGGAGGCCCGTTAACCCCGCGTTGCCGTGGGAGACCAAGATGCCCGCAGACCTGCCTCAACTGCCTTTGCTGGCTTGGAGTTCCACGCATCTTCTATCACTAAAATAAAAATAGAAAGAAATTTTAAAACCTACTATTTGCCACATTTTAATTTGAGATCTGAGGTTGATTGAGTCTTCTAAACTATGCTTTTAAATAAAAATATCTGAGAAAAACTTGGTGTTTCAGTTATTTCTGCTTCTACAGGAGTTGAAACAGGAGAATGGAGAGCAAGGCTGCCTTTCCCTTCAAGGTCTCAGTCTGAGGATAGTAACTCTTCAGTTGAGTGATGCAGTGTAAACTTTGGAGTGCAGATCTGCCACCCAAGCTCACCTCTGCCTGTCCACAGCCTCCTCTTCAAGTGACCTTTTTCTCTCACCAAATTCAGTTTTCACAGTTTACTCCCTGACTTTCAACCTCCGTGTTTTGCTCAGACTTCTTCCATAGAAACTCTCCTCTTCCATCTGTGCCTGTTTAAATGTCCATCCGTAGCATCTCGCTGAAAATGCATCCCCTCCGTTTAATTCCACTTCACCCCAACCACCAAGCCAGGTCCAGCCCTGCAGACGCTTAGGTTAGGCCACATTTGTCCGCAGGTTGAAGCCCCTGAAAGAGGGACGGGGTGATGTGTGGGGTGCCCGTGCTGCCGACTTTACATGGGAGAACTCGCTACATTTTCATCGTATGAATGAGTAGGATATAGAAAGGATGCTATTTCTTATTCAAAATTGACGGTGATCTAAAGCTGACGTAGATGTAAATGTTCATAAATAATTTATCCTAATAATCCTGTCTCTGTGGTCCAAGCTTTTTGCCAACTCGTATGTATCTTATTAGAGTATCTTCAAACTGAGTGCCCGTGAAGACGGGGAACACCATTGTGTGTGATGTGCACAATGTCTGAAACCTTGGGAGTGTGAAATATTTAAGTCAAGTATAATGAGCATTATGTTTGGAAGAAACCTGTCTTTTCTGTGTAAAAGATTGTCTAAAGAACACCAAGGGACAAATACCTCATACAGAAACATACTCCACTGTGAATTATGCCAAGCCCCTCACATAAATAAGGAAGCAGTTGACGTCTCAGACTGTAAATCCAGCAATAGCGTATGTTTTTGTTACACAGAGCGAAAATATGTGAAAGGAAACACCAGGTACTTTCCCACGCTAGTCAGTTACTCCAACAAAGTGACAGTCACTCAGCTCCTTCGGAGAGATTGTTTAGCAAGTACAGAAGGTCTCAGTTTATGAGAGGCTGAAAGTACTTCCGAAGGTTGAAGCTAATTACTGGAACCACGTGAGCAACTGAAAGCGAAAGATGCCTATGTTTTGTTAAAGGAAGATAAGATTGCTCCATTACATTTTACTTACAGTGCTTTCATAGACTCTCATTTTCAAAAAAAACTAAACATCTCAAAAATAGTCTTAGTATGTTGAATTCCATACACTGATTATCCAGATTAAATGATTATCAACGATTATCAACTCATGGTCAGTTTTATTTGATCTGCAATCCTACCCATTTTACTCCCCCCATAGATTACTTTCTGAAATAGATTTCAAACATTACATAATTTCATCCAAATGAAATTCAGTATGCACATCTAAAATATTTTAAAAGTCTTTTAAAAGTAAAGATAACACTATTATTCTATCTAAATATAACAGTATATTTTTAATATCATTAAATATGCAGGCAATTTTCAAATACTCCTCATTGTATCATGATTTTTAATTATTTCCTTACTTATTTCTAGAGCAATACCAGGTGTATGGGTTGCAGTTCTTTAGTTTTTATTGAGTTATAGTCAGTTTACAATGTTGTCAATTTCTGGTGTACAGCACAATGCTTCAGTCATACATGAACATACGTATATTCATTTTCATATTCTTTTTCACCATGAGCTACTGCAAGATATTGAATATAGTTCCCTGTGCTCAGCAGTATAAACCTGTTTATCTATGTTGTATATACCAGTCAGTATCTGCAAATCTCAAACTCCCAGTTTATCCCTTCCACCCCCCTCCCCCTGGCAACCACAAGTCTGATCTAAAGCAATATTTTTAAATTGTTATGAAAATTTCAAGGGTAAGTGATCTGGATAATATCCTGAGCATAGATCTCTAGATGCTGAATCTTCATATATACCCCTTCCTAAAACTACTCTGCCTGAGACCCAGGCAGGCTGGCCCCTTCTGCACTTGCGACATTTCCAGACAGTTTCTTTCCGCTGTTTTGGCTGAGACAGTGCTGTCTGTTCCTATCTGGGTGCAGAGAGGCCCGGCTTCCCTTGATGTTGGCTACGCCACGTGAGTGAGATTTGAGCACAGGGATGAAGGCAGAATTGACAGAAGCACTTCCTGGAATTCTGACTTTATAGAAAGCAGGAAGTATTTCCTTTTGTTTCTCTCATAAACTTTCTGGACCCCATGGAGGCAATGTGTTTAAGATTCCAGGGCTGCAAGTTGAAAGGGCCAGCAGCTCTCAGACACCGTGTGGAGGACAGTTGCTCCAGGGCGTCTCCCCTGATCAAACTTGCGATGAGACAAACATTAGTTATTTACATCGTCAGCTCTCGGTTTCACAGATGTTTTCTTACTGCAGCGCTGCGTAACCTGCACCCATAAGCCAGTTACGAATCCCAGTACTCAACAGTGGAGCCCCCATCTGTCTCTCCTTGCAAAACGTCCTTGTCTTCCACCTCAGGGAAGTTTATCGTGTTGAGCATTGTGTCTGGCGTGTCCCAACCTGTACGCAGGCATGTACCCTAATAACATAGCCGTCAACTCGGCAACCACCCCAGTCATCAAACTGTGTCATCCTGATCAGTGCATAAATACCAGTTCTCTTCCAGTGAAGCCCCGCATGGTCCAGCCAGCCACATCTTCACCATCTTTTTCTTTTAATAAAAAATAAAATGACTTCCATTTTCTACTTTCAGAAGTAGCTAGACTAAGAAATAAAGAAACTCTCCTACTTCAAAACCTAGAAATACAAGGGGGTAAAAACTCTTTTAAGAACAAAATAGAATTGAAGCAAAAGAGAGAAATTCCCCAGTGTGTTTTAGGAGAAGAGAGTTTAAAACAAGAACCGTAAACCTGCCAGTGGATGATAGGCTTCCTGGGAAGACGCTGACATGGACGTAAGCAGAGGTGTGAGGAGCTCAGGGTGTGAGCACTTGAACAAACAGAGAATGAGTGATGGGCAGTATTAAGTGAAGTAACAACAAAGTGAAGCACATTATATTTCAGGCAAGAAATAGGTACAAACCACGCACCTAGACGCATTAAAATTCAATGACACACAATCCCATGATGGAGAAATGTCAGAGTACCCAGAGGAAAAGACAGGTTATATAGCCGAAGAGGACATCAAACTGACAAGCATTTCACATAAACAACAGAAGGAAGAACACACTGGTAAATTATATCCAATATGCCGAGGGGATATAAATTTCCGACTGTAAGTCAATTCTTAATTATTCAAAAACTTTAAAAATTAGAATATGTCAGGCAAGCTTGAGAGCATATACGATTTAGAGTGGCTGAAAGAACAACTCAGGAGCAAGGTTTAGTACGAAGATGTTGCCCAGTGAGGGCAATGTGATTTTAGAATTAAGAATTCACAAATAAACTCCTTAAATATTAGGGAATATAATTATTCACTGCTTCTAATAGACAGAAACATAGAGAAAATTATAAATACAAGTAAAAAAGAGGATACGAATTTTACAAATAGCAATAATAAGGATGTGCTTGTATGGCGAGTGCTGATGGGTGGATGAAAATATTTTTAAGGTCCAGACACTGCACTGGAGAGGCGTGGAGATAGGGTCAAATTTCGACCACTGATACTCAGATCCAGTTGAACATTCTGTGGTAGCTGAGCCAACCTTCCTCCTGAGAGAATTATCTTGGAATAAATGTTTTTCAAATCTGTTTGAAGAAAAGTTGTGGCTTTCAGCCTGTTAGGTAATAGAAAACTTGAAAGCTGTTATGAATTAGTTATGTTTAAAATTAAGAAAGACATGGAAGAAAGGATGGAAGAATTCCATAAGGAGGGGCATCTGGAAGGCCTTTGACAGTGAAGATCTGTGGGGTCCCTCTCAGGAAGCACAGGGAGCCTTCGGCCTCTGGGCCATGTTCCCTGAGAGACGTCAGTCAGCTCAGAACGTTCCAGCAGAGTGGCTGAGAAGACGTGCAGGGTTTTTGATGGACTTGTGGAATTGAGAGGACACAAAAGTGAGTTTGGAATTTGCTAAGAGTGATGTGGCTTCTTCTTGGCATCCGAAGGGTGGTGTCCCAGCAGTGGGGTGCACTGGCCATCCACCCTCACGGGGACCAAGCCTAGATTTCAATGAGTGTGATTCCAGACTTGTCCGTAGTGTCTCGGTGTCGCTTACACAGTAACTGAGATTTGGGGCAGAAGGGAAAGTGCATCTTCTTTAGAGGCTGTTGAATCTGTGAATTCCTGTCTTTCATCAAATTAGGGAAATTGTTGGCTATTGTTTCTTCCAAAGACCATTCTGACACCTTTTCTTCTCTCCCTCAGTAATTCCAGCTGCATGTATATTGATCCACTTCATATAAACTGACACATCTCCAATGTTACATTTATGTAGATTTCAATCTTTACTTTTTTCTCTGTTCCTTACATTAGAAAGTTTCCATTCATCCATTTCACAATCTTCAGGTTTCCTTCCTCTTTTCTTTGTCACGTCCCTTTGGCTGCTAAAGTTACCTGTTGTATTTTTTTCAAAGATTCAGATGCTGCATAGTTTTCAGTTCTCCTACTCTGATAAGATGTCCTGAGTAGTCACTGAAAGCATCTTGCGTTTCACCTCATTGAGTATAAATGTTACGGTTTCTTTCATATCTTTGTCTGCTAGTTTCAACATCTGGATTATTTGGGGGGAAAGACTTGGCCCACTTTCTATTGAAAATATACTCTATTTTCCTAGTTCTTTATATGTCAGGTGATTTTGGATTATGTCTTAGACATCATGATTGGTGAGTTGCAAGGATCCAACTTTGTTATTTTTCTCTTAAGAATTCTGATTCTCTTGTTTTAACAAGTAATGATCTTGGCTTGACTTAAACTGGAAACCAAGTGGTAGCTGAAGACAGAATCCAGATCTTTTGTCTTTATTTTACCTGCTTGAGTCCTTTTCACACATGCGTGGTTCCATGGGCAGTCAGAGAGGTGGGCAAAGAGAATTTTGGAATCGCCTGTATCTTGCCCTTGTAGGATTTCACACTCCTCAGTACTCACAGATTATCCGCTGTCCATTTTCTCTTTTTTCCAGGACAAAAGGCAACTGTAAATTTCTACCATTTCTCTCGCCAACTGGTAACAGTGCCATTGCACTTGGCTCAGGGCTCAGCACCCTGGAAGAGGAACTCACTTTGTACCCCCTCCATCTCAGCGTGCAGTCCCCACCAAAGCCCGTCTGATTCTGTTCTTTCTCCTACGTCCTCAGGTGGCTACTCAAAGAGGGTCCAGATGTTATCACTGTTTCATGTGATGGGGTCAGTCTGGCGGGATCGCCCTGTTTAGTCGCCAGTATCTTCATTTTAATTCAAAGTCACTGAAGTCAAGAAGGTCCAGTGACGTCCTCAGTGCTCCTTATCGGTGCTTGATCAGTGCTCAGCAGCAGAGTGCTGCTTACTGGCACTCTGTTGGCACCAGTAACGTGCTCTTTATTGGGACCTGGCAATACGCTGCTCTTTATCAGCACTTCATCAGCACTCGGTAGTTTTCCTCAGCAGAACCAAACCTAGACCCAGGTCTCCCTCTATCACATGTTTGCTGCTTTACTCTGAAGATTAACTGTATAAAACGATAAAGAGACTCCTTTTCATGGCTTAAGAATTTCTCATCAGTTTCGCAGAGAAGACTGCGAGTGCCTTGGAAGTGGTGTCAGCCTCTTTCTTACACAGGAAGTTACAGAGGAGGAAGGCCAGCTCTCCGTCTTTAATTATAGTAGCTAAGCATTCATTGCTTAATTATTCCTCTATTACAATTTTGAAATAGTGCTTATAAAGTTTTTGTAACAGTCACGGAAGTGGGAGTTGGGGCGATAATTTCACTCTCATGACGGTGGTGGGGGACAGTTCTGCTCAACTGTGTACGTACAGAAATAAAATAAAGCATCCATTGTATGGGCACAGAACCTGGCAGATGTCTACACTTATTGCCGGCAGAGAGACATTTGCCAGGTGACATATTTGTTGTATGGAACTCAATTATTGCTTCTCTGCAGAATGTAGTGATTTAAGATACCTTCTCTATCAATAGGCTTTCGGTGGGAAAATCAGAGAAGACAGTGCCAGTGTGACAGGATAATTTAAGACATTTCCCTGGTCGGCACTTTAAAAAAAAAAAAAAAACTTCCTGAATAGGGAGATGCCAAGAATGTTCACTTCAGCGTAGCCATAGTCACAGAGGGTCCAGGGGCTGCAAGAACACAGTCCTGACTGCAGTAACTGCAATCCTAAAGGTTCATGAACTTCCCTATTCTTCTGTCAGAATCCCATATATATTCACATGTACATACTTGGAGAAGCATGAACCAACCTGGGGAAGGACTTTATTATTGTCTTAGATAATCATTGCTCTCATTCTTGACAGTGCTTTTGCAATATTAATTACATGTTAAAAATACGGATGTTACCCCTGGTGTATTAATATTTATCAATCGCTTTACTAAAAAGCCCATCTTCTCGTTTACTTAAATCTATGAACAGTGTGAATTCTGGACTGGTATTTTGCATTTTCTTTTATTGGAAACTAACAGGCACTAGAAATTTGCCAAGAAAACTTCTTAACTATGCAGCTGAAATTTTAAAACAATTTGAAAATGGCAGTACTTTAAACGTCATTACAGCTGTAGAAAGTTTGAGCATATTATTTAAAAGAAATGATCTGATGTTAAATTTGTGTTAAGTTTTTAACGTATTTCAAATTAGTGTAGGGGTAGGAAGCCAGGAGTTACAAAAAACATTAGAATGTATTATAAATAGGTACATATTAATATACCTGCTTTATCTGAGAATGTCCAACCAGTTTCAGAGACACTTGATTCAGGAAGTACTTAATACCATCAAAATCATGAGCATTATGCCTCTGGGGGGGGTAAAGCCCCACTGGAAATTGTGATGATGGGACTTTCAGAGTCGATGAGTAAGTTGAGATAAAACATGTGGCGTTTAGTGGCAAGTTGTGAATGTGGATCCCGGTGCCCTCGTCCCCAGCACCACACACAAGCTCTCACCTGGGCACGTGCGCACCTGCCCCTTCCGGTATTGGCTGTCAGTTCTTCATGTAAACGTGGATCAGTGTAGTACATCCGTAATTAAGATAAGCCAGAGAGAATGTATTACTTTTTAAAAAGAACTATAAATACTAATTTTATAGTAGAGATAAAATTATTTTTTAAGGAGGAGATATAAAATAAAAAAACAATTTATAGATGGAAAAAATAGACAAAGCAAGAAACATGATGGATTTTAACACAAAATAGCAATAATCACATTCAATCCGAACTTTTCAAATACCCTAATTATAAGACAGAGCTTAGCAGATTGGATAGAAAATAAGACCAAAATCTGTGAGATTTACAGGAAAATTACTATAATGACATAGGTAAATTAAAAATAAATAGATAAAGGATAGAAAACATATATTATGCAAAAATTAGCCAAAAGAAACCTGTACTGCTTACAGCAATCAGACAAATATAATTTATAACAAGGAATGTAAGGAATATTTTGAGAGATAAGGGTGGACATTATATTGTGGACAAAGGCGTCTGGTCAGTTCTCCAAGAAAATATAGCCATTCTAAGTGTGTATTCACCTATCAGCAGAGCTTCTAATACATGAGCAAAAACTGTTATAAGGGAAAGGCAAAATAAAGACATTCTGATTTTTTTCAAAGTTGCTAACAGCCTTCTCTCAGTAATTGACAGAATTGAAAAGTGGAAAATCAGTAAAAGGATTAAAAAAGTCTGATGCACACTATTAATAACATGGTCGACTTAACATTCGGTGAACAGTCAGCAACTCAAGATCAATAAATGTCAAAGAATAGAAATCTTATGAAGAATATTCTCAGATAATAACAGAATTAAATTGGAAATTAATGAGTGAAAGATACCTGGAAACCCCGCCACCAAAATATGGAACATTTCCCAAACATTGGGAAATCAAGCAACCTACTTTATTTCCAAGGGGAGTATGAAATAGTTTAAACTGAATGAAAATGAAAATGCAACATCCAGAGTTTGATAGAATGCTGCTAAAACCGTCAGTGGAGGAAAATTTATAGCATTAAATGCTTATTTTATGGAAAGAACATTCTCCAACAAGCAATCTAAGCTTGCACTTAAGACACACACGCACGTGCCCACACAGTGACACACACAGGAAAAGCTTAGGAAATTAAATCCAGAGTAATTAGAGGGAAGTAAACAATAAGGTTAACAGTTCTAAAAAAAGAGAAGAAAAAAATTTAAGCAGAAAATCAAAGAAATAAAACTGAAAGTTTTTTTAAGAACAATAAAAATGATAGATTTCTAAGCATACTGACCAGAAATAAAGGAAGAAGACACAAACCAGCAAGATCAGGAACAAAGAGGGGTGGGGAGACGCTTCTCCGGGCGGGAGAGGGGGACAGGTGGTCCAGCTCCGGAGAGGGAAGGGAGGAGCAGAGTGCTGAGTGAGCAGGTGCGGAGAGCCAGGAGTGAGTGTGCTGAGCCGCCTGGAGGCCTTGGAGAATCCCTGGGGGTCATGGGAAGACTGTTCCCCACCCTCTTCCCCCAGAACCATTTCGTGGGGAAGAAAGCAGAAACTCACCTGTGTTTTGAGTTCGTAGAGGTGAGAATCCCGAGAGAGAGCAAGGGCGGAAGTCAGATGCCTCGTGGTTGATGTTGGGGCTGGTAGGGGGGCGGTTGCAGGACCACTGAGAGATGAGAACCCAGTGTCGGGCACAGACACGTCCCTGGGAGGAAGCCCAGAGAGCAGGGTGCACCGGCCGTGCCAGGCATGAGGGGGAAGCAGCAAGGCTCAGATTTCACACCCACGACCCCACAGAGTTTGGCCTGTGTCCTCCAAGTGACTGCTTTACATTTTGAACTATTTTTTTTTTAATTCTGATGACTTCAAAGGATGCGATCTGTGTATGTGCAACTGCCAAAATACAGCAGTGTAATAAAGTGTAGGACCCTTGTGTGCAGTAGACTTGGGGAAAGGCTGACTTCTGGCGAGTTGTGCTCCGAGTTGCTGCTGAAAGTCAGCCCCGACTTTGGGAGCTCCATTTCGTCGTTTTGTGTTACTGCAGAGTATACTTCAGTCTTCTGTCAAGGACATAAGGTGTCTGCCCTTTCTCTGTCTTCTGGATTTACAAAGGAGAACACGCCTGGCTTTCAGGCTGAAGTCCGTATATGTGGGATAGACAGGGAGATGTTAGTATTAAGTCAGCTTTTCAAGTGCATCTTGAGGAAGAAGCACCGAAGGTGAACTCCGTGCGGCGCTGGTTGTAGCTGACACGTCCGGAGCATTCTTTCCTAAGTGCCTGTCGGATCATGTATGTTACACACGCAGGCAGCTCACGCGAGCCTCCTTGCAAAATACCGAGCTGGGCTTGGTCACAACTAAATATACAGTAACCTCCAACAAGCCCTCAGTTTTGTAGTCCCTGGTAATGCAGCTCCTAACACCGACTGGCTCTGTCTGTGCCTGTGGCGTTCGTCTGCTGATTGAAAACAAAACAGGGCTTCGGGGGAGAGTCCCCCGGGGCTGCACGCCCGCTCGCAGTCACTGTCTCCCCTCGCTGGCTTCCTGCTCCTCGCTCGGCTCGGCCCCAGTCACCGGGGAGGGGTGGGCGCGCACACCCATTCGGACTAGGTATTCACCTCCGCATTTGGCTTCTGGAAAAGAAGCAGCGATTTGCCAGCACAGAACTTCAGAGCAGTGACGGTTCTGCGGAGCTCCTTCAGGAGGAAGTAAGCTGCTTCATTCTTAGGATTCAGCAGTCGGCCTCACTTACAGTTCATCCACCCCGGGAGCTGGGTCATTGCCTCACAAAATAGGGAGAAGTTCTGTCATCGCGTGGTGAGAAACGGCACTTACCGCCCCTTTTGGCTTCGTTTTATTCCATGACTCCTAGGCTTACCTCTCTCTTCCAAAAAAAAGTCAGTTCAGTCTTGATCAGCATGCAAATAATATGACCCAGAGTACGTCTGCTATTCCACGTGTTACCATGCAATATGGTTTTAAGTACGTGATACAGGAGATGGCTAATCAGGTTAATTGAGACACAGAACACTGGAGATCTCAAGCTTTCAGAGTGTATGAAGGAAACACAATTCTGATTAACACCGGATACGTATCACAGCTGTGTTCCCTTCCAATTTGTGAGCAAGCCCATGAATGGAGTCCTTCTTTTCATGTAAACAAGGACCCTGGGGCCAGACAGCAAGCACTCTGGTGTCCTGGCCCGGCCGTCTGTACGGGAGCCCGTGAGCACGCTGTCAGGACAGGACGGGCCCTGTGGTGGCACCGGGAGCTCACAGCACTGCAGCAGAACGCACGTCTCGCCCCGGCTGGTGGACCTTGAAGTACCTGCCGGCAGAACCCCCAGACCTTCTCGTGCCATCCTGGTGGTTGCAGTTTGAGGAGATAAACAGTTCAGCGTCTTGGTCCACGGCCTCAGCATCCTCCAGGGGCTGATCACCTTCAGGGCTGGGCCGTGTGCTGCTCGCACAGCCCTCTGCTGGGTTCTGCAGGGTGCACACGGGCCCAGAACTGTTGCATTTTGAAATTTTCCAGGCGTGCAAACAGGGTGAACACTATTGTAATAAACAACCGGGTAACTGCTCCCCGTATCTTAGCAAATACTATTATTTTGTCATACGAGCTTTAGATTTTAAAATAATAAAAAATGTAACAGATATGTCTGTGGTTTTCTCCCATGTCCTCTTTTTCTCTTTTCTTCCTATCTTGAACTCTGGTTATTATTCCTATGGATATTTTAAAATAATGTACTTACACACACAGCCATAGTGCCTGCGTGACTGATTTTAGAATATGCAATACATGATATATTCATGTATCCTTCTTGCTCTGGACTGCATGTGTTCCTCTGTCCTTAAAACTCATATGTTGAAGCCCAAAAGCCCGATGAGCGGGGCCTTTGTGCAGTAATGAGGTTGGGATGAGGTCATGATGTCAGTCTCCTGAGTCGGTCCACCGCCCTCACTGGCCGGCATTTCCCAGTGCAGCCCCCTCTTCATTCTGCCCTCAGTGGGCAGCCAGCCTCAGCCTCTAGCCCGTCAGCCATTTGGGAATCTGAATCCACGTCCAGACTTGGCCTTTCAGGCTTCATGGGAAGCTGGCCGCTGGCCGTGCCCGCACAAGGGTCCCCCTGAGGTCAGCGCTCAGTTGGGTTGAGGTGCAAGGGAAGCACCCCGCTTTCCAGCCCCTCCACCCTGTATGTCTGTGCCTGCTGCTTCATCCGCATCCAGTGAATAGTTATTTATTTTCTAAAACCTCGTGATCGCCAGTATTTTTCTTAGAAAAGTGGCAGCAGAGGGAAAGGGCCCACAGATATTTAGAAGCTGAAGGTGCATGGGAACAGCGGCGTTTCTCTTGCTTTTATTAAAATGGATTCATCACAGAACAGGACTCCCCAAGTGCTCAAGATGTATGTTTCTACAGACTGCAAATACCACCATTAGCCATAATACAAATTTTTCAACTGAAGCATTAAAAAATACCTTTTCCTCTGGCTAGGAATACATTGTTCAAATCTCCTTACATGTAAATGGACACCTGATTTACTTCTTCCTGTAACATTCCTTTCTGACAACTGTTGGGATAAAATAATTTAAAGTTATATCCGTCAGTGTAAATTTAGCCAGTGGCTGTTTCCGGCCAGTTTTGGTTTTAAGTTGTGCTGTGGCTTACTAAATCAGGCTTGGCATTCTTAGACTGCCGCCTTTATGAAGACTCCTCTGTTTGTTAGATTTATCACAAGCAGATGAGGCAGAAGTGAGTTAGCAATTCAAGCAGAGCGTATCTGCTAAGCAGCTGGGTATTGAGCAAGCAGAGCCTTCAGTGAGGAGCGATTTCCCTCCTCGTTCAACTGCTCCTGGCTGGTGCACAGTGCGTCCTAAAGCTGTCGGCGCGGAGCTGTGGCTGCGTTTGGTGCGCTGGTCAAATGGAGAATGGGAGCAAACGCTTATGAAATACAGAAACCTTCTTCTGCAAAGTTCTGCTAATTTTCTAACTCGGCCAACAGTACTCTTTCATTCCTAAATATACTTGGTAGCTTTTATCATGAATAGATGAGATTATTTGCATTCGTTTATCAGTTTTATCTAAAAAGATGATTGTAGAATGCTTGAGGGCTGGGGAGCTGTATTATTTCCAAGTCAAAACATTTCCCTACAGAAATCTCAGTGCACTCACATTACAGTAACATTGGCTTCTGACAGGAGCAGGGGAGGGGATTACAAAAATGGAGAAACTAGATCTTTTTGGGCAAAAGAAGCCCATTGCATTTAAACAGAATCTCTCTCTCTCTCTCTCTCTCCCCCTCTAGTCACTTTGCTTCAACCCCTGGCTTCTTTGAGCAGTTTAGTTTTGAGGTAATTTAGTATCCTTATGTCGACTGAAATAAATGCGCAGCCTAAAAGTTAAGAGTTATGTTTTATTTGGCGGGAGGACTCGAGCCGGGATGACAGCCTCTCAGATCGCTCTGAGGGACTGCTCCCACCAAATAAAACATGACTCTTAACTTTTAGGCTGCGCATTTATTTCAGTCGACAGTTTTGGCGACCATGAAGGGGCTGCTCCGGAGAGGCAGGTGAGGAGCTAGGATACATGGGAGCTTTACAACAAAGACCAGGTAGTTGGAACAATAAAAGATTATTTGTTATCTAAAGAAAACCGGGCATCTCAAGTTAAAAAATTTAGTGCTTTTCTATGTATGGGAGGGAGCAAACATTTGGGCTCACTGAATTCATTCCTTTGACAAGCACATAGCTGTCTAGGGCCAGTGTCCTGTCCTTTCTTATTCTAAGTCCGCTCAGAGGGCACCACTGTGAGTGGCTGCAGAGGCTGGGCTGCAGGCCCGTCCCCACTAGGGGGTGGCAGCAGCCGCTGGTGACTTGGTTTCAGCATTCTTTGTTTACTGATATGTTTGCAGTATTTTCACTCACACGGCAGTATTTTCGTTCACATTTATAAAATACTAATTCCTCTATTGCAAATAAAAGTTAAACTCAGTTGAGCAAATCCACCCTCATATGTGCTGATTAACCTTCTAGACATTCAAAATGCAATGCTGCATGAGAGGTTTTCGTATTTATAAATATTCTGTAGTACCGGAGTCCCCCTTTATCCATGGTTTCAGTTAGTTACTCAGGGTCAACCACGGTTAGAAAACATTAAATAGAAAATTCCAGAAATAAGCAACTTGTAAGTTTTAACTTGTGCACCATCTGAGCGTCATGATGAAATCTCGCGCTGTCCGCCCGGGCTGTGAAGCACCCCTTCTCCAGCCTGTGCCACCTGCCAGTCACTGAGTAGCCGCTTGATCGTCAGACGACGGTCCTGGTGTCACAGTGCTGTGTTCACGTGACCCTTATTTTGCTTACTAATGGCCCCAAAGCCCGAGAGGAGGGAAGCTGGGGGCTCCGATCGTCTCTTACTCTGCCTGAGACATACGTGACCCCTGCCACAGGGAGTTTGCACAGAAAACACTGCATGTGGGCTTCAGAAGCACCTGCCGCTTCAGGCATCCGCTGGGGGTCTTGGAACATATCCCCCGTGGATGAGGGGGACAGCTGTGTGCCAGGAAAGCTGGACATGCACATACCCAACTGTGACACAGACGAACAGCGTTACTCTGGAGTCTGAGCAAAGTGCAACAGAGGACGGAGGACGAGTTGGAGACCCGGGTATTTCCTGCAGCTTAATTCCTGGAATAAGTTCTTTGCTATAAATAAAATGCGAAGGCCTGTGTGGAAGGCGGCACAGAGAAATCGGTAACCAGTGCGTGCTTTATCTGCCAACCTCTGGGCACTCGTTAGTGGCCACTTGTAAAACTGCTATGGTGCTAATAAGGTAGAGTCAAGAGTAACAGCAAAAGAAGCTTGTCGTGGAGGGGAACTCGCAGCAGGGAAGGGGGACAGTTCATCCCCTTCGGGCAGTTTTGACCAGTATTTGCTAACATCTGTGGCCCTGTTGGTGCTCAGGCCGTCTGAGTCGAAACTGTCTCAGTTCCTCCCACCTAAGCAGCCCAGCAGGTAAGAAAAACACAGTAGGTCTTGGGGAGGCGGGAAGACGGGAAGGCAGCGTCAGGACGTGGACAGCTCCTCACTGCCCGCGGGAGGGGGGATCGCAGGATGTGTTTGTCTGCAGGTCAGACCTGGGAAAGGAGCCCCGTGGCCGCTGGCTCTGCAGGCAGCTCTTAAAACAAAATGCTCTTAGATATGCACGTGGGAAGGAAGCCGAAGGTGCCCTTGTGAGGGGACGCTCTCCGGGTGACGTAAACCGCCGCGGACGTGCTTTCATCACAATTCCAGAGTAAGCATCGCACAGCGTGTGGACAGACAGGCGTGTGAAGACCAGGGGACTCCCGTGTGCAGACGCTGATGTCACCAAAGTGGAACCAGGGAGACGGGGCGTTCGAGTTTCCCTCACAAGGGACTGAGGACCCAAACCCTACCAGCTTCACTTGAAACCTTAAAATCCTAATATGCCGGCCTGCCTTTTTTTAAAGATAAGCAAATGTAAAGTGGAGTCTCTCAAATGAGACCCCAGAATCACAAATGACAATCCAAGTCTTGGTCAGCTTACTGCCAACTGCCTCCAAGACTTGGCTGTAGGAGGCAGTTTCATTTCTAAAGTGTGTTCACGCCCTGAGATTACAGAGGAGATGCAGTCTGTTTTAGATCTGCCTGTCTAGCTGTGCAACTTGTTCCTTTGCTTTGATTTTGAGGTCCATGAAATACCTCAATTACAATGCAGAAGGATTTATTGTTCTGTGGTAATATATTCAACTGGGGAAAATCAATTTCGGCATATGCAGAATGCAAGCCGGTCTTTCTCATAAAGATGTGAGAATTATAGCATCTGTGATAGAGGCAGTTTTTCCAAATAACGTTATTAGGTATGCTGCAATTGAGCTTGTCAGCGTTTTTCTGCCGGTGAAGCGTACCGTAATTAACTGCATAACTCTTCCCCGCGTCCCCTAAATTACCGCTAAGCGTTCTTTCCAGCTATCTCCCTGGAAAACATTGTGACTGGAATCGGTGTGGACGGAAGGGCCATTACTCAGCCCAGTTCCCCCCGCAGAGGGTGCAGGAGTCACCATCAGACAGAACCACGCCTCCGGAGCCGTCGGCTGGCCCGCCCCACCCGGGATTTCCATTGACCTCTCCCAGTTTCTAAGGACATGAAAACCAGACAGGGCGATCCATTTCCGAATCGGCCCTTGGCGGACATAGGCAGCGGGATATGATTTACCAGAAGTTATTATATTGAAAAACGTGATTTTTTTGTGTAAATTATTTGAGGCAGACTCTGCGTTCTTTTACCAGACTTCTAATACCCAGATTTTATTCAGTTCAGCATGTGATGTATGGCAGTGTTTGTGAACTTCTCCGAATGCACAAGCCATTTCTTGTAGCAAGTGTGTCCCTGCCTCGTGGGAGGGCCACCCTCACGTCCCTCAGGTGTGGGGTGTTCAAAAGTAAATGATGCTGAGGCCGCCTCCTGCGGGGAGCAGGAGAGGAGGCAGACGGGGGTGGGAAGCGAAGGGAGAAGGGCAGGGAAGGGTTCAGAGCTGACAGGAAGCTTTGAGGGGCTCTCATCTCGACCAAGTAGGATCACTGTCGACTCCCGTGGTCAAGCAAAACCCCCCATCACTACCGCCCTTACCCTGGTGTTCACCGAGCCCTGCCGTCCGTGCAGCGTGCAGTGATGCCTTACTGAGCTCAGAAATTCAAACGATGAGCTGAAAACACCATGCAAATGAGGGAGGTGAATGAGAAGATCAAGGGACCTTCTGAAGTATTTATTACTAAGTTTCTATACTGTTATCAGGAAACACCTTAAAAATGTTCTCTTCTATGAGGCTGATTTTTTTTGCCTTTTTAAGAACAATTTTTTCTCTATAAATAATTGTAGATTCACAGGAAGTTGCAGAGAAACACACAGGGCTGTCCTGAGTGCGTTTTGCCCCCCAGCCTCTAGTGCTGACGTCCGGCAGGGCTGCTGGGCAGGAAGCAGCATGAGACCGCACACGGGAGCTCATGCGGGCTCCAGCCTCACACAGGCACTCCCGGGGTGGGGGTGCGTGTGGACGCGTGTGTGTGTGTGCACGTATGCGTGTCTAGGATACAGAAAGTGTGAGAGAGGGCAGAGGAAAAAGTGTCCAGGCCTTCACATGAAATACGATGTTAGCTGTAGGTTTTTGTAGATTCTCTTTATCAAGTTGAGGAAGTCCCTCTCTACCTGTCAGGGACTTTTTAAAATCATGAATGAGTGTTGAATTTTGTCAAATACCTTTCTATTTCAAATGCTATGATCATACGCCTTTTTTAGATGGTTGATACGTGAATTGCATAGACTGATTTTCAAATACGGAAGCATCAGCGTGCCGGGAATAAATCCCCCACAGCTAAGTTTGGTAAGACTCAGCTCAGCTTGCAGAGGGTTTCCAGCTAACGTCATGAGAGCTACTGGTCTGTTGTTTGTTTGTTTGTTTGTTTCTTTCTTTCTTTCTCTCTCTCTCTCTTTCTTTTTTCTTTCTCCCTCTCTCTCTCTCTCTCTCTCTCTTTCTTTTTTCTTTGAAGGGCCCTTAGGTTTTGTTTCAGGGCAATGTTGGTTTCTTAAGACGTGTTGGGGATTATCCATCTGTCCCTCTCCCATTTCTAGAAGAAACTGTGTGAAATCACTGTCAGTTCTTCTTGTCTGCGGGTTTGGTGATTTCCTCCAGTAGAATCGTCGAGCTTGGACTTCCCTGCCAGCCGTCGTGCCTTCCTGGTGGACCACACAGCACTGCACACTCAGGTCTAGCGCTGAACACAAGTGCAGGAACATGTTGGGATTTGTTTACCAAAAAACAGCCTTATGAGCATTTTTTAAAAAGGTAAACATGTAGATTTGGGTTTGACATCTCGTGAAGGCATGTGACATTCCAGTTAGAGAAGGTGAGGCTGTCGGTTTGCTAGACTCCAGCAAACAAAAGTTTGCACAATAGGGGTGTTAACAGATGTGAGTAGAGAAATTAAACCCTGAAATCTTACATTTTCAAAGAACTGTGAATTTGGCAATACTGTAAAAAACATAAGATGGGAGCTACTGTAAAGCAGCTCTGATGACAGAAGTCAGCTTCTTTAGGAAAGACTGATGAAGACCGCGCCCCAGTCTTCCTTCTGTGGGAATCTTTTTGATTTTCACTCTAACAGCAAGCATATCATTTAAATAGAGAATAGCTGTGCTCTATACGTCCGGGCCTGATTCCTGTGAATCAGGTGGCTTTCGCTTGACGTCTGGAGACTTCTGCGTTGTGTTACGAGGGTTTGGCTCATGTTTAAACCTCCTCAGCTGGCTTCTGCAGCGCCATCTAGCTGGAGACTAGGGGGCGCTGCCTCGTTACTGACAAGGGGGTGGACGTCTGGGCTCCCCACCCGGCCTCCCTTGACACTAATGTGGGGGGGTCCTTCTGAGTAAGGTTGTGGGGCCCTCTGACTGGCAGGCAGGTGCCTCAGAACTGCGCCCCTGTGCCCTACAGGGACCCCCAGGGGCTTCGTGTCCCTCAGGAGGGTGGTACATGAGGGTGGCTTGGCTTTTTCTGGGACGGGTGGGGTCGGGGGTTGCAGGGCACCATTCTTCTGTGGTGGTTGGCTGGAGTGTGGAGGTTAGGGTGTAAAAGTCCTGCCGGGCCTCCCTCCCCATTTCCGAGACCAGCTTCCTGCTGGGACTGCTTGTATTCACTTCCGTTTCTTCAGCTCTGGTTTGGGATTAAACAGCACAAAAAAGGCCCAGGAAACTTACCACGACGTCATTCCTTGGGTCCCGGGGTCACTGACTGGTACCTTCCAGAGTCTCCTGACATTTGCTTCTTACTAAAAACCCATGGCTGTGCTTAGAGCGAGGAGCAGGAAGAGGTGCTCCTGCTCAGCCCCCCTCGCAGCAGAAGTCGGGAGAGGAGATGGGAAGGGCGTGAGACCCACACCCAGCTCCACTCGAGGCAGGAGCACTGGCGTCTGCACCATTTTCCGACAGTTTTAAATTGCTGATCAAATTCTCACAGCTCAGCCCAGAATTAATTAGTGCGTGCCTAGGGAATGCAAACTAATGTAAATATTAGCTTGATAAAAGGTAATTAGTAAGGCAAACTTAGCAGCAAAACAAAATGGATTCATTTCAAATGCAAATAGGGATGATTTCAGGATTATAAACTCTTTGGGGTTAGAGGAATAGTCAGAAAATGAACGTTTCCTCTAAATTCGCAATTGCCATTGTTTTTCAATATTTACTCTGTTAGATGTGGTTAAAGGGAAAACCTAAAAAGGTTACTAATTCTAATAAATTTTAAAAAGCTTTGATGTAGAGAGTGAGCCAGGCTCGGTGGCAGGGGGCCTGGGCGGCGGCCGTGCAGAGGGGATCCGGTGCGGGAAGCCCCGTCGGGGAGGATGGAGACTGGCTCCCGTCTCAACCCTTCGCTCCAAACAAGCAACCGCATCCACGGAGCGTATTGTGTTGGCAGATACTGCAGGACTGTCAGGACTCAGTAAGAAAAAAACTCGATTCTCTGGCCTTCCAAGGAGGGAGGGAAGGCCTGTAGTGAAACACAGCCAGCCGTTTTCTCCTCAGGATGAAGGAAGCACAGCAGTGGGAAGGAGTGCAGTGCAGTCTTCACTGGAAACGCGGAGAATCCGCCCAGACTTAGGAACCGTTGCAGCGCACGGTAGAGGCTTCAAGGCCTTCACTGCACGGTGACCCGGGGCCTTCGCGCAGACCCTGCGGCCGCCGCGTGGAAGGGGTGCTTTGTGATCTGCGCTCACGCGTAAGCATCGCAGTCTCTTCCGCTGGTTTTACAGGCCTGGCGGGCACCGGGATCCCGTGTCGGTGGGTTTGTCTGACGCCCGCCCAGCGTCCCAGAGGGCTTGATCCACGGCTGCCTGCGGGTGTCCGCGCTGCACAGCTGTGTTCCAGAGAAGCGAACGTGTGACCTGGCCATCCTCAAAACCGCACGTTTGCTTAAATTACCTTTTCCAATAGCTGCAGGTTACCTGTCCAGTTCTGCCAAGAACGTGACAAGGGAAATTAATGAAATGTTACTTTGACAGAGACCACAGAAGCCATTTGGTAAAATTTTTTAACTAATCATAGATTGCAAGTGAAATATTCCTGACAAACATATTTTGTCCCAAAAAATTGCCCCCTTCCAGGTGGCTGTGCAGACCGCCCGTCTGTACCCCACGCCCGCTTCCTATTTGAGTTCAAGACCACTAGCATTTCTTCGCCTGTCCAGCACTTGTCAGAACCGCTGAATTCTACAACGGGAAAGGAATTAAGTAATTTTGTTCAGATCTGTTTTTCTTTTTTTAAAAGAGGATGAAGTCTCAGGACAAAGCCAAAAACGTGCCCTTGCTGGGACAGCGGGCAGAGGAACCAGAACTGTGACCTGGCCCCCCGAGTCCCAGAAGCTGTGACGCTGAACAAAGGTGCAGCGCCCTCCGCACACCCCTGCCCGGGGCCACGGCCGCTGCACGGCCCTGGGTTTACAGCTGCCTCCCTCACGAGCTGCCCGTGCGGCCCTGGTCCAGTCTTGTGACTGTCCTAGAAACCGGTGACACGCCTTCTCGTGTCCCCTCCAATGAGGACGTTTCATAACTTGATGAGCAGCTGTAACTCAAATGTTGTGATGTCTGAACTGAACAGCGAAAGGCAAATAAATCAACCCTCCCATGTGGTGAGCACTCAGGCTGGTCTATTAAATATTTCAGCTTTCCACGTTCCTGTGTCCTGGTGTTAAACAGAAGAAGGTCGCTTTCCTGGTGTATATATTTTGGTTATTGAGCGTTCTCATGTTCAGCAAGCTTGGGAGATTTCACCCTTGCTTTTTTTCACGCATCGCTGCAGAGATAAGACTTCACGAGCAATGTTGCAAAAGCTGAAGCATCCGTGTTACACTTGGGGAAGGAGCACGCAGGAGCGGCACCTGCCTGACAGGGTGACCTGCCCTGTCATCTCTGTCGTACTAGGTACGAGGTCATGCCCCTGGGCCTCGGGTGGCAGGGATCCAGAGCCCAGAGTGCCTGGATGTGCTGCCGCAGAAGAGGAGGAGGCGGGTCAGAGCCGGGGAGGTTTTGCTGCGCTCACCTCCATCCGTCTCTCCTCTCTCTGGGTGCGTAGAGGATGTGTCTCCCCTGTGGGCCTCGAGTTGGGCCTGACCACGGGACAAGTTTGGACGGATGAGAGGCTTCCAGAAGTCATTACAAAGCTGTCACTGCTGCAGCTGGATCCCCTGCCCTTGCTGGGGGACCCAGATGACAATGTGTCACTGATGGTGCAGAGGAACCACGGCTGGGCCCAGATCAGACGTGGCTCCCGGCTGTCTCCTGGGAGCCGGCTCCTGGGGCCCAGCTGAGCCTTGGTGGCTTGCCGTTGAGGAGACTGGGGTGCGTTCCTCCTCCGAGGTGCCCTTGCCTGTCCCCACTGGCTCACTTATCACCCATAGTCGTCCCCGCTTCTAGCCCCACGGCAGCTGTCTCCAAGGCTTCTCCCTCTGGGCTCCCCCAGACCTGCCAGGAAGCCCTGACTGTGCCCGGGGCCCGCGCCCAGCTTGCGGCTCCCGCCACACGGCATCCTGCTGCCCTGGGGAAATGGCTTTTTCTTCAGCTTTGTGCGCTGCTTTCCGGATCTGTGCGGATTCCATAAAAATACTTAAGGCATTTTCCTTCACCTTCAACTAGATCATCCGACCATGAAGGGTGAAAATCAACATCAACCGATTAGAACCCGAAGTGAAGTGAGTGTGAAGCTGCAGGCAGGGCCTCCACGCCCCAGCACTTGCAGGCCCCTCGGGCCAGGGCCTCTGCACCTCCAGCCTTCACTACAGGATCCGTGACCGGGGGGTGAAGAGGCCGACGTCAGCAAGGTTCCGACAGGCACAAGGCCGTCTGAACACAGAGTGACTCCTCATCAGCGGGTAGGGCGTTCCTCGGGCTCCGCGTCCCAGGGCTGTGCCGGGCAATTGAGAACGCCGTTCACAGAGATGTGTGTACGTCTTGCTGCTGGATGTCGGCTGAAAATAAACAAAGGGAAAACTTTGCTGGTATGTGAAGTGCACTTAAAGTATAAAAAATCTCAACTTTAAAGCACAAAATAGTGATGTTCCAACTGAAATGGAATTGCACTTTACTTGGGGGTAATGCAGGCGTGCTGGGAGTAAGTCCGAGTGTTTGTTTCATTAAGTTTGAGAACCTTTGCTTTAAACTTCCTACACACCAAAGTCAGCATAGAACTTTCCCTGAGGTTAAGTGTGAGTCGGCAGGAAGAGGTCTTCAGGGTAACGTGGTGGTTTTTCCAGCAGGTGAGGGGGCAGATGTGAAGGTGAACTTTTCCTTTGATTTCATTCCCTCTTCTCCCTTTCCACCATCATTCGCTCACGCCGGCGTCCCTCTCTTAGAGTGTGTGTTTTTTAGTGAAACCTTTGAGCCTTTAAACGCTCGAATGTCGTAGACTGAAGTCTACTGCACAGGCCGTGTACGGGGAGTCACAGGCCGTGTGAGTCACACCAACGTCCGTGCCGGCATCTCCATGTCGTGAGCATTGTTCATAGCTCGTTGTTTTTTTTTTGTCCTGTTCACACTGGTTTGCGTCTTTTGTTTTGTTTCTTGCTTGTATTCTTCTGCTTCATTTATTTCACACTTTGAATTATCAATTCTATAAAAGACATTACTTAACAGCAGATCTTCGAGCTGATCTAAATGGCATTAGGTTAATATACGTGGAATGCCGTTTAATGGAGATTGTTGTAAACAGGTGTGTACATCGATATGCACATATTATTAAAAAGTGCAGAAACATGAATGTGGAATATCTCGTAAAATGGGGCTGTGAGTGATATAAATGTACTTCTTTATCTTTTTATATTATCCAATTTTCCTAAAACATTCAATACAAACAATAGTGTTTATAATCAGAATTGGTTTTTCATATGTAGAGTATATGCACAGACACAGCCCATGGGCCTTCTGTTCCCAGGCGTTACCAGTGTTTTCTGGAAGGCCGACCACTGTCCAGGTCAGGAGCCCTCTGTTCTTTGGAATGGATGGGACCACCCTGCCACGGCCAGTAACCCTGGCAGCCCCTGGCCTGACCACCCGTGTGACAGGTGGCCCTTCTCCCCGTGGTGGCCACACCTCCTGACCTGTGGCCTTCAAGGGCATCGTGGAGGAGGAGAGAGGGCGGAGGCACCACCACCCTCCCGTCCCTGCCTCTGCTGTGCCCCGTGTGGTGCCTGCCCCAGTCCCACCGCTCATCTCCCAGACCACGGCCCCCTGCACTTCTGCACGTTTGCTTTTAAACAGTGCATAGAGTGACTTTTGTAAAGGCAAACTTCGCACCCCGTCTTCCCAATGGCTTCTTCCCCTTGCCTTCCCAAACCTCCACCAGGTCTCCGTGCGTCCTGCTCCAATCTCTGCCTTATTGCGATTACAGGATGTGTGCGTGCGCGCGTGTGTGTGTACGCATGCGTGTGCGTGCGTGTGTGTCGGGAGGCGGGGGCTCTCGGAAGCAAAGAGATGACATCTTGCCTTTGGGTAGGTTACAACCATTCCCTGTGCCTGTAATAATTATTATTTAAAGAAAATTCTAATTTCTTTCCATTAACACTAATCACATCTTCTGTGGATTCGCCCATCTAATTTACTAGATGAATTTAACACTCCCCTGTTCTGAACTGTACACTGTTTTGAAATTAACTTTTAAACTTATTTTTGCCTACTTCAATAAGTTGCTTTTATTGTTTGTTAGTTTATCCAACTTTTAAGGATGAAAAGAACATTAAAAGTGATGGAATCACCGTCACATTCTTTTATTTTATCCTCCTTTTATTTTCTTCTTTCAGATTAAGAAACTGAGCCCCAGAGGTGAAATGAATTCCCAGATCCACACCCGGCGTACAACTGGGTGGGAGACTTAAGCCCCAGCTAAACACATCGAGATGAGGAACAGAGATACACACTGAAAGGACAGCCGACACCCGACTGGGACAGGCGCTGCCTCTTCCCTCCTGTCAGGCTGGTGAGTGGATTGTGCTTTGCACTTAGAACAGAGAATAGTAGACTTTCCTCTCCGGCACCTGGAATTCAAGGGAAAGTTGGGAAGAGGCTTTGTTGTATCTGAAGTTGTAGCCAGTTTCCTTTGCTTTTTGGAGATGTTTTTCTAGGCACAGAGAGAAGAACACTTTGTGAAATCGTTACTTACCCTTGTCACACATAGCCTGGCATTTATTGTTATCAAGCTCAAAACACAAGTGGGTTTTGAAGGTTTTCCATCAGTGGTGTTACAGTCACACGCACAGCAATTATGAAATGATTGGCAGTTGCTACGCCTTCTCAGTCTGATAACTTGCTGAATTTGGGGGGGAAATGCCTGTTTCTATAGTGTTGCAGAACCTAAGAAACACAGAAAAGAGATTTACAAAAATAGGGAATTCTAAAATAGATGAAGAAAGTCAGTTGTGTCACACAATTTTACAGAGAGAAAATGTATCAAGAATACATTTTTCCCTCAACTATTTTGCTTCATTAATCATGGAACTCAACCTTTGTTTTTGAAATCAAATGTTTAATCCACTTATTTATTGTTTTAGAGAAACACTAAATCACTTAACGTATTTATTGCACACAACACGCATGTTCTGAGAGAATCCTCATAAGCTGGCGTGGAAGCAGGCAAAGAAAAGGCTGATGTTGCCTTAATTAGGGGGATGAGACAGTCAAATTAAGACCCTATAGTGATGAATTCTGTTGGCTAAGTAGAGAAGAAAAGGCTGTTTTCAGGAGAAGGTGCGTGTACTACAAGTAATTGTCGACGTGTGAAAACCACAGCGTGTGTTTGAAGTACGGCAGGGAATCTGATAAAGCTTGCATGTCGCCCATGGAGTCTGAGGGGCGGTTTGTAGATCCGACTCGTGACCGCAGTCTGGGCTCTGCGTGTGAGGACCAGGGGTCCGCTCTTCCTCCCGCAGGGCCCGTGGGCTGGAGATGTGTGGCAGTGACAGGCTGAGCCCTGAATCAGGGATGTGACTCCTGACTCCAGGCCTCCGACTGGCCTGAGCAGGAGAGGCTGGAGTCAGAGGGCACCTGTGCTGCAGGCTGAGAGTGGTGCCGTGGGGGGCAGGTGGGGGGTCTGCACGCGCAGCAGGGCGGGGGCTGACGTTACAGGGGCACCATCTGGGAAACTGGGGCAGGCTGTAGACTCACAGAGGAAGGTGACGCTGCCTCCATCCACCAGCCACACGACTGTCCCGGCTGGCTTCCCTCGCAGGATGAGGGAGAGGCAGGTTCCCACGAGGGATGGAGCACATCAGCGGGAAAGGGAAGTGGGGCCGCCTGGTGGTGAGCAGTTGCCCGCCTTCCCCCGAATATCCGGCGTGCAGTTTTCCAGCCTGTGGCTCTGTTACTGTTTCACTTCTCCCTCACGGCCAGCCTTTCAGAAGCATCTTCATTATCTGTCTGACACATGATTTGTCCTCATTAGCTGAAAAAAAAATCGCTGACAATTATAAAGTGTTAGGAAGGATGGTACGAATCCCGCTGCGGTGGCACACTGCAGTCTGCGATCTGGAAAACCGGCCCTCAGGTGACGTGCCCTTCCGTGAGTGCTTAGAATCCGTCCTTTTCAAGTCTTGACTCATTATTTCTCTGGGAACCCCAAACGCGGGCAGAACGAGACATGTCTCCCTCCAGAGGGTGCTTGAACAATCTAATGTATTTGGTGTTTATTAAGAAGTGACTAAAATGAAGTGACTAAAATGAGACCTGGATGTTGCCGTTGCAAACTCCCAAAACTCGTTTGCCCTGGCAGAACTCCTCCTCTGAACCTGGGCTATTTTCATTTGCGTTAATGAAAATCATACGTGTATAATTTATGAATTAATACCACTCGCTTGTGCAGACCTTTTACAGAGTAGCAGAATATCGTAAGTCTGTGTTAGTCTATAGATTAGAGAAATGAAAAACGCCATTTGCTAGAAAATCATGTGCCTTTATTCATTAGTAGATTTAAAATATCCTTTGGAAGCAGAGCGCGTGAAACCATGGCTTCCTTCCACTGAGTCTCACGGGTTCCATCTAATAGTAAAAGGTAACATTTTTAAAGTTTGCAGAGCTGAGTCCTTTGTAATTATTACCTGATTCAAAACTTGTACCAAAACCATGAAGAAAGTATTATTTTTATCCCCACTTTAACTGCTTGTTAGAGAAAGAAACTTTGCCCAGAACCAGTGCTCGGATACAGATTCTCTGATTCCAAATCGCAGCCACTCCTGACATCCCTGGAGGGACTGGGGTGGAAGTGCAGTGACCAAACCAGTGCAGGTGGAGGCCCTGGGGGACGTCAGCCTGACTCACATTCGGCGTCATCATCCAGTGTGAGGTTTGTCGCCGGTGGTGTTGTCTCCACAGCCCGCGTGAGGACTGTGAGCATCAGGGAGGAGGTCCTAGAAGATCCGGGGTGGGTCAGAGCAGGGCAGGCCCAGGAGCAGCCCCGGGCTCCCTGCCCGCGCGCACCCCAGCGGGGCTGCTTCCTCTGTAGACGCACGTCTCAGGACCTTCCCAGTGGCATCTGTGCACCTGGGCTGGGGGGTTTCTGGAGGCGGGTCCTTGGCTTTCACAACAAAAGAACAGTCCTCGCGGTGAACTGACCAGTCGCTGGGACTGCACCTTGTGCGCAAGGTCCCCGGCAGACGGTCGCTGCCTGGCGGCAGAAACTCATTTATCACTTGGCGGGAGCCTCCTCTACAAACAGCAGGTGGGGTTTGCTCCTCACACATTTAGAGATGCTTAAGAAGTGTTTGGGAAGTGCAGGCATGGCCGTAAGAATTCTGTCCCTGACAGGGAACCAGGGAACCCTGGTGACTGGCAGCGGAGACAGAGTTGGCGGGGGTGGGGGGGGGGCCGAGGGAAGACAGGGGAAGTATTTGCCTTCCCTGCCCTGCAGTGGGGCTCCCCTGCCACGCCTGCCCCTCCCGGAGGACTGTGGTGGCCAATCTGGTGCAAACTGGACAGAGCTAAGGGCGGTTTGCTCTCTCTGTCTGAGCTGCACGGACCCCAGGACCCAGGAACAGCAATTAAAATGTGACAGAAAAGGGAGAAACCCTCCTTTATTACACCACATTCAGGGAGAATATTTTCAACCTATTATCCATACTTTTTAGAATTTAATATCTTATTTTTATACTTACCCTGATGGCTGTGAAATAGGACGGTTTCCATACTTTGTCTGCTGCCCTTAATCTGTGCCAGTGGCCAGGTGCTGATCCCGTAATGAGGTCAGGAAGGAGGCCGGCTGAGCCTGGCTTAGGGGGGTTTGCACTCCTGGGGAACTCCCTAGCTCAGAAACCAGCGGGAGAGCTCCCACATCTAGGTCAGCCTCGGGAGCCGGCTCCACCTGTGAGAAGGGGCTGTGGATTCGCCGTCAGCAGCTCGTGGGACAGATTTCATGATGGAGAGGAGGCCCAGGTCTCGGAAATCCGCACTTCCTCGACCCCCTCAGCGGTCAGGCCAGGAAGTCGCACGTCCAGCAGAGGAACACCCTCATTTCCCGACAGCCGTCCTGAAGGGCCTGGCAGACACAGTACCACAAAAGAGGGCCCTCATTACAAGGCGTCTTTCAAGGCCCACTGTCCTTCCCTGAGGACAGTCTGCTGTGTCACGTGAACTGACTCCTCACAGCCTGCAGCAAACCGCACAGGGGCCGTGTGCACACGGGGGAGCCGAGATGCCCAGGGTCAGGCGATTGTCATCACAGGCGATCGTCATCACAGGCGACCTGCCGGACAGGCACGGGCAGTGGTAGGGCGTGTTAAGTAATAAATCTGTGGAGAACCAGAAGCCTGGGACTCTTCCCTCAAGGGTGGCCGGCTTTCTGTTCTGACCTAAATGAACACCATGAAACCCCAAAGTGTTTTGGCGTGGAGGGGAGCTCAGCAGCCGGGCCGTGCGGCTCCCTGTGGGAAGGGAAGGAAGGGCTTGGACTGGACAAACTGGAACCGAAAGCCCCAGATCGTCTTGTTCTACAAGAAGCACCACGTCCTAGTAAATGGATGGACAGTTCTTGCAAATCCTGCTGTAAGGAGCCGCGATTGCCTGTCACCGCACTCCTCCGCGTGTCGGGTTCGCTGCCCTGTGTACTGAACGGTCTTGGGCGGGCACTAAGGCTTATTAAAGAATCCAGGGATGACTGTCAGTTACAATGCAGTGCGGGGAACACAATGACACAGCTGGTGGGTTAGGGTTACGCGAGTGGAAAGCACGGCTCTGACTGCAGTGGCATCAGTTCCTTACAGTTTGTGAAGCACCCGCTGTGCTTCCCTCTGGGAAAAGTTAGTCTCGAGAGGTTAGTAGCCAAGTAAACTTGGATGAGACCTGCGTCTGTCGGAGCATCTCTGTCCCAATTCCTACGTCCACACAGTGCGGTTTCCCACCCCGTGTTGCGTGAGGACTGCAGGACAGCCCGGGAGAAACGTGAGAACCTCCCACGTGCTCTTAATGCCACCACTTCATGGAACAGAGTCTTTGTGTTGTTGGCATTTTCATAGTTTTACTACTAAATGATCCATATTTAGACACGAAAGAGGTGTCTTCTATCCGTGACTGCCAGCACATGAAAGAAGCCGCCACAGAGGGGGGTGTGCCCGTGGCAGCCCGCTCCTGGCGCCGTTTATCACCAAACACACCGGGTCTGACTTCTCTGGGTCCCGCGCCGCTGCCTTGAACGTAGTGAGTACAACCTCCTGCCAGCAGAGTGCTGGTTTACTCTCCTTGAGTGTCCTGTGGATAGCATTGCTTTCTGCGGTTGCTTCGTAACTTGGGCAGTTGAAATTTATGATGGAAATATTAGGTAACTTCCTTCAAACAGGAAGTAACCCAAACATCTTTCTGGCCTGTTTATATGAAACCACAGATTCAATTTTGGCCCGTCTTGATTTGGGAACTCTTCTAAATGAAAACCACTGTAGCCAGTCAGATACTTTCAGAGGTCCCCATGGCCTAACGCAGTGAAGTGCTGTTTCCCGAGTCCGCCTGGCACCCGGCGCACTGGGCTCAGGCCTCAGGGCAAGGCCGTCGCGGAGATGGAGGAAGGAAACACCCAGAACGCGCCGCTCCCTGTGCCCTTGCCCAGCTTTATCCTTCCTCAGAGAACTTCCCACTAACTAAAAGCGTTTTCCTCGCTCATTTATGGCTTGTTACTGGCTCTGCTCCCCACGTGGGCTCCATGAGGACGGGAACATCTTTTGATCACACGGTGTCCCCAGTATCTAGGTCAGTACCTGAACCCCCAGAAAACTCACTAAACGTTTCTTGACTAAATGAATAAATGGAGCCGACGTTCTAAACGAGGACTGAAGTCTGGATGAACAGTCAAGGCTCCGGGTCTGATGGTCCCATCTTAGCTGTCCCCAGCTGGACAGAAAACGCCTTAGAACAGGCTGCCGGATTTGGCGCAGCCCCACCCCTAACGTCAGCCCTGCGTCGCTCACGTGGTACTTGTGTTCCTCCTCCGTCCACAAAGCCCAGGTGTCTCTAGATTTTCTGCCGCCACTCATAGAATTCTGCCTTTCCTTCCTTGAGCAAAGAAACTGGTGTGGATTCTTCCACCTTTGTCGTAGGCTCTCTGCAGCAGGGTTAGAACAGGACGGGGAAGGCATGGGCGTCCCTCCCCTCTGCTCTCTGCTGAGGAAGCAGTGAGGAAACGCTGGCCACGCACTGCCGCCTTGTAATGCGCGGTGTTCCTCACAGACGTCACGAACAGTTTCACTGCTAGGGAAAAACATTCATGAATTTCAGACATGTGATTCAGGCTTAGGGCTGCAAACAGATAAATTTAATAAACTTGTGGTTTAGTTGAAGATTTTCTTGGATTATTCTGATGAAACGCCTTCTCTTCCTACTGCCTGGTCCTGACCTAGACTGAGTGACACAGAGATGCAGGCGTCTGTCTGGGAGCTTGCCCGGCAGCCCTTGATGGGAAGAGAGCAATGACCATCGGGGTGAGGTAAACTCTAGTGGGTCCCTAACTTCAGGTTTTCAGAATCTAGCACGTTTAAAGGTTCAGTAGTTTTTGACAAACTTCAGCAATCCCAAAACTTTCATTTGTAAATTCATTAAATAGTCGCTACATTCATTTCATATGCTGAGCAAAATAAATATGAATAAACATTCTGAAGAGCTAAGAGAAGAAAAACAAACAAAGACAGAAGCAAGTCACATCCCTGAAGAAAGGTAAACAAAACAAAACAAAACGCACCACCGTCTGCATCAGAATCCTCAACGTCTACAGCTCATTTCCGTTTCCAATTCTTTTGAAGGTTTGTTAGGTCAAATGTGTTTCCACTTTTAGGCACATGTTTTATATTTTATCATAATAACTGAGTGCTAAGTGTTTCACTTGCTTCACGGAGATTATCATACGCTTTCCGAAGTGCATGTGAAGGATCAGTGCCACCCACAGTTATTCTCGGTCTTACTCAGGCCCTGAAAATCTCTGCAGAAAACTCTTGTCAAAAACAGTGATTTGCTTTTGCATTTGTTGATGTTTGGCTGAACGCAACTGCAGATGGTGCCACCTTTTGATGGCGGGAGATGAATGCGAGGTCTAGAAAACAAAACCAGCATTTTTCATAAGGGACCGTTTGGGAGCAGATCTGCATTTGAGTAGGTGCTGAACACTTTGGGCACGCTTCACAGCCTGGACGTCTTCTGAGCGGCGGTAGCCTGAGCGAGAAGCTCTGTAAAGCTCATTGATCTCCAAGGAAACATATTTAAAATTGATTCTGGGTTGGAAAATGCTCCAGCTCCTTTCCTGGTCCCACTCTTTATTTTATAATTTTGGAAGGTGTTTAAAAGTTATAAATACTGCAAAGGGTCTTAGTGTTGGAAATACACATTTTTATTCAAATATTTTTCCTGCCTTAGAAGAGATCTAAAACACTGGATAATAAAATTTTTTTAAAATTTTGAAATTCACTCTCAAAACATGAATGCTTGTCTCACCACCTCAGAAATCTTCAGAACCCTGTGTGTTTAATTGCAGTGCTGGTCTCAACACCCTTAAGCTATTCAAAATTCCTTAATCATTGTGTGCGGGCGCTCCCGCGTGCCTTGAAGCTGTTGATACTCAACAAGGTTAAATCACAATAGAGTGTTTTCTCCTCGTCCAGCAGCACCTTAGAGCCATCAGGTATGATTTTGAGTAGCCCCCAAGCTGTATGTAACAATAAAAGATTAAGTAGAAACATTATTTTTGTTTTACTCTCCAGGAGTTTAAAGATTCGACTGAAGTCAATAGGTAAAGAAGACAGCAAGGAGCACTAACTAACACAGCCGTGTCTTCTCTGCAGGGATGAGAGCCAGTTCGTGGTAAGGAGGAAATGAGTTCGTATGAAGTAGGAATAAATTGGAAATGTAAAATGTAGACGTGGATGCACAAAAAGAGAGTCACGTCAATATTTTAAACATGTCTGTCAAAAGGAGGTTTCCATAAGGAAACAGTCACAGTGAAGAAGAATATGCAGAATCTTGGGTCATGACAGTTTGTGCTTGCTTTTCCATTTCAACGCACACTTAGAACGTCCTGTGATGTCTGAGAAGGTGGGTCTTCCTGCTGTCCTGTCAGGATGCCATCAAAGTGGCTCAGAAAACTAAAGTGACACCGCGATCTGGCCAGGGAACAGGCAGACAGCTCCTGTGGGCGTGAGGTCTCCCGCGGGAAGGTGGCCGATACAGCAGGCCCACGCCAGCCCCAGACAGGCGCTTCCTTCTTTGTGGGCGAAGGTGTCCCGGCCCAGCCCACAGCTTTTCTGTAACAGGAGACGGTGCCTACCCACGGTGCCCTCCAGGTGGCGGGGAAACCAGATGGGGCCCTGGACAGCTCAGGCTGCTGTAACACACCACAGACCGGGGGCTCGCAGACGACAGCAGTGACTGCTCACAGTTCTGGAGGCCGGGGGCTCAGGATGCCTGCAGGTGTGGTGTCTGCAGAGGACTGACTTCTCGGCTTATGGACGACGTCTTCTCCTGTGTCCTCACATGGAGGACGGGCTGGAGGCTCTCTGGGGCCTCTGCTGTAAGGGCACTGATCCCATTCATGGGGGCCCCACCCTTGTGACCTCATCACCTCCCGAAGGCCCTCTCCACACACCGTGACATCAGGGGTTAGGACTCCCACACTGACTTGGGGGGACACAAACCTTGAGACCACAGCAGAGGTTTCTTGTGCAGAGGACTCAGATTCTCCTTGATGCGATCGCCCAGGAGTGTGGTGATTTCCCATCCTCAGGCTCAGAGCCCCTGTCTGTTCTCAACTGCTCAGAGCAGGGGGAAGGTTCTGGACAGTAACCCTGGTGCCAGGGACCCAGAACCCTCAGAGGGCACCCCCTCTCCTGGAAAGACTGGCCCCACGTCCTCTTCACTCTGTCACTGGACCAAGAAATGTCTGCTATCGTCTGCACCCCCTGCTTCTCCAGCGTCTTGACTGAATTCCTCTTAGTCATTATTCTTTCCATTTGAAACTATGAAACGGGATGGAACTAAAGGGATTGATAGTAATAAAGTTATCATTTAAAATGTGTTTTTCTTAAATTTTAACTTTTATTTCATTAAAATTGGTAATAAATATACATATTATAAAATTCAAAGGTAACAAAAAATGTGCTGTTACATTTCCTTTCACGTCTGGGCTCCCTGTTCGCCTCTATAAAGTCACATATTGTTACACATTTTTTTTGAATGCAGCTGACGTACACAACTGTTTTTTTAATTGAAGTATAGTTGATTTACATGTTAGCTTCAGGTATAGTTACTAAGTTTCTATGTATCATTAAAGGGTTAATTTTAAAAGTAAGTAGTGATTAATTTTGACAGAGGAATTGTAAGTTTATTTTTTAATTTACACATTGAGAAGAAATGACTGAGCTTCTACAAGGAGGCTCTTAAAACACTGAAAAATAAGGCACATATTCTAACATTGCCTATGTTACTGTGTAAACATGTGTTCATGCATTTTTACATGCACTTCCTATAATTATCCAGGTGAATGTCTAAACAGGAAAGTATTCAAGGATCTCCGTTCAGCCAAAATGCTTGTAACGATTAAGTTTTGTTGGAAGGATCAGTTAAAATACGTGCTGTGTCTTAGATACAAAAAAGTGAAATGGACGGTGCCGAAGGTTTTTAAAAGGCAAAAAAGATTTACTTTTGATTTCTCAACCAGGATTTCCTTGGTCTCTTGAGGACGTCTTGGGTCAGCTGTCTTGTTACCTTCTTCACGGTCAGATCCGTGACAGTCATCTGTATTCAGATTGTCAGGTCATTTTTTATTAAACCCAAAGGCCTTTCCCCGACAGTGGTAAGGGTCAAGCCCCCCTCTTGTGTCTCCAGGATCTAACAGTGTCCCAGGTATGCTCCAGGCTGGGGTTCTCCAGAGTCAGCAAATCTGGTTTAAAACAGGCGCTCTTGTCGCACACAGATACAGTGCAGACAACTGGTGTCCAAATTTTCATACGTGAACTCAGCCAGCCCTCTCTTTGTTGAATTGTCAGGCAGACAGACAGTTGAAATAACCCCAAGGTGCGGCTTTTCTAAGGGGAGTGAAGACAGGACGGGCTGATTACGCCCCAGGTACTTTTCGTGGGCACCCCCACACTAGGCAGAAGGGCTGCAGTCTTTCTCGCTCCCTTGACCTGAGATATTCAGGCTACGATTTCCACGTCACCAACCTGTCTTCCCAGATTGCTGCAAACATCTCCCCACACACCCCAAGTTCCTGTTGTGGGCGCAAGGGACTCCCTCTTCACAATGTTGTCTCCCAGCATAGTTTCTCGCCAGGTTCCCAGAGCCCAGACCCCTCAGGAGAGGAGCTGGAGGTCAGCCCTGGGGCCCTCTGGTCCCACAGACCCTGTTCATCCCCCTTCCAGCCCTCCCGCGCCGTCCCCCTCGCTCCCCTCCTCACTCTGCGCACCTGCCCCCACCGGCCCCCGCGTGGATACCACAGTCCACCAGGGCCACCCACACCCCTGCCCAGGGCAGGGGTCCTGACCTTCCGAGGCCTCTGCCTTGGCTCCTAAGGGGTAAACCATCCCTAAGTTCAACTTGATAAAGGAAACCATAGTGCAGAAATTATGTTTTAGAAGTTCTTTTTTAGGAAAGCACTTGCTAAATTGTTTGAGTGTGGCATTTACATTTTTGAAGCCCTTCATGTAACTTCTATTAAAAATATAAAGAAAATACAAACTTCAAGTCGCTGTCTGCTTGGCTTCATTTGGTCTGTTTTTTGCAAACACCATTAACAACTCTTGGCGACTCTGACGGCACATGTCCAGAGTCAGTTTATAGGGAGTCACGAGCCAGGGTCAGAAGAGGCGTGGGGTGGAGGTCCTGTTGGCGTGGAAGCAGCAGTGGGAAATTTTCCATCATTTCTCTTGTTTAACTCATTGACTCCGTGCAGAGAGGTGGGGGTGCACCCTCCCAAGGTCCTTGCCTGCCTACGGCATCCCCCGCAGGTGCCCACAGGGTTTGTGGTACCTTCTCTCTGTTCATTTCACACCAGCCAGTCCCACTTAGAAAAAAATCTTATGTTAAAACTCAGTAACTTAAAATTCACTCATAAAATATTAACAAGAAACTATCTGAGATGTATTTCAGAAGAACCTCAACTCCTAAGCTGCAGTGAGCACGTCCCTGGGTTCCCGTGCACTGAGCAGTGAGACGTACGAGACAAAGTGGTGAACAAGAAAGTGCTTCATTTGTTATGTAGACGGTGATTATCTTCCCAACAAACACAAAACCAAACCTTAAAAATACTGCCCCCCCACCTCCCCCATGGGCTGTTGTGAGTGACGCGGGCAAACTCACGTGAGCGTCTGGAATCAAGGGGGACCCCACACAACAATGTTCAGGGAATCTTCAGGGGGTTCTTATTTTTATTGTCATCTCTGTGTCTCCATTTGAAACATTCAGACTGCCTGTTGACAAGGAAGACATCTCAAAATTGTCCTGAGCGTGGGTTTTCTGGCCCCGCCCCCGCTCCATCATCGGTCACCGAGACCTGTTCCTGGCCCCCCGCAGGGGAGCTGGCTCCGCGCTGCGGCACCCCACCCCCCGGGAGAGCTGGGGGGGGGGCGTGCTCCTCCTCCGCATCCCAGGCTGGGTAAGTTCTCACTTTTCCAGTGAGCGGCCCTTGAATTAATGGCTTTGTGTGTGTATTTGCCCCAGATTACTTGAGCAGTTAGTCCTCACGTGGCAACAAGGGGTCTACAGGGCTTGGCAGCGTCTTCCTGCCTCAAGGACTCCTTCTCTCCCAGGACGGCAGCGCCCGTCCCGGGCCCTGGTTACCGTTCTCTCTGCTGCCTCTCTGCACGTCCCTCTGCAGTGGTTCCCTTCTCATGTTAGGACCTCGAGCAAGTGAAAACGTGCAGAGAAGCTGCTTCCAAAATGCCTGACCGAAAATCAAGGCTAGATTCTTTTTGTTAGTGTAACTTCCCGTGTACGGTGAAAATTCATCTAGATCATCCCTTCATAATTCTGTCCAAAGCAGCTCAATTTGCTCAGTATGCTCCATCAGTGGGACCCAGCTCTGCAGGTTCTTCACAGGCCGTGAAGGCTTCCCTGAACGCCGTAATTATCGACGGAAAGAAGCACCGTGATTATGAGGCAAGTAATTCTTGCCGCTTAATTCTAAACCTGACATTTTCTAAGCATGGGACCCAGGCCTCAGTTTTCATGCTCTGTAACATGAAAACATTGGCGTGGACGATGTACTGAGTTCTGGCACTGAAGCCCTACAGTTCACTGGAACGTATTTCTAAAAGACAACCAAAAGGAGTTATTTTTCACACATACATACGTCGTATGTAATATAGCAGTTAGATCAGATTAGATCAGATCGATACACTGAAAAATTTGATCTAACTGATTTGTCAGCGATGCATGATTCAAATATTTCACAAAACATAAAATAAGATATTCTGGTGTTGCTTATCTGTATCATTTAATAAGTTACTAGAAGTCACTATTCTGCCATCACTTAAACTATCCATTATAAAAAGACGTGACAGTCCTTTCCCTTGCACAGCTAGATGTGAAGAGGCTCCCAGTGAGCATCCACGCTTTGCTGCTCCCACGAGTAACGGCAGGTCCCATGTCGTCCCCTTGTCCACGGGGCCACCTCCCTGTGGCTGGAAGTCAGCCCGAGACTTGTCATCCTGTAAATCTGACCTCTCAACCTCTGTGCATGTGCTCTCCGTAGGAAATTATTTTTCTCTTGGAAAGCAAGACTTCCCATTAAGAAGAAAATCAATTTTTGAAAATATAAGAAGAAATATGCAAAATGCTTAGTTCACTCATAAGCTCAGAATGTCTGACTTAACAAAATTGGAGCCCCGTGTTAATTTACAAAGCGAAAAGAGCACTTGTACTCAAAGAGGCAAAAATGGGAAAAGCTAGGAGCCTTAGTGTTTCCTAAGAGGCCCAAGAAGGTTCCTGTGATTTCAAACGTCCTGCCTACAGCTTAAAAGTTCCCCTGAATGCATGGTGGTGGGTGGGATCCTTTTGCCAGGCCAGGAATTTTCTCCAGATGCTGTGTTCTCTGCAGACAGCCTCCCGCAGAGAGGGCCCCAGTACCGGCAGGAGCCGGAGACCTGCAACTCTCTCTCCTCGGACGTCCCTCCCACCAGGATGGGAACATGGGAGCTCAGAGTCTGTACAACCTCCCGGCCAAGAGCCCTGCCCCCATCAAAGCCTGTCCTTCCCCCATCACAAGCCTGTCCTTCCCCCATCACAACCCTGTCCTGCCCCCATCACAAGCCTGTCCTTGCCCCTGACCTGAGAGGACTACTGTCCTGCTCCCAGGGCAGCACCGTCACATTTCACCACCTCGCCCATCGACACGCCACCCATCACCCCAAGATGAAAAGCTGACCAGCCTAGACCAGGGCAACACTTTTTCAAAACTAAAAGATTTCTCTTGAAAACACACCCATTAGTGAGCCCTTCTTAATCAGACCCGGTTGGTACCAAGGACAGAACACTCTGCAGTGATAACGTTTGTTTTATAACATAATTGCTGCCTCTATGAAACTTGAGATATTGTATGCATACATATTTATGATCTGCCTTTATAGATTTATATTTTCATTGTACTTTAAAAATTACAGGGTATTAGAAATGCCAATTTATTTCACATAAATGTGTGGTTAAAAAAAAAAGTAAAATCAGAGAAAAGCTGATGGATTCTGTTATTTCATAAACGCCACAGGCCCTGTGAGTTGCTCAGCAAGGCTGAGAGAACGTCTGTGCTTTGGACTTTTTCTTCTTTGGGGAGTAGTGTCTAAGCCGGTGGGGGCCTCTGAGGCCGGCCGTTCCGCAGGAATTCCAGCTTCAGATGTTGAGAGAGGTCTTTCCAGACCCAGCTGTTACTTGGGAAGGTCATCCCTTTGCGTATGACTGTTTATGTATTTTTCTAATTCTCTGCAATTCTGTCTTGCTTCTTCTGAAACAAACTCACTATATATTCCTTTTAGTTCTATAATTCATTTTTTTTTAGCATTTCTTGGTGTCCTTTTTTTTTTTACAAATGAACTCCACACGTTTGTATTCCCACAACAGACTTAATCCATTTTCACTTAAAACATGCATTACAGTCGTGCATCTCGGAAGACTTCTCATCATATTCCCATATTAGACTATCTGTGAGATACTCGTCAGATCTAGTTCACATTAAAAAGAAAAAAAGTTCAGTGATTTGAAATCCACATTGGTACTTTCTTTTGAATTATGAATGACCTTATCAAAAAAGTATCTTATGACATGACTTTGAACATAATTTAGGTCAAGAAAGTAAAAAAGGAAGCTAATGTGTATTGACTGCTTACTAGATCCACGCATGGTCTAATTTAATCCTCCCCATGGTTCTCTTGGTCCCTTAAGAGCCATTAACCTCACTTTACAGTTTTCAGATGAAGAGACGGGTTCTGAGACGAGACCCAGCTTGGCCGGGTGTTGGAATGTTAGTGACTCCAGGTGCTGGTCGCAGCCCAGTGGCCTTTCACCACATCCTGTACCTCGTTCTGCCTGTGAAACATGGAGACTCACTCAGGAAAGAACGGTCAGAAGTTGGGTTTCAGTTCTGTTTCCGTTCACCAGCATATAAAAGATACTTCATTATCTCCTTGAACGCAGCAGTCCAGTCGTGGACACTGATGGGCATTTGTAAGAGAAGTTTATAAGCGTCGTAGACAGTGTGAAGCTGGGGGGCAAAGCAATGATCTGATCGATGAGCTAGAAATGTGGGTTATATACCTGAACTGTGATTATATATATACATATTTAATGTAAGTAGCTTATATACAGTTTCCAAATACCAATAACAACGGCCCAAGATGAGGTGGACCAAATTAGGTGCAGAACATAGACCAAGTACGCAACTGACCAGTAAGGGCGCGCTAGGGTCTCCAGCGTGCTGATGGAGGCCCAGCGCGGCCAAGACTGCGTTAATACGGGTGGATGCTGGTCAGCTTTCAGCTGCACAAAATGAGATACAAAGAAGCTGCACGTGTTCAGAGGAAAATAATCGGGAGGAAACACGGTGAAAAATGCGTGTCTCCTGCTCCTGAGATAACTGTTCTGGGTCTCGATCTTCAGTTCACCTGGATTCACAGGGCTGCGTCTAACGGTGGATGACTTGCAGCGTATTGATCAGAAAATACCTAGTTAATTGTCTCCAGGAAGGATGAGGAACTTAACCCCACGACCTCCCTCTTCTGGTCGACGTGCCGTGTAGCTGTAGTCGTAGTCATCTTGGAGGGGGTGTGGATGGCTTCACGCACGATCTCAAAAGCTGCCCTGTACCTGCCGACCGACGCTCATCTTATCGGACGAAGAGTGTCATCCACACGCCCTTCTGCCTTTCTCCCCCCAGCACCCGCTCACGTTCCAGTAAAAAAAATAACAAAACTCCCTTTATTTCAATCTTGACCACTCTGTTTAACTTCTGTGCTTTATTTTTAATTTTATCACTTTCACTTTTGTGGAAATACAGTTGACACACAGTGTTATGTGAATTTCAGGTGCACTGCACAATCCTTTGACGTTTGTGAAGATCATGAAACGATCACCTTCATAAGTCTAGTAACCATCTGTCCCCATACGAAGGGATTACCGTGCTGCTTCTGCTGTGCACACACCCCCGACTTACCTATTGTGCAGCTGCATTCATCCCCCTCACCTGTGTCTGCCCCGCCCCCACCTGGCAAGCACACATCTGTTCTCTGTATCTTAAGGGTCTGTTTTGATTTTGGTTTGTTTGCTTCGTTTTTTAGGTTCCATATATAGGTGAGTTCATACAGCATTTCTCTTTCTCTGACTTATTTCACTGATCGTAGTACCCTCAAGGGCCATCCATGTTGCAGCGAATGACAAGGTTTTACTCTTCATGGCAGAGCAACATTCCATGGTACATACACACCACATTTTCTTTATCTGTTTGTGTATCGGTGGACATTAGGTTGCTTCCGTGTCTTGGCTGGGAACACGAGGGAGCATGTATCTTTCTGAATTCGTGTTTCTGTCTTCTTCAGGCAGACAGCCGGAGGTGGAACTGCTGGCTCGTGTAGTGGTTCTAGCTTTAATTTTTTGAGGAACTTGTTGCTGCTTTTCATAGTGGCTACACTTATGTTTTAAAACATGTATGTTGTTTCATGTAAACATGATTGAACTATTCATACTTCAACTATTAACTTATCTCTGGGTTTGTCATTTTATGGTTTGCCAAAAGGAGCACAGAAAAGACAACACGCAGTGAAGCGCGGTCTCTCCCACCATTTTACCAGCGTTACTGGTTTAAAAGGCATGTGAAGTGTGTGGTCGCTCTCCCCGTGACGGGAGATGAAAATTTCACCACCCCTCTGCTGCTGCCCCGTGTAGGTCTCCAGTCTCCAGCCCCCGGTGTCCCCACTTCCTAATGATGTGTGTCTTAAGCTTTTGCTGTCAGAGGAGCCGCTTCTCTCATGAGTGGGTTAGCCTGGGCCTGGCGAGGCACAGAGAGACCGCGTGCGGTCACACAGGTGCAGCGCTTCAAACCTGAACTCCCGGGGAGACGGGAGACAGGCCACCGCAGAAGCCACAGGGCTGCGTGAGGCCACTCGGGACCTGGTGCAAAGGCCCAAGAGACTGGGTGAGACTGAGCAGCAGCCTCGAAGCCCTTGAGAGACAGAGAGGAGACCCCAAAGGGGCCGAGAAGGTGCTCAGAGGAGAGTGAGGGGGCCAGAGCGCACAGGTGCCGGCGCGAAGGCGGTGGGGACACTAAGGAGAGACGCGGGACGCGGAGCCCTTCAGAGAGGGCAGAGAGGCCCGGGAGGAGGGGCTCTGAGACGTGCCCAGAGGGCTAGCGCGCGGGGCCAGGCTGTTAATGGTTGTACTTACATGCATTGCTTTCCGTCTGTTGGGATGGTCTGTGGCCGCTCCCGGCCACAAAGGGCCAGCCAGGAGATGCCGCTGGCGATGCCACTGATGGAGAACACAGGGCGGGCACGTTTTACGTAACGGACGGCGTCGGGGGCTGACGTGGTCTCTGTGCAGGCCTGGTCTGACTCTGGACCTCAGTGTGGGAATGCAGAATAAGTGGCTTTGAGCTACAGGACCTGGGGATGCAAGCCAGGGAGACACAGCACACCCAGACGGTGAGGACCCCCTGCTGGCTGTAAATATAATCCTATTTGGTCTCAATGTTCATGTTTTGGGTTTTGTTTTATTTTTTAAGATTTTCTCCAATAGTACATGATAATCTGAACAGAGAAAATGATTGTGCAGTTGACAGATCATTGGACGTTTGCTGTGGTGTCTGGCAGAAGGATGTAGCCACGATGAATCTAAGTATACACTGAGAACACGCTTAGATGATCCGCCCACAGAAGCCAGAAATGGAGGAGGAGGAGGAGAGGAACTAGGGAAAGGTGAGGAATAGAGATGGGAGAAGCTCCAAAGGGTCGAAGCCTTATGAAAGGAAAGAGCAGGTCACATGTGAGCGGCGTGAGAGCAGAGCTGGGGGCAGGGCGCGGTCGGGGAGCGGCTGGGGAGGTGCGCGGGGCGGGGGGGGGTGTCCCAGGGAGGGGCTCCGTGGATGAGCAGCTCCAGTGAGTAAAGGGGCGACGGATGCAGGAGTGTGGGACTCTCACCGTCATGCCCGGTCCCTGCACGACCCTCTAGGACTGTAGAGGAGGTTGGCGTGGAGAGAAGTACCTGCAATTATTCATCATTTTCTGTTAATTCTCTTATAACAGTAACTTGCAGCCATAACAGTACATAAGACTGGAGGCTTAGATACGCCCTTTCCACCTACCACTTCCTTTATTGGTTCCCTAGTTCATTTGTTTCCCAGTCCTTGTGAGACCCTGCTCTGCGTCACATGCCATCTCGTGCTGCGCTGGGAACACGAGAAAAGGCAGATGAAGTGAGAGCCTGCCTCCATCGTGAACGCGTGTGTTCTCCAGTGGAAACACAGGGAAGCCCTAAATGAGTAAGTAAAAATGTATTTTCATGTGTTGGCGAAGTGTTGTAAAATAAAAGTGATGCAGTAGTGTTTTTCAAAGTATTAGGAGTGACCCATTTTGTTTCGTGAAATTGACTCATTGGGTCACAGCTAACATTTTTAGTGAAATGCTACAGTGGATTAGAACGTAACAGGACACGGTGCATTGTGTGCATAAACTTTCCTTTCTCGTGAACCCTCTCCTCTGCACCCACCACTCAGCGGGTGTGTGTGCGTGCGTGCGTGCGCGTGCAGGGTGCCCGTGTTTTGTATGACCCTGGGGTAAAATGACGAGACTGAGGCAGCCGAGCTGGTGCTAAGGAAGGGCTTCCCCCAGGCCAGGAGTCACCTCCTGAAGGAGATGGTCTTAGAGCACAGACCTGAGTCATGAGAAGGACTTAGATTTGTAGATATCTGGGGACTGGAGTCCAGGAAAAGGGGCCAGTGCATGCAGAGCCTGAAGAAGCTCGACGTGTCTGAGGAAGATGAAGGATGGTCCTCGGCTTTGTCTTCCCCAAAGACTCTCATCACCTGCTCCAGCCTCCCCCTGCGCTGGGGGTGCTCGGGGCCCCAAGGAATAAAGAAGCTCTGTACTGGGAGGTGGGTGGCGAGGAGCTGGCTCCCATGACTCTGGATGCACGAGGTCCCACGATCTGCCCTCTGCCGGCTGGAGGCCTGGGAGAGCAGGTGGGGTAACGCCATCCAAGCCCAGAGACCCGAGGACTGGGGGGCTGATGGCGTGCAGCCCGGTCTGGGGGCAGGAGAAGCCGAGGGGAGAAGTCCCAGCTCAGCGCTGAGCTGGGAAAGAGGGCCGTTCAGTGGGCTGGACGAGGCCCCACGGGGGAGGTGGTCTACTGTACTGAGTCCACCGACTCCAGGGTTGACCTTACCCCGAAACACCTCAGACACGCCCAGAAAGGGGGCTCCAGCCTGTCAACCTGACGCATAAAATTAACCATCCCTTGCTCCCTCCACCACGTGGCCCGGCTGGCTCCACACCCCCGAGTCTGCACACACACACACACACACACGGCTTCTTGTTTGCATCAGAGAAAGCAGCATTAGTTCGACCCTCTCATTTTAATTGAATTTAAATACATGTTTAACATTCTTTCTAAAGAAAAGAAAAGTGTCCACAGTCTGAAATTTTCCACTCTTAACAAAGCACGGGGGGAACCTGACAGTCATCGCACTAAGTGCAGGTGGTTTGCAACACACTCGTTACAGCAGGCGCCTCGATTCCTCCTTCAGCGACGTCTTCCGAGAAGCGCCTGCGCAGAGTACTAACCGTGGACGCGGGACCCTGTCTCTTCCCATAAACCTATTAATTCTCAGAGTGGCTTCATCAGAGATTTACAGCAGGAGGATTTAACTAGAACGGATGTGGCAAAATAAGTTTCCCGTGGGAGGGACGCTGGGTGACCTTCCTGGTCGGGTCCCCGCGCGGTTTGCCTCTGTGATGATGTCAGGCTGGCACCGGGGCCGCAGGGCAGGAGGGAGCTGTGGGTCAGGGAGCCGCTGATGCTGTAAATCCTGATCCAAAAGCCCGGCAGAGGCTGTGAGGAGGAGAGAGAGACCTTTTAACGTGCTAACAAATCTTTTAATACCTCGTCATCTCCTCGGAGCTGGTGAGTTTGAGGTCAGGTATTTGAAGACCAGAGGAGGAGGGGCTTCACCATCTCCCTGCTGAGAACCTGGGCAGGAACACTTGGTTCCAAGTTAAATGCCAAGACTCACCATCTCTTTTAAGGTGAAAAAGAGTTCATTGATGATTTTTTAAAGTCATTTGCAGTCACGTCCAAGCTGTACCAGCATAAAACATTAGGGAGATTTGAGTACATAACTTGTGCTTATGGGTCTGAAATGACTGCCGTTTGCAGAGAGAACAGCCTTGTCTGTGGACCCACATGTCCAGTCAAAAAACAAAACAAGATGAGCTTTGTGCCATCGGAAAGAAAGCTTCACCGTGCACCTTAGCACGAGCCGCATCCCGTCTGCTCCACTCACCTGCGGCACCTACCTGGGAACCGACAAGTCACTTTCTGCATTTAAAAAGCCTTCACGTTCTTATGATACCAAAGCCCAGTCAGTCTTCCGTCCCGGGCGTGCTGCTCGCTGTGGGGCACAGCGCTGCTGGTGCCGGCGGCCTCCCTGCCAACCACGGACGCCTGAGGTGAGGCGGCGCAGGAGCCTGCGTCCCACAGGCCCCGCATCCCGTTCCTCCTTCATTCTTCTCCCTTCCTTCTTTTCTTCCCTCTTCCTTCCTTCTTTCCTTCCTCAGAAGACTTCCCACTATTTGAGGTTTGCGCTTAAATGATTGTCCGGGTTCAGACGTGAGTGAACGGCTCGCGACAGGGAAGTGACGTGAACAGCCGTGAGCTGATGACCAAAGCAACAGTAACGGGAGGGGAGGGGACAGCACCCACATCAAACACGCAGCGTGATCTCATCACTTCATCCGCCCACGCAGATGCAGGGCTCCGATCGAGGACTCTGTCACGATTCCTTCTGCACATTTCCTGGATAGACTTACAAACAGAAGTAGAAGAGCCAGTGGAAGGGAGTCAGAGACGTTGACAGGAAAGCTGATTCTTGCGGGTGCTCACTAAGTCTCCTCAGATCCCAGCTTCCCCACCTGTGAAACACACTGCAGTCGTGGTCCTGAGCATCCCCAAGGCTGAGTGATGAGCAGCTCAGACAGTGGGCCTGGGGCCCTGAGTGAGAAACTGGAGCATCGTCCGTTCACACGGCTGCGGTCGCTTCCGTCCGAGGCTGAACAGGCTGGTTCTCGGCTGGTTGTTCACAGAATGGTTTACCCACCAGGTGGCACATCCAGCGGGGACGTTGAAATGTTTGCATAAGTATCAGTGGCAGTCATGAGCGAATGAAGCCAGCGGGACGGTTGTCGAGCGTTTCTGGGCCTGGGTCACGGGTGCCCCCAGGTGGGCTTGCTCCCTCCCTTCAGCGAGTGCTTCCCTTTCAGATCTCGGGTGGTTTGCTAACGTTTTACAGTGAAAATACCGACTATAAATCCAGCTAAAGGTATCGGTTTAGATACCGACTATAAATCTCATAGCCTCAGAAACCAGGCTATTAAAAATCAGCTTTCCCCCCTGCTTTCCCAATTTTATGTGCCCATAATTTAAACAAAATTCTATTCTCCTTGCCTGTTTCTTAACCGTAATAAATACTGTCCTACCCGTAATAATTCTAAAAACACCCTGCCCTTCTTATCAGGCACAGACTCCATTTCAAAATCTCCTTCAAGAAAATAGTAATTTCTTAATAACGTACGACTGAGTTAGGTGGTCAGGAGCGTCTGTACAGCAGCGTGGCTGGACGTCGGACCTGGGAGTCTGTGTTCAGGTGGCAGAGCCGGCTTCCACGTGGCCACAGGGCCTCCACTGTCCCCCACGTTCAGCACCGCGGGCGTCATCACTGACGTTCGGTGGCACCTGTTCACCTGGGTGATTTGAAAACCTGTTAAACACGCCTTCCTGAGACCTCGCCGCAACGCTGCTCGCCTGTGATGGCGCAGGATCTGAGAAGGCGGCGTGGCGCTAAATGGTGGGCAAAGCACAGCCGCAGGGACCACAGACCGTCCGACGCCGTGGACAAGAGGCTGGAAGAGGCGGCGACGACTGCGGCAGGTGCTGCCATCGGCATTCTCCGTGTTTGTGAAAGTCCCGTGAGGCTCTGTCCATCGTGAGGGTTCGCAAGCGAACGCGTGGCCAAGGTGCCCCCGGAGGAGCCCACCGTCCCTGCTGCCCCGCCCAGCCCGGCCTTGCCCAGGGCGGGGCCCCTGCACCCCTGCATCCTGCCCTGCATGTCCAGCCTGGCTTCCTAGAAGGAGCCTCTGCCCAAGGAGCTCACTCACCTGGCAGCAGGGGTCCCTGCAACGTGGGAGGCGTTGGACTTCCTGGAGCTCGGCGCCCCTGGGACGGCCAGGCTCAGGAAGGAGTCTACGGTACGTCCCCGAGGAGCCATGATATGCGGCATCGGATTAAAATGTTCGTTCACAACAACAGACACCACCCTGCTCTCTGGGAATGCACGTTTTTTAGATCGGCTAACCGCTTTCTGTAGGTAATTTGAAACTGTAATTATGGCAGTGAGGCAGCTGGCCCGCGAGCACAGGAGACAAAGTGGACGCCGAGAGGAGAGAGGGGTCGTCAGGGCCCAAGGTCACCTGTGAGGCAATCAGAGGGCAACACGGTCCATCCTCCGAGCTTACACGTGAGGACACGGAGGCCATATGTTTGAACTAATTTACCTAAATTACCTGGCTTATTAACGGGAGTATCTCGTAATTTACAGTCTACACGTTTTATAATAAGCCATGAATCTCTCCTTCAAACCATCCATCAGAACTAGTTAAACAAACAAAGGTGTGATTTCGCTCAGGCCAGGAATGCAGATTATGTTCCGCGCAGTTTATTTTCCGTATTCTTCATGTGCTTGCTTATTTTTAAACCACTCACAAAAACAGTTCGCAGATATAATCACTTCTTTTTTTTTTTTTTGCATCGCCTTCACTGGCTCCTGTGAGTCACCGGTGTAATTCTAAGAAGGCCCCAGGACAGGCATTTTCATTTCCTGCCAGACTTCATTTTACAGGAAACTCCCTTCCGCTTTGCCTTTAGACTGCCAGCCTGATGCCACAGGTGGGACCCTCTCCGCTGCCGCACGGAGTCCAGGGCAGACACCCCCAGAGGGTCTGAAGTTGGGTCACCCCCTCCCTTGAGGGACCTGGATACAGACTTGGACTTTACCTGCCACAAAACTACGGAAACACCTTCCTGAAATCAACAGTTAGGTTAAAAAGATAAGCACAAGAAAGGAGAATGAAATACAGCAATCAGGTGATAAGAACCTAGCGTAAGGGGCTTGGGAAAGTGGGGGACACTGTGATGGGCGGATGACAAGGGGCTTCCACTGCCAAAAGTCTTTTTTTATTTCTCCCTCTTTTACTTTTCATTTTAAATTCAATCTAAGATAAAACTGTTTTGGTGTCATTTTTTTTAATTTGAGTAATTATTAGATGAATTAAATTACTGTTTCAATCATGGGACCCTTATTAACCTGTGCTACTGACGGCTCCATAGAAGACTTTGCACGCAGACAGCTGTGAAGCTGGTCAAAACGCTGCAAAGGTGAGGTCAGGTGTTCACAGCAAGTATGTCATTCACTGCGTCTGAAATTACATCAGGGCTCCACGCTGAGTTAATGCACAGCTTAGTGTTTTCCCGTCAACATATTAGACTCAGACAACCCATTCTGGCCCACGAAACTTGGAAATACTGGATGTAAAACAAGAGGTGAAAAAAGAAAAAAAAAATTAGTCTTTCAAACGCATGTCGGAGGTGGCAGTGACAGGATCAGAATCAGCTAAAGACCAGAGCAAAGAAAACTCAAGGTCGGGTGTCACCAACCCCGGAGGCGGTGTGTCCCCCGGGGTGGCGTCCCGGGTGCCGAGGTGGAGGACTTGGCCTGTGATGAACGTGTCCTGCGCTGGCGACGGGACGCGAAGCTCACTCGGACTCTGGGGAAGGCTACAGATGCGACAGAGTCCCCATGTAAAGCCAGCCATCGGAGCAGCCACCACACTGGCGGATAAACAAAGAACTGAGGAAACTGTGTCACAGGTGGAGGCGAGGAGGCTTCACAGCACAGGCTTGCACGGCTTGGAGAGAAGAACTGAAGGCCGCTCTGCTGCATGTGCGTATGTCACCCTGACCACAACCCCATGCTCTCAGGAGTTCAGCAAAAAATTTATAGTATCTAAATGACAGCCCCGAGGCTACCCACCATTTTTTTAGTACAGTGTTAAGCTCGCAGCAGTTCTGAGTGGGAAGGACAGAGATTCCTCACACTCTCTGCCCGCCACGTGCACAGCCTCCCCCGTCAGCAGCACCCCCACCAGATGGCCCATCTGTAGCAGCTGACGGGACCTGTCACCATCACCCAGCGCCCATCCTTACACGCGGGGCGGAGTGGTTTCGCTGCCCTGAGAACCCTGTGCTCCACCTGTTCAGCCTTCCCCAAACAACTCCTGGCAAAACTCGTCTTTTTCCTGTCTCCATAGTTTTGCCTTTTCCGGAATGTTATAGAGTTGGAATCACAGTCTGAGAGTAGTTTCGAGAGTAACTGCTTTCACTTAGCCGTGTGCATTTAAAGTTCCCCTGTGTCTTTTCGTGGCTTGACGGTTCGTTTCTTTTCAGCTCTGAATAATATCCCATCATCTGGATGGACCCCAGTTTATGTGTCCATTCACCTGCTGAAGGACATCTCCGTTGCTTCCAGGGTTTGGCAGTTATGAATAAAGCTGCTGTAAATATCCGTGTGCAGGTTTTTGTGTGGACATAAGTTTTCAACTCCATCTGGTAAATACAAGGAAGCATGATGCTGACTCATGGGGTAAGAGGACGTGTAGTTTTGTAAGAAATTGCCCGTCTCCCAAAGGGGCTGAATTCCCACCAGCCACAACGAGAGTTCCCGTGGCCGCGTGTCCTCGCCGGTGTGTGTCGTGGTGTCGGGCCTGGGCCGTCCCCAAGGTGCCTCCGTCTCTGCTCTCTCCATTTGCATCTCCCTGACGACCTCCTGTGCTCGCGGGCCATTGGTGCATGTTCTTTGCTGGGTTATCTGCTGAGCTCTTGGTCCCGTTTTTGGATCAGGTTGTTCATTTTCATGTTGTTGAGTTTTAAGGGTGCTCTGTATACCCTGCCTCCAGTGCTTTATCAGATGTGTGTTTTGCAAATGTTTTCTCCCAGGCCGTGGCTTCCTTTTTATGCTCTTGGCCAGTGTCTTTCAGAGAGCAGACGTGTTTGATTTTAATGAGGTCCAGCTCATCCATTCTTTCGTTCATAGGTTGTGCCTTTGGTGCTGAGCCTGAAAATTCATCGCCAAACCCAGGGTCATACAGCTTTTCCCCTCAGTTGTCTTTCAGGCTTGTTACACTTCTGCACTTTACGTTTAGGTCTGTGATCCATTTCGAGTTCATCTGGTGACGGGTGTAAGGTCTGCGATGCGTTTTTCACATACGATGGACGTCCAGTTGTTCCAGCATATTCCAGAAAACACTGTCTCTTCTCCATTACATCCCCTGCTCTTAGGCAGAGGTCAGTTGCTATGTTTACATGGGCCCGTTTCCGAGCTCTCTGTTGTGTTCCACTGATCCGTTTGTCTCTTATTTCATGGACACCACGCTGTCCTGACGACTGTAACTTTACAGCTAGGTCTTGAAGCTTGGCAGTGTCAGTCCCCCGGCTTCATTCTTCTCCTTCCACATTAGTTTTAATTTAAATGATCATGGGCTGGTGATGACCACTGACACCTAATAGGATTACGTGTGAATTATCTCTAGAGGAATTCCCAAGGAGACATCGCAAGGAATCCAAGCATGCGTGTGTGCACACATGCATAAGTTCACAAAGACAAGCACAGCTACACGAACACACTAAGTTACTGAATTACAGGGAAAGCCAGCATGTGCCGAAGCCAGCAGAGTGAACTGCAGGGTCTGCCTGGTGGAACTGACAGATACCCGAGTTACCAGCCGCGGAGGAGAAACGGAGCAGGTTTAAGGCACTTAACTCATCAGAAGAGGGAGTTTAAAGGACGATGAAGGAAAGGCTATCAAAATTGAGTGGTTTTGAGAAAAAATAAAATAGAACTTCTAGAAATGAAAACCACACTAACTGAAAGAATTTCAAGGAACAGGGTAAACCACAAATTCAGACCCCGCTGGAGAGAGCGTGGGTCCGCTCTGGTCTGGCTGCAGCCTGACCTGACGACCACACCATTGACTTGCTGGCACTCTGAGACGGCAGTGACAGAGGCCGTGTGCCGTGAGATTGCATCAGCGGGATGGCCTGTTTTCTTTCAACCATATATTTTTTCAGAGTTGAATGAATAGTGACCACCCGTGAATTAAAGCTTGTCAGATGACCAGTTCTATAAGAACTAAATTGTATTAGGAGTCAAAGCTCCAAAAACCCTCCAGGAACTCAATCTAAAAAATACTAAAAGTTTAAACAGAAATTTAAGGTGATTTCTCACAGGTCAATTCTTAGGCAGAAAATTATAGGAAAATGAGAACTAGCATCCTCTTCTCAGAAGGACGCCGCTGGAGAGGGGTTTTGCTCTGACGATGCGTCACTCCGTGAAACATGATGAGACCTGTTATTTTCAACAGGTCTTGACCATGATGCATTACTTGTAGGTACCTTCCTTTTTTTTTTTCTTCTTTTAATCGAGTTGTAATTGATTCACAATATTAAATTAGTTTCAAGTGCACAGTATAGTGATTCACAATTTTTAAAGGTTATGCTCCACCCAGCAGGTGGTTGGCAAAGTCAGGGAGGACGAGTGTGTGGTGCTGCTAGTCCCGAGACCACCCTTAGAGTCCTACGTACTGCTGGTCTCCAAGCACAGGTGCACACAACCCCAGGACAGAGGAAGATACTGTAATTTTATCATTGTTTGTAAAGTGTTAGTTCATTTAAAGATGCATGTATCTTTTTAAAATGCATAGTGTATTCACAGCATTGTTTCAAAAATATATTTACAAATAGAACTACATGGTTTGGCTCCTCCGAGTATTTACTGACGTGACACCAGAATTTTACTCTGCTCCCGTCAACTTCACTGTCACCGGAAAAGGCCTTATATGACCGATTAAAGTTTGTACGGTGTTTTCTTTAAAGTTTAAGCAGATGTTTGGCAAAGTATCCGCTGTTAAAAATGAACTGCAGTTGAGGTGAGTAACTGCTGCACAGTGTACCCACTGACACCTGAAACGGTCTCTGCGAAAGACCCCCACAGGCTCTCTACGTTTAGCCTAGATCAGGCCGAGCTGTCTGTCAGCCTTCTAAGTCAAAAGTGTCTCCCATGAAAAAGTGGCTGGTGCAGCTTGCCGCCCACAGTCACACGGCACGCTTCTTCCGAACAAGTGGCATCTTTTGTTTTGCACTGGGGCACTTTTCGAGTCCCTCACGTTGCCTTACGTGGACTGTTTTAAAGATGTGTGCTCAGCAAGGATAACTGTCATTGAAACCGACCGTTTGTTTCATTTAAATGATCAGTGCAGCCGTGTAGCGTGAGGGACGGACGGGCATCCCGCGGTGCGGCACGGCTGGCTTGCTTCGGCCTCAGCCTCCCGCGTTGCTTGGCATCACCGGAGCAGCTGTTAACGCGGGGAAAGGACAAACGGCATTCTGGCGCGGTCCCAAACGTTGTTTTCACCATGTGAGGGTCTTGGACGCAAACAGGAATCCATGGGCCATACTTTAGAGCCTCCAAAATATGCTGTTGTCCACACATCACAACCAGACTTTATTACCAAGATAACGCGACGATGAAAACGCTCCCATACAGAAAAGCAAGCGTGCCTGTTGAGCCGTGGCCGCCGTTCACCGCAGAACACTGCGGCCTCCCCAACAGCCTTGCAGTCTGAGTCCCTCTTCCGCATGCATTCTGTATTGTTTTATATTCTTGCTAAGAGAGCCGGCGTGTACTGATGAAAACCACTTCTGCAGCTGATACTTGCCTCATTTAATTCCTGGACTACAATGGGCCGTCGTGAAACACTGCCCTTTATTTTGAATTTTAAAACCAAATGCATTGAATTTTCTCGTCGGACAGTGACTGTTTTGTTTAGTGGCACCCTCAGAGTTCAAAGCAACCCTCAGGTCCGGCTCACCGTCGAGGCCAGCGTGCACCAGCCCTGCAGACAGGAAGACTCCCTTCCCCCTGAGGTGTGCGTGGGGTTGCTTCCTGCTGCCTCTGTTGGCTGTGTCCATCACAGAAGACCAGGCAGGAGGAGGGCTCTGTCTGAACGGTTGTCAGCCAGACCCCCGAGGCGGTGCACGCCGCCACGTTGCTAACTGTGAGCTGCAAGGTGAATATCAAATGTTACATCTTTCCTTTTTCATTCCGCGACAGCTGTGCTTTTTTTGTTACTGAACGCAGTTAAGGAAAGTGATTACTGCGACAGCACAGGAAATGAGTTAGGCACAATTTCAATAATAATAAAACTGCTGTCAGGGGGATGATGGCGTCAGCCTCGTCCAGCAGCTTCCTGGGAATGAAAACAAGAGAGAGAACCGAGGGGGTGGGAGACAGTGTGTTCCACGCATGCATCATACTTATGATCACACGTGAACTCGGCAGATTGACTCAAATGTGGTCTTCACCCCACAGTCTGAATAATTCATGCATTTAAAGCTTTATGTTCGCTTCTCTGGGTCTGAGCACTCGTATTTGAACTGTTTCAGTTCTCTCTTGAACATGCGGAAAAGTATGTTTTATGCTCGCCCCTGCCCAGATACATCGGACTCGCCCCTCCCTCCCCTCGCCGGGATTTCTCCGCTGCTCTGCAGTTGCGCTCCCTTCCGGCTCTTCCCCTTGGAATCTCTGCACCGCCTTGTGCAGCCTGGCCTCCTCCTGCCCCGAAGTAAGACTTCTGAACTCATCCTACTCACTGCTGCCACCGTTCTCCATAAATTTAGTAGGTGACCAATTTTTTACCCTCAAAATGATGACTCTCTAATCCAAACCCAAAATGACCTTGTGAAATGTTTAAAGGCGGCCTTTTCACCAGCACCATTAGTCACTGTTCAAAGGCTTGTCCTCCTAAAATCAGTCGGTGGTTTGCAGAGGGCATCGCTGCTCAGATTGCACACCCGGGCCATCTGCCGGACGACGGCGACGTGAGAAATGTCTTTAATGCCGTGTTTCAGGACTGCTGTGCACGCAGGGTGTACAACAAAGTCCTTCAAACATGACTGACCCGAATTTCACAGTGACAATAAAGGCATAAAAACACACTGGCCATTAAGAATGCATCCTCTGTGTCGCACGCCCACACTGCGCTGTGACACACACACGTTCCGGCGCCAGGCACATCCCGCGAGCGGTGGGTCCTCCGTGAGCGGTGGGTCCTCCGATGCTACGTTCAGCTTCATTTCAGCCTTTTCTGGAGCCAGGTCACACATTTGGGCCATTTTGAGTTTGGGGTGGCACAAAGCCTCTACGTGGTTTTTCAGTTTGCCTTGCTTCTTTTCACTTGTAAGCGTTTTCTGTTTTGTTTTCGTATAAGAAGTTCGCGTATATCCAGATGTAATAACATCACCGCTTTCCGAATCATTTATCCTGGCCTTCTGGAGTCTAAATTACGGTTCCATCTTTGAACATGGTCCCTAGTATCATCCTGCAATTCATGGCCCGTGAATTATTTGCAACTACAAAAATGAGAGAACATTCCTTACAGCTGTGTTACACACATGTGGGCGGCGTCCACTGGGAAGTGATTGAAAACCTTCCCCTTCACATAGTTTTATGTGTTGTGTGCTCACCTGCTTAGTAAATGGGCACCATTAGCCCACATTGTTCCCTACATAAATTTGACAGGAGCGGCTGCCAGTGCGCTGTCAGCGTGGTAGGTGAGGGGGACGCGGGTACGGGAAAACGGACCGCAAGACCAGTGCCCATTTCCTGGCTCCCTTTCCGTTCAGCTGGCAGTCCTTTGAGAGTTACCTGCTGCCAGCCTGAGCTTGGATCATCTTTGAGCCTCTTACCTTGCAGTGGCCAATTCATAAAGTATCCTTGGAGGCTAGTTTCAGGGCCATGACCTGGCTTGTGGGTCCGACGACACAGTGACGCCCTCAGTTCTTCAGTGAGTGCAGGGCAGCTGCTGTGAAGCCCGAGGTCCCCGGTGATGGCTTGTCAGAGGGAGCCGACCCCTGGGGAGGCTGGCCGTGAGCTTGTTGCAGACGACATCCTCTCCATGATGCGTTACTGATACTTGATGCCAGTGTTACATGTGTGCTAATACACCTGCAGGTCAAACGTGGCCTTCAAAGCGCTCATTCTGTTGAATTGTGCGCGCCATGTCCCGGTGCTTCCTCTCTCCCTCCTCAGGGCACCGGGAAGTGCCCTCCTTGTCTTGAGTGGACTTGATTTTTATCTGACTTGGACCCGGCTCCCATCTCCCAAAGATACAGCCCATGGGACCATTAAGCAAGTCACTTTGACTGACTCCCCAAATGTTCTGTTTGTTTCTAGCGTTTTAAAAAATTTCACCACATTAAATTATTATGTTCTTCTTTATGATTCAACAGCAAGCATTTCCCGAAGCCTAAGAGACGGTTTCTCCTTGTTATTGGTGCCCAGTTCACGGGGGAGTATTTTATGAGAATTTTAAAAAAATCAGTTCTTATGTCTTTTGTCTACTTAATGAACCTTCTGAATTTAATGTGGGTTAATTTAAAAACCATGAAGTGAAACTAAAGTGAAGGCTGTAACTCCTGGAATTCTTAAATTTCTCCTGCATTCTTAAAGGGGTGCAAGGTTTTATTCAGTTCAATGAACACATAATGAAGTTCTCCTTCATCAATGCACAAACAGAGCAGATCAATGCCACGGGTAATTTCAATATTGGATTAATAATCACTGCTCTGCTTCAGAATTGCTCACTGGCTGTGAATGTCAGCTTCTCCCCAGAACTCCCTCGTTGGCGGGTGTGTTGACCTCTTGGAATTCTTTTTTTGTTTCTTCATAAACACCAGGAAGACAATGAGATTTATTGTTTTCACTTTGAGTAAGTTAAATAGACGTAAGCTAGGAAGAGCTGGGGTGTAAAATGTGAAACTACACGATGAAATCCTATGTCCCAGGTTAGACGTGTCTCCACGTGCCCTTCTGCTCGGTCCCGGTCTAAGATCTTCGCTGAGTCTCAGGACCTCAGCTGTCTCCTCTCTTCAGCCCGTGTTCCAAGCTGCACAGGGAAGCAGAGAGGCGGAGACACATACAGCAGCTTGTTTAATAAATTAATCATGTGACATGAAAGAAATACATTCCAAACTTTTCTGAAATTCTTCAATGAATATCTATCAGAAGGTTAATTATCTTTTTAAAAATCCTTGTCAAGTTATCTCAAAACTTCATCAACATTTTAATTTAATTAGCATATCTGGGGAAGAAGGCAGTTTGAACACACGTATGGATGAATATCTCTTTTGAAGAGGAATTATGAAGCAATGCAGAAAAATGCAACTTTAGAACTTCAGAGTCTTGACATAACTGTATTAAATAAATAACTGATAAAACTCAGTATTTCCAAATGTAGGCATTTATGTCCTTCAATGTGGTGGGCACGGTACAGGGGAAGAGTGCTGGAGTTATATTTGGCATCAGTAATTGATAGTACCCTCGGCACCGGCTTCTGCAGTTTTGAAAGATGTTGCAGGTAATTGGAGGGTGAGGTACTGGGATGAAAAGCAGAGTATTTGCTCCAAAAGACACACGTCCAATTGTCAGGGACGCCCCGGAAAGCACAGCTGTCCCACCTGCGGTGGCACAGAGACGGCCGACGCTTCCAGGGGGCCAAGCGGAATGCTGATCAGAAGACAAGTCGTTTGAGCTGCCTTCGGGAGCAATGGTGGTCCCACCCGTTGTGCGCTGGCCCCCTCCCAGGGCTCCCCGAGAGGCTGGGGCCATTCCGACAGCAGCCGTGCCCCCGCCCCGCCTCTAACCCCGTGGGGACCTGGCTCTGCGCTGCCCTTCCCACGCGGGGGCCTTTCTGTCTCCCTGTGCCTTCCCTTGGTTCCCCTGTGCTCAACGCTAGCATTTCTCTTGTTCATTTTTGTGACAAAATGTATCTTTTCATGTCTTTTATTCTCTGTGTCTATTATCTTTACTGTCAGATTTTTGTGTTACTAGTTTTTCCCCTCTCTTCCCTTTTCCGCAGTTTGCATTTCTCAAGCTGTCATGTCTGACCCAAAGCTCTCCCCTGTTCGTGCTTTGTTTGCGAGCGCTAAGTCCAGTCTTTATGGAAATCAGCCAGGAGAGAATGAGCGATGCGGTGCCCGCGGGGACCTCCGAGTCCAGCTCCGAGTTGGCGCAGCAAGCCTGGCTGTGAAGAACCTCATCCTCACAGAAAGAGGCAGTCAGGTGACAGACTGTGATTCCAGGCGCGGCTGCGGGTACCAGATGACCACGGCTACGCTCTTACTTTGTTTACCCAAGTTCATGCCTTTCGTGGTATGCTCTGAACATAGTTCCTCAAGACTCTGATTTTCTCCAAAGATTTTAATCATTTTATTTTTTATTGAAGTACAGTTGATGTACAGTATTGGTTTCAGGTATACAGCACAGTGATTCAGTGTTTTTCCAGGTTGCAAGCTATTGGGTACAATTCCCTGTGCTATGCAGTGTATCCTTGTTGCTTATCTGTTTTATACAGTAGTTTGTAAATCCCAGACCCCTCGATTATCCCTTCCCCCTCCCCCTCCCCTCTGGTAGCCACAAGTTGTTTCTTATATCTGCAAAACTGTTTCTGTTTCCTGTATTACAAGTGTCAGTCATTTCAGAATACACTTTTCTCCCATGAAACATACTCAGAAGAAAGATAATACACACATTCTTCAGGCGTGGTCCTTTTAATCCTTGTGTTTGAAGGACTAATTGAGATACTTTCAGCACTTTAACGATTCAGATACAGTAGTTCATCTGATTTAGGGATTCCTATTTGTCTGCTTTACAGAGAAAATGGCTTTTTTTGTCTCCTTTGAATTTTTTAATTACTATTTGCTTTCTTTCTCACTGCTACAGTCATTATAAGACATTTGTATCAAACTTGTCCTCAAAGGAACTCAAATCATATTTCAAACTTCAATATCAAAGAGACACTGATCTTCCCAACGCCCCGGGGAGGAGGCGGCTGCCGCTCGGTAGGTAAGATAATGAATAGGTGTCGTGCTGTGTCTCACGTGGAAGACACTGCGCCGGGAAAGCAGGGGACACCAGACGTAACACGTTCATTATTTCGATTGCAAAAAGAAATTTTGAGATTTTACCACCTATTCTCCGAGATAGTTATCCCCAAAACAAGCAAGAGCTCAATCTTGTCTCTTACAAAATCCACAGCTCTGAGTGGAAGCTGTTTCCAAAGAAAGCAAGTGTGTCGTGATTCTCAGGAGGGATAGTGGGTCCAGCCCGTAAGTGCAAAGGACCGCACACTTGGTCCGGGCATTCACACTCCTGTGGGCTCTTCACGCAGCACCTGGGGCCGGGCCGGCGGGAACTGTCACCCTAGTGTGACCGATGAAGAAGCCAAGGTCAGAGAGGTGAAGGCTAACCCGCGGGCGTGGGCTGAGGTGTGTCTGTTCTCTCCCTCAGTGCAGTGCCCGCCTGCCGCGCCCCCTGGCCTGTCCCAGGTCTGTGCACCGGCGGTCTGTGGACTAGCAGTCTGTGCATGGCGGTACATGCACGGCAATCTGTGCACCAGTGTCTGTGCATGGTGGAGCCGCCAGCCAAGATCCACCTTAGCTGCCTTACCTGCACTTTTTGATTTTTTAAAATACTGTGGTTAAAAAAAAAACATAAAATTTAGCATCTTAAGTGTACCGTTCAGTAGTGTTAAGTATATTCGCATTGTTGTGAAACAGATCTCCAGAACTTTTTCATCTTGCAAAACTGAAACACTGCACCCAGCAAACGGGAACTCCCCACTCCTCCCTTCCCCGCCCCACCCAGGGCACCCGCTGCTCTGCTTTCTGTCTCTGAATTGGACTGTGCCCTGAATTGGACTGTGCCTTCATGCCTGGCTTGTTTCACTGAGCACAATGTGCTCGATGTTCAGCCCTGTTCTGGCCTGTGACAGACTATCCTTCTTTTTAAGGCTGAATTATTCCTCTGTGCAGATACATCTTGTTTCCTTTATCCATTCATCCACCAGTGGACTCCTGGGTTGCGTCCACCTCTTGTCTTTTCTGAGCCACGCTGCAGTGAACGTGGGTGTGCAGATGGCTCTTAGAGACCCTGATTTAAAGCCTCCTGGATGTATACCTAAAAGTGGGATTGCTGATCACATGGCAGTTCCATTTTTAATGTTTTGAGGAACCATCAGACTGTTTCCAGAGTGGCTGCACAGTTTTGCCTCCACAGCAGCAGTGCACAAGGGCCCCGTGCCCCCATCTCCTGCGAGGGGATATCAAGGGAAGCACCTGAGAGCAATAACAGTGAGGAGAGTGACTTGATGAGAGCAGGGATCCCAGGGAAAGAGCGCGTGCAACACGGCGTAACGTGCAGAAGGGAGGGCGTGACTTACAGAGACCAGGAGAAGACACGGAGTTTCAGAGGGTGAATGGCCGCTCAGATTTTGTTTCATACCAAGGACTCTGCGGGGCTGCTTCGGTCTCACCTTTGCTTCAGTCTCAACGCTGGATTCCACCCCCCCCACCCTTTTCTCTAGATCAGAGAATCCTTTTTTTCCCCTGATTTACGGGAGTTTTGCAGAGAAGGTCTGACTTTCATGGACAAAACAAGAAAGGAGGAAAGTTGCCATTGGGTTTCGGCAGGTTACCTCAAGGAGCAAGGGAGGCTCACGTTTGACGGACAGGCTTCGTCGCTCAGAGATGTGTTGGTGCCTCCAGCCCCATGTGACTAACTCTGAAAACATCAAAAGCAGCTCAGAAAGACGCACCACCTCGGAGTGGAATAACGGGGGGTTTGCGTGCAAGTGTGTATCTTCGGGAAAGCCTAAAACTCCTTCTCAAGAGACTGTGGGATAAAGAAAGACGCGGGAACTAAAAGAAGAGAAAAGGATGCTCGGAAACTTGAACACGCAAATGAAGCTCCTGGATGGAGCCAGGCGAAGACGCTGAGTCTGTCAACAGCCCTTTAGAGATTACACGGATGAGGACTGCTTGAAATTAGACAGAAAGACTGAATCAGAAAATGGAGACTAGACTCTGGTCGATCAGTTAAAGAAACTCACTGATACTGTGTTACATTGATACAGTGTGGTCTTGGCGAAAGAACAGACAAACAGATCCATGGAACAGAATCCAAAGCCCAGAAGAGGACCCACACAAATATTCTCAACGGATGCTTGACGGAGGAGCAAAGGCATCCTTTCGTGGAGAAAGGATGGTCTTTTCAGTAAATGAGGCTGGAATGACTGAATATCCACAAGCAAAAACAAAAAGAGAGAGACGGAGAGAATCTCCAGGCAGATCCTTCACCTTTCGCAGGGAAAATGACTCAAAATGGATCGTAGACCTAAAATGCAAATTAATAAAACTTCTAGAAGATAACAGGAGAAATGCAGGTGACGTCGGGTTTGGCAGCGCGCTTTCAACTACAGCACCAAGAGCACAAGGCATCATAAAACATCTGATGTCAGACTTCACTAAAACTAGAAGCTTCTGCTCTGTGAAAGACGTTGCAGCAGGAACATAAAGATGGGAGCACACTGGGAAAAAGATCTTTGCAAGACGTGTATCTGATGAGGGCCCGTTATCCAGGTTATACAAAGAGCTCTTCAGACCGAGCACAAAGAGGACAGGCTGCTCAGTGAGAATGTAGACCAAAGACCTGAACGGGCTCCTCCCCAGAGAAGATACGCGGGGGCGAACGGGCTCGTGGAAGCACTCTGGTCCTGAATGCAGAGTAACACAGTGAGGCACCACTGCACACCCACCAGAACGCTCAAAGCCAAAACACTGACAAGATGTGGAATTCCTCGTTACTGGAAATTCAAAACGGCACGGCCACTGTGGAAGACATTCGGCACTTTGTCGCACAGCTAGGCACAGACTCGCCTCGCTGTCCTGCAGTGTTTACCCAGATGAGCTGAAAACTTATGTCCACACAGAAACCTGCACGAGGATTTGTTCATGATTACCAAAACGTAGCCAGCATGGAGAGGCCCTTCGGTACGTGAAGAGGTAAGCCAACTGCGGTCCATCCAGATAGACAGACAGTGGAATATGGTTCAGCTTTAAAAGGCAGTGAGCCTTCGAGCCCTGAGGAGACCTGGAGGAATCCTAAAATCGTGTTACTGAGTGAAAGAAGCCAACTGGGAAAGGCTGCACAACGTTCGATTCCAACTATGACATTGTGGAAAAGGCACAACTATAGAGACATTAAAAAAAAAAAAATCAGTGCCAGGAGCTGAATAAAGGGAGGAGGGTGGCTAGGTGGGGCACACGGGATGCGGGTTTTTAGGGCAGTGAAACGCCTGTGTATGATGTCACATCACAGCAGGGACGTGTGACTTTGCGCATTTGACAAAACCCACAGGACGCACGACATAGAGCGTGAAGCCTGATGGAAACTGGACTTTAGTTAATGCTAGTGCGCGTGACAACGATGCACCCGTGTTGGTCAGCAGTCACAGCAAACGCACCTCTTCAGTGCAAGATGCTGAAAGGAGGGGAACGGGGGGAGGTGGGGCGGGGGGTACCTGGGAGCTCTCTGTGCTTTCTGCTCAGCTTTCCAGTAAACCTAAAGCTGCTCTAAGAAATTAAGTGTTTTAGTTAAAAAATAAAAAGGCTTTAAAGGGAAAAACAAGGCATATTTTCCAAATATTCTCTACGTGTGTGAAGAAAACCAAATGAACACAGAGCTCGCAGGTGAAATGAGGACTCCCCACGCGGAGTGGGCATCTCTGCAGTCTGAGCATTCACAGCCTGAGAGTGAGACTCAGACACTTCCGCTGCAACTGCACACGTGGCCTGAGCTCATGAGGAGTGTGTAACACAGCAGTGCAGAGAACCCACCAAGAAGGAGTTGTCCCCTTGGGAAGGGAGAAGAAACTTCCCGAAGTGTGTGGGGGCCTGAGCCACGCACACTGGAAGCGCTGGGCTCCCTGGGAAGATGGCTGGAGACGTGGGGAAGGAGCCGGAGGGACCACTTCCCTCCATCGCAGCGGCCGTCTCCCTCCCGGGAGAGAGGCGCTCATGTGGCGTGGGGCCTGTGAGCTGAGAAGAGCCCTGACCAGCCAGAAGACAGTCGGGGCGCAACCAGGTGACCCAGAGCGGCGCGGAAGCTCCCGCCTCCCCGGGGCTTCTGCCGGTCCCGCCGCTGAAGGAGCAGCGTCCGGGGTGCGGGCCGGCGGGGTCCCCGGGTCCTGGGGCCGGAGCGGCAGGCGGCCCCGCTCACCCGCAGCCGCGGCGGGACCCTGGCTGAGTCTTCTCCCCCGAGAAGTAGTCTCCACTGACCTCTTCTCGGTTCACTGCTCTCAGCTACGGGATGCTACGCTGGCTCCCGGGAGGTCTGACAGGTCGCAATTCCTAGGACAGTGTGTTTGGAGTGTAGATGGTGTTTGTGTAATTCTTGTGGGGATACCGTTTCCACTTTGTTGGACTCCCGGGAAGGAGTGAGTGTGCGTGTCGGATGAAAGGCCCACTCCTCCCTGACCATGACTGAGGTCTGACCTGACCGGGCGGGGCGTCTGCGGCAGCGTGGCCACTGCTGTCGGCCGCGAGCCGTGGTGCAGGTCCGTGACCTAACGTTTGCCTTGCTGCACGTCGGGTGCGTTCCCAGGTCTCACCGACAGCACCTCCAGCCACGCTTGGTAATGTGTTGTCAGGTTTGTGCTGAATTCATAGATAAGTCAATGATTATTGATTAATGATTAGATTAGTCAATTCAGTGGCATTACATTTTTCAAACATTTGTTTCCTGTTTAGTAATTTCGTTTTAATCTTCATTATTTCATTTTGAGTAGACTTGGCTGCTTAAAAATTTCAAAGTTGTATGTAGTCTAAACAAGAGTGTTCTCTTCATGGGGAAAATGGAAGAAGAAAGGAAGAGGAGGGATTCGTGGCGTGTCTGTGACTTTCCAGAAGCTGTGTTTGTGGGCGTGAGCGGAGAACGACCTACAATCGAAGGTGAACCGTGTTCACCTCTGAACGTTGGGACGGCAGATGGTCCTTCTCATTCGTGTTGGTCACTTTACCTCCTGACTGTCCCACAGTCAGTCAGTGAAAAAATAAATAGATGCAGCTGTTCCATGTGAAATGCCCTTGTCTCTTTTCCTTAATACTTAGAATATTTAAATCTTAAGTGTATTAAATTTTAATTTACTAAATTAAACTTAACAATAATTAATAATAAAGTAAATGATCAATTAAATTTATCAAAATTTTAAATTTATTAAATTAAATTAATTTATTAATTTTTTAATTTATTAAATATTTAAAATACATTTTAAATTTATTAAAGTACTTAATATTTGCAAATATTTAAAATGCTTAAAGTTTTGAGTATTTTGGAGTGTGTGAAGCAGAGCAGTGCTGTTTGCAAGCCGGTCTCTCAGAGGGTCTGAATCCATCTCATCGACGTCAGCACGAGGCTGTGGTTGGGGGGGACAACCAGACCGAAGGTGCCCCAGGAATGTGCCTTTTTTTTTAACTTGTAAATTGTTTTTAGAACAATCAAGAGAAAACAATTTTGTGTTTTGAATCTACTTTTTACACACACACACACAAAAAAAGCTTCAGTCGTTATCTCTGAGAAGTATGTGAGTCAGACTGAATGCCAGGTCCATAGGACAATCAACAAAGGCTTAAATTAACCACATAATTTGGATCATTGATTTTTTTTTTTTTTTACTTAAAATAACGTAATTCCCACACATAAAAATGCCTCATTCAACTAATTTTGGTGATGCAGAGAGTTCCACAAAAGTGAAGTCTCTAGATGACTGAAATGTGTGTTTTTTAACAGCAGAATCTTTATTAGTGTAATTACTTTATCACATTTTGAAATCTGCTTCCTGATACATTAACGAGCTTCCCTGCTGTGTCGTTCGAGTCCATAAGTATAAACACGATTTCAGTGTTTCAGGATGACCGAGAACCATCAATATTAGGATAAAAATGTATAGTGTCTATTAAACAGTTCTGACACCCAGAGTCAGAATGCAGGAGACGTGGCTCAGAACAGCTGTGCTGCTTTGTGAAGTTCTTCCTGTGGTCCTCGGGGCCGTGTTGGATGTCTTCTCTTGTCACCCTCTCCTGGCCAGGCTCCCACGTTTCTGTCCCCAGCAGCCACGTCTCACTTTGCTGCTCACGCTTTACTACAGGAGGTTGTTTAAAATCTAAATCCAGGTGGCAGCTCCCTGGGAAGCACATTGGCTTGCCTGAGGTGGACCATGTGCCTGCCCCTCGTGCAGGAGGGGGGGTCTTCTGTTCCCACAGCCAGGTCCCAGTGTCCCCGCACCCCGCTTAGTGTGAGCACCGCTCCTGCTGTACTAACTCTAAAGTCATGATAAGGTGTGTTGCTGCTTCCTTGGTCAGCTGTTCACCCAGTCAGAAGCACTGAGAGAGGGACCATCATGGGTTCATCAGTCAGCGTGCCGTGTAACAACCACACACTTCAAGGGCGTATCAGAGGAAGCATTTACCTTGTGGGACTGGGGGATCAGCTGGTCTCAGCAGGGCTCGCACGGGGGCCTAAGTGACAGGTGCCCTGTGACCAGGCCCACATGTCTTTTGTCCTCCCAGAACAGCAGGCTGGTGGGTCTTATTCTTCTCTTGGAAGTGACAAGGGGGCATGACAGCAGCCAGATGCAGGTGACCTCCTTTACAACCCAGGCTCTCACCTGCACATTGTCACCTGCACCCACCACCGGTTGACCAAATCAAGTCAAATGGCCAAGGCCCAGTGAAGGAGTGACCTGCCTCCCAAGATGGAAACTGCAAGATTGCAAGCAAAGGACATAGGTCCAGTGTGCAGAGCCCAGCAGAACTGGTGCCACTAGTTCAGTCAGCCACACATGGTTACAGCCTCTCTATACTCCTTTCCTGTGTGGACAAAGCCTGATGCCCACCAGACAAGACTTGAAGGATGCCTACGTGAGGAGCCCTTGGCCCACAGGGCTCACATCCCCCCGCAGCGCTGAGCGATCGCACTGCCTCTTCCCGCCCGGAGCCCAGGCGTAGGACTAGTTGGCTGGGACTGGTTGGCTTGCCCTGACCGCGCTCAGCAATGGTCACACAAAGTCAGTGCGTCCTTCCAACAGGCAGTGCTTTCACTGGAACCGTGTAGCCGATCTTGCATCTAACTAGGAGAATTAGTGATTGCCTCGGGCGTCAGCGCACTCACGCATCCCGGCACCGCCCAAGTGTGCGAACGTGCTTTCTCCCCGCCACGCCGGTGAGCGAGCCGCGACCTCAGCTCCCTTTGACTGACGAGGTGGAGGGCACAGGAGGCGTGACTGTCCCCCAGCAGAGACGTGCGTGACACTAACTGCTGGGACGTGAATGGCCCGATGTCCATGGCGCCCGGGTGGAGCTGGCGGAATACCGAGGCACGTGTGAGCCTGCGTGTGTACAAATGAGCCAGATCGCGCCCTTTTGCCCCGCCTGCCTGGGGAGCTGGCACTTTCTTATCAGCAGAGATGTGGGCGCGCTGCCTTCAGCACCACCTGCCTCCCCCGCCAGCCTCTCCTGCTGTACTTCAGGGACACGGAGATCCTTGGTTTACCTGCTGACTGACCTGGCCGACAGCACTGGAAGGCGTGTGCATCGTCCTTGGGACTTTGTGACTCTTTGGTAATTGTCTGCCGCGCCGCTGCGCTTCTGTGCTGGGCTCCGTTCCGGGGCCGCTCCTCCTGGGAAGGTCCCTTTGCTCTTCCCACGGGCGATTCTCTTCATTACATAAAAGTGTCCTGAACGTTCATCAGCATCTCAGAGTCCCGGTGATCTACTTGGGTTTTAAAGCTCAGACTCAGAGGCTGAGATCTGTAGATGCCAAAGCCAAACTGGAATCACTGTTTCCAGGAATTGCACCTCCACTCCTTGACCTCCAAAATAAGCAAGAAACCTCCACCATCGCAGGCCAGGCCATGAGGCCCCCACTGGCCAGGCCCAGAGAATCCCTCCCTCCCTCCCTCCCTCCCTCCTGTCCTTCCTCCCTCTCGTGCCCTTAGGGAACAGGGGACAACTGCGTGTATTATTCTGGGTCGCCCTGAACTCATCCTTCCGTCCATCACGCAGATGGGTGTCTCGTTTGCTGGTCCCTTCGCCCCCTGGCCTGGCTGGCTTGTACTGCGGCAGCACTTCTGGCTTGTTCTGGGCGCACGAAGAGCTGGAAGTCATATTAGAGCCAGAGTCAGAGCCCTGAGGGGCTCGCTGACTGTGCTGAGGGCGGGGGGGCAGGCTGGGCCTCGGGGTGCCCTGCAGATTAGTTTCACGGCAATCAGCTGGGACGTTCTGGGGTTTATAACTGTTTAGTGTGTTAGCATCTAACATTTCCCTCGCTGCACCACAGAAAAGCATTTCCCCTAGAGAACTAATTACGAGAAGATGTAACCATAACTCTACAAGCACAAAAAGATTAAAATATGGATTTTAAAAATCAGCAGAGGTCACCTTCACAATGTGTGACCATTGAAACTGAAACAGTCAGATACATTTTTTTTTAACATAATGAACCATTCAGTTATGCAAGATAAATAAATTCTGGGAATCTGCTGTAAAACAAAGCACCAGTAGTTAACACTACTGTCTGGTGTGCTTACACATTTGTTGAAAGGTGGACCTCATGTTAAATGTTCTTATTACAAAAAACAAAAACAAAAACCACTAACTAAGCTGGCCAAGATTTGGCTTCAGTGTTGGCTCAGGACGTTCCTTCATTCATTCATCCTACAAGTATTTATTGAAAACCTCTATTTAAAAATTTCCAAAGCTTCTGTACTTTTACCTGCTTTTCAGTCTTATTTCAAATTATCAGAAAAAAATGTGTTTATTCAGTCATCCAGAAAATATGTATTAAAATATTTCCTTGTTGCCTTCAACTATCCAAGTTAGTCACATACTCCTGTTTTTTCTCATTTCAAGTGTATTCTTTCAGCAAATAATTTTTGATCACATGCTCCATGATATATCGTGTTAAGGATACAAAAACAAAGCTCAGTCAAACACGATCTGTGCTCTGAAGGCACTGACCGACAGTGCAGAAGGATGGCATTCGCACGAAGACCTATAAACAGGGTTCGGCTGCACACCGTTTTGCAGACACACAGAAGCTGGGAGCAGCCCGTTCTAGCGTTATTGTGGGAATTCGATCTGCTCACCTGCAAAGGTGGAGGCACCAAGTGGCTGTAGATAAGGCTGGGGTTGTAAACATGGGGTGGAACACCAACGGCCCCGTTTTAGTAAAAATAGGAGCTATTGGGTGGTTATAAGCAGAAAATGACAGACTTGAGAATTACGTGTTTGCTGTGTGGATGTTGCCTTGGAGCAGGCTGACGTCAGGATGCGGGGCCAGTCAGGAGGCTGTCAGAGGAGGTCCAGCCCAACGCCAGGGGAGAGGGCCCTGATGAGGGAAGACGGAGCCAAGGCACCTGCGGTTCAAGGTCCACACACCTCTGCTGGGGAGGAGAGTGTTCCTGACCCGAACCACATCCCGGGCTGTCCTGGAGGCACTGGGAAAGGAAAGAGCTCCCCGCTGAGCAGCCCGGATGCCACTAGTGGGACAGGGCCAGCGGGCGTGGGGCCACTCTGTGCGGGGTGCAGGGTGGGGGTGTCACCCCTGCAGAATCCGACGCCCGACTCCAGACTCTGGCGTCGCTGACGGGGCCGTCGTCGGCCTGGGGAACAGCCTTGGTGTTGGCTGCAGCACGTGGGCTCCCCAGGGCAGGCCTCGCCGGCCAGCAGGGAAGAGCAGATTTGTGGACCAAGACTGGCTGCCATTCAGCCTACACAGCTCCCCTCTCGGGGAGGGTTAACCCTAACCGGAGAAACTGGCTTTCATCTTCTGGTCAAGTCTCTTCTTACACTGAATCCTTATGTAAAAGCATAAGACTCTACTGTAAAGCAAAATTCTCAGGCAAATAACTAGTCTTAATTTTGTACCCAGATCATTTAATGGTTGATTAGAAATATATCAAGGGGGAGGGTGTATCTCAGTGATAGATGTGTGCTTAGCGTGCACGAGTTCCTAGGGTCAAGCCCCAGCACCTCCATTAAAAAAAAGAAGATATGAATGCCTGGACATCCCGGGACTGTTGTAGGGGAAAATGTGAACTCCAGTTTGATAGACTTTCTTACAAACCTAATCAAGCAAGTCAAATCAGCCACACGCAGGCTTGTGCTATTATACGTTAGTGTGCTGCCCTCCCTGGGACACTGCAGAACACAGCCATAACCTGCGCACTGCCTGTACTTTTCCTTTTACACAGATACTGGAAAATAAATTTAACATATATATCAGATGCATATCTAGTAAGCAAAGGTCCATTTTAATGAAAAGAAAGTAAAAAAGTTGGGGTGCACTGAAATTCAGAATTCTTAATAGGAGTTTCCAAAGGTAACTTTTTTGTAGCTCACAGGACGACACACACAGGTGAACAGCCCCTTCTTTGCCGCGAAGGAGCCCAGTAAATGTAAGTTCTCCACGGTGTGTCCAGGGCCCTGCTGAAGGCGACGGCGGCCGACGGTCCCGAAAGTGTGCCTTCTCTGAGGTCGTGGGACGTATGAAGAATCCAACAGGCAACAAGTACCTGGAACAAACCTAAATACGAGAAAAATATTTTTAAGATCAAGTAAGAATTCAGATACGACCAAAGATGGCTGTCAAAGATAAATGTCCTTTTATTAAAGAAACAGTGGACAAAAACTGTTTGAAAGTACCTGGTCACTGAAGAGAGAGCTGGGTTCTTCTCAAGGCGGGACCCCCAAAGGTTACCACGGACGATGCCTCAGGAAGGGCAGGGCATGGTACCAGGCAAGACCAGGGCCCCCCACAGACCTGGAGCCAAACGGGCCAAACCAACCGCAGCCCCGACTAGGCAAGCCAGGAGTGAGGGCCCTGCAGCGGCCGAGCAGTTCTGACAACAAGGCAAAACGTGTCGTTAGGGGAACAAGTGTAATTCTTTGACCTCGCTGAGAAATAGACGGAGTTCAAGCCAATTCATATAAATACAAAATGCCATAAAAGGGGCCAAATTCGAGTTCAAATACAAGTAACAAGGGTCTTTTGCTGCTAAATCCTTCTTTACATGCCTTTCTTTGTTAGGTTAATCACAGTCACTCCTAGCACAGGAAAGCCTTTACCCCGACAGCGGCCCTGATGAGGTCGTCATCGGGGTCGTCCCCCGAGACTCACAAAGAACGGATGTTTCTTTTTTATTTTTAACATGTCTGTAAGTACTGGCTCCGGAAAATGGTCATTTATAGCCACACTGGCTGGGGCACGTGTCGGCGAGAACACAGGACCGAAGCCACACAGAGGTGGACTCGGCGCCCGCGGATCGGGACTCGAACCCTCGGATCGTCTGTCTGCGTGGGTGTCACCTCCACGCCTCCCGCCTGTCGTCCTCCCAGCACTCCCTGCTCACCGTCCCCGCGGGTGCCCTCCCTCGCGCCCCTCCTCAGGTCGAAGCTCCGTCTCCCTTCACTCCTCTCTGCGCCCTCCCGGGGCCTCCTGCTCAATTCCCTTCTCCCCACCTGCTCAAAACGTCTCTCCAGAATCAGCCTTCCTCCCTGCCCCCGGACCTTCTCAGCCCGTGTGAGTGCTCCACGGCCCCCGCGTTCACAGCCTCTCGTCCTCGCCTTCAAGGCCCGCACTGGCCCACGATTCTCCCTTCATTCCTGCAGCGCCTGGGGCCACGTGCCCAGATCACACCTCTCTCTTTAAACACGGCCTTTGTTTCCCTGACGCCAGCCTCTCAGCTCTGCAGGATGGCTCAGCACAGCCCATCTCGAGTTGCCTCTCCCGAATTTGCCATTACTATGTGCCTTAGGGACCTGCTCCCCAAGTGAGCACCCTCTCCATCCTGAGTCCCAGTTTTCCTGGAGGATGTTGACATGCAGACCGCGGCGTGTCTTCCAATACCTCCTATTTCGCATTTCCCGTTGGATCGATGCTCATTACGAATAGTTTTGAGACACCAGCTTTAACTTCTGAAGCAGTAATTAAGTGAGTCAGGTGTGTATTAGCCAAATCAGACCCCACATCGGTCTGAAAGCAGATAAACATCTGCGTCTCAATTCCAGATGTCCCAGGGCCGGCACACAAGCATCCTTGCAGGGCAGCGTTGGTACTGGATCAGTTTATAAGCATGCCCTTCACATGGACAATAGCTGATGGACTCCTGCTTGCTTCAGTGATGTGGGTGACATACTATGACTTTTAAATATAATACAAAAAACTTTCACTTTCATGGCTTTTCTTGTATATAAAAGATATAAGTAGATTTGATGCCTTGTGAGTTTGATACGTTGTCGCATAAAGTGGGCCAGTCTAGAGATCTTTGGGTCTCCTTCATTCAGGAAGAACAAAGACAGAGTCAAGATCCTGTTTAGAAATGTATGTAGAGCTGAAACCTGAGTTGAAGAGTCCTGTGCAAAGGTGCCTGTTGGGGAAGCGTCAGGAACGGCCCCCTTCTCGACAGACGACCCAGGGTAGAGACGAACAGCCACACCTGGTCTTCTCTCACCTGCGCTCTGATCCCGTGGCCAGGTGAGAGTGGAGCCCACCCAGACCTAGTTGACGCTTTCCTTCCAGAGATGCCTAGTTTGGTGAAACCCACGTACCTGTGCGCTCAGCACGCTCTTCTTCACTGCGCACGTCACTCCCTAGATCGATGCTGCACGTGTGCACGGCGGCTTCCTGCTGGTCTGCTGTGTTAGAGCAACAACCGCCCCGTGGGCGAGAGACAGTGCAGGCTCTGCACAGTGTGTGCCTCAGAGTCGGCCCGTCTGGATTCCCGCCCCTGCTTGAAAGGGAGGAAAGAAGGAGGGAAAGGAGAGAAAGGGAGGAAGGAAGAAGGGAAGGAAGGAAGGGAGGAAAGGGAGGGAGGGAGGAAGGAAGGAAGGAAAGGAAAGAGAGTGAGGAAAGAAGGAAGGAAGGAAGGGACAGACCCCACTTTTACCTCTTTCTTCTTCTCCTAAGTCAGTGGTGCACTGTCTGCCGATCTACTGGGACGAAAACTATAAGGAACCTTGATTTCTCTCCTTCCTGTTCAGCCCATGTCCACACCACCCCACCCCCGGAAAAAAAAATTCTCGGAGTCCGAGCCCCGCAGCATACCCCCAGCCCAGCATCCGCACCCCGACCTGGGCCTCCTGACTGAGGGCCCCCTCCTCCCTGGGCTGCAGGGCCTTTTACGTAAAGCAGCTCAACTGCTTCTAGAAAGTCTGACTTGTTATCACATCGTGCTGGACTTAAACCATCCCAAAGGTCTGCAGGTTTTTACAAAACACAGTCTCTTACTTATGTCTCCTGTCTGCCCCTCCTCCAGGGCATAATCTCACGAGGAGAGGGCCGTGACCTGCTCGCTACTGGGTTCCCCCGGCCCCAGGGCTCTCCTGGGCTTGGAACCCACACCCGGAAAGGCCGGCCGAACCCGGGTTGGATGCGTGAGTCCACGGCGCCGCCACCGGAGCAGAAACCCCCTCTCCAGGCCCTGCCGTCGCTTAGTCATTGGACCTGAAACATCCCTGCACTGTGTGCCCTTCGCTGAGCAGACCCACGTGTCTTCCCTCAGTCCGTCCCGTGCTTTCCGGGCTCTCCCCGGGGGACAGCAGCTCCCTGGCCCCGGGAGACGAGTTGCCGCCCACTCTGCTCCCTGGGCACGCGGCGGGCCCCCAGCGAGCTCTGCCCTCCACAGGAGGGGGCGCATCTTCCTGGCACCTCCGCCCGGGATGGGTGAACACACGCACGCACACAGAGGGCAAGAGGGCTTTATCACAGTTAGGGGCTTCCGTGATCATGGGACCAGGAGGGCCCCTGACCTGCTGTCTATGCACTGGAGAGCCGGGTGGTGTTCTGTCCAAGTCCGAGGGCCTGACAGTCACGGGCCCAGGGTGTGAGTCGTGCTCTGTGTCCAAAAGCCCCAGAACCAGGGGACCAGCGTCCAGAGGCAGCTCAGGCTGAGGGAAGGAACTTGCCCTTCTTCCGCCTTTCTGTTCCTCCTGACCCTCAGTGGATTGGATGTCTGTCAGGAACAGAGGTGGATTAATCCAGCCACGTGGCAGGGGGTTCCCGCCAGCTGGCTGTCCTTTCCCTACACAGAAGGCCTGTGCTGTCTCTCATACTCGCATCTGTTTAGAGGTTTTCAGCTTCTGTGGTTGAACATTAAAGTGTTTTCAGTATTTTTCTGTAGAAATTCTTCATGGGACTCTAGACCCGCGTCTGTGGACTTTTTGAAGAGGTCAGGGTGTGCTTGGGTTCTGCCTTCTGTGTGAGATTCACAAAGTGTGCGTTAGAGTGAGTAGTTTGGACAGTGAGGGGGCAGATCTGATGATCATAAATTCTTTCGCCTCTAAAATTCTGTGACTCGAATACTGGAATTTTGGGGTGAAAGGATGCATTAAGGGGAGCAGGACGCAGCAAACAGAGAAGCTCGCGGTGTTTTCTGTTGTTTCCCACCCGCGTGGTAATTTATACGCTGTCAGAGGAGCTTTATGCAAAGCCTTGTGCCATAAATCACCTTTTGGAGCTATTTATACCCCATCATAAATCTCTAAAACAACCTTAATTGGCAGCTATTGAAGATACATTATTCATAGAAGTTGTCAAACCACAGGGAAATGTTTTCTTTCACTAAATTATTGTTAAATTGACTCGACCAATTTTGATTGAGAACTCCTAAAAGCCAGAAAAATTACCATTCCATCAAGTTTTAAGATGCAACGTAAAATGGCCTGATTTTAACAAATGAAATGTATTACAGCCATTAAAGGTTGATATTTGAAAAAAGACAAAGCTATGAAGGTAAACACAACGTGTTTCGCAAATAGTGATTTTGTAGGAATAGAGGATGTCTTCCAGGTGATCCGCACACTCCATTTCAGGCCCTGCCCTCCCCGCTGGCTGAGGGTCTGGGCTCCCACGTAGGGTAAGGGGGGCGGAAAACATCGCCCCGTGTTTTTTTTCATTTAGGCAGCATTTTCATTAGTTCCGCGTGTGGCGTGGAATCAGAAAGTGCATCACCGTAGACTTAGAAGGTTCTAGACGGATGACTTTCTTCTTCACATTTCTCCTGCAGTTCAGGGGAACTTCTGTATACCTTCACTGCCTACGCAGTTTGACCCTCAGCAAAATTAAGCCCTCATAAATCCTGTCACAATTGCTATGAACAGATGTTTCTCAATCTTGAGTAAAATACAATCCTTTATCAAGAAAAAATATTCAAACCACTGAGAATCTTCATATAAGCCCTGGCTAGAGAAAAACTGGCTTCAGAAACTAAGGTTTGGTTCTCCCACTCTGAGTCGTCGCCACAGCAGAATTTTCTTGTTAGTTTTGGCTGCCGTGAAGGTAAACACCACGTCATTGCCAGTGAAAGCTCAGTTCCTGCTGAGTCCCTTCCTCCATGAGGCCGCGGGGCATTTCTCTTTCCCACGTATCTAAGGGTAAGATCTGTGGTTTGCGGACACTAAGTTGCTTTTATCGCGACTTCCTGAAACTTACACCAGGTCAGGTGCTGTGTGGGGATGACTGAGGCAGGAAAGGGGTCCTGTGTCCACGTCTGCTCCCCACTCCTCACTCAGGCTTCAGTCTGTGCCTGACAGTACGCCGGGGCCGGCCACCTCCTTCACGTGTGATGGCATGTTATCTGTGCATTTAAAATTCAGTCTTTAAGATACTGTTTAACTGAAAATTCTATTTGTACTGGTTTTGCAAAGCTCCACCCCAAATCGACTGCAGGACACTTGAGGACATTTGGAAAAGGACACATTCTTGGGCCCACAATCAAAACTCTGATTCAGGAGTCTGGGGTGGAGCCATCCCAGTAACCAGCTTAATTCTCTAAGCAATAATCACACATTTGTTCATTTTTACCATTTCGCATGCTCTTGCAGATACTAAAATCAACAGAGGTTTGAATCAGTTGATGTTGCACACAGCTGGCTACATGTGAGGGAAAACCCGAATAACAGTGGCTTAACTGTTTCTGGAAGGCTTTATTTTTCTCATTGATCAAGAAGCCGCGTGGGACATAGTCTAGTCGGTTTCTTGGACTCCTTTTTTCCCCCCTCCACTGCCTTCTTTAACATGAAGATTTCATTCTCACAGTGCCAAGATGGCTGCTGCACTTCCGGCCATCAAACCTGTGTTCCAGGCAGGAGGGAGAGATGGGACTAAGGCAAGGATAAGGCAATCGTCTACATTTGGTATTTTTAAAATTTTTTTCCAGAAAATTCACACAGTGGTTTATACATCTCATTGTAGGTTTCTGCCTCAAGAGAAGTCAGCAGCCAGCATGCTTGGCATGGCCTGAGGACCACGGCCCCCTAGACTTGGCAGGCAGTGGATTTTAAGGCCTGGGGAGTCACTGAAGAGACTAAGGAGCAGGTGTAGATCTCCCTGAGAGACCCGAAGCGTGAACATAGGAACCGTTTACTATGATTATAAAACTAACGCTCCACAGTTTGCAAGGGAAAATACACACATAGCTACAAACTTCGCAAATAGTGTATCCAACCTGGGGCCTTGATTTTCAATCTGGTTTTCTCTTGTCACGAACATCGTTGAGTTTGAGTATAGAAAACACATCACTTTACCTTTTATCTTCTTTTCTTTTGCATCTGCTGTTTCTTGATGCTCTCACCTGGGACTGTGGGTTTACTGCAGCCTTGAACCAGTGACCCCAAGGCTATGTCTCTAGGCCCGACTGCCTGTAACTTTCCTAGACTTTCAAGCTAACATTTCAAATTTCTTGTCCCTCATATCTTCCCTCCAGAATCCTGTGTCCAGTTGCCTCCTTGCCATTTTACTTGGATGTCTGACGAGAATCTAAAAGTTAAAGCTTGGCAAACCGGTCTCCCCCTCAACCTTGTTCTCCTTCAGTTGATTCTCAGCACAGCTTTCAGCCAGAGTTCTTCCGTCCTTCTGTGACATTTTTGTTCATTTTAAAGGAGCTACAGCTTTTCCTAACAAAATTGCTTTGAAAAGTTAGAAATCCCACTAAGACTGAAGAATATTGGAATCTCATGGCTGTTACTCTATTTACTTTGTAAATAACATCTCCTTAAAATTCAAACAGCGTGTTTTTCTTGGGTTTCATATTTGATGCAGGGAATGCTCCACAGCACCCCTGGGCCTCTGGGGGGTCTTGTTTGAATCTCAGCAGCAGAGGAGACCAAGGAGAACTTTCGGCACTTTCATAGAAAATGATGTAGAAAGCAGAAGTAAGACAGTTGTTTTCTGAAAATAGGGAATTAGCCACCTGGGTAGGTTTCCAAACTTTTCTCGTGAAAGCAAAAGCAATTCCCTGTATCATTCTTCTTAAAAATGAAAAGAGAATCCCGGCAAAGCTTTGTTCTAATTCCCAGATTTCGTTCACTTATAACTCGGAAAATGCACAACAGATTTCATATTTAGGCTTCATTAGAAAACTCTTCCTTTGTTGGGTCCCCAGTGCGAGCTTCTAAAAAGAGCCTTGACTTGGAAGAAATGTTCAAGTTCTCTATTATATAATATTAGGAAGATTTCAGTGGACAAGATGCTTTTCCTAACTGCATACCAACTGGGAGTGTGAGCATTCGTTCAGACGTTGAGGGCACGGGGTGCGGGTGGCATCTGACACAGCTGAGCTGGTTGGCTTCCTCACAAAGGTCGAGATACAGTTGCCTTTATCACGTTCCTCCGACCTTCCTGAGACCCCGGCCTTTTCCAACAGTCAAATGATAGCCATAGCAATTAAAACTTGTTATTAAGTCATAATTCCTTTTTTAGTGGACAGATCTCATGTTTCCTCATTTCATCTATGTGGGTTCCTTTGAAGCCATCATTTTAAGACAAAGCCAATACAGATGAAGAATCGCTTTGTTTGGGGAATTTGTTTTCTCGTAGAAAGGGGGGTTGTCATAAAAACCAAGGGAGCAACATTACTGTTGGCTTAATTTCTCAGCAGCAACTGCCTGTCCACAGACTTGTACAGAATTGAAATAGTCGAGGAAGAACCAGTGTGACCCAGAATGTACTTGACAGCCTTGTGTGCATGTTCTAAGCACTGGAGATCAACCTGGAATATTGACCAAGGTTATCAGTGTTTGGGGGCTTAACTGGATGCGTGAATGGGGACTAAAGTCGGGCTGCTGGACCCATGGGTGCTTGCACCTGCCTGGGGGCACCTGCCTGCTGTTCTGGCTCAGCCTTGACACAGGCTGGGGTGCTCTCCGCGCCCCAGATTCCTCTCCCTTGCCGTGGAAATGGGCGCTGATCCTCACGCCTGACGCCGCTGGTGCGGTCAGGGTCTCAGAGCCCCCTTGGGCCTGGTGCTCTAGAGGTGACACCCTTCGCCCTCTCGGTTGGCTGTGTGCCTTCTTGTCACGAAACGTAGTACAGTTGGAGCCCACATGAACATCTGCTCCAGCTGTCAGTCAGATACGTATAAACACACTTTTCAAATTATCAAGAAGTGTTTATCCACAAAGTCGTTTCTTAAACAGATTGGGTTAAGCCAACAAGATGTCAATAATCCAGATCTTTTTTGTTGTTGTTGTTAGAGAAATTCAACAGTTTCATCCACTGCTTCATAATGGTATGGCTGCGATATCTCCAAAACATCAAGTTCCTTCTAATTAAGGAGATAATGCCAGCTTTCATACAAGGTACATTCTTAATGAGCAAAGTAATTAAAAATCCACGCGGTTCATGGGTCTGTCTTCATAGATAAAAGTAATTACAAGGTCCTTTTGTGCCTGTCTGTCTGATGCTACTTGTCTGTTTATAATTTAGTTTATTTTTCATATAATTTAATACCAAACATTGCTTTGGCTGGCAGGAATATTTTTAAAGTATTTGTGTTTATTACCTTGTTTCTCTGCTAAGCAACTTTAATTCTATTTCAAAATAATAAGAGAAAAAAAATAAAAAATACCCACCTTAAAATTGCTTCTTCAAAGTTTGTACAAGGCCCGGATGAAGTGTTCTCCTCCTCACAGACCATCCTGCAGACGTTCATGGCGGCAGATGCTCAGCAAAAATACACTGACTTGATCTTCTTTATTTTACTTTATAATACAGCTGTGTTCCCAGCTGCCCAATGCCAGCACCACTGCCACACGGGGAGAAAGTAAATGCCCGTGGGCCTCTTTCCCCGAGGCTGGAAGAGCAGCAAAAGGTAGCCGTCTGGGGAATGAACAGGAGAGGGTAGTGTCAGCAGAGGAGATCTCAGAAGCCTACGTTTGCAGCGGAAACAGCTGGACTTTGAAGGCTGGAAGGGAAAGAGCTCGGACAGGATGCTCTCGGCATATCGTGGGCAGTGACCGAGGTGTGACCGGGCGGGATTGAGTGGTCAGCAGAGGCTTGGGATGGGGGGGGGGGGCTCGAGGGAAAACCCAGGCACAGCCCTAATGCAAACTGACCCCCAACCAAGGTATTCACAGGGCCCTTGGAGGACGCATAGCACTGGGTCTGCTCGGCTGAGTCAGACGGTCCGCACCGGGACCTCCCTCCGACGGGCAGAGAGCAGGGCTGGGTCCCTTCAGGGTGACCCAAGGTCCAGAGGACCAGATGCCTAATTCTCACCTCCTCAAGCAGTGACCGAGACCACGTCATAGAGGACCACTCGGGCTCGTTAGAGTGGGTATGGAAGAAGCATGTCTAAGAGGAGCCTTCACCAAACAAAACCAGCTTCCTAGAAATGCTGACTCCTTCAACCCACACCTCAGCGTGTACCCCGGGCTGCGGAGTGCTCGGGACCTCAGTAGCCACCCCGTCAATGCCGGCAGCTTGTCTCCTGCGTGGCCTCCTCCCCGTAGCCCTGCGAAGACCACACCTGAACCCCTCCCACACCAGCCAGCGTGACAGTTCTCAGAGGTGAAGCTCCCACGTCACTCCTCTGCTCAGAGCCCTTCAGGGGCATCCATCACGTGCGAGCCACAAGGAATAAAACGACTTGTAAGCTGACATCAGAGCCCAGGAGCAGCGAGCGAGGCCCAGAGGTATGGAGGGAGCCGCCCAGCAGCTCAACATCCCCCACAGAACACAGTAACGGCGTGAACAGAGACGGGGACAATGGTTTTAATGGTGCATCTTATTTAAGCTAAAATGCCCCAAATATAATTATTTCATTGTGTGGTCAATCCAAAAATATTGATGAGATACTTTACATTTTATTTGGTATTCAATCTTCTAAAGCCGCGTGCATTCTGCACCTACATCCAAAAATAAACAGCGCCATCTTCGCCTCCGCAGGCAAATTATTTTTTAATTACGCGTCAGCAATGCGGGAAGAAGGCACGGGGTCGTGTTTCTAGAAACAAAATACTCCAGCGTAGCAGCCAGTCTGTATGATTAAAACACTGAGGAGACACACATGCTTTCACTACTTAAATTACTGCTTCCTTTGACTTATTCATGTCTTTCAATTACAGAGAAAAGCAAAAAAGAAAAAAGCGTAACTATGTGTGACAGCGCATGTGCATAACTCTCACCAAAATATGAAAAAAAATCAGAAATCATTACTTTTGAAAAAGGTCAGTGGTCAGGGAGGACATGACCAACGAGGTCGCCCTCTGGTCACTGGTGGGGGGGGGGCGGTCAGGCAGGGTCCGCAGACAGCAGGGCCCCTGCAGTGGGGCTGGGCTGGGCGCTCAGATGCCCAGAGCCCAGCCTGGAGCAGGAGCCCGTAGGGGGAGGCCCGCGCGCCCTCCCAGGAACGTGGGTCTCCTGGACTCGGGGAGGGCAGGTGCCTGTCGGACGCCTGCACCCCCCACGGTGTCCACCACAGGAGCGCAGCCCCGAAACCCAAAGGGAGGGGGCGATGGACCCGGCAGGTCCTGCGCCCGGAGAGCAGGTGGGAGGCGGAGTCCAAGGGGGCACCGGGCGGTGGAGGAGGGGTCGTCCTGCGGCGGGATGTGCAGACTCCCCATCTCCTGACCGCCGGGGTCTCTGCTGGGTCCTTGCCTGGCTGTGACTTCATTCCTCTCCGTTTTTAAAGCAACGTGACAGGTGATTTCATCACCGTGCAAATATGCGTGTTCATGTGCTACGTATGTAATTCTAGTTTCAGATACGCACATTCTAATATATGTAAGCAAATACCAGCCTCAGTGATTCTCCAGTTTATCCTGCCCCGTGCATCCCTTTTATAGTAAATATTTAATCAAGCCTTCTCTGTAATCCTCCCCTGCAATTCACTGACAGTGTCACCTGCCTGCACATGCAGTGAAAATGTAACATCAGTGTAACTCCTTAAAACAACGTACGTAGGAAATGAAAGAGGACAGCGACCATTTACTGCAAAACTGGTAAGTATCTTCCTTGTAAGTGACCACCGAGGTCTAAGGTTTTAAAAAATGATGAAAACGTCAGATGTTTGCAGCTTCATGGGTCCCTAGTGAATGGGACCGATGGGAGGGCAGCTGTCAGGGGCGCGTTTTGGCAGGCGGGACGCTACGCCCATGTTCTGATCAGCAACATGGGCTACAGTTCTCGACGAAATAATGTGTTGTGTTTTCTCAAATGACATGGTACATGTAGGTATGTAAAAAGTTAATTATGTATGTTTATGTGTGTAAAAACTGTTCATCTCACATGAAAAAAATGGAAGTAAGCCCTGAACTCCAGGGGCTACAGGAAGGCTTCCTATGCGCAGAGGACTTGGGAGGCTGGACCGGGTGCTCGGGCGTGGGGCTCCCGCACACTGGGGGTTGTCCAGGATCCCAGTTTACTTCCAGTCCAGTTGTAAGAAACACGACCCGCCCATAAAGTTCCGAAGTGCCTCGGGGGCCAGTGAAGCCTCCGCTACGAACACTTACCTAGGTAAAATCGCCTAGAACTCCTTAAGTCCACAGCCCTGTGCACGTGTGCGCGTGTGCTGGTGAGATGCCTACCGGGCCCAGCGGTGTTGAAGGAGCCACCTTTCTCGGGGTCACTGTGGTCTCTGCCCAAGCTGGAAAGCGTGCCAGAAAGTTCAGTCCTTCTTTGTTCCTACAGACTCAGTCCATCTTGGGACTTTCAGGTCACCTGCATCCCGAGAAGTCAGTCCTGGCTTTTTTGGCCCCAAATTTCCTCCTCCCTCTCCGTGCCCCACGGGAGTTCCTCCTGTGCACCCGCTGTTGAACCATCAACACACGTCTCCCTTTCTTCCAGTCGTCTTAGTCTTGCTCTTCCGATAAAGTGTTTGCTTCCTGAGGACAAGGACTGATCTTTCTCAAGGACCACAAAGCGCTGGAGAATGATGACATGGGGGTAGGGGGGTGGTACCTGTCAGTGCTGAGCATTCTTCTCCTGCACAGGTCACAGGGGACCTGGCCCCCTGCTGGTGACCACCTATGGGACTCCCATCTCGCCGTGTCTGCGTCCAGCAGGTTTGAGAGGAGGCAAGAGACGGGATCAGAGAAGAGGTGAGGGATCACGGAAACGCTCTTTTGTTTTCAGATCGGCGGGGACGCAGCTCAGACACAGCAGATTCAAGAAGCAGTTAGACCCAGATGCCTCAGGGTAATTTATGTGCTTAATTACAGGCGCATAAGAATTCATTACAAGTTACATAAATTGTCCTTATTCCTTGCATCTGGATTATTTACATATGCAGACGCATATTGATGGAGGAAAATGAAGGCACTCTGTCACGTTTTTAACCACAGTCAAAATAAATGCTCAGAAGCCTGCTGATATGAAAAGTATACGTTATTTTTAAGTTAACTTTAGGAAAGCAGTCCTCACTTTCCATTTACACATCCCATTTTTACCAGAAGCGCACTATTGACGTCAGAGTTTGGTTCTGAAAGAACGGAACGTTGACTTACTGAAGGTGGGTGCTCTGGAATATAAATGTCTGTGCCCTCAGAATTCATCCCTGAGTCCTAACCCCCAGTGACAATGTCAGGAGGGGGCTTTGGGAGGTGATGAGGTCACGAGGGTGAGGCCTCGCAAGTGGGATCAGTGCCCTGATTTCAGAGACCCCCATGTGAGGACGCAGCAAGCCGGCGCCGGCCGTGAACCTTGGCGGGGCCTCACCGGACACCGAGTCCTCCCGCTGTGAGCAGATCTGGGAAAAATGCGTGTCCCCTCTTTATGTCACCCAGTCTGCTGCTCTGTCAGAGCCGTTCAAAGTGAAGCATGCTCACCTATCACACGAGTTTATTAGGTGAAAAAATTAATTTGACATTTTTCGGTTGAAGTACATAGCTGACTTACAGTGTTATGTTTGTTTCAGGTGTACAACGTAGTGGTTCAAAATGTTAGAGGTTGTCCTCCGTTGACAGTGACCGTGAGCTTGGGCCGCACGCTCTGTGCCGCTTGTGTGCGCCCCTCCAGCCTGTGCCTTTCACGTGCAGTAGCTGTGTGAGTGTCTGTCACTCCCCTTCCCCTCCGCGGCCCCCCGTCCCTCTCCCCACTGGTGACCACTAGTCTGTGCTCTGTGTCTGTGGGTCTGTCCATTTTGTTAAACACATTCATTTGTTCTATATTTTAGAGTCCACGTATAAATGGTAACATACTTTATTTGTCTTTCAAATACAAAGACAGTCACATCTGGTACTTAATGACATTAAAGCCTCTCAGTTGCCTCAAAAAGTTACCCTTTCTTTCTCCCTAAACAAATTGTTGTTCGATGGGAGTGAAGTTACTGATGCGCATGAGGAATGAGGCCTGGGTCTCTGCGGGACCCCCAGCGCCTGGCGTGAACAGAACAATGTCGTGCACTTGAAACGAGGAGGGTAGATCTCTAGGGAAAAAGATAAAACCCAGAACGAACAAAGCAGAGCAACCAACGGGGCACAGCAAACCTCCTGCTCGTGTGTGTCACCGCGGCGGCAGTGATGGATGGCGCGTGTTTCCAGACTCTGCAAAACGTGTCTGTTGCACATGTGCCGTTTTTCATCTATCTCAGGAAAACTGAGAGGGGGAAAGAGAAGTGAAAAGCAAATGAAACCTACAATTGGATTTCTTCTTCATTCTGACTTTTCTAGAAATTACGGATCTCCTCATTTTGAAATGAACGAGGAGGGGCATCCATTTAAACGGTCCTTGTGTGTTTCCTGCTGTTCCCGTACTTTTTTGCTAGTTGTACATCTGTGTCTCTCACGGCTACTCACACGTAATCACCTGCGTAATCACCGTTAATTATTAGATGTGTGCAATTTATTTTTCCTCCGGAAACCAATGTCCTGTGTTGATGGGAAATCACTTTGATACCAGCTTACTTTCTGCACAGAGCCCACAGGCCCCCCTGCCATTCGGAACCCAGCACACGGGCTCTGCACCAAGAAGCTAGCGGAGGGGAGAGGACTGCACTCGGGGCCTTGCATCCATGGGTTCCCGAAGGTTCCTGAGCTGCTCAGAATGTTCTGTAATTCTCAACTTCCTGCTCAAACCACTTTCTATTTAATGCGGGTAAGTGTTCCGGCATCAGCTGTAAGGCTCCAGAGACTAAAGGAGTGTCAGGCCAGTTTGACGCAGAGGAGAACTCATAGAAGCAGAACCTGAAAAATGCAGACGTGGAAGGAAAGGGAGGAAGACTGAGGGAAAAGTGAATCCGAAAGATAGTAAGCACACCGTGTGTGCACATGTGTGTGCAAACCTACCAAAGCAGCCTTTGTGTTTCCCTGTTAGTAAGCACGGACACACCTCCATGCAATTTTATTCTGCACGGAAAAATAAAACAAAATGTGAAACTGCGTAATACAGCAAGGAAGCTGGAAGCTGGAGTTTACTTTTCACAAATTAAGGAGAATTCGGTCTTCGTTTGGAAGCTGAGACCTGCTGGGGGTGGAAGGCATGGAACGCCAGCCGCCCTGCTGGACCGAGTCTCCGACTCTGGAAATCCGGATGGAAGATCCTGCATCACTGAAACAGTTGAACGGTTCCAGCCGCTTAGGAACGTCAGGCCGAGATTAAGAAAGTTACTCTGTCCCCGTGTGTCTGGGCCGTGCACAGCTGCTGGGGTCACAGGCGCCTGAGGACGACACCCGCAGGGCTTCCCCGGGCCTTCGGCTCACAGCAAGAAAGCAGGCAGGGGACTCCACCCGCCGTGTGGAGCCACGTGCAGACGATTCTGGACAGTTGTGCGGCCCGGCTCCGTTGTCAGCTACTGGTTTCGTTTCCAACAGAAAGACGATTTCATGTGGCTGTGTTGATATCTAGGCCAGGGCCTCTCCTGTCACGTGGGACGGAAGGGAAGCGGAAGGCGGCCAGGGCTTCACTTCTGCTGTGAACGTCCGAGAAAGAGACACGCACTCGTCTGCTTTCAAGGTAGTTTTGCTGCCAAAACCAACCGTCACAACCTTCCTGTGGCAGCAGGTGCCACCGTCACCCTCAGCGTGTGCCCTGCTCCCAGCGCCCTGTGCTCTGCATTTTCCCTTTTGACCACTGTCGCTTCCTTCTCGCCACCATCACACAGTCGCTCTCGTTCCCACGTCATGGAAGGTAAACTGAGGCTCGGGGAGTCACTGACCCGCAGCCACAGGGCTGGCGGCAGCAGAGCCAGGCCCGCTGAGCTCTTCTTGGCCGAGGACGCTGTGTCTCTACACTTGGTCTCTACACTGGTGATGTCTTCCTCCCAGGACGACAGTCCTGCCCATCCCCACAGCCCTCCCTGCGCATCTTGGGGCTCCTGTGGGCTGAGGGTGGGTACAACAGCCTCATGTAAGAAGTCTCTGAAAACCCAAACAAACCAGGGGAGGCAAAAACAAGGACACGTAGAAATGTTGGCCTCTGACAGCTTCAGCTGCAGGAGGCAGGGAGCCCCGCCAGCTCCTGGCCAGAGAGACTGAGGGCTCACCCTGGAGGCCTGTTTCCCTCCGTTCTTTCTGCCCTTACTGTCATCTCCAGCTTAAACGTGTCAAATTGCAAACCGTATTAAAAAACAAAACACAGTTTGAAACATGAGAATCCGACTCAGATACCATGGTGATGCCGGAACTATCAGACTGGGAATCTGAAACACCTGTGGTTCTTACACTGAGGTCTCTGAGAAGAAAGTGCACAACGTGCAGGAACAGATGGGTGAGGCGAGCAGTGAGCTGGGAAGCCCAAGAGGGATTCAGGAGGAAGGCTCGAAGCACACACCCCTGTGACAGAAGTAGGAAGGCCTTTGTGGGGTCGGCGGTAACAAGCCAGGAAGGGAGCAGTCAGCTTGAGGAAATGTCATTGGGAACTTCCAGAACTAAAATGTACAGAAAAAAGAACGAAAAAGAGAATAGGGCGTCCGGGACCAGAAGGACAAGCAGAAATGGTGTCGCAGGTGTCGTGGGGACATCAGGAGAAGCGAGATGGAAAGTGACAGTAGGAACGTTTGGAGCCGTCGTGACTGAGAGTTTCCCCACATTAACGTCACACTCTGACCATGGACCCCGGAAGCTCAGACGGCACCAGCTGGATAAATACCCAAAAATCTACACAGAGGCTTGTCACAGTCAAGCCACAGACACTCAAAGAAAAAATCTTGAAAGGAGTCAGAAGGGAAAAAAGACTTACCTATAGAGAAACATGGATAAAAGTCACATTGGACTTTTCTTTGGAAACCCTGCAAGCAGCAGAGAGGACGGCAATGTAGTTTTAGTGACGAAAGAAGGGAGATCCCCAGCCAAGAAACCCACATCCAGCAAAATTACTCCTCAAACACGAAAGAGAAATAGAACCTTCCTCAGACAGAAATGGAGGGAATTTGTCACCACCTTGCAAGAAAAGTCCAAAGAAATTCTCCAGAAAGGAGGGAAATGAAATTGGTCAAGAACTCAGATGTACGTAAAGAAGAGGGTTAGGTGCCACCAACCAGGGACCCGGTGGGCGGTGCGGAGTGTTGGGAATTCCCTGTGCTCTCTGCTTGATTTTCCTGGAAACCTTAAACTACTCAAAAAGCAAATTCTATTAACTTAAAAAATACATATAAAACTCTTTTATCTCTTCAAAAATTTTTTTCTCAAGGAACATGTTCTTGGTATATTTTATAAACTTGAAAGCTGTCACATCAACTTGAACAGCAGGATGTTTTCAGTAGAAATAAAGATCTACTTTCTGATGTACTTTTTTTGTGCAACCACCATGGATCTTAAACATCTAAAGTTCAACTCATCCGTAAGTCTACATTTGTGAGTCTGGGCAGAATCACCCCTAATGTGAAACCCCGCAAGGTGTCACTCGTCTACAAGGCAGCGTGTAACAGATTCACCTACAATAAAGCAGATGGAAAAGGCTGTTCTGTTTTATCACATCTATGCATCTTAAATGGTTACAGAAGATTGAATTATAATAGAGAATCCAAGAAGCCTTATCATTCAGCTTATAAATCCAGGATCATGAATTAAATGACCAAAAAATATCTGTATTGGTATTAAATCCACAAAGGAGAGCAGTTTCACACTGAATGTTGGCTGTTTCTCAGCTGCATCTCACGCATCATCCTAACACCCACACGTGGACAAGGTGGTGACTGAGGCTGAACCCAGAGGGGATACTGAAGTGTGTGTGTGTGTGTGTGTGTGTGTCTGTGTGTCTGTGTCTGTGTGTCTGTGTCTGTATGTGTCTGTGTGTCTGTGTGTGTGTGTCTGTGTGTGTCTGTGTGTGTCTGTGTGTGTGTCTGTGTGTGTCTGTGTGTCTGTGTGTGTGTCTGTGTGTGTCTGTGTGTGTCTGTGTCTGTGTGTGTGTATGTGTGTGTCTGTGTGTGTGTCTGTGTGTGTGTGTGTGTGTGCGTGCACGCTCACGTCTAAACCTTACAGGTCTCACAAAGTGCAGGTGCAGGAAGAAGGCAGGTTTAAAGTCCGCTTGTGCAGGAATTCCTGATTTGGGGACCAGACCCTGCTTTTGCTCACTAACTCCTCAGAAACATACCCTGCACTTTTGGGGGGAAAAATCTCCTTTTGCTTTGAAAATGATTGAGACTGCTATTTTTGGTGCCCTGGCAAGCTTGATGCCTGGGCCACCCATCCGAACGCAGTCACCACGAATCCTAGATGAGACCCAAAAAACGTTTTCCCAGGTGCGTGAGTGAGCTGGCTGGCAAGGGCGGAGTCCCACGCGGGAGAGAGCAGGCAGGCCACGGACGCCGTCTTCGGTGACCTGGGACGTGGGTGGGCAGAGCCTCACAGGGTGTGGGACCGAGGCCCCACTCAGTCTGGGGAGCCTCACCAGGGGTCTTCCCCCTGCAGAGCTGGGGCCCCAAAGCTACACGCGCAGCCTGGTGTCACCCCAAGGCCGAGACCGCAAGGAAGTGCAGTGGTCCGCTGCAGGGCTGAGAAGGGGGCGTGGCCGTGAAGAACGGAAAGGCTCGAGGCCGCCCCTTTGCCAGCTTGCAGCCTGCCTTTAAGTCAAGAACTTAGGGTGATCGCAGCTGTTGAGCCCGGCGCCCCGACAGAGGCAGACTCCCCTGGAGATCTGTTCCGCCAACGAGATACCAAGGTTTTGCGCAAGTCTAAGACAAGTGCAGTAAAGCAACGGCAGGAGGGGGCGGCTTAGAGTAGAACTGAAGTAGTTCTGTCCTTTTGTTAGGGACACCAGACGCACTGGAATCCTTGGGGGTGAGCCCAGCCTGGCGATCAGTGTGGGAAACACAGGCACCATCCTGGACTCCGTTTCCTGAAGTGGCTTCTTCATAAACCCTCCCTCCTCCCTCCGGCTTCCCTTTCTAAACGCATCTGTCCTCTAGTTGTTCAGGTGCGCCGTGGCTTCCTGGTCATCTCGACGTATATTCACAGGAATATTTACCACGTTGTCGGTCCCCGTTCTGTAGTAGACTTAATCACTCCCATATTGATGAAAATTAAGGATGTTTTCAATCTTGTATTTCTTTCTGTTATAAACATCATAGCAATAAATGTACTTGGACAAGCATCAAAAAAAAGAGTAGACCGCAAGTGTTCTCACTACAGAAAAGGTGACAGTGTGAGGCGGGGAGTGTGTTAGTTTGACCGTGGTGATGAGTTCACGTTATGTAAGTATATCAAAGCGTCGTGCCGTACACCTTAAATGTATACTGTTTTTATTTGGCAGTTATATCCCAATAAGGTTGGAAAAAAGTTATATACAAAGAAATGATGAGACAGGGTTACGAATCACTTCGCTACTATTATGGTTGACCCAAACAAGGAGAAAGAAATCCTGCCGTGATAAACCGTCCAATAGTAATTTCTCAGAACCTCCGTTTGGGATATATATTTTTAACTTTCTGTGTCAGACACATTCTCCAGAATTATAAATTAGAGTATTTCACTCAGTGATGGAAAGGAATATTATGAACTATCCTTCGAAAGTCAAGCTATCTAGGAAAATTGTAGCTGAGGGTATCTATTTGGAAATTTATTTAATGGTGCCCTCAAGATCGCTTTTACTATGAGTTTGATTTTCTTTAGCAAAAATTATGCCTATTTTCTGTTATAGAAAGAAATGTGCTGTATGGAAACGTTGCGCCAGTAAGGCAATGGCACAGAACAGAAGCTGCGGACGCAGCGCCTGGGAGTCCAGCAGCGAGTAGGCACTCTGGGCCGCCGCCGAGGGCGGGTGGGGACCCTGATGCATGCAGAGGAGTGCTGCGCGCTGTCCACACCCCCGCGTGATGCAGCCAGGAGGAGGGCCTTTGTGAGGCGACTGTTCAGATGAGAGGGGTTCTGAGGGCGGAGCCCCGGGCCTGGGAGTAGTGCCCTAATGCGAAGAGGGAGAGACTGGAGCCCTCCATCCTCCACCCCGGCTCCCGCTCTCTCTCTGCCACGTAAGGGCCCAGCTAGAAGGCCCCCATCTGCAGTGCGGGGGACGGGCCCTCACCAGCCAGCGGCCCTGCCGGCACTTTGACCTTGGACCCCCAGACTCCAGGGCTGGGAGAGGTTCATCCTGTTCTTTAGGCCTCGTCTGTGGCATTTTGTTATGGCAGCCGGAGCCGCCGGGTACCTTGTGCTTAAGAGAGAGGGCGTTGGAGCAAGTTGCAGTGGTCCCTAGAACGAGCTTGCGAGAGGAGGCAGTGGTGCTGACGGGGTGTGGAGGGTGCTGGCTGGAGGCAGGGAGCCGCGGCCCCTGACTCCAGAGCACCAGGCCTCGGTCCCGAGGCTCTGCGGGGACGCAGGCAGGAACCCCCGCCTTGCTGTCAGCGGCCGGCCGTGGGCGGCGGTGTTGGCAGCTCCGGGTTCTCCGACACTTCTGCTCGCGTGTCAGAGCTCCTGCTCCCCGTTGGCGTCGTCCAGAACCAGACGTCTGAGCGGCCTTGCGTGAGAGCGCCGGCCACGTGAGCACCTGTTTCCATTCTAGTTACTGCTGGATGGAGGTTGTTTGCCATTAAAACACTTTGTCTCGTGTGAGAAAAGCACAGTAATCACATGTTAAATGAGGTCTTTTAAATACAGGCAGCTTGGGAGAAGCTACTGACAATATAATAGGGTTTTGGAAAATTACATTCTCATTTTTCTTTCTAAAAATGGCACTGAGTGTTCATCAGCCTTTCGGAAGCATATCTGATTTTCATGTGAGATACAGGGGCTAATTTTTCAAAGAAAATCTAACTGTGCTATCCTGCCATATCCAGTCAAAGTTTTGGTCACTCCTACCACGAAAAGCATTTGAAATTGAATCAGAGCATTGGGTGATTAATTACTGGGACCCGTCATGTTACCATCAAGATTGATCACCGCATGTCTGAGAACAAAGCACCATCACAAACGTAGCCCGAGGCGTGGAGGCAATGTCTGTGATGCCACGGTGAGTTACTGGAGAACAGAAGTCGTGGCACAGAGTGTCACTGTGCAAGATTTAATAATAAACCAAGGGTTTAGGAGGAGGAGGGAGCAGAGAGAACCATACTTGACGGGAGAACCTGGTTACTTAACAAAGGTATTGGGCCTTCAGTCTAATAAACAGACTGAGGACCACGCGGTCGGCTACGCCAGACGCTGGGCGGACAGAGACCAGGGGACCAGTCGCTGAGTTTAAGGGGCGTAGTCGGGTTTCAGAGCCCGGGCTGGATCACACCCGAAAGACTCCGTCACGTAGTGCGTTCAGACTGCACTTTGCCTTCATCACCTTTGAATGTAGATTCCCAAAGAAACAGTTAGTACAAGATTACATTTCAGTGTCTTTCCCGAAGTAAGTAACCATGAGTTACTGCCAGGTTCCCCTCAAAATTGTATTCCATCCATTTCATGGGAAATGGCCTCAGTCTGGCTGGTGGTGGCCCCGAGAAGGGCGATCTGTAGTGTGTGTCCCAAGCCGTCCGGTACGACATTCTGTGACAGGGCCACACAGAGGAGCCGGGAGTGTCACTGCTGGACGAGGCGGTGAGATTTACGGTGGCTTGTTCAGGACTCGCCTGGCCAGTGTCACCAATATTTCAGTTCTGCAGGGAAGCCACGCGCCGGCCAGTCTCGGCTGCAAAAGGAAATTAACAATCAACTTCGACACAAATAGTCCTAAGCAGTGTTTATGTCTCAGGCTTCTTCACAACGTCATCTTGTTACTTACCAAGCGTCAGAGCCAGAGCGGCACCTGACAATGAATGCAGTGTCAGTAACCAGGTCGCCAGCCAGGCATAGACCAGAACCCCATGCTCAGAAGGAGAGAGGAGTGAGGGTTGATTCAAATAGAATCTGCTCTTGAAATAAATGAGCTTTAGTGAAAAGAAAAAAAAAAGGAATAGGTTTCTTGGCAAACATTGACTTAGAAAATGCAGTATTGCGGAAAAGCACTTGGATGGAAATGGATTTTTCGGCTTGATACGGAAATTTGCATTACTTTATTTGAATATTTCAAGGCAGCCTTCGTAAAATATTAAATTTTACTTCATAAAAGAGGAAGGAAATAGGAAAGGACTGCAGAGCCATTTCGCTTCGTCCTCCCTCTAGCTTGGGGATGAATCACATTACACACTTTTTTTTTCAGGAAACATAAATAAATTGAATTTATTCAAATCAGCCTGTAACTGGATCAGCCAACTACTGAAATATTTTTAAGACCAACTTTTAGCCTCTGTGGTCAGGACGTGGGGTCATTAGTAACTGAGTGTGCACAACATCCCCGGGAAGGAGGCCAGTCTGGGGAGCACTCGGGGCGGCGCCGGCAGAGGGCGGACGCCCAGCACGCGCGGGTCTCCCCGGGCAGCTGCGGGAGGACGAGCGAAGGGAAAGACTAAAGGCCGATTGTGCAGGTCATTTGGGCTCGGAACAGGAGAGGAAGCCGTCCTCAGAGGACACAGCGCAGTCTGTCAATAGAGAAGACACTGAAGTTGTCAGAATACCTGGAAACCAACTGAGGTTAAGACAGACAGCACACAGAAAAGAGAGAAACATGCAGACCTAGGACTGGCGAACAGCCAGGACATACATTCCCTTGTCCTAAGTGCACTGTTACTTCTCGACTGTTTACAGCACCCGAATCTTACCTCACAGCCTTCTAGAATCTAGAATTCAGACTTACAGTTTACAGCCTTGTAAATGACCTCATGCCGTCTTTTAAACCGTCTCTGTGCTGAAACCCGAGGCGCCCGACATCATCGGTATTTCACACAGCTACGCACAGTGCGGAGCAGGTCCCCCATTCTGCCTGGGAAAGAGCTTGTGTTCCGCTCCCTTACCAGGTGCTCGGGGGCTCCTGTCCCGAGGAGCGCCCGGGAGAAGAAACAGATACAGGTACTTAGAAGACAGCTTGGAAGAGCAGAGAGGCTGGTGGGAACAGGGGAGCTTGGAGAACAGCTGGGGTTTTCCCAGCTTTACTGAGGTCTAATTGACAAAAAAGAATTGTGTCCATTTAAGGTGTTCAGCTTGATTTTTTGATACGTGTATGTGTTATGAAGTAGTCACCACAATCCACTCAAAACAGACTCATAGCATCAGCGATTAGAATGGCGGTCACGGGGTGGGGGTGGGCATCAAGGGCACGGGTCAGAGGGCACGAGCTTCAGTCACTCGAGGTGGAGACGAGCGAGTCCCAGGAAGCTGCTGTTCAGCCACGCACCAGGTTGCCAGGTCGCCAGGTCGGTGCTGCTGGGCTGAGCACTGGAATCTGCTGAGAGGGTCCTCAGTGTTCTCACCACCAAGACACACGAAACCACTGCTGGGACCTGGACAGGTGCCCCAGGGGTGGGCATGGTTCTCCCAGATGGGGTCACACACGCGACGTCACAGGCGTGAGACTCACGCGGTAGAGACGTCAGAGCACCCTGCGGGCTCTGGGGGGACCACCTGATGCACTAGGTTTCTGTAAGCGTTTGACAAGCTGTGGACTTGACTTTGGTTTCCACGGAAGTCGTATCATCAGACTTGTCCTGGAGGACGGTGCTAAGAAGGGTCTGAGATGACAGAGACACTGAGAGGCCAGCACAGTGGTCCCCGTGGCAGGTGATCATGGTGACAACAGGAGAGCTTGTGGTGGGAGGGGAGACGCACGCGCGTTCGGCTCAGAGCACGTCCTCGGGCTTCTGTGCTAAAGGCTTTATCTGCATTGTCTCAATTTCTCCTGCTAAGCGACTTTGAATCGCTAGACCAGTTTCACAGCTGAGGAAGCTTGGAAGCCGGGCTCTGGACTAAGGCCGCAGAGCTGGGAAGTGCTGAGTGGCCCCAGACACAGCTCTGCTGGTGGCAGGTCCCGAGCCCATACACACCCTGCGACATTCTCTGGTGTACGTGACCTGCTGGCGGTCAGACTGCCGGGAGGGAGAGTGCTGTGGGAACCCCTCCTAAACAGCTGCGTCCTGATGGGACAGGGCCCACAGGATCAGAGCCAGGGAGGCGAACGAGGTGAGTTTAGGGCATGTTCAGCTGGAGGTCCTCAAGGGGCGGGGGCATCCCAGTGTCGTTGGAAAGAGCCGCTTGCCTAAGATGTTCAGAAATCATCCGAGGATGGGGGCTGTGCAGCCTGCGGGCGCTCTGGGGGAGTGGCGACCTGGCCCGCAGGTAAATAGCCGCGAGACAGCGCTGCACGCCTGCCAGCACGGCCAGAACCCCGGCACCGAGAGCCACAGGTGCTGCCGGGCACGTGGGGCCCCGGGGACCCTCGCTGGTTGCTGGTGGGGAAGCAAAGCGCTTCAGCCACTTCGGTAGTCAGTCTGGTGGTTCGTCACAGAACTGAATGTACTCTCAGCACACCATCCAGCAGTCACGCTCCTTGGTGTTTGCCCAGAGAAGCTGGAAACTTAGTCTGCGCAGAGGCCTGCAGAGCAGATGTGTACAGCAGCTTTACTCGTAGTTGCCAAAATGGGGAGTAACCGAGATGCCCCTTAGAAGGTGAGCAGACAAATACACGATGGTCCGTCCGGACAGCAGGGTGTTTGTTCTTCAGAGCTAAAAACAGCTACAGAGGAAAAGACACAGAGAAACCTTCATGCCCGTTGCCAAGTGTAGGCAGCCGATCTAAGGAGACTTAGTGCCCTGTGATTCCAGCTGTAGGACCTTCTGGCAGAATCGGGGCCGTGGAGACAGAGTGGAGATGGCGGCTGCGAGGCCCGCTGAGGGGAGGAGGCGCGAGCGGCAGGAGCACGGGGGCCTGGGGGCAGTGGAACTGCTCTGCGCGTTACCGGCCGGGTGGGCACGTGTCACTGTGCATCTGTCCAAGACCACAGAGCCTAATGTAAACTAGGCCTTTAGTTAATGACGCATCAGTAGTGACCCGTAGGTTATAACAGGCGTCACTGTGATGCAAGACGTTAGTGACGGGGCGACTGGGGGGGCAGGGGGCACGTGGGAACTCCCCGTTACTTTCCACTCGATATTTCTTTAACCTGAAACTGCTCTAAAAATCAGTCAATTATTTTTTAAACCGTGTATGAGGAGGGGGGAGGATATTTGAAAACGTCAACAGTGAAGGGCTGGATGGAGAAGGAAGAGGTGATTTTTTAGAAAGAAAAAGGAATAAACACTCACCTTCAGGGCTGGCCACACGTCCAGCAGTGAGCTGTCACTGAAGTAATTTTACGGACGATGCTCTCAGCCATCCTCTCTCCTGTGATACGAGGATCCAAGGCAAAATCGGGCGGAAATGCTGCCAGTACCTGTGATTCTGCTTAGCTGAGCCCTGTGAAAGTGACACTTCACAGCTGAACATGAGCAGATTCACATCCTTCTGTTTAACACCCACACCCACACCCACACACACACCCACACACGCACCACATACGACACTTCCACTCATCGGTCTCCCCTCCAGCGAGTGAGCCCTGCGTCTGCGGATCATCCGGAGTGTCGCCTTCACGTCGTTGTGTATGTGAGCAGAGTCTGCCTTCAGTAATTCAGTTAAGCCTCATCTAAAAAACGTCCTTGACTTTCCCAGTCTTTCCCTTACTTTCATCATGCACTGCTTGTGACTGAGGGCCAGGACGAAAACGGAATATCCGTCAGCAGCGCTCTCCCGATGTTACCAATTAGGATCACAAAGAGATTTCGGCTAGCAGATAGTACGTTTGTATTAAGTTTATGAAAAGTCATCCATCAAAGTCGCCCATCAAGAAGTCTCCAGGCAGGCGCACCGCAGCACATGTAGGACAAAACCTACTGGCGTGGCGATGATCGTGCGGTTCTGGTGTCGCAGACAGATTCGTCTGAGACAGAAAGCTAGGTTCCCGTAGAGAGAGCAGCCGTGCCCCTTGCTGGGAGACTTCCGTGTGCGGACCCGGGGCGGGAGGCAGTGGGCGGGGAAGGGCAGGAGCGTGCGGTGGAGGCTGGCCCTGCTTCGCCTGGAGGGGGAGATGCTCCGGGCAGCCCACCCAACACGTCGTGATGCCTTGCTTCCAACGTGGTTTTCTCTGTCCAGTCACAGTAGTGGCTTAGCTGTTACCTCGAGGGCACAGGTCATTTTTCAATATAAAATGTGAGGGTCTTCCAAGTCTGAGCTACTGTGATTTTAGATCGAGTATAACCTGATTAATTCATGGTCTCTAAATGCCGGCTGTAACACAGCGTATTAGCTCATCGTGGTGACAGTGACCAAGGTCAGTGCCTACAGAGTGCCTGCAACTCACAGCGGAGCATGCGGGGCGAAGCGCTTCCTCAGGCTGAGGCCCCGTTACCTCTGAATTTCTGCTCAGATAGACACAATGCTGACCTCTTTTCAGGGGTTCCTATCCAGTATATAAGTTGGGTAAGGACTGTTTTCCATTACTTTCAAAAAGGGGAAAATGTTTGATTTTCTGGACAAGTTTCTGTGTTTTTGATCAAAAATATCATCATATCGGAGATGGAAATATTGCATCCCAACTGTGTGCAGCTTATCCTGGGGTCTCTGAAAGTGCTGAACTGATCACTTCCTTGGAGCCAGGTATGTAGAATTACTTCTTTTATCTCTAAAAGCGTTATTGTCACGAGCTTAATGTTTTTTCTCAAACTAATCAATTTTGACCCTAAAAACTTTGGCGCCATTCAAGTCCCAGTACTGCAGAAATTGCCAACAAACAAAACGCCTACAAATGCCACGTTTCATATTAAAACAATCTAAGCGCCACTAAACACGGAAAAGAGATCTGGGTCCGCAGGAGTGAAAGTTTGCCTTGGTTATAACCTCAGCACATTTCAGTTATTTTTTGTTGAATATCAATTCCTCAAAGGAAAAGGAAGTGGATTACTTTAGACATGAGATCTGTCTGCTAAGAGAAGTGCTAATTAATCCAGCAAAATCACGGGTGCTATGATGAAAATCTATGAACGCGCCCTAAAAGCTGGAGACTCGGAGACTCAATTTGTCCAGTGTTTCTTTGTTACGTTGAATGGACGCTCTACTTCACGACCCGCAATCAATAACAAACTGTGTTACTTAATTTTAAACTCACAGTGTGAGAGTTCAGCCTGCATGGGTGTTTTCATGGAAGCACTTCAGACGTGGCCCATTTGCTTGCAGATTATGAAACAGTTACCTTAATGTCTGCACTGAAGTATGAATATGGAATATTAATCTGCTACATTGAAGGTTTCCAAAAACTCGGCATAGCCACAGTGCCTGACCATAGCTGACTCCCCCTGGAGCCAGCGCCGGTGACTCGTTCAGCTGGTAGTTGCCGCACACCTGCCATCCGCCAGGCGCTCTAAGTTGAGTATCCCGAAAGATTAATAAGCCGTGGTCCCTTAATTGTGGACTAATTAGGGAAGGGGAAGTAAGTGATGGCAAATGCATAAGGAAAAGGTACCTCTCCCCTCGTCCCGCCCCTGCACGCCTCCCGGGGGAGCCTGTTAGCTCCAGTTTTCCTGTAATGTTTGTCTTTTCCTCCATAAGTACAGTGAGCTCCTGGAATTAAGCTCCCTCGTTTATCCTCAGTAATTCCGCACCATATTTTTTTTCTTGTAAAGCAAGTATTCCTGTTTCTGGGAACTCTCCAAATCAGAGACCCAGGTGTGGCCGTCAAGTGGCTTTTTCCACATGTGGTTCCTGCGGTCACAATACTGGGGTTTGCCTTTATCCCGGCCAATCAGAAGGGGAAGAGCATGGATGGTAAACGGGAAGTTTTTTGATGAGCCAGGCTTGAAATTGGCACAACCTCCTTATGTTTTTGGAAAATGGAGCGAGAGTCTTCTGGGTGGTGGGGGAAGCTTCTGCTCCCAAATCTCGATCTCTTCCCATGTGTTGTGTCATTTGTTTTGCTAATATTTTCATCCAGATTTTTTTTTTTTAAGATTAGTAAAGGGATCAAGAAGTTTGTTTAGGTTTTCCAGTAATGTGTATGAAAGACAAAGGAAGCAGAGTGGCTGAAACAGGTTTGAAGAAAGAGGATAGGAGAGGAATCCACCTGTCTGATTTCAAGCCCTATTGCATAGCTACAGTGGTCAAGGCAGTGGTGTTGGCGGAGGAACAGACACAGATCAACGGGACAGAGTAGAGAACTCAGAGCTATACTCACACACATACGCCAAGCTGACTTTCCACTGAAGTGCAAGGGCAGTTTAATTGAGGAAAGACAGCATTTTCAATAAACGATGCCAGAGTCGTTGGACATCAATAGAATGTGTACATACATCTGTGTCTGAGGTGTGAGCTACGTATAATACAAAACGGACCACAGATGGACATGAAAAACGCCCCACTGTAAAACCTTCAGGAAAAAACGCCTCCAGGACCTAGGATTAGGCAAAGGGAAAAAGAAGTGTTTTGACACCAAAGCCCAGTCCACGAAAGGGAGAAGTGACGACCTGAGCTTCATCAAAATTAAAGAAGGTTTCTTTCTTTTTTTAAGTTTTATTTTTTTAATTTAATTTAATTTTTAAATTTTGTAATTTGGTTTATTTTTTTTTTAATGGAGGTACTGGGGATGGAACCCAGGACCTCGTGCATGCTAAGCACACACTCTACCACTGAGCTACACCCTCCCCCCAAGTAAACCTTTTTCTCCTGGAAAGACCCGTCAAAGGAAGAAAAAAACAAGTCACCGAGTGGGAGAGCATATTTATAAACCACTTACCTGGCAAAAAACTAGGGTACAGAACACAGAAAGGACTCTCGAACTTCAAGAGTAGGAAAAGGAACTACTGTTGATGCACAGATATTCTAGGACACAGTCATTGATTTCATGCCATACGTGTGAAAATAAGCATTTTCATTGGGGGAAAAGCCGTGGCTCTTAGGAATATAAATAATCAAACTTGTAAGAAGATTGTGTTTTTAAAAATCTACTTTAGCTGTATGCTTTTCCTTCCACATACATTCCACTTGGATAAAACTGTGAACAAAAATCTACCTCATTATTTTTTGTCTGCAAAAGCAATTAAAACCTGCCCCACCTGACCCCCCGACACTGTTAGGGAAATCAGCAATTCAGTGGGTCGTCTCGAAGGACTCTGTCCACAGGGGGTTGAATTCCCAGGATGATGTCGGTCCTGTGAGAAGGTGATTCAAAGCACAAGGAAAATAATAGCAAAAGTCTGATTCAGTCAAAGATGATATTTTGTAGAAAGTGCATGCAAGACCATGCCTTAGTAACACACAATATTCTTGCACAGGATTTCAGCCTGAGGGATCTATGAAAATCAATGTCTTGAGGGGGACGTCTAGTTCAGAACATAATACTGCAGTACATCACATTTCATGCTAGAACAGAGAAACTAAACTGAGGAATGGCTGGCTCGTCCTTCCTGAGGAGAAAGGCGTCCGTGCAGGGACAGCAGGGGATGCTTGGCCCAGCCTCCTGAGGAGACTTTTGCTCTGACACAGATGGAAACCGCCAGCGTGAATCCTCGTGCCCAGCAAGTGTGCAAAGCCACACTCGCCACTCTTAGAAGAAGGTAGTGCTGTGTTGCCATTTGCCCAGAAGGTCTGACTTGTCCAGTCAACAGGGTTGCAATGACATCATTTCTGGTCTTCATGTACTTTCAGAAAATGCATGAGCCATCCTGACAGCTCGGGCTTCAGGACACCTGCAGGTTTTTAAACAGAGAAGACAGTCACAACGCCCCCAGCCCCCGCTGCGGTCCAGCGCGGTGCCACCGCCCCGCCGGCCACGGACCAGAGCGGGCTCATCCCGTCCATCCAGATCTGGCGCGTTCCAGCCCCGATGGACCCAAACGCAGCACCTCTCATATGCCAGGGTGCCCTCGTACAGGTGTTCCCCCAGCTCGGAAGGCTCCCCGCTGTCCACCTGCTCAGCTGCCCATGACCTGCAAGGTTGTGGAGCCCCCGGGAGGTCCTGCAGCTCAGACCGCCTCTCACCGCAGAGGACACGGCTTCCTTCCTCCCCCTTGAACCAAAGCCTTCCGAGGACAGGTATTAACGTCAAGTACATTAAACAAAAGATAAATACCGAAGCGTTCAACTACCACGTGGTGTGACAAGTGCCTTCTGAGCAGAAACCGCGGAAAGCATTAGATATACTTAGCAGGTCATTGTTGGAATAATTGCATCAAAGCCACAGGCAATTCCCAGTCACAGAGACCAATATAAAGACACTAAGGAACAGAGGGGGAGGGTGTGGCTCAGGTGGTGGGGCACATGCTTAGCAAGCGGAGGTGCTGGGTTCAGTCCCCAGCGCCGCCTCCAAATATAAATAATAAATAAATAAACCTAGTTACCCCCCCTCATGAAACAGAAGAAAAAAACTCTTTTAAGATTAAAAAAAAAAGATAATGAAGAGCAGGGACAGCGCATGTAAAGGAAGAATCACGTTTCTGTCCAAACTTCCTTCTGCTGCTCTGTGCACTTTCTTTCACACGTAGTTGCCTTCAACACGCATGTTCTTGTCAAGTCAATATGAAAATCTTTGAAACTAAATTTGAATTTAAAATGGACATATGAGCATGTGGCACACTATTAATAATACAGTGTCCAGAAAGGAAATATCGTATATTTCCTACAGAAACACACTCGGAGGCAGAAGACGTTTCTGTATATATGTGTGAACCTGCAGCAGCCGTGTGTGTCTGCGAGGAGGATCGGTGTCCGCCTCACGCAGGCTCACACGGACGGAGACCACAGAGCACAGCAGTGGACCAGCCAGCTCCGGAGGCGTGAGGTCTGGAGTTGAACTGCAGTTTCATTATTTCCCACTGACATAACCTTTCTGAGCGTGATTTACCGCTGGGAAAAAAAGAATGGGCGCAATCTTTACCACCTATCTTATAATACTGCAAAAAATATTGAAAAGATAACGTATGCACATGTTTTTTGCAAATTATTCCCTGGGAATCATACCGTAGTGTCACTGTATTTATTGGTGAATGATGCACCTTTTCCCAGTTTAGTCAACCTCTCTCTCACCAATACTTGGTTCTAACTTACTTTGGTCATTTTTATGCTGTCGTCGCGTAAGTGATTAAGTCTTTCCTTGACTTTGAATAATATGATGAGTCATTTATACCAACGGTTGTGAGATTGATCACCGAGGCAGCTCATAAATAACGTTTGGCTTCCAGTCCATTTGTCTAGTCATTATTTATGGGCAGTTTGAAGCGTCACAGGCCACTTTAGTGCTTATTAAATGACCCAGAGCCTAGTCATTAACCTTGAGAGAGGATGGCGTGACCTCTTCCATAGAAACGCTAGGAACAGCGAGACCTATCGTTCTTATTGTATGCGCTCATTAACAAAGCTCGGGGCAACGGATGCTTTAAAGCATCTTACAATTGAGCTGCCTTTTGCAGGAGCGATAACCTGGCCCTGCAGATTTACCCAAGAGATGGCAAACAAGACAAAGACATGGAAAGATTGTTTCTGAAGACTTTTAACGTTTTAAAATCAGATGCAGAAAGAGTAGTCAGGGAAAATCACCTCAAACTTTCCTTTTAAAAAGTGCTCTTACCCATGTGACTTCAAAATTGCCTATTTCAACCAAATGACTGTTTTGCTTAGGGCTGCAGAGCTAAGATGCTCTCGAAAGGGCCACATCAATCATCCAGAATTGTCAGCCACATTCAGATGCAGAATCAGTGTCATTAGGTTTGAAATCGGAGAGCAGAACACAGCTTGAATCTTAGGGAGAAAAATCCTTTAATATATAAGCTAATCTTTGAAATCAAATTCCAGCTCAGTGTGTGAATATATTTGCACATGAATGCCCTCAGCTTTTTAGTGGCTTTTCCTGGTCTCCACCCACAAGCTACAGAGACCTCTGTTTTGCAAGGCCAGTATTTGCTGTCCCAGAGAATGGCTGCTCTGAACCAGACTGCCGTTTGCGCCGCAGATAACCGACGGCCTAAGACGGGCGGGGGAGAGTGGGCCGGGTGTCGCCACGTGAGGGGGCTCCCCTCATTCTGCACCGGCTGAGTCCTCGCGCCGCGCGCCAGGGTGGCTTCTCGTGCCGCCTTCCGCTCGCGTCTCCTCTGCGGAGTGAACACGTGTTTGGAGTCTTGCTTTGCCTCCATCGTGCTCACAGTTGCAGCAGGACTTCAGAAGCCCCGATACCACCTGCTCTCCGCCCCTCTGTCAGCTCAGGGAGGCGGTCCTCAGCAGCCCTCCCGGGCCTCTGAGGCAAGTCTGTGGCGGCGACCACACGGTCCCTTCCAGGAGCCCGTGTCTGCGCCCAGCGGCTGCTCCTCGAGCGTCGTGTCTCCCGGACGCGACGCCTCCGCCTTAGTCTGGGTCCTGTTCCTAGTGCCGTCACCCTTTCCTCCGAGTCCCGGCTGTTTTTCTTGCTCAGTCTCCTCTTTGGCGTCACAAGGGCCTGGGTGCCCTTAGAGCTTGGTTCGTGCCTAAGAACGGGACGCCGACACTGTCACTGCAGCATGTGGGCCCAGCTCGGTGTTTGGCTGGTGGGCCTCGCATTTCAGGGAAGCCAGGGTTTCACCGGGAACGTCGGTGTCAGCGCTGTGGGGTGTCTTCTCAGCCTCCACCCGCGTTCTCCACAGAAGGATCGCTCCTGGTGACTCATCTCCCTGCAGATACCCTGACGGTTGCCTGAGGGCGATTCCCATCAGGGGTTACAGATACTCCGCCGGTCCGCCCAGTGCCTGTCTCTCGCCTCCACCTGCCTCCCCGGCCTGGCCTGGCAAGTCGGCCTGCTGTCATTCCTGAAGGAGACGGACCCACCATCTCTTTCTTGCGTGCGCTGCCGATGAAGTGGGACGCTGAGGGCAGAGCCGTCCAGCAGCGGGAGGCAGGGGAGGGGCTGGGTTCTCTCTTCCCTTTCAGTCACTTACAACCAATTCTGCAGGGGTGTGTGGCCCCTGGGACCCCCGCTCCTTTCGGAGTCAGGGCTCAGCCAGGTCAGCCAGCTGTCCCGTCCACCGCCTCTGGTCTTTCGGGAAGGTAGTAACTCCTGTCTGCGGCCCTCCATCTCTACATGCCCTTCTCACCATCACTATTGTTGTATTTTTTGGCATTTTTGGAGGAACAGTGATTAAATGTGTAATTCAATTGGCATGTCCTGATATATCAAATTTAGATTAAGAAATGGCGTGATTCCCAAATTTGGGATGGTAAGCACACCACACACACACACACACACACACACACTCGCCCTTACACGCAGTGCCATCCTGTATTTTCTACTTTTTCTGTTCTTAGATGTTTAATTATGAATGTTAGTGTGTCAGTTTGTTCCTACCAAGTCTTTTTTTTTTTCAGTAACTGATGTAAAAAATGGCATATTGTAGGCAACACAGGGTAAAACACAAAGTCATTACTCAGTTATATGGAAGCTCCCCGAGTGGGAAGTCAGACTGATGGTCAGATTGCGTCTCTGGCTAAGCCAGTAGACAGACTCCCGGAGTCATCAAGGTGGCATTCTGGAGATACGGATCAAAATTCTTAAGCACGTAAGGCTGGATGGAGCTCAAGAAGAAATGAGACGAACAGGTGGAGAGGAGCCTCTTTGCCACCGGAAGATCTGCTGGACGAGATGCGCACGGGGGCCATCTTGCTTTATGAGAACAAGGCTGAGGTGCAGAAACTGGGGCTGTTCAGCTTAGTCAGTGATGTCCAGCACGCGTGGCATCTTTCCCCAAGCAGCTCAGGGAGGCAGCCGCCTTCTCCCTTGGGCTGTCCAGCTGGGCTGGTCCGTCGTGTGGCACGCTGCTGCCCCAAGGAGCCTGGAGAGGGAGTGGTGCCGCTGAGCAGACACCAACCTCAAAGGCCTCTGAGAAGCAGAAGAATAGAGGTTGTCACCAGAAGGATGCACGACCAAGCCCAGCGCTCAGTCACTCCGACACGACAAACTACACAGAAAGGGTGATGAACGTACACCTGACCTGCAGGCTTAGTTTTTAGCGGGGCTCTCCTGAGAGAAGTAGAACACACACACCCACACACACCTCATTACTGAGAACGTGATGATGATTGCGAATTATCTTTCTTGCGTTTTTTTTCTGTTTCCTACTTTTTTTTTTCCTTTTGACTACACTCTTTCCCCTTTGTGCTAAAAAATTACCACTTTGCTGGAGATGATCTCAGACAATCAAACAAAACTAAGAAATGTTCCATTTTATCCTTTGGTAGAGTATCTGGAGTATTATTCCAGTTTCAGGGAATTGCTAAATCTTCCCAGTTTTCCGAGTAAAACTCCATTTATCTGTGCTCTTTGCAAATTTGTTAGTAGTTACTTTTCCATAAAAGTTTACACGTTTACATTTTAAAATCCAACAAACAGTAGGAATGCAATTATTCTTTAAACTGTTGCATGGATCTTCTGTACTGAATATACTTGTACCAAACAAAAGCTGGTTGGAGAAAAAACACAAGCAAAAACAATTATGGACATTTCGAAGAGCAGGTGTTTAGGAACGGGTTTTAGGAATTGGCTGCTGTGAGAGTGGGGCTGGCAAGTCTGAAAGCCATGGGGCCTGTGGGAGTCTGGAAATGGAGACAAGAATTGATGTTGCCTCTGAATCTGAAATTTGCAGGCTTGCAGAAACCCAGGCCAGTTCTCTATTGTGTGGTCTGGAGGCAGAACTCCTTCTTCAGGAAGCCTCAGCCCCTTCTCTTAAGGACTTCAACTGATTAGACGAGGCCCACCCATATTATGGTGGCTAATCTGTTTCACTCAACATCTACTAATTTAAACGTTAGTTACTTTGCAAGAAATAGCTTCACAGTGACATCTAGACGAGTGTTTGAACAAACCACTGGACCCCACGGCCTCACCAAACTGACACAGAATATTACTTAGACATTACACTTCTAAAAAGAGTTCCCTGTCTGCTCCCACGTGAGGCAACTTCTTCCTGGGTTATCCCTTCCTTTGAAAGATGAAGAATTGTATTTTTCATGACCACGCGGACCCTTAGGTCGAATGAGGCCCTCAAGGTCTTCAGGTCCATCCCTTGTTGAGTGAGATGCTCTAAGTCACTTTGCAGCAAGGTAGACTTCTTATTTTATTTTGACTCATGTGTCTGCATTAGAGTAGGTAAACTTACTGTTAAATTATCCTTTCCCTTGGAGACAGAAAGAAAGGGAAAGAGAAGGATGAACACATACTTAAGGAACAAAAGAACAGGGTGGGATCTGGTTTCAGGGGAACATTTCTGGCTTAAATCCTCTCGAACAGTCCAGCAGAGTTTGTGAAGATCACTTTCCACCTGGTCAGGGCACGTGATTTGTTCATGTCTCAGATCCCTAAGCACAGAAAACAGCTTTCTTTTTTTTCTTGCCAAACTCCCCAAAATACATGGAGAGATCCTTTAACAACTTCAAAGACCCTGGAGCAAGACGGGACGGATAAACAAGGAAATGATAAAAGCCCTCTCGGAAACTGACGTCCAAAATGTTGATTGACATCCTGTGCGTGGAGGGAAGAACTATGTCCTTGTTACGAAGCAGCTTATTTTTCGGTTCTTGTCCGGCTTAAGGGAATTAGACTCCGACTGGGCTTTGTATTGCCTATCAGTGAAACACATAAAAAATCTACTTACTTAACCATACTGAGGAACGAATAGGATTTAGTTCCTTTGAAATCACGTATTCGATTTTTTTAAATTTATGTATCTTCATTTGCACATTTTAACAGACTGCTTTTCCAGTTGTATTTTATAGGTTTGTTGTTTCATGGTGGGAAAAGGAATATTGCTCTCTGCCCTGAAAGGGGAAGTATCCATCTGCATTACGTTTGAAGGGAAGACCATAGACTTGATATTTCTAGTTCATTCTATTAAAATAAATTGTTATTTATCATCTGGGCTTTCGAATTTACATGAAGAGTCCGTATGATTTATGGTACTTCGGGAGATCTGTCTGGAGTGTGATTTGGTGCCATAGAAGGCATGCTTTTCACTAATTTAGGAGTAATTGCTTCTCCCTCAAAAACACATTTTTAAAAATTGATGTATAATTTGCCATTCAGAAAATAAGTGACGACTTTAAAAAGAAAGAAGAAATAGCAGAATTATGTTTGTAGTTGTACATGTTTTGCTTTCAATGTGCTGCAACAATATTCTGTTCTGAAAAGATTAATGAATCACTTTACCAAAGTTGTTAAAATACCTCAAACATGCTATTTCACCAAAAAGACAACCATCTTGTAATATTTATTTATATAACCTTATAATTAAAAAGTTGCTTTGTTTTAAATTTCATGAGCATAGAATTTCACATTGAACATTTAATGTAAGAAACATGAGTTTTCCCGAGCATGTGACTTTTTAATAGCAAGGACCACCTTTATATTTTTCTCATATGCCAAAGAACAAAAAGTATTCACCATCTGTGATGGGGTCTTGCATTACTTAAAACCAGAGTTGCTTAAGGCTGTATTGCTAAAATATTCTAAAGGGGCTTCTTACGATTTGGCTGGAAGCCCCCCACCCCCACTGTCATTCAGAGAAATGAATCCAGGACACCAGCAAGCTCCACATCTGGTGACGGCTGCTGGGCTCAAGGAGCAGGGAGACAGAGGAGAGGACACGCCGAGCAGAGCACAGCCCGGCTGTGGCGGCATCGCTCCCGCCCACACTTCACCGGCTACCACGAGTCACAGGCCAAGTCTGCAGTCACGGGAGGAGTGATCGTGGTCGCTCCGGAGCGAGAGGAGAGCAGGATATCGTGACTCTCCGTGCAGCCATCCCCACCGCCCCGAGGAGCCAGGGCTAAGGGCGGGTGCTCTGGGGGCGGACGTCAGGGCTGGCGTCCCTGCACCACCCCTTATTAGCTGTCTGGTCCCGGGGCAGGTGGCTCAAGCTCTCCAGACCTCCGTTTCCTCATCTATAAAACTAAGATGATGAAAATGGTTGTCGTTCAATGCCATTTTCAATTATTCCAAGTTTTACTTTTAAAATATTTCTCTTTTAATTGGTCCACCTCCATTTTTAGAAGCAAACCACCAAAGTGCAAGGTTTTTCCTTCTAGAGAGGTTTTGGGGTTTAAATGTACTAATCATGAAATACGCATAGCAGCCAAGGTTTCAAAGCAGAGCCCAGTCTGCATGCAAAATCCCAGGCTGCAAATGTAACTGTCTAAATCGGAAACAAAGTAATTCAGAAAAAAAAAGGACATTGCAGCCACAGAGATCACTTCCAGGTAGCCTTCTGAGCCCCAAAAATCAGCTCTAAAAATGTGCTCTTGGCTGTAGCTTGGCACTCTGGGTGGAAGACTCTGCGCATTCTTTTTACCAAATGTGAAAGAAATGCAGCCCCGTTTTTTAAGTGAGAGAAGGGAAGAAAAAGAACGGACTGCTTTGAAATGCTTTTTGGTTCCGTTTTAATTCAAAACCATCTGCGGCAGTTACAGTGTCTCTTGCTAACGTAGCTTGTAGCTCAGTCTTCAAATCCTATTTATTTATTTATTTATTTATTTATTTATTTATTTATTTATTTATTTTTTGGTACAAAAGTCAGAAAATGGCCATCACTCGCCGGCAAACACTTAGAGCAATTCACGTCCCCATGGAGGATGTCTGCCTAGCTTTAAAACTCAACTCCAGAGCAAATCACCTTTCTTTAAGGTTAATGATTACTAACCTTCTTAGCTTAAAAATGGAAATGTCTTCTTGATGTCGTTAAAACTTGCACTAAATTTTGGCGGTGTCAGTCACAGACGGTCCTTGGGCCCCTCTGTTGTGGGCTTTTTCAGCCTCAAGAAACTTTAATAACTGCATCTGGCGGGCGCGCTCCCCATCCAGCCAGTGGAATCCGAATTACCCCACGATTGGCCGAAGAGTCACATTTTCCAAAATTCCCGCTTCTATCACGCGGTGAGGTGGGAAGATTTGTTCAATTAAAACTGAAGACAGAGCCAGCCGTTCTCAGCCTCACTCACCAGCCAGGTCCAGCCCTGTCACCTCCTCCAGGCCACCTGCGCCTGCGCCTTCCTGACCCCCAGGCGCGTGTCCTCCCTGCGCTGCCTCCTGCACCGGGCCCCCCGCCACCCGGGCACTCACCCGGTGAGCCCGTACGTGCTCCCTTTCGTTGGACGAACCCTGCAAGAATAGCCGTCTCCTCTGAGTTCCTGGCAGGACGTGTCCTCGCTACTCAGTTCAGCAGTCGAGGAAGAGGCGTCTGGTGTGTGAGGACACAGCCCGAGAGGGATTCACAGCAGAGCCTGAGTAAGTCCCGTGTCGCCGCAAGTGCTGATTTGATTCCAGCCAATTCCTAAGTTCCCTGAACACGCGGAGCACCCTCGCCTGCTGGCGCAGTCCTTTACGCTAAGTGCTTAGTAACTACACTTGGACGTAACAGAAACCAGTCTCCTTCCCCACATCTGGGTTCCTTGATTTCTCTTCCAAGGAGGCAGGTGGTTTCGTTGCCCTGTCATTGGAGAGAGGGTTGCACGGATCCACGGAGAACACGCTTTCTCTTCCTGCGCCCGTGGGTCCTGAGTATTGTCTTAAGTGACCTCATCTGCCAGGAGTCAGTGTCTCCCAAATCTGGCCGGGAATCGGATTTCTCTTTAGAGACTGTTTGAAATGAAAATGCAGCTCCTGAACCCCTGCCGCCTGAGTCACCGTCTGCGTGTTGCGCTTAAATGAGCGCTGACTAGGATCCGGGCCCCCGGGTCCTCCCTAAAGACACTAAACTGGACAGGTACGGGTGGCCCTTGCTCTGAAGAGCTTCGAGGTTAATGGGGGAGGAGGCATTTTCATACAGATAAGCAGGGCAATAGATTCCCTGTTTCACGAGCACCTAAGAGGGACACCCGCTCCACACGGGGAGCCGGGGGGGTCGGTGGTCTCGGGAGGCTCCTCGCGGAGGTGAGGTCTCAGCTGAGTCCAGCCCAGCCAAGGAGCATCAAAGAGGAAAAGACTGGGGAAGAAAGGGTGGAATGTTCCGACTTGCAGCAGTGAAGGAGAGTCTGGAGAATCCTGAGAAAAATAAGAACAGTTCAGGATGAACAGAGCACGGATTACCATGGTGGCTTGGAGACGGAGGCTAAACAGAGAACGAGATGTGGGTCAGAGGCCAGGGAAACCACGCCCTGTGGTTTGGGTTTTATGCTAATAACGGTACGAACCTACACCGGGCTGTTAAGCCAGGAAGGGACGGTTGAGATTTGAATTTTAGAAATTCTGCTCTCAAAAAGAAGAGAAAGAAGAAATCTAACGTCTGCGGAGGCGGTGCGGACCAAGAGGTTTTCCAGCATCAGAACAGACGAGGTGATCGGGGAAGCGGCGGCGGGGAGGCGGGGACTGAGCACAGTCACGGGGCGGAAACAGTGCCACGTGGACAAGGCGGCGGTCCTCAGCCTGCGAGCCCGGCAGCCAGTCAGCACTGGGGGCGGTAACTCAGGGCGAGCAGGCCGACCCAGGAAAGCAAACGGTGTCAGAGCCCATTCGTCGGTGATTGAAATGCAGTGACAGGAGTTCTCATTAACACAAAGCCGGCAACGAACCCGCGGGAAGGAGAGGTCCCCTCCAAATGGCAGGGGAAACAGCAACTGCTTCTGTGCGAAGCAGCACGCGCTGAAGGCAGGAGGGGCCGTGCGCCGGGGCTCCTGATGGCTTCGCAGGAGACGTTCTCTGATCGCACGGCTTCTGTGAAGACCGCCTGGAGGAAACAGGCTCCTGGTTACCGTCAGTTACAAAGAGAGCACGGGCACCGAGCAGCGGGTGCTTGGCGGGGACAGTGGGAAGGGCCCACACGCAGGGGGTGAGGGCACGCGGGGGCGTCCCCCTCCTGTCCCCCTCACACAGTCCTGCTGATGCGAGGGGCACCTGTGTGATTGTGATGCTTCTCATCTGCTGCAGTAACCTTTGGAGGCTCTGCAACTCACGAAACCACGAAGCATCTGTCAGCACGTGAAACGCTGCGGAAAAGAGCCCTCTTCTGTCTTCTCCAGAGAGCTCTGGCTCGTATCGTTCAGTCCTACAATTGTATCAGGAAGAAAGTTTAAAGGAGGCTCTGAGAAGCTCCAGCACCTCCTCGCAGGCCCGGCATGTGTGATAAGCAGCCCCGTTAAAAACAGCACGTGTGGAGTGTGCATCTGAAATCCGTGCTGTCGCTCCACGCGTGCATGCTCTTTGCTGGAGATCCAGTTGATGGCGTTAGGGTCAATATTCATACGGCCCTGTCCGCTCAAGAACAGGGGCCGATCGACCCCCTGCCCCTTCCCCCAGGGCGGCCACGGGGCTCTGCACACGCCTTCCTCACACGGCGGCCACGCGCACCGGGGAGACCGGCGCCGGGCGTCCAAGCAGAAGCAAGTCCTCGGCCCCGACTCCAAACCTTGCCGCCGGTTAGGACTGTGGTTCTCGGCTGTTTCTGTGAAACCAGACACGCTCCTCTGCGCTGGGAAACTCGGCAGCTCTCCCGACGGGAGTCAGGCGCGCGCACAGTCAGCCCGTTCTTGCTTTGCTGTCAAAACGGTCTGCTCCCTTCGCGGCTCTCCCGGGCACGGGCCCCCAGACGCCCGCGCCCTGCGAGCGCGCACGGCCCTCAGAGCTGGTCTGATAGCGTCCCACCCCCTCCTCTGTCGCCCGGGCGAGTCCTGCCTGCCCTCTGCCGGGACGCAGGGGCCGCACGGCTCAGCAGCAGCCGGGCTGATACCCTCTGCGCCCGTGTGCCTTCAGGTCTTTCCGAAATCAGCTGCTTATAGATGAAGTCTGACCGCCGTGCTGTGCGGAAACGCCTGCGATGGTGAACCGCCAGCTCAGAACCCGGTGCGCGGGGCTCACGGAGGGGCCGAGGGTGTGCGCGTTTCGTGACCCAGTGAGCCAGTGTCTTGTCTTCAGTTGTCGAAGAGTTGCTGGTCAAAATTAAATTCGCGCTGTGGGTAGATTCGGGGAGTGCGAATTTTAAATGCCTTCAAGACAGTACATTTGTAAAGTGCTTTTTCAGCGTATCCTACAAATACATGCGAGGAGGCTCAGAAGACAGTTCATTCTCAGTGTTTGGTGATCGACTGAATCGAATTCTTTACATGTTTTTAAGTAAATATTTAAATACGGAATGAGAAATTTGGCAAACGTGGTACAGGTAGCAAACCCAGCACTCGTTCTGTTTTGAGGAGTGTGTTTGCGTGCGCGGCTCCCCACCCCTCGGTGCAGCGGTCTGTCCCTCTGACGGGCCCCAGGCGCTGTGTGAGGAAGGTCACCTGACGCACCCCGGACGCGGCCCTCGTGGAACTTCGTGCAGCCACGGCTGGGGCAGGGGTGCTTGGTCAGACATCCTGCTGAATCGAGTTTCTCCCGTGTAGACACATCCACAGGGCCCAACCCTGGAGATGAGACAAACAACCACAACAACACAGCGTGGAACAGTGATGACTGCGTGGCCGGTCTTCAGTGACAGTCACTTCTGAGCTGGCCACCACCCTGTCCCCAGGCATCAGGACCACCTCCAGCGCAGCACCCCCCACTCCGGGTCTCTCCCTCCTGCTCCCCCTGCCCTCACCCCACAGTGTCCCGCTGGTGCTGCTTGGTAGGGAAATGACACTGAAGGCTTAATTCATTTTATGCTGAGGGCCTGACCGTCTGTGGTTTTGGCACACGAGCTGAACCACACGGTGTCCAAGGAGCTCGCCTGGTATCCAGTTTGGGGTGACTGACGCGTTAATCAGGGCAGAAATTGTGATGTTTCCAAAAACAAATGAACGCTTGGAGGACCCGCTTGGAGGGCTCGCTTGGAGGACCCGCTTGGAGGGCTCGCTTGGAGGGGTTATTTAGTCTCTGAAAAAAATAAAGCCTCAACAAATCCAGCCTCAGGCATAATAGACAAGACCCTCATGTGGCTGACTCACCCCTTTTAAAGGCCGTTCTTGATGTCGGCACTTACGCAAACCATAGAAACCAGCCTTTCTCCTGGAGAGACACAGACCGTCTGTCTCCTGGACTCTGATAAAGTCCCAGACATACCAGGGTGACTTGTGGAGATAAGTTTTAAATGCTCCTTTGGGTATTAGTGAGTATTGACTTAGAATTTATGATAAGACAGAAATCAGCTTATAAAAATATATAAGAACTGTCATAGCCAGGAATTAAATGAATACACTGATAAATAAAAAGTTATTGACATCCTCCCACCAAAACGCAGTCTCTCAGATCCTTCCTTATCGACAGACACCAGACAGGCACTAATAAAAACACTTTCTGTAGCCACAATACTGTGCTCTGGGGAAAGGGGAACAGGCCCCTTTAAACCTGATATTTCATGATTCACAATTAAGACGCCTCTAACATTCTCTTCCTCATTTCTTTAAATACTTGAGTTATGCTTTAAGATTATAAGTTAAATATTTTAGTTTCTTCTTCAGGTTGTTGATGTGATTCTCAAGGGCGGCCGTTTAACGACGCTTCTTGTGAAACACCTGTGCTCACGTCCCGCTCCACACAGAAGTGCGCGCGGGGGCAGCTCTCCCTGGCATCGCAACTCTGTCCTGTCTTTGACAGAGTTACTTTCTTTTTATTGAAATTTAGTTGATTTACAATGTTGTGTGAGTTTCTGGCGTACTTCACAGTGATTCAGTTACACATTTTTTTCAGATTCTTTCCCTTATAGGTCATCACAAGAGATGTGGTTCACTGCGCTCTGCAGAAAGGCCTTGTTGTTCATCTATTTTACATATAGTAGTGTGTGTCTGCGAAGCACAAACTCCTAATTTATCCCTCCCTGACCTCTGGCTCCCCTTTAGTAATCGTAAGTTTGTTTCCTATGTCTGTGAGTCTCTTTCTGTTTTGTAAATAAGCTCACGTGGATCATTTTTTTAGATTCTACATGTAAGTGATATCATATGATACTTGTCTTTCTCTGTCTGAGTTACTTCACTTAGTATGATCATCTCCAGGTCCATCCTTGTTGCTGGAAATGGCATTATTTTGTTCTTTTTTATGGCTGAGTAGTATTCCATTGTGTGTGTATGTGTGTATATATATACATACATACACACATACACACCACATCTTCTCTATCCGTTCATCTTGGACTTGTCTTGGCTGTTGTAAATGGTGATGCTATGAACACTGGGGTGCATGTATCTTTCCCAATTAGAGTTTCCTCTAGATACTCGCCCAGAAGTGGGATTGCTGGATCACATGTAACAGTCACCTGTCCTTTAACGGCCAACACCCATGACCCTCCATCCCACACGGCCATGATGTCTTATAGCAGCTTCCCCCGGCGCACACATCCACTTTTATCTTCTCATCAGGACGTGCCTGTCCCATTCACCGTCCTGACCCTGCACCCTGCCCGCTGACAGGCGGTTGGCCCATGACAGTGACACGTGTCTCCCCTCCCAAGGTGTGTGTGTGTGTCTTTCTTTTCATGGGCCTTCTGAAACATCCGTGTCACGGGGACGCCAGATTTTTCACAAGCCTTCAAACTAAACCACACAAGGGTCTGCCTGCCCTGAACTTACTAGGAACGACTGTGGGTTCTGTTCAGTTCTGGTTTGCCCTGGAATCAGGCTTCTGGAATTTCATTTACTTTTAGGGAAAAAAAAAAACTACATTTCTAAGGTCGGACAACCTTTTCTGGACCCACAGTTCCACCGTTGTAAGTGACGGATTTCTCCTGCTTTGTGAAGTGGCCCATCGGAAACGTCTGTCATCCCAGTCAGTGATGGGCTTGTGCTGCGCAGCAGGGCAGAGCGCCGCCATTGACATCACTTGTCCGAAGTGGGCTGGCGTGACCTGGTTCGAACGTAAAACGATCGAGCCATTGCGTGAGGAGTATGGATATTCCCCAAAAACAGAGTTACCAGGTGATCCAGCTATTTCATTTCTGGGTGTTTATCCAGAAGGATTCAAAGCGGGATCTGGAGAGATACCGGCACCCCCACATTCACAGCAGCCCGAGTCCCAGCAGCTGAGAGGTGGAACCAGCACAAAGGCCCCGGACAGACGAGTGGGTGGAGGACATGTGGTCTGTCCCTCTAGTGGAAGGTCGGGAAGCCTCAAAAAAGAGGGGCTCCTGTCTCATGCTGCAGCACGGACGAGCCTTGAGGACACTGCAGAGTGACACGAGCCAGCCACAAGGGCAAATGTTGTAGGATTCCAGTTTCACGAGGAACTTGGAGTGGTCAGATCCAGAGGAAGAAAGCAGGATGCTGGGTTCAGGGCTGGGGGTGGGGAGAATGGAGGACACGTGTTTATATCCAGGTTGTCGGATGGGAGCATTTGGAGGTCTGTCGCACGGCCACGGGCTGTCCTGACACCACTGAGCTGCACTCCGCAGGGCTTCCGTGGGTAAATCGGACATTCTGTTTTTCACCACAAATTTTAAAAATGCGTCAGTGTGATCTTATCCCTAAGACTGAGCAGTTACTATTTAGAAACTAAGGTAGGTATTTGGGGTCTGGTGGATTTAGGGTTGAGAAGTTGGGAGTTTGGAAGTGCTAGCAGTTTATCGGCACTTCGTGAGTAGAAACCACGTAAGCTGTCACTCTTTATGGGGCCTTTTTTAATTCTCCTTAAGCATGGCCTTGAAACGCGGTGTGCGGGAGAATATATGAATGCTGAATCACACGTGCACAGCTGGGATACTTTATGAAGATTTTCTACAATCTAACTCTAAAGCAGCACCAGGAAAAGAAGAACACTTTCATTCTGCTTGACACGAAATGATGCCGCCGTGCGTGGAGTCCACACAGACGCTGCTAGGCAATGTGGGCGCCTCGGGCCAGCATGTCCGCCTGCCTTCGACATCCCTGCAGAGGTGCTGCTTCGGGAGGCGCGTTGCTGACACGCCTCCAGATAGGCCCAGCGGAGCCCCCCGTGCGTTGAAGTAATGGAAGAATGAGATGACGTTTAGACCACACGGCCACCCGGGCTTGAAGGCATGGGTACCACGGGGCGTCACCACTCGGGAGCACAAAATATTTACACTCACACGAGCGAGCAGGGGTCCCTTTAGTCACGTAGCCTCCACGTCCCTGGACAGAAAGCAGCTCAGAAGAACTGCCCGGCGGTGCGAAGGCCGAGCAAGGGGCCAGCCCTGAACAGAAGAGGGGCCCTGCTGCCACCCAGCGCAGACGGGCAGCGAAGGTGACACTTGGCCAGTAGTTACATTAAAATGGGGTGACTCTTGTAGAGAGAAGGCAGAGTGGGGCCCATTCTAGTCTGTGGATAAGAAAGGACGCGCAGGGTGTTGGTGTCACTGAGGTGACATGGAGGGCTGGGAGGGAGGACAGGACCCACCGGCGGGAAGGGGCCAGGGTCTGGGGTCAGGCGACCCTCTCCGCGTGGGGCTGCGGGACGGCTGTGGGAGACGCGTGCCCCCAGGGCTGCAGCAGGCATTTTCCCAAGGGCAGGTGAGGGTCAGGAAACAGTTTTCACATAAAGACCGTTTTCAAGAGGCCTCCTGCCTGCCCTGGGGACACTCCTGAGGGCGGTCGTGAGCAGACACAGGGGCGGCCGGGACCTGTCGCCGTCACCCGGGGTCCGGCGCTTGTGACCGCAGAGCTGCCTGGGAGACACCTCGCTGCCCTGCAGCTGACTATCCGTAACACGCAGCCCCGGTGCAGGGTCCCTAGGCCGGTCGGGCCCCACTTCGAGGGCATGAGAAGCAAAGGGTCGTGTCCTGTATCATCTGGGAAGTGGCAGGTAAGGTCCGGTCAGGTGCCTGGAACCGGGGAATCACGCTAATTTTGGGACAGAGATGACATAATCACAACCTACAAAGCTTGGAAATGCCATTCTCTGAAAAACTGTCTCGTTTAGGGTGGCTTCCAAGAGCTGTCCCTGGGCTGGCCTTCCTTGGGCAGCGTAAGGCGTGGGTTGGGGACCAGCAGAGCCACTGGAAGGTTACTGACGATTCAGGGCACAGACACGCACACACAGGCACATGCAGGCACACGCAGGCACACACACGCATCATTTCAAGACTGATCCCACCGACCGACCGACCCACCCCACACTCGTGTGTTGCTTCTTGCTGCTTGAAAACCAGCACTAGGCAGCTGTCGGGTTGGAGAGCTCGGGGACTCCCAGCATGGTTCTCAGGCCCTCCTTCGGTTGTGACCGGCCAAGGACATCTGACTCTTCGCAGGCTCTGTTGCTGTGTCCCTGGAGAGGGCAGTCCCTGCGGCTCCCAGGTTGCAGGAGAGGAGACACTGGTCTCTGAGCCCGGGTTTTCAGTGCTGGCGTAACCCACCGGCCTTTGGGGCCTGGTTTAGTTGCTCCTTCTTCCTGGGTTAAGGCTGGACGTTGCCGTGTGGTTTGGTGTCGCCAGTGAGATGTAAGTGGGGCCCGTCCGCAAGGAAAGCCCTCCAGAGTCCACACTCAGTCAGCAGGTAACGAGGCCCCGGGCTCCTGTCACATGCCTGTCAGGGAGGCCCGGTCTCAGGGTCCCCAGTCCAGAGAGGTGTGTGGAGGTCCTGCCGACCTGAGCAGGAACGCAAGAGGCTACCCTGTGCAACTACATGTGACCACCCACCACCCAGCCCCTGGTGGGGGTGCATCACAGCCCCGGGGGGAAGGGCTGCCTCCTGGCACGGACACAGGGGCGCCGGGCGGAGGCTGCAGAAGTGGCCGCATCCTGGCCCAGAGGGCGGATCTGGGCCAGGTGATCACATAATCACGGCGAACGGGCTCACCTGTGGCTTCCCTGAAACTAACCTACGGTGTGCTGGGTTTCCTTTTTTTAATGAGCCGAGTGACTCAGGGCACGTTTACAGAAGCAGTGATGGAAAGACGGTTGCGTATGACAATTTTAGCCCAAGTGTTGTCATCATTCTGATCTGCTGATGTTCTGGGAACGGCTCCCTCCAGGAAGCACGCAGTTGACAGCCTTTCGTTCGTGGCTTGTCTCACAAAAGGGAGAGAACTTTCACTCAGAGCATCACCTGTCGTGACTGAGGACTTAATAGGAACAGAATAAGGCCACACTTTCCCCCGAGGCTCCGAAGTATTTGGACGACACCTAATACTCTTTACAGGAGGTTGGACTCCTTTGAGATGAGACAGGAAGTCTCCCTGAAGCATCTGCTTACGAACAACACCTTGAAATCCTAATTTTTGCTGAAATTTCATCAGAGTTCTTTCTCAAAGACTCATTTAAAATAAATAGATAAAGAAGAAAACCGCTTTATTCCTTAATTTGCAGAAAGCAAAAACTGACCACCTGCTTCGTCCTAAACATCCAGGCACTTCAAATAAACAGGCCCGTCTGGATCTCTGGGTGCTCGTAACGGGAGTCCATCGTGCTGCCAACGCGACGAAATAAGTTTCCCCCGGAACCTCCCCGGACAGAGATGCCCGGTTCAAGCAGAATGTTCAGTGGACGCAGTGAATCCTGCCCGCGCCTGGCCGGCACGGCGCGAAACGCGGGGCGCGCGCGCCACCTCGTGGCTGGGTCGGGCGCTGCGGGCCGTGCCGGAGGGCCCCACCCCCGCCTTCGCAGGGCCGCGGGCGCAGGGCACACCCGAGACCCCGGTGCCCCAGCTGGCCCGCGGCCCCTCCGCTGCGGGCTCACCCAGCGCCGTCACCTCCTGATTCTCGGGCTGCAGGGTGTTATTCTGAACTTCCCGTGAAAGCGCCCGGTCACTCGCGTGGAGCCCGGCGCCGTGCGGGAGAGCGCGGCGACGCCCCGACGCCGCCCGGCCGCTGCCCCCGCCCTGGGCCCTGCCGCGCCCTTGTCCTTGGTGTCCTAGCGGCGAGCCCCAGGTGACGCGAGCCCTGCGGCCAGCAGGTCCCATCGTGAAGTCCCGCAGGGGCGCTGCAGGGCGCCGATCGCGTGAGGGAAGCGGCCCGTCCTGCCTTAGCAGCGAAGTGGAGACACGTCGGTCTAACGTGGTTTGTAGATCGGGCTTGGGCAGCGTGTCCGATCTGCCCTCCTCTGCGCGGCCTTGCGCTGCGGTGGCAAAGCCAGGTGTCCACGAAGAGAGGGGAGGGCAGAGGACAGCGACGGGGACGCCTGCGTCAGGGGGGGTCCAGGGCGCACGCGCGGGCGCCGCGCTGCGTGGAGAACCGGCGGCTCCGGCGAGGCGGAGCTTCGGGCCGGCCCGCTGGACGTGCGGTGGGGCGGTCGGAAGAGGGGCCGCCTCCGGGCGGGGGGGGGGTGTGGTGGTGATGACGGGACGGAAGTGAGAGGAGGCCCTGGGGGGGGGGGGGCTCTGTCCCCAGAGGAGGGACGCGTCATTTGTCAGAATGTATCAAACTGTACAAACTCAACCTGCACATTTAATGTATAAAAATTACACTTTGAATTTTAAAAAAGAAGTTCAACGGAAAAATAAGCAGGGTGGCCGCTCTCTGCCCGTTTGATTGGAATCAGTTCCATTGGACAAAGGCCACGCCTGAAGACACTTTTGAAAAATGCTTTTAACTCTAGATTTTCTATTAATTTAGGCATTTCAGAGGCTCTGTGATAAAACCATTTAGATTCTTAGAAGCTCCTTTGTCGCTATTTAACTACCTCTGCGTTCGTTAACAGCGGTCTTGCAGCCCTGCCCTGACGCAGGGTCCCCACCAGTTTTGTGTTGGTTTGGTTTGGTTTTACATATTTTGCTGGATGGGGAGGCTGAAACCAGTTTGCTCTGACGCCCAGCAGGTGGCGGCCTCTCTGTGCGGCTCTCAGCTCTGCCTGTCGGAGGAGCGCCTCCCTCTTGGCGGCCTCATCCCGGTGCCCCCAGGGATGCTGGGCTGCAACTCATGGTGCCTGAGGCAGTTCGCCAGCTCGGTTCCCTCCTCCAGGCACCGCAGACAGCAGCCCTCGTGGTCCCGGACCTGCAGCCCAGGTTCTCCCGGTGCCTGTTTTGACGCCATGGTGCCTGCCAACCGCCCTGCCTTCTCGGTGGCCACCCGCTGCCCTTCCCAAAGCCAGTCAGAGCCACCGTGTGGGGTCCTGTTGTGACAGCAGCCGGTCACTGTGCCAGTCTGTATCAGTGTGCAGCCCCACCCAAGGGTCCTCACTCTGCATGGACTCAGGCTACGCAAGGCCAGGGGTGTGACCGCCATCCACCCTCTGAGTCCCCAGCACCCGCCAAGGTGCCTGACACGCACTCACACACGCGGCCACACCAGGAAGCACCGTGAATATTATATGTGGGAACAATTTACAGGTCATAAATGTTGAAATAAGCCTTAGTGGTGTTTGGAATCTGCATGGTCCTCTCAACACCGTTAGCTTTCAGACCATAATACAGATCAGCAAATGTCCTGTGGAATGAAAGTCCAAACACACAAGCACTTGCTTTGAAAAACGAGTTTTTCTTCTCACACGCGTCACTGTTCGTACAGGCTGCGCGGAAAGCAGGTGGTCTTGGGATTGGTTCCCAATAATCTTTCTACCCTCGTGAAAGGAAGACGCACCATTAACACAATCTTCTGTCAATTTTGTTTTAAAAAATAAAGTTGCAAGTGAACGATTGAGAAGGGGGGAAATAAAATCTCTGAAAAGACAGGTTTTCAGGAAGGTAGTCAGAATTATGCTCGTGTGTGTGGAGGGAGAGTCGAAGGGAGGGAATGTGATTCGGAAATACGTCGTCTGGGATGGGAATGCCAACCGATGATTCAATCGAGAGAATAGCTCCTACTTTCTGTCAGTCTGTCTCTGCAAATGTTAAGCAAACTCCAACTTTAAGCAGACACTTAAAAATCTCTGAATATACATATTTTTTAACAGACCACATCCTATATTTAATCAGGCTAACAAATGTTCTAAACCAGCCAGTATTGGTGGAGAAACAGGAGGCAGGGGTCGCTACGCGGGACGTGGGTGGTGGGGTGTGGTCGGTGTGGCCACACCTCACAGGACCGAGGAGGAGGTGTGGCTGGGATGGTACAGGCAAAGATTAAAAGCTGTTTCCGGATTCATAATTCTCTCTTTATAGCTTGATTTTAAAGGATAAATATTTAATAGCGATAATCGTGACATTGCTTAATCTAGAAACTATCACTTAAGCTAGAAAATTGTAGAAATATTACTAGGGCTCTACAGAAATACAAGAATTTCTAACTTTCTGCCACTGATATTAAATAACAGTTGTAAAGGGAAACTTTTGCTTAAAAATACAGACTTGACAGCACAGTTACACACGAGCTCGAGCTAGTAAATTTCTTAAGGAGTCTGACAGGTTCCATAACCAGAATATCTGTGTAGCTGTCAGTGTGAGTATGGTCACCCAGTCCTAGCGGTTAAACCTCTACTTCAGGTTTGCAATTTTCAAAATGTCTATTAGAAATAGAATGAAATACAGCTCAAGACATATCTTTTTATTAGTGAGGGATGTTGTGACAGCACCCATCAAAAAAGTCGGAATGCTTGAAAAAAAGAATTTAAATTTCCACCTAAAACAACTTTTGAGAAATGCTCTGTCTCACAAATACTCCTTTGCTGTTCTAACAACTATGCTGACGCAAACGCTTTTCTCCCCTGTGTTTGAAAGCCTGTCACAGGAGGCTGTCGCAGTCCAGCGCCGCGCCCTCACGGCCCACGCCGCGGCCGCGGTGCTGCTCAGGCTGGTGGGTGACTGTGACGTGCTGTGGTGCTTGCCGGCAGGAAGATTTATTTTCATAAGAAATACAACATTTCTGTTCAAATGGGCCTTCTGTTCCTAACTTCCTACAAGATTCAACCCTGAAATTTTGTCATTTCTTCTCTGCCCCTCATATTCCCTTTCACCTTGGCCAGTAATAAATGAAAAGTTTTAAATTCATAGTCACAAATCAGCTACAGACTTTACACTGAAAATTAAAATTAAACTTGGAAAAATGGTACAGAAATACTTCTTAAGGATGAATATTGACCCTTCTGGATCTGACGCACAGTCCGGCTGGTGATACCACAAATCAAATGTGAGAAATAAGATCAATATTAATCTTATCATATCACAAAGGAGCCCTGGAGCCCCAGGTCTGGTCTCCGTGACTTAAAAACGAGGACGGATGTGGGGAGCAGTGCAGGGGGAGGGGGTTAAGGGGTACAGACTATGAGGCACGGCACAGGGAACACAGCCCATATTTACAACTGTCAGTGGAGCATAACCTTTGAAAACTTGAACCACTGTGCTCTACACCTGCAACTTACATGGTAGTGTACATCCATAGACTTCAATAAATAAGTAAGTAGGCAAAATAAAAAATGAGGGCTGACGTCACTCCTTCCCCGGTCACTGAGCCACAGTCTGCCCAGGCTGACGTCACAAAGCACCTCGGACTGGGGTGGTTTCAACAACAGCGTGCGGCGGGAGCACAGTCCTTCCTTCCAGTCTCACCGCCCTCTCCCCGACCATGCCTTCAACACACACGCGCGCGCACACACACCCAAAACATGCATAGACAGACATGTGTGCACACATATGCACATGTATGCACACACAAAACATACGCGCACACACACAGACACGCACTGACTCACACAGACCCAGGACACGCTCCGTCGAGGAGGGTGGAGGAACCCCTAACCCCACAGACCGTGGCCTCAGAAACTGACTTTGGAAAATAAGACCCAACGTGTCGGCAGTGAAAGGCTCGTGGGAAGCCCACACAGCCGCCAGGGACAGCGGAGCCGCCACAGCACCCCCACCCCCTGCCCCAGGAAGCCGCACCCAGAGCACGCTTCAGCCCTCCTTCTGGAAGTCCTGCAGAGCTCACAGTGCAGCGCTCCACCTCCGGAGCCCTCGTGGGTGTGGGCGGCCTGGTGGAGGGGGCGCCCCATCGGACCCCTTGTCTTGCCCCGCAGGGAAGCAGACAAGCAGATGCCGGGGGTTACCTCCCTGGGACGTCTCGTCTGTGGCTGAAGCCACGAAGTGCCCTCACGTCTCTTTCTTCCTCCCAGCGGCAGGTTAATTTGTTCAAATCAAGTTTGACCCCCAGCATCCCAGACATGAACCCAGGGCGGTTCCCACGACCCGGCAGGTGTGGACGTCAGCCTCTGGTTCCCGCCACCACCCACCCTGAGCTGAGCCGAGGCGGTCTGTTCAGAAGCCCTGGAACTCCCTGGAGCAGACACTGAAATGACTCATCACATCAAAGCCTGACCTTCACAGAGGAGGAGAGTAAGGTGCCGAAAGCCCCGTTCAGGTGACATGCTCCCGGGTGCTGTCCACAGCAGCGGCCAGAGCCTCCCTGCTCCGTGCTGGCCCCAGCCGCCCTGGGGCCTGGGGCCGCCTGTTTCTCAGGCTGAGGACAGCAGTCCTGCAGGTGCGCTGCGGCTGGTATAGACCCGCTCAGGGAAAGCCGGAAGGGCTTCTCCTCAGCTGGACCTGAGCCCCGAGGGCCCGTCACTCAGAGGCCAGAGCGCCCACTCCCCAGAGGGAAGGTGGGGCCCCTCCCCACAGCTAGGGTCTCCTGGGGAGCTTCCAGGTTCCTTTTAAGAACAGAAACCTAGGAATTTGGTCACCATCAAGTTAGGCAGGAATTACACCTGCTTCACGACCTGCTTCAGGAAACCGCCAGGACTCGACCCTGGCCTCCCAGAGGGGACACAGGCCTCCTGGTCAGCAGGTCTGAGGATCCAGAGGAGGCATTCGTGCCAGGAAGCCACTTTGTCACGTAGAGTGGTTTTTAATTACAAATCAATAGAACCTTTGTTGTCTCTTTTCTGCCCTCCCTTTATGAAAGAAATTGCTTACTTCATCAATCAAATAATTCAGCGTCCTCACCAGTCACCGTGAAGTCTAGGAAACGTGTCGCAGAAGCCCGGTTAAGGAAGGGGGAAGAATTAAAGAGAACACATAAAAATAACAGACGCTGGAAGATGCTCAGCTCGAATGAAAACAGGTTCGTTTCATCATAGAGTTGCTGGAGTAACTCCTTTTTTAATAAAAAGGAAATATGCCTTCTGTATCACGGAGCAAATCGTTAGCGCAAGTGAGTCGCCCTCCAGGAGCTGAGCGGTTAATCCACTGCTTCCCTTCCTGCTCTTCGCTGTTCAGGGGCTGTTTCAGAGCGCATGGTGCTGAAGTGGTAACTGGCTCTTAGGACCCAAGGAGTTAAACGCCATGTAGACAGACAACTTCGACAGGTGGCTCGCGAGCGTCTGAGAGGATGTGAACGTCCCACTAAACTTCAGTGAAAGGCTCGGGATGTCACAGCCCCTCCCCCTGAAGGATGCTGTCCCCCTCGTCTTCCTCCATCGGAGACTGGTCCCCGATTCTAACACTGCGCAGTCACGGTGCGTCTAACCCGCCCAAGGGGCGCGGGGGCTTCCTTCTAAGAGTTACAGCAGAGATGGTCACGTAATCCAAGAGGCAGGTGTCTTTTTGGAAACAGCCTAAAATAAAAAATTTGAATTCCTTCTCTAATTTAGAATTCTGCTCACTGGAATCAAAAGCCCCTACAGTGGAGTAACTGAGAGAGTTCGTAGACTTTTCGTTTAAATAGCTGAAGGTTTCTCACGCCGCGAGGGGATTGTTTAGCAGAATAAATATAAGACGGCAGAAACGATGATTAAACTTCCATTCAAGGAGCAGACTATTTTTAAATACTTTTATTGTGAAGTTCTGATTTGCATAGAAGAAATTAATATGCTAATTATGAATAAGCCCCATGCGTTTATTGACTCAGACCTCAGACACACGTCACCTACGTCAACTCCCTGTGTGTAGAAAACTCTGTGACCCCTCCTCTTTGTACTCCTCTCTGTCCCGACTGGTCCCCACTGGTCACGAGAACAGAGAGGCTGGCACCAGCAAGCATTAAATGGGGCTGCTGGCACCTGGCGCCCTGCCGGGCACCTCCCTGCAGCTCTGTGGGTCCTTCGCTCGGGAGACAGGCTTCCTGGCTGTGACTGAGTGCTGGTGACGGACGGACCTGAACGGAGGAGGCGGCTCCCCGTGACGACAGCGTTGTGCAGGGGATGTGCCTTTGGCAGCCAAGGACAGTTACTGTGTCCATCTACAAAGCGGGTCTGGGGCTAAAGTAACTTGTCCCGGGGCAGAGTTAAGGAGCCACAGAGCAGAACCAGACTCGCAGTGCGTCACATTCTGCAGCTCAGGCTCCTAACCGCCGCCCTTTGTTGCTGTACTGTGACTCGTGCGAGGCAGGGCGGCAGGGCGGCGGGGAGGCAGGGCAGTGTAGCTCTGGGCTCGCGACCCGTCGCCTGCGGTGGAATCACTGATCAGCTCGTTGAACACCTGTGTCGAGCACTCAGCTGTAGACTTGGGGAATCCAGAAAGGGACCAAAAGGGGCTTTGCCTTCTTGGGGCTCATCTCCCAAAGCTTCAGAAACAGGAAAAGAAAAAGTCTTGGCTTGTTACCGGGACATGGTGACCCCTCGGAGAGCAGTGTCACCCCAAAGCCCGCTCTGCTGGTTTATTAACATGGCCTCACTCCGCCACACAATTACTCGAATGTCTGATGAGCAGATCGGGACAAACCGCTTTTGCTGGAATGAATAAAAGAAACACCGGCCAATCGTAAGCCAACACTGCAGGCACATCACATGTCATTACGTAGGGTTATTGGTTACTTGTCCCTGGAGAAGGGGCTTCACATGGGAGATTGCCTGGAAGTACTTCCCGGTAACAGCCCTCTTGGCTTTCAATCAGATGCCTTTGCCATCCGGCACTAAAGTCACCGCGTCCCCTATCTTAGAGGTACCCCTCAACTCCCACCGCAGCCCCCAGGAGCAGACAGTTGTTTCCAGGTTTGTCTAAATAAAGATTATTTTTATAAAGGTGTGGGTATGTGTCTCATCTGTCCTTTCAGCCTGGTTGTCTGCTATAATTATTTTTTAAAAAAGAAGAGAAAACGTAATAGTTCACAGACTCACTGTAAACCCCCATCCCAGCCACTAGTTTTCATTGCTCCCTCCTCCTCCCAGGTCTGTGGGACTGGGCTTCAGCTCACAAGATATGTCTGCTCAGCACTGCTCTTTTAAAGCCGGGAACATTCTTCTTCTTTTAATCTCCTTTCTCCCAGTTCTTCACTTGCACGGTCTGGGTAAATAACTTCAACTTGGAGAAGATGATAAACACCGATCAAAAATAACAAAGGAAGCAATTTGCTTCCCACATCCAGTGCAGCGTAATGGAACTAATCATCTCCCGAGACGGCCACCTGATTTACAGGTGCGGCGCCCGCCCCCTCAGGGTGTGCTTCCTTCCTGCTTGTGCGGAAGGACCGAACACAGAGGAAATGAGCTAGGTGTCTGGTTTTTAAACAATGTCACTTAAAATGCAGCCCGCTCCTGGCACGCACGAGGGCGAAGGAGCAGAGGAATGCGCTTCGTGCCACAAGCCTGTGGTCTCCATCAGGGGTCACGCCTGGTGTTTGGACACGTGTCCACCACTGTCGCATCACAGTCATTTCACTGCTCTTAAAGCGTCTGTGCTCCACCTGTTCATCCCCCCTCCTCCCAGCCCCCGGCCTCCCTGACCTGTTACTGCCTCCGTGGTTTTGCCTTTTCCAGAAGGTCCTAGAGTTGGAATCACACAGTGTGTATGCAGCCTGCTTGGATGGGCCTGTTTCCCTGGGCCGTATGCACTTAAGGCTCCTCCGTGCCTTTTCATGGCTTGGCAGCTCCAAACCAGGTGGACCCCAGTTTATTTGCCCACTCCCATACCAAAGGTCATCGTGGTTGTTTCCAAGTTTTGGCAGTTATGAACAAAGCTGCTATAAATATCTGTGTTCAGGGTTTTATGTGGACGTAAGTTTTGGACAAAACTCCTTTGGGTAATTCCTGTGGAACCAGACCCTCTGCAGGGAAGTGGGGGCGGGACTCCTGCACGTCTCCGTTCAGATGCTTCAGAAGAGCCTCCCCAGAAGCCTGTGCTGCTTAACTCCGCGCAGACCAGACGAGGAAATGAGACATGCTAACGAAGGTGCGTGTTAGCTCATTCTGGGCAAAATCCCAGGTATCAGAGAGGTGGCAGCAGGCCATCTTCCTGGCCTCAGGGAAGACCCCGGAGAAAGCAGAATGCCTCGCACGCTGACTAGAGAAGCGTTAGAAGCGTAAAGGGAGACTGAGATCCGTTTCCCGTCAGCGGGGCGCCCTCGCCTCCCCACCTGGCAGGAGCCGCGCGCGGCGTGCAGGGCCACACGCCAGCGGGCCTGGTGAGGAGCAGGGTCTGTGTTTGCGAACTCAGACCTGTCTGGACCTGAGAAAGTACCCTGAACGCCTTTATGGCAGGACCACCTTCATGTGTTGGGAGTCTTGGGACCTGCCCAGTGTTCCCAGCAGCAGCTCAGGGACCTTGAACCCAGGCTGTGCTGCTTCCCCCGGGGTCAGGACCCCGCTGAGGGTGTGTCCTGAGATCCTCCATGTCCTGGGAGGTGCTTTGACCGCAGGAGGCAGTCCCTCCCTCCTCTTCCCACAGCCCCACCTGTCGGAAGGAAATGACTCCGATGGTCCTTCCTGTGGGGACGCCTCCAAGTCCATCCCAGTGTCGCGTGGAAGTGCAGGTCGCCTGGGCCGCCTGGGACCCAGACCATGGCGTCGGCAGCCAAGGCAGGAGGGCCCACGGGGAGGGGCCCTTCCCCCAGTAGAAGAAGGAAGAAAAGAGAAAACGAAACAGCAGTCACCACCCTACCAGCAGGCACAGCCTCTGAGACCCCAGCGGCTCGCACAGCCTGTGGGTTTAGGAACAATAAGGGAAAACGAGAATAACTTATACCTGCACCTCTCGCATAAACCAGCTCCTAAAGACAGCGGGAGAGCGACCGCGGAGACGTCACCTGGGGGAGGTGTTCGGGGGCAGGTGGGCCGAGGCGCCCTGTCCCAGCCCGTCCCTCTGTCCTGCGTGAGCCCAGAGGCCGTGATCAGTCAGGGCCTGACGGTCTGCATCCCCCTAAAATCTATGTGCTGGATCCTCACGCCCAGCCTGACGGGGCCTGTGGTGGGGCTTTAGGGGGTGACGAGCCCCCATGAATGGGATTAGTGCCCTTATAACAGAAACCCCCACGAGCACCCTCTTCGCGTCTTCCACGTGGGGACGCGGTGACAAGACAAGGGTCAGGGAACCGGGAACCGGGAGTCTTAACGCCTGGTGTGTGTAAGCCGCCCCGTCCGCGGTTTCTGCAGACCAGCCGGAGCCACTCGGCTCAGCCACTCCCTCGGCAAATATCTGAGTGCCTTTCGGGCACCCACACTGGCCTGGGAATCGTGCGGACAGCGGAAGACTAACCAGGTGCCTGCTCTGGTTCCCAGCAGCCGGGAGTGGGGAGGGGATGCACAGCTGGTCGGTTTGGAAGGCCCAGCGGTCACAGTCTCAGAACATGAATTGCCAGATTCAAGGAACCACGGAAAAGGTGACACCGGCAAACTTCATTGAGCCCAACCTCTGTTTTTATTTAAAAAACAAACCAGATGGGGGCACCCAGACGTCCACCCTGCACACAGAGGAGACCCCGCCCGCCCAGTTCCCCATCCTGAGCTCTCCCTGCCAAAAGCAAGCAGACTTTCCAGGAGTGTGTGAGTCAATTTATAACATTTTGTTTTTAAAGCAGAGCACATGAAAGCGAAGACGAAGGCCCTCCCTGGGATGTCCTGTGAGCACAAGAGTGCAGCCGAAGACAGCGCAGCCCGGGAAGTGGCCTCCCTCTTTTATGTTTATTCTCTGTAAGATTTTTTCAATCCTTTGAATAGCCTCTAATGAGAAATGCATCGTTTTTAACTTCTGACTTCTTTCAGCTTCATTTGAAAAGACTAACTGAAAAGGATCAAGCCCTTTTAAATAGTGTGTTTGTGTCCGTACGATTTTGCTTTCTTAACCACACCATGCAAGGTGTCAGAGCCCCTCAAAAGTGCACATCAGTGCTTTCGGTTGCTTAAATTTTTTTCATCTGTGAAACACATTGAGAATGTTTCCATTTCCATAATTGATCGATTTACTCATTAATCTCACATTAAATAAATGCATTCTGATCAGTTTGTTTAGAAAACGTCAATAACGCAGCCTGAGCCACTCCAGGTCCGCCAGGTACCACAGCGGTGCTTCACAGCCATAAACCACTCAGCCCCAGCCACGCTGGGGATGTTTCATTTCCATAATTGATCAGGGCGTTGATTCATCTCAGATTAAATCAATGGATTTGTAAAAGGTTTAGAAAGACTGAGCTGCAAACAGTGACTTCGAAATCAACAAAGGACTTGTTTATTCATTGAAATACAACATAAAAACTCTCACAAAATGAAATGGAAAGAGAACATAAGACCGAGGAACCCCGTCTCTGTGACTCCGGTTCTGCGTCTACACACGACGCATAGAAAAGATTTCGATTATTTCAACTTCTCACACCCATTTCGAAAATGCTAGTAAAATAAACACCTACAAACATGTATTTTAAAGAGCTGATTTAGGAAGACCAAGGAGAAGAGTGAATGTGTAGAAATCTAGGCAGTCTTTTTATGTTCAGCGCCAACAGGACAGCACTGGCCAGCCCAGGAGGAGGGGAAGGCCGCACTGTAAATCCGAACTTCAGTCCTTTCGGACCTGCAGAATTATGTCTCATCATCTCCTGTTTATTAAAAATATCTGAGGTTTTTCTTTCTCCAAGTGTTAGTAAAATGTTTTTAAATTTGCTCTGCAGTATGCCTGTAGGTGAAGGAAAAGACAGACCAGGACCCTCGGTGTGTTGGTCACGTGCCAAATGAGGGCGAGTCTTTGAGAACCAACGGCCCAAGGCTGCGGCCTCCTGCAGGGATGTTCCGCAGGACTGTGCCCATTCTGGTTCTACAGCTGCGAGACATTCCAAACGCACAGAAGTTTTCCCTGAAACCTTCCACACCATCAGGAGGAGGGGCCAGGATTCACGCGCACAGCAGGTCACAACTGGCGCTTCAAGTTGTGGAGACACCTGCCACCTCGTCTTCGCTCATTCTCAAAATGACACAATATTGGCTGAAAGGGTCAACCACCCCCACTATACACAGTGCAAAATGATTTAAATTGGGAAGAGGGACTTCCTTTCAAGACGGAGGATAGAAGGAGCCAGAGCTCACCGCGCGTCACAGATGCGCCAAGGCCGCGACTCACTGCAGAACAACCAGCGATAAAAAAGGACTGGAAAGTACCGGAAAGAATCTTCTGCAGCTAAGCTGGGAAGAGTCACCCCTGAGTGCAGCGTCATAATTACCTACAATACACCCACAAGGAGACCTGTCCTGCAGTGGAGACTCAAATGTGCTTGTTCCCAGCTGAATTCTAAAGAGATTCCAGTGCCGTGATCTGAACTTTTTATTTCAAAATTTAAACAATTGTCTGCTTTTCTAGAATCTGGAGTCAAAACGATAATGAACCAGGAATCAGAGAGCCTCACAGATTCAGGACACAAAGCCAGAGAAAACCTGTGTCTTTTAAAAAAGTGTCGGCTGCCGTCCCCCTTGACAGTGGCCGCCCTGAGCAGCGGCGCCCTGGCCTCCTCTTCTGCCGACGGCCAGGTCGGAGGCGCCCCGTGGTGGTGGCCCTCCCTGAGCTGTCTTCCTCACCGTCCCCGACAGAATGAGCCTATGGGATTTCTCTCAGGAAGAGCCTTTCCGAATAGGCTTTAGTTGCCTCACAACGGGACTTACAGCCTTTTCAGTCCCCCGCGGGGTAGAAGTTGTCCCCACGCGATGCCTCTCCCTGCCTGTGTGGCGCCGCGCTCGCTCGCTGGGGAAGCAGAGGCGGTGTTGCTGATGGAGCGCCCCGGCGGTGCCCTGCTGCAGGTCGCCGGCTCGGGCGATGTCATGTGCCCCGGGGCCGGATACAGAGGGAGAGTTTCAAGGTTTCATGCACTGCGCACCTCCAAACTGTCAGCTTTCCTGATGTCAGTCTATTTCAATTTTTGTTCCTTCTGAGACACTTTGCTTCCAAACCGCTGTACTTAACGTAAAAGAGGGGAGAGAAGAGGGTGTACTGAGGGAACACAATGCAAATAATTCAAAAGTGAGCGGTTATAAAGTCAGCGGCCGCGGATCGGGGAGACGTCCCCCACCCCCGTCCGTCCCCCAGCACACGGGCTCCTCCCTCGAATCTTTGACATCTGTTGCTTCTTATCCCACGTCACAGATTAACAGCAAGAGAAGTCACGAATAAACGTCACCCGCGAACATGAAAATTCGCCTCCTGGCACTTCTGTAGCTTCTGTTGTCTCGTCTCATTGCTGGAAACGCGTGCTCGTCCTGAGTTTGTCCTGCGTAAAAGTGCGGGTCTCACCAAGTCGCATTCTGTGACAGGAACTGCATCCCTTACTTGAAAGTGCAGGTAAATGCATCGTTATTCCATGGTCTCCAGCAAAAAGCAGCTCCTTTACAGTTACGCAGCTTCTTGGGTCTGTAAAGAAGATGCTGACGGATTCCCACCCTTTCCCTCCGCAGATGGAGGAAATGTGCCCCCCGGTGGCCGCATCGCCGTCACTGCACGCCCCTTCAGGCGGGGCTGGGGTCCTTCTCAAGTTCTAGGCACTGAGCCGGCTCTCAAACACGGACACGGAACGCAGCACGCTCCTTACGGCCCTGTGGCTCTTCTAGTCTGGGGGGGCTGCATTTGAAACAACATCAGACAGGGTTTGGAAGCTTCTCTGTCAATTGTCTTTCGAGTGTGGCTTAATTATATTCACTCATGACTCAATAATTTGATGAGAAATGCAGATTATATTATCTGGGAATTTCGCCTTCTGCTAAGAAGAGTTAGTAAATCAGCAGCTGGTCTCCGCCGGGGGAGGGACAGGGCCCAGTCTGGAGCGCCCACAGCCGAAGAGGGAATTTCCATGACTCCTTGGCTTTGCTTCTGCTCTTCCTCCAACCCACTTCCCAGCTGTTCCAAGGCTGCGCCTCCCTGTCACCGCCTCCGTGAGGCTGCTGTCAGCAGACCCAGGGTCTGAGTTCAGAGCTACTCCGTGTTGGGAGGGTGGGGGTGCAGCAGAGGGAGAGCCTCGCCTACGTGGGCCGTGGGCAGTCGTGCAAAATCACCTGGGTTTCAAGAACAGAAAGTGTTCTCAAGGACCAGCCTATCCCTTTCCTCCCATGCCAGCCACCTCCTTCCCACCCTGCACCAGACGCCTGTGACGTGGAAGGTCCAAAAGCCTAAACCCCACTCGGCAGCCCCACGCCAGACACGTATGTTAAGCAGAAGAGTGGACCGTGAGCCTGACACTCTCCCCGGTGGTGAAACTGGGGAATCCCGGGCTGGGCTTCCCCGGGGACAACCCACAGGCTGACCCAGCGCAGGCAGACGTGCAGGAAGACAGACGCGGTCCATCGCAGCCCGCGGTGGGTATTATCCGCACGAACTGTGCAAGTTTCAAGCGGAAATTCAGACAATTTCCTACAGGTTTATTATGCTTCAAGCGCAGACCTTGAAGGAGTGTTTCCACACCACTAAGCAGCTAACCTGTTAGCCTGCACTTCCCTCAATGACTCGGGGGGCAGCTTGATAACGCCTGCTAAATCCCTCGACGTCGTCATCGTCAGGACTCCTGCAGCTCGGCGGAGCTGTGTCAGCGCCTCCCTCTGCGGCTGGCGTTCGTGTTAAATTAGCTCCATGGCCACTGCGATCACTCACAGTTGTTTCAGTTTCAGTCTAGGAAGAGATTAATTTGTTCGCAGTAATGCCACAGATCCACTGCCCAAGAAGGGTGACTTCAGAAGTGCGAGGGGAGAGGCTTAAAATGAGTGTTTAATGGTTTGGCCCAGAGCCTGGCCAACCTCCTCCCCTACGCTCGATAGCTTTACGGGAGCAAAGTAATCTGCTGGGGGGGGGGGCTCCTGATTCTTCAGGCGCACGTCCTAGGTGTGGGATTAGCGTCCCGCCGCTCTGGGGAATGTGATGGTGTCATGGTCCCATTTTGTAAGGGATAAAGGCAGCCTGATTGACAGCGTGATTTCCACGTTTCCCAGAGGCAAGGAAATCCCAGCGCCGACCGCAGCCTCCATCCCTCAGAGCTGTCGGGCAGAAGCGTTTGTCAAGGCGCTCACCTCTGAAACAGACATGATTGGTGGGAAATTGAGGTCACACCTGCTGAAATTGCCAGTGGATGTGCACCCTGTGAGGAGTGTCATTAAAGCGGTGAGGAGGCGGGGAAGCTAGAGTCACGCTCAGGTGGGAAGCACCACCCGGCAGGAATCCGAGGCCTCTGCATGCAAAGCACTGAGCACAGCACCTAAGTTCTTTTCATTATTAAATATGTAAAACAGTAGGTTGTTGAAAGAAGAAATATACCAAGAGACAATTTTAAAGGGGAGAAAACAGTGAGACTCAAAACACTTTGATGTAACCCAAATCCATCTTTTGTCCTCGACACCAAGGTGTGTTTTTTTTTCAGCTTCACTGTTTTTATTACAGTAAGAGGAATTTTGCTCTGAATGCACAGAATTTTGAAGAATAATTTACATAAGCTTTTTAAAGAGGCCCTTTTGACAATTATTAATACAAATGTGAAATAAGACCCTTCAAACAAATAACCAGTTTCAGGAGCAGCTGATACACAGTGATCATTTATTCTGAAACGTTCATTTAGTTTCTGTTGAGACACAATTCATGTCCCATTAATAAAAGAGCAGCTGTCTGGCTCCAGCACCAGAACACACAGCAAACCAGCACAGCGAAACTTCTGCTTCCAGGCCAGTCTGGTCCAGGGAAAAGAGTTTCACTCAGTGTTTTACAGTCACACAGCTTCTTAGTTTTGAGCACAAACCAGTGTAAACTGTTGCACTATAGCTATTTATATGCACATCGTGTGACCACAGGACTGCTGACCGTTCGTTCTGAGACTGAACCATCGGCTTCGTTCACGCAGTGAAGCGAAGCAGGCTGGGCAGACTTCAGGAACCATTTTCCTGTGAATTCCAGAGCCACATGATTAACTAGGACGTCAGATGGACTCACAAGGCCTGGAACAGAATGGTTTTTTGCACTTTCGACCTTGTTGGTGATATTTAAGCTCCGTATTTACACAGCTGCCCTTTCCAGTTTATGATGTCTGTGCTGAGCTGTTCCCACTGAAGGGGACACAGGTCTCAGACCGTGTGGTTCAGCAATCCTGATGCCCCCGCGAACCGCCTCCCCAGCTCCACGCACCATCGTCGGGGAAGTGGCCCGAGCCCGCTGCCCTGTGGGTCTCTAAACAAGTCTTACCCGGAAATAGAAAACGCCCGAGGCCCCGTGGACCTGGCAAAGTGCTTGAGTCCCTTAGGGCGAGGGAGAGGAGGGGAGAGGCCCGGGGTTTACGTAGGGCAGCAGCCCAGCGGTGCTTTTCACCAAGTTCCGGGGTGAAGACGGGGTTTAATATATTCTGGATCTAAAAGAAGAAACTGCGCCTGGCAGGGACGACAGACCAGCGTGAGCCGGGTAACAGCCGCGACAGGTGCGCGAGCTTCGGCCCAGACCCTCGAGCCGGCGTCGGGGCAGACGCGCAGTTCTGAGCGCTCAGAGGGGCCAGCGGCTCGCCCGACTTTGCACTTGGGTTTGTCCTGGGTTTTCCGAAAAGCCAGGCCCGTTGAGGGAGAAGGGACTGAATGAAACCTCGCCGCCTGTCTCCACCCTTTCCCCACCTCCCATCTGGGCAGCGCCTTCAGGAAACTTTCACTGGTGAATCTTAAAGCCCCAGAAAGGCACTAAGTAAAGAAAATGGAGCCTCTTCCCCACGTTTTGCTGATTTCATGTTATTTAACACGTAAGAGCTTGGTAGGCGTCCCATTGTCTTCACTTCTGGGAGGACCGTGGCCCAGCAGCCAAGGCTGTGGGTGTGTGTAAGTCAGACCCTGCTGTCCATCAGGGCGCACGCCCACACGCCACCGCGAGGTCCTGGGTGGCAGCTTCAGCCACAGGAGCGAAGGAGAACTTTCGACAGAGTGTCTTGAATCTTTCCTTTGCCCTCCATGCGGACGGATGATTTTACCTTTCCGAGTCAGAGCAGCGGAGAACTTAGGACCGTCTTCAGTCCCATCCTGAAGAGCCCCCGGCTGTCACGGGAGAACACTGCACACCAAGTACACTTCCTGCAGCTCACAGCTTGTATCGAATGCACAGTAGGGACTCAATCCCTTCCTGTTTAATTGAATTCGGGGAAAAAAATGGTTATTGTCTCCATCAGCCCTGTGTACTCCTTCAGCGTCTCACTGCAAAGATCGCCTGTAAACAGGAAGAGAAGTGGTACCGTTGAGAATGTTAAAAAGCTGTTTTGAGAGGTAATTCATGGTTATTTCTGCAAATAACAGATGTGATGCTGTTCAGATTTGGCTGAAATGACATCCTGTGAATCATGGATGTGATTTGTGTGCTATGATCTGCCCACCTATGAATCACGCAGCGGGATTTTTCCTGTCCTTGCTCCGTGCTCAAAAAATGAGCATGAATCTCAAAGGAGTAGCAAGCACAGTGTGATGGAGAAATCGAATGCATATTCATGAAAGGAAAGAATAAATAAGAGGGGAATGGGTAAACATACGGTGAAAAAATGCAGAAGGCAACGATCGTGCGTCCACAAGCGCGGGGACAGCGGGTGACTGCGCAGAGGTGCCCTTATGTAGTGTCTTGTTTTCAACTTCATAATTGGCTGCTTTTTTTCTTCTTTGTTTGGACTGTGAAAAAAATCGTTATGCTCAATAATTCCTGACGGGTGGATTAGGACGATGAACCCTAACCCTTATGCCGCCAACCTGAGACACACGGCATCCGTCCACGTACAGGCATGTGTGTCGGTTTTGCTTCTTTTTTATTTTTAGTGCAATCTTGTATGTGTAACAATACTCTGCACGCTGTACAGTAAGCTTCTTTTCCTTTTAGCCTCCTATTGTCAGTCAGCCCTATATTTTTATCTCCAAATTTCTTCACACACCCACACGGGCATGAACACAATTTTATACTGATGAATTCTGCTGCACGTGCTGTATTTTTATGCATTTCTGTTTGCCTTTTCTCTCCCCTTCTAATCCCTAAATCCACCGGCAGGCTCCCTGACCGCCGCCCATCGCACACTGCCCCCAGCTCCTCCAGGAAACTCGCTCGGTCAGCAGCCTGCCGTGTGCCTGTGCACCGTGTTACTGAAGTGCTCCATTCATTGTTTTTCTGTAACTTCCCAGTCCAGTGTTCTAATTAACAGCGGATCTTTGACAGTGAGCCACATTTTGGCGATGGTGGCCTGTCCCGTGCCCTGCTTCTCGCTCGAAGGGACCCCCATGCTGAATGCCTTGCTCCATCACCCTCAGTCTCTCTTTCACATACTTGACGGCGTCTTTTCCTGATGTTACGGGTTGAATTGTGTCCCCCCTCCAAGCTGAAGAGATACCCCAATGTGACTGGATGCCTGGACTTGGAGATGGGGCTTCTAAGGGGGTGATTAAGGTTAAATGGGGCCCCCCATTCAGTGGGACGGGTGTTCTCATAAAAAAGGAGGCGACATCAGGGCGGCACGTGCGCAGAGGAAGGGGAGCAGGCGGGCGGCGGCAACACGGGGAGGGGCGTCTCAGGGGACGCCGCCCTGCGGCACTTGGCCGGACTCCAGCCTCCAGGAGCCGAGAGGCACCCTCACGCCAGCCGCCTGGTCCGCGGCGCTCTGTGACGGCGGCGAGCCGACCGCGGCGGCAGAGGCGTGGGAGTGGGTGCGTGCCTTTGCAGGATCCGTGTTAGCACCTCGTGTTTGCCACGGTAGTTACGTTTGAAGTGCCTGCTGAGCAGAGCTTCGGGGACTCCCTGCTTCCCAGCGGCAGGGGGCGGCCTCCCCAGAGTCGCCCGGCACCCCGGCCGCCGTGAGCCCAGCTGCCCCCGCGATGAGCTCGTGTGCTGCCCACGACTTCCGCCTCTGATCCGTGTGCTCATCCTCAAGCCGGTGCCAGACTGACGGCGAAGCTGCCTTTGCGGCCTGCGCCGGCGCCGGCAAGTTTCCCGCCGGCTCAACTGCGGGGCGTTCTTACGCTTTCCCGGCGAGGTGCTGCCGGAGCAGGCCCCGCCCGCCTGTGGGGACGGCCCCGCCCACCCGCTGGGCGTCCCCCCCCCCCCCCGGCAGGTGGGTCCCTCCCCCGCAGAGCCGCCCTCCGCTCCCCCTCCCGCGCACAGCGCCCTTCCTTCCCGGCACGGCCGCCCTGGGCCTCCCGGCCTCCGCCCACCCAGCGCGCTGAGCTTCTGCGGCCTGGGTGCCCAGATGCGTCCCTGGATTCCACGCCCCTTCCAGCCCCTTGGCTGTCCCCGGGGTCCTGAGGCTCTGCCTGGGTAACAGACGCCCTGCTGACCCTCAGGCGTGCTCCACCCCTTCAGAGCCAGCCTGCAGGTGGCGGGTGGGCGCAAAGGTGACCTGCTGCTCCGTTTCTCACCTGGTGAGCTCCGGATCAGCAGCCCTTTCCCATAAGGTGACGTGTTTTAAACGTTCTCGGTGGTTCAGTTAGGCAATGGGAACAAAGCCAAAGGCACGGACACGATGGGCATACGAACCTAGCAGGGCCTATGGTCCCCGCAGCCAGAGAACAGCCCTGCGGGAGCCCAGGCTCCGCCCCGCCTCCGGCACCGCAGGTGCGCCGTGCCCGCCCACCTGTGCCCGCACCGCGCATCCGCGCACCCGCGCTCCGCGCACCCGCAGGTTGGCAGCTGGGCTCTCGGACTGACTCCTCACCAAACGACAGGCAGAAGGGCTGACATCCTAAAATGCAGGTCTTGGCAGTCCTGAGGAAACCCTTTGTCTGCCTGATCCTCGCTAGACATGAAAAATCCCGAGAACCCGTTGACAAGGAGTCTTTCGGAAAGTCCCATAGACAGGACCAAAGCTGAGCGCCCCTGATGGCGGGTCGGGGGGTTGCGAGGGCGCTGGTGACGGGTGGGTCCTGTGGCCCCTGAGTGGAGCTCGGCTTGAGGACTGCTGGTCCCACTTTTACAGAGGAGGAAACCGAAGCCCAGAAACGTGTAGCTAGTCTGTGTAGAGCCAGGACAGAATTCTGGGCTCCTCCCCCGTGCTCTGTGCCAACCACTTTTTTACAGCAATATATTAAAAGCAATGAAAGAAACAGACTAACATCCTTAACAAAATAAAAGCAGATAAATCAATGTGGCTGGTGAGTGGGAGTTGGAGTGGGGAGTGATCAAGACGAATTGGAAGATGCTTCTTTGGGCGCCGTGGGCTGAATTGATTGGTTACCTTCACTTTCATCCTTAATATACCCCTTTAATGTACGTCTTTTATATGTCCCTTTTGTTTAAAAATATCATCATAATTCTATAGGTAAAATGGTGTTTAAACGGTTTCTCATTCACTTTAAGCTGGAGATAAAAGAGATGGTTATATGTAATCCTTTGTCCCATTTATTATTTCACTGTACATCGATGGGGCAATTAAAATTTTAAAAAAAGTAGTGACCACAGGGTTAACCATGTCTGTTCACTAGAAAACAGACGGTGCTGGGAGGTCCTAATGCCTCCTGGCAACTTCCTCTCCCCAATACCCCTTCATGAGAAAGTCTTGAAAAATCGAGGACCAGGACCACCGCTGAGAAAACGGTCAAGGACAGACCTCGGTGAGCACAGCGCCCCGATGACCCTACGACTCCTCCAGTTCCGTTGCTCCGCCCCCACCTGACGGCTCTGCAGAATCATGCGCTTCATGTGAAAGATTCCAGAGCTGTAATTTACTGCTCTGAAAAATGAGGGAGGCTGCTGGCTTTGACATGCCTCCGTGAAACATGGAATATTTAAAATTCATACCCCAAGCTTAATGTATAGATAGATCACATATTTTTATGACTTCACTGATGCAATAAGAGCCTGGTAATATCTCACAAGGTATGTTTTATTCCTTCTAATGTGTATCATGTGAAGATTAAGAGGCTATATTATTGCCTTCAAAATGACCTGCTATTTCCTGGAAACAGTACTTTGCCGGACCTGTCCTTGTCACTGGGGTAAGTGCAATGCCTTTAATAATCCTCCATTCACTAGGTGATGTGTTTGCATCACAAAGGACAGATCCGGTTTGGCCAGGCAGGCAGAGGCTCAGGACCTGTTCTCCGAGTGCCATCTAGCGGTTTCCCGGGGCCCTGAGCACAGGAAGCCAGTTTGGGGGACCTTCTCCACATTCACTAATTTAGCATGAGGAGTTTTTTCTCGAGGCTGAGAATTAATATATCTAAGAGCATGATTATCACGTAACTTCACTTCAAGCAGGAGCTGCGGGAAACTCAGCCGCCTAGGCTCATTTGAACTTAAAACCCAAAGCCACTGAGAAGCTGGCCTCGGAAAGGCTGTTATACTGAGTCCTTTTTTTTTAACTGAAGTATAGTTGCTTTACAATGTCATGTTAGTTTCTGGTGTACAGCAGAGTGATTCACTTATACGTATATATATTCATTTTCATATTCCTTTTCACTACAGGTTATTACAAGATACTGAATATAGTTCCCTGTGCTCTACAGCAGGACCTTGCTGTTTAACTAGTTTATATATAGCAGTGTGCATCTGTTAATCCCCAACTCCCATTTTATCCCTCCCTGCCCTTTCCCCCCGGTAACCATAAGTTTGTTTTCTATGTCTGTGACTCTATTTGTTTTGTAAATAAGTTCATTTGTGTCCTTTTTTTGGATTTCACATAGAAGTGATGTCATGTGATATTTGTCTTTCTGTCTGACTTACTTTACTTAGTATGAGGATCTTCAATTCCATCCATGTTCTGCAAATGGCATTACTTCGTTCTTTTTTGTGGCTGAGTAGTATTCCATTGTGTCTGTATCTGTCTATCTGTTTTCATCTTCACTATCCATTCTTCTGTCGATGGACATTGGTTGCTTCCAGATCTTGGCTGTTTATACTGAGTTCTTTTTCCAGTGAACAAGGTGCACATCCAGGGTGATTCAAGGGAGGCAAAGGGTTTTATTAAAGCCCTGAAGCTGCCATCTGTTCAGCCTGCCTGTCTTCGGAGTGACGGGCCGTCATCCGGTCCACCTGCCTGCAGGTGGCGGTGCTGTGTCTCCAGGCTGCGATCAGAGAGGCCAAAGCGTCCGTGAGTACCTGTGGCACCGGCTGCTGCTGCCTGGAGAGACACCGGTTACCAGGCCGGGAGTTCAAAGCCGACCTCTGCTGTGTGTGGGTGTGGTGTGTGCAGTCCCAAGCGTAGAAAAGTGCGATCTGGGTATGGGTCACTGCTTTATACCAGGGCCGTAAATGTCGCCTGCACTTTGCTTTGAGTGTGCGTGGAGAGGGACGCTTGACTCCTCTAATTAAAATTATTGCCACGAATGCATCCAAAATTCCCTTTTCTACCGCAAGGGCGGCAAAGCCACCATTTTGAAGGAACGAGGCACAAGGTCACCCTTCCCACAGCCTTGTTTTAAAACTGAGTGTTTCGGGACCAGTATGAGAGACGGAAACACCCGCCAGTGTACCCTCGCCTCTACACAACGATCGTGAAGGTCGGAGGGGCCTGACTCCCTGGGAAACTTCCTCGAAGATCCACAGGGAAGAACGGCCTAAAGTTGTCAATGAATCCCTGAGAAGATGCTGGAGAAAAAGCAGCAAGGTGTGGCTGAGGAAAAAGAGGGGGGGAAATCAAGAGAGAAGTAACCTGGGTTAAATATTAAATATCAGTGTGAATTCTGAGCCCCAGTTGGGATGGTTATGATCACAGCGGACGTGTGTGTGGCCCCTGCTGTGCCCAGGTGCCACCCCAGGCTCCTGACCTGGGCTCATCACGTGACCACCAAGCTGTCAGCTGGAGCCTGGGGGCCAGTCCTGCCATCACCCGCATTTTGCAGCCGAGGGCTGAGGCCCCGAGTCAGTGAGTGCCCCTGGCGCCCACGGCATGGAAGGCAGAGCCAGGTCTGAACGTCCCAGCTTCGGCGTCTGGGTGCTCTGTGTGCAGAGGGGCTGGGAGAGTAAATAGGGACGTGGTGAGTAGGGAGATGGAGGCAGGAGGGGGAAGACGAGAAAGCCTTACTTCCAAAGAGTAACTAGCGGTCAGATCCAGCCCAAACACCCTTAGAGGCCAGGAGGGAAGGCTGGCCACTGTGACGGGGCTGTGGTCGCCCCCAGTGGCTCCTTGGAGTGACACTGACCTCCACAGAGACTGGGAGACTGGGCCTCGTCTTCTTGAGGGTCCTGTCTCTGAGGGCAGGCTCCCGGGGCCGGGGCTGTAGAGCTGGCGGGAGCCCGGGAGATGTCCCTGCATCTCTGAGTCTGAGGCTCGAATCGGGAGGAAGCCGCCTCAGGTTTGACCGAGCAGAGGGCAGCATCACAGGGTCTTGGTCAGAGTCCGGAAATTTCCAAATGGTTTAAAGAGAAGAAACCTCGCAGCTGGTGGGTCGTCAGCTGACCCCTGCAGACAGGACCAGGCCAGCGTCAGTCCAGCAGCAAGATCACGGGTGCGACAGAGGAGGCAAGAGGGATTTTAGAAATGCTACTCCCGGAAGCCTGCTCAGCTGGCTGGCATCATGAGAGACGTGTTTAAATTTCAGGACGTCTTTTATCACATGAGGAAAACAGAACCCAGTATCATAGAGTTCGGATCGGCCTTAATGACACAGGGAGAGGAAACATTCCGGGCCGTCAGAGCTTTCCCTGTTGGAGAGCAATGTCCTTAATACAAAATGTGACACACCACCCACCCTTTGTTTTCCCCAACAGAGGTTTCCTGAGCCCACACGAGCCGTCACCTTCCTAGGAGCTGGGGTGTGTGGACGCCTCTCCGGGCCAGTCCAGGAACCTCCTCCTCCCCAGGCCCTGATGGGGGTCCCTAGGGGGCTGTGCGGGGCTGCGGCACCCCGGGCTCCTGGCCGGTGGCTCCCTGCCTGCTCGATGCAGCCCTGAAGTCACACGCAAGCCGTCAGGGAACAAACCGGGAGAGAGCAGCCCCGCGCCGGTGCACGTCGGCACGGGAGAGACACTCGAAGTTGCCTTTTAAAGTTTTATTCATCTGAAGCAAGAGAAAACAGAGAGGAAGGAGGCGCACCCACCCATGGGCTCTCCGACCAGCCTTTTGGAGCCCCCAGATCAGAAAACAGGACCACAGTGAGGACAGAACCCCCACGCCAACGTCCGTGAAGACGTCAGCTCACCTCAAGTCGCCAGTCAAGCACCTGCAGCCACGGCGGTACAGCCTCCTGGGAATCACTCGCTTCCCCCGAGAAGGCCAGAAACTACTAACACCCAATCACCAAGACTAAAAGCCCAGGGCGGGACGGCCCGTCTGGCCCGCGGGCGGCCACCAGCCCGGCGGCCTCAGTGGGTGGGCGAGGTCGCGGACGCAGGGATGAGCTTGGGCCGGGCCTGCTGGGGCGGCGCCACGTCCGGGAGCGGCTCCCCGTGCTTGTACACGCTGACCGTGACGTCGATCTTCTCGCCGCCGTACTTGTTCTTGACGCTCATGCTGTACCGGCCCGAGTCCTCGGAGGTCACGCCCTTGATGGTCATGCTGACGTACTTGGCCTGCTCCACCTTGACCTGGAAGTGCTCGCTGAGCTCGATGTCCTTGTCATTCTTGTACCAGACCACCTCGGGGTCGGGGTTCCCGAACACCGTGCAGGTCAGGTTCAAGGTCTGCGGGGAGGGCGGGGCGGGGGGAGAGAAGGGAGCGTTAGAGGAAGAACAGGCAGGCGGCCTCGGAGCGGGCGGGGTGCTCGTCTGTCCTTCACGTTGTTTACGCAACGTGCTCCTTATGTTTGTGAGCACCGGGCTAGACAGCAGGGGTCCAGCTAGAGCAGGAAGCAGGGCAGCCCGTGAGGAAAGTCAACGGTGCTCTTTTCTGTTTATCCTCAAGCTTAATCCATGGCTTAGCCGACTTAAAAATGTGAAGGCAGTCAAGCCCTGTGCTTCCAGTGGGTATTTTCAGCCTGTTTCTAATTTTCTTCCTGTGCAGACTTGTGAACCCCCTTTACCAGCTCCTTCCGCAAATCCAGAGAATACACTGTCTAACGGTAAATGGCACTGTTGACACTGAGTGAAACACGCTTTCCTTCCACGACAAAGGAAGCGGGTGCTCATTTCTCCACCTTTGTTGTGAGATCCTTGACTGTTCAGCCACAGCTCTTCAGCTGCTGAAGGAAAGGGCGATAAATGTGGGTATTTTGGCCTCAAAAGAATCCCCCCAAGTGTCCCTGTGACGCTGAGGTGGGATCACTCAAGCACCGAGAAGTCACCAGTTAGACGTCAGTAATGCCACTGACAGGTGACAAATTAAGACTCCAGTGAATGGTTCCCAACACACATTCCAAAACGACCTTGAAATTGAGCAGAGGTTGTTTCTTATTTCCCTCTTGACGAGGTGGCTCCCAGCTTTGCACACGGTGGGGGGTCGTGCAGCCGTGGGTGTGGCCCCCCCGCCCCGCTCCTTGTTCAGTGATGCCCTTGAACGGGCCTGGCGTCAGCACCAGGTGGGTGCCCAGGGCTGGAAACACCAGTTGCCACCAACACGGCCGTGCGCTGTGTGCCCAGGGTCGTGAGGCCGCTGCATTTGGACTCGGAATGTTAGACTGTTCCGTCCCTTGATGACACAGGTTATCGGAGGCAGCCTGGGCCCGGGAGGACGTGGTCACCCTGCCCCCCACCCCGAGCTTCCCCGCCTGCTCTCACCTTGCCCTCCATGATGGTCACCACGTCAGGTAAGCCACCGATCACCTTGCCACGATCTGCAACGGGAAACCAACTCGTCTGAGAAAACCCGTCCACAGGGGCGTCCCGGGGGGGTCGGGCCCCGGGCTGAGCCCCGAGGGCACAGGAGGCAGGCGGGAGGGGCTGCGCTCCCCGCGGAGGGCCCGCGGACGCGGCAGCGCGGCGGGGGCCAGGGCTCGGGGCGGGGCGAGTGACTGATTCTGCGGTGGGCGCTGTGAAAAGCTCTACAGGAAACTCGAGCTCTGAGGGGCTTTGAGGACGAAGATTTCACCTAGGGCTCAACTCGTCAGGCTGTAATTGGTTGGGAAGCGGGGGTCTCGGCATCTCGAGAGAGGGTTTGCGACGGCGGTGTGCTACAGAGATGCGTATGTTCTCTGTCTATCGTGATGCTCTCGCATCCCAAACCCTCTTGGCTGGGAGGGACAGCCCCTCCCCGCCAGGGCACGCCTGTGACAGGTGCCAACAGCCCGACCAGGCCAGGCCTCCCCCGTCTGCCCTGCACCCCGGAGGCAACGTTCCTCTGCCGGAATCACCCAGGCCAGGAGCCAGGCAGCCAGGAACACCCCTGGAGCCCAAAATCCAACAAAATCTTTAAAACCAGCCAGTTTTACAGGCTCCCCCCTGCCCTGGAAACCCCAACAAAGGCCGTAGCCTCAGTCCCCCTCCCTCCCATCTTCTGCCCCCTGACACCCTGACCACCCCCGCGTGGCCCGCATGGTCCCGTCTCAGGACCGTTTCCCTGAGCCTCCCCTGTGTCCCCTCTCATGGCCGCCCCCGACTGACCGTCGTGTAAAAGGCCACAGAACAGGTGGCAGAGGCTGGGAGGCAGACGGGCCCAGGGAAGGGGGGGGAGGGGGGCAGGGGGAGTGGGTGGGAGCCAGAGGGAGGGTCTTCTGTCAGGTGAGACGGTTTTCTGTGTATTATTTAAAGCACAAAATGAATCAACTATGGCCCCTTCTGCCCCACCCAAATAATGATGTATTACACTCGTTATAATCGCACAGGAACTTACTTTTCTCTGCAAAAGCAGCTGCCCTGAAAACCACGGGGGTGGAGAGGAGAGAGTAAACAGAGTGGTGAGAACAGGCTATCGACCAAAGCATCGCATCTGAGCGGGGGCAGCACAGGAGGAGGGAGGCGCATGCACTTCTAGGAAAACCCAGTCGGGCCGCGGGACCTGGGGACCTGGATCCCGGTGTTTCTCCCGATGCCCCTCCCTGCCCACGTGGGGCGGGCGTGCCCTGTCTCCCAGCTGCTAAAGCCCACAGAAAGGTTAGCACTCAGACTCAGGCTGGAGAGAGCTCTGTCTTCACCAGATCCACCCGACTGCACTGGAGGGTTTATGGGTTTTGGTGAAAACATTGGTTTCCGATTTTCCTTAGTCATCCATTCAACAGATATTTACTGAACAGCCTGGTGTGGGACAAGGTTGGCCCTCAGTTCAAGACACTCTAAAATTTAGATGCATGTTTAAAAATCCCAAGGTATTCCTTAAAAAGTTGCTCTGGACAACAGGATATTGTCCAGCACTACAGAGAAATGAGCAATCGAACCACGAGACAATGCAGGAGCGGGTTAAGGGCACGTGGCTAGGAAAGCCTTCCTTTAACTTAGAGCCGGCCCTCCAGCATCTCGGGTCTGCGTGCGCGGGGTCAGCCGACTGCAGACCACCTGGCACCATCGGGTTTACTACTGAAAAAGATTCACATGTAAGCGGACCCACAAAGTTGAAACCCGTGTTGTTCAGGGTCAGTGGTATGGGGACTTCTGGAAAAGGCAAAGCCATGGAGACAGTGAGGTGGGGGTGGGGGTCCGGAGGGAGGGGGGAGGACGGGGGGAGCACAGAGGTTCTGGGGCAGTGAAGCTGCTCTGTGTGACACTGCAATGGCAGGCACATGACATTAGACACTCGTCCAAGCCCCCAGAACGTCCAGCAGCAAGCGGGAGCCCCCGTGTAAACCATGGGCTCGGGGTGACAGTGACATGTCCATGGAGGGTCCCCGGATGTTGCAAATGGACCATCTGGTGGGGGTGCTGGCAGTGAGGGAGGCTGTATGGGGGGACAGGGGCACAGGACATCTGTGTACCTTCCTCTCAGTTTTGTCCTGAACCAGAAACTGCTCTAAAAAAATAAAAGTCTCAAAAAAGAACTGAAATATATAACATTTAAAAAAAAACTGCTCTGTGCGACGTGTTGCTATGATTAAAACTATTTCATAAATTCAGTGTTTTAATCATCTAAAGCAACCCAGGATTATTACCACTCTGAAGTTAATTCATAGAAACATTTCTAGTTCAGAAGAACACCTTTGTCTACATACTGAGTTGCTTAAATTGCCATTATTATCCCAGTTCCCAGGAACATCACGTTCCTTGGGTCACTCAGGCATCCCCAGAGGCCCCCACCCTCAGCCAAAACAAGGCCACTCAGCCGCACCCCAGAGGGAAGAGCAGTGACCAGACGTGCAAGTCTTACTTGAGTTGCTGGAACTCTGCGAACGCTTCGTCAAAAGCTGCAAGGGAAAATTCATACATTATTAACCATCTCACTGTGTTTGGCTTTTCTTCATTCCCTCAGCTGCTCTGCCGGCGACTCTGCTTAATGAAAACCGACAAATAGCCAAATGAATGCAGTGATTACTGGGAAGTAATCTTCTCTGAATGAAAATCGTGAGATCAGGTTGTTTCCCTTCCAGCATCAAGTTCCCCTCGACCACGAAGAGAGTCACTAAGCGCAGCGTTATCAGGCGCTAAAGAACGTGCTCTGACCTTGACCAGACAGGTCCAGGGAGCGCTGGTGTTTATCTTTGCCGTCAAAGATCTCGAAGGTGTATTTCCCCTTGTCCTTCTCCGTGGGCTCACAGATCTGCAGCCAGGCCATCTCCTCGCTCCCTCCAGTCCTCATGTGCTCACTCGATGCAATCTTAGCATCCCTTTAAAAAAGTCACAGGAACAAACTGCAATTTAGAATCTCGTCTTATCTGCAAGGTGCCTCCGGGCCAGCATCCCAGGTCTCCGCGAGGCAGCGTCCTCCGACTTGCTGGCGCTCACGTGGTCATCGATTTTTCTGGATGTTACACGTTCACTAATTTACTTCGGTAGCTCAGCTCTGAAAACGTGTAAAATTAAATCTGAAGTTAGTTTTAAAAGACACATTGTTGTTTAATATCTGCCTGTTGCCCACACAGCACAGACGATCAGATACTCTATGCAGCATGGCACTTTTCTGCTCAAAAAATTAAAAATAGAATCACCGTATGACCCCGTGATTGCACGTCTGGACAGATACCCAAAAGAACTGAAAGCAGGGACTTGAACAAGCATTTGTACATCCGTGTTCATAGCATTATTCCCCACAACAGCCAAAAGGTGGAAATAACCCAAGTGTCCATCTAGAGGTGACGGACAAACTGTGGTCCATCCGCACAATGGAGTAATATTGAGCCTTAAAAAGGGAGGAGACTCTGACACCTGCTACAACCTGGATGGGCCTGGAGGACATCGTGCTGAGTGTCAGTTGCAAAAGGACAATTAGGGTGTGACTCCACCTGCAGATCGTTGGGGGCCCGGGCTGGGGGAGCCGGGGGGGGGCGGGGGTTGTGGGTGGCGGGTGCAGAAGGCAAGTTGTGCAGATCAGTGGTGGCGGCGCGGCAACGTGAGTGCCCCCGAGCTGCTCGCCCAGCGGTGGTTAAAATGGGAAATTGCACATTTTGTGTATTTCACCACAATTTATAAAGCTCAACATAAAGTTTGAGCACCAGGTACCATTCCTGCCTCCTCAGAAAGTGTGAGCCCTGCGCCAGCTGTGCGGGGCGTCCAGGGACAGTGAGTTCACACTTTCACGGCATCGAGTGAATGTGAGTTACTTCCGAAAGCCCCTTGGGTTTAGCAGGAGCGGAGGAGGATTTGCAGAAGTTCGAGTCACGGGCACATGAAGCCCAGAACTTCGGCCAGACAGGAGCCTGGACGTGGGTCCGTCTCTCTCCTGCAGCAGCTCCGGGAGGCGGGCACTCGGTGCTCGGCCGGGCGGGTCCGGCAGAGGACTCCCCACAGCGCATCCGGCACCTCGCGACCCCTGCCTGGGACCCTGCTCCGCCGTGTAGCTGTTTCCCAGCACTGTCGCTTACTAGTCATGTGACTTTAAGCAAGATGATTTCTTGCTAAACCTCAGTTTCCACGTCTGTAAAACGTGGGTGTTGGTACCCAGCTCGTGGGGCTTTTGTGAGGGTAAGCGAAGTCTTGTGTGCTGTGTTTACCACACACTAACCGCCCCCAAGTGCCTCTGCCCGCCCGCGTGTCCCCGGGTGTGCTCAAAGGGGTGTGGCCTCTGTCTGGCCCCCACGCGCCCTGGCGCCCAGCACAGAGCGAGCTGCTCCCGGGGAGGCAAGGCCGGGGAAGGAGCCGGCTCCCTGGCGGACGGACGGGTCTTCAGGGGAAGACAGGACGCGCGTCACAACTACACACAACCTTCTGCAAGACAACGCACCGCAGACGACAGAGACGCACAGGGCAGGAAGCCATGGATTCTCCTTTTCCAGGGCGAGGCTCGATTCAGCTAGAAACAGATTTACCCGTCGGCCTAAAACACAAATCCTTATAAACAACTGCATCACAGAAACACACTGGAGATTCAGTCTCCGCAGCCCCTGTGACTGGACTCCTTTAGGGAAAACACAGCCGCTAAGGCCCTTCCTGACCAGCCCCTCGGGTGGGAGCTCCAGTGGCCCCCCTGCCGCGGCCGCCCCCACCAGCCCGCAGCAACGCAGGCACCAAATGCGGTGCACCGAGACGCGGCTGCAGCTTCTCGTCTGAGGATCCCGAGTGCAGCGTCTGAGACAAAAGCACGGCCTGTCAAAGTCCAAGCAGGAGGAAAGACTCCCGAGGGCGCTTACCCGGTTAGCACTTGGGTTCACTCACGGATAGATTCACCTAAACAAAACGATGGCTTTACAAGGAAGAGCATCCTAAGTGCAGTTTGCCTTTTGAGATGTTAGTTAGAGGAAATAACGCCTGCAGGCACAGTGTGGACCCTGGGCGGGGGGGGGGGGGGGCCTGCCAGGCCTTTGGGGCCTTTTCAGTCCGTCTAGTGGGAAACAAATAGACTGGAAATCTAGGGTGTGGCTTCCAAATGCTGTTTCCCCACTAGCTCGGCCAGATTCCAGACAAGTCGTGTGTCACCAGCAACAACCCCAGGTTTTGAGGAACTCCTGTCTCTGGTACCTCCAGGCATTTCTTTCTCTCTCTTTCTCCCCACTTTCCGGCGACGGCCCCCGCCCCGAGCCAAAGGCTGCATCCTTGCTCTAAACAGCGAAGCCTGGAGAGGACCCAGCCCCAAGCTCGGGGTCCCAGCTGTGAGCCGGCCCCGGCCCCGGCCCCGGCCCCACACGCGGGTACTTACTTGTGATACCAGTTCACTTTCATTTCTTCCATAAAATATTTCACGAAACACTGAAGTCTGATTCCTTCCGGGGTGCAGAGTACCTTCAGGGGAGACGCCGACGCTCCTGCAGGAGACAGAGCACACTCCGGTCGGGGGAAGCCGCGCTGTGTCCAGCGGACAGGCGCGGCCCCCAGAGGTGCCCGCCACGTCCGGGGGGAAACGTGCCCGCTCGCCGACAGCCTAGCATCCGCCAGCCACAGAGTCCTGCAGTTTGCCCAGGTCATCGTCCTTCATCAAATATGCATTTGCCACACCGGAATCGTCTGAAAACCTCTTTGCTGGGAGACCCCGCCTGGGACACAGACATTAAAGGCTCGACATCTGGCCTCGGCAGCCGAGGAAGAGGAGGAAACGTCGTGCAAAGAGCACTGTGCCGGGTACGTGCAGCGCGATCTGCCAGGTGAACGACCTGGGGCTCGGCTGCTGCAGAACATCACCTAAAGGGAGGTGACGAGTCAGCGGAAGTGACTCAGGACGGGGCCACGGACACGGCAGCCAGGGGTCTGCCTTTGAGGTGAGCGAAACTGGCTAAGAGGGCAGCAGAGACCGCGGGCAATAAGAAAATCCTACAAAGTGGGAACACGTTTGGTGTGATCACAGTGGGAACTGGGCCCGACGGCCCTGGGGTGGGTGGCTCGGCGGCGGGGGGCGGGGGGCGGTCAGGGGCCCAGAAGGTCAGCCTCTCCCCCGGACGATAGCGAGCTTGGAGCAGAGGCTGCTACGAGACACGTAACTTTAGGAAGTCGATACAGACTCATGGTCTTCCATCAGCTAGAAAGTAATACTTGCAGCATTTGCAAAATAAAATAAAATAATATGAATTCAAACTGCGGATGAGGGTGTGACGGGGAAAGAATTTTCAAAATGCCGTTTCTTGGGTTTGCTAAACAACTGCAGATTTGATATGAACCTCAGAGTCACACAGGACTCTACACGGTCACTGTATTTCCGAGAATTCACTCAAAGCAAATACTCCTAAATATTGACAAAAGCCTCTCTTTGCCCAAAGGTGTGCGTGACTATATAGTTAATTGTAATGACGGGAACGTGTCAGTGTCCCTGCAGGGGAGAGTCTAACCCGCAGCACAGAGAGTCCGTGACATGCCAGGCAGTGGTTAGAAACAGTAGGTGTAAAATCTGTACAAAACCCAGTTATCACAAAGTTCGTGAAAAGACAAGCAATTATGACCCTAATGTAAAGAAACAGAAACCGAACTGAGAATGGTCCTGCCTGTGACGTTCTGTATTTACACACACGTCGCAGATCCAGTGACACTCGCTCCGCCCCGTCCCGACGTCGCACACGGGACGGAACACAGCGTCCAGCAGCACCAGGCCTGGTGCCTCGGGGACCAGAGCCTGATCCCGGTGCTGCCCGACCTCCCGCGCCTTCTCTCCACCCCCAGAACTCTCAGGGAAGCCCACGTGGTCCTTCCAGGCACCGGCATCTCTGACCCAAGACCCTGGGAACCGGAGGAAACAGGCCCTTTCCCGGGCACGTTCACTTTTCAAGAGACCACGTGGATCATCTGTGTGATAAGCAAAAGCAGAAGGGCGCAAACCCCACCCTGCAGAGCTGCTTCGAGAAAGCACTGCAGACATACACGGAGAAGTTCCCAGAAGGGGGCCAGAAGAACCCTGAGAGACAGCAGCGGAGCTCGGGCCTGGGAGAGACACTAGCTCCCAGCTGGAGTCCTGACTGCGGCTGGCGGAGCACGCAGGGTGCAGCCACCCAGCTGCTGTCGGCCGTGGGACTTTGCTGAAGGTATAAACTGGGCGACCTCTGGAAAGCCCACGGTCATGAGGTTTTATAGTTCCCAGCATCAAGCCCTGTACAGATGGAAGCTACTATTATCAAATGAGTAACCACAATCTTTGTTCTCACAGTTTCCGTGGAAGGGCAAACAGAGAGGAAGAAGGCATTTGCAAAGCTGAAAACTGGTTTCGTGCACATTAAGCCAGACACAAAACCAGAGGCTTAAAAATTCATTGCTGCTGCTCAGCGTTTGCAATGAAGACGCTGGCAGCAATTAGGCACAAAGCACCGCCCTCACTGACCCGAGGCGATCTGCAGCAAGTGGCTAATCAGGGAGCCCCAACGGAGCCTGTTTCGTCCTTTTTTTAAAAGAAAAAAACATGTTCTACATAAAAGGCTGAAAATCACCCTGAAGAAGCATCACTGAGGCAGGCAGATAACTGCTCTGGCCCTGGAAACGGGGCCCCATCAGCTGTGGAAAATGCCTTTCTCAGGAAACAGTGATTTTTAGCACCCAAAATGACTTGCAAATTAGAAGGCACTTACTTACCACAGACTCTGCTCATTGCCAAGATCATATCCTCGTACACTGAAAGGAGGAAGGAAATGCACCATCACGATGGGTAATTCTATCAGCAGCACATTCACGTGTAATTAAATTGATGCAGGAAATCAGGATGTTCATTTGAAAAATGAAACGCTAACAGGGCAACAGGGAGCCAGGAAAGGCTCGTGTGTGGCGATAAATCCTCCTAACCTGGTCCCTTGCTAAACGAGGAACAGGAACACGTGACTCCACGTAAACCCAGCCGTACGTGTAACTGAATCGCTCCACCACTGTCTGGACCGTTTTAACTACGTTCCCAACAGCATCGAACTTGGGTCCTGAGGACAGGCTAAGGTGGCACTTCGTACAAGCCCAGAGCAATGTCGCACCTTCTCCTGAAACCCTGCAACAGCTCTGGATGCGACTCAAGAACAAATCTATCTTCTACTGTGTCCCTGCTGAAGACGCAGTGTGTGCCGCAGCCACAGAAACACATACTGTGCCTTCGGGACACGGCTCCCCCTGCGGGCGGGGCGGAGCTCCCTTCAGGAGAAAGAGGAAGGTTTAGTCTACCTTTGCCAGCCACCTCAAGGACAGACACGTCTTGACCTCTCTCGTCCTTCAAGGTCGCCTTATATTCACCATGGTCCTTCTTTGACAGCTGCAAACAAAACACATCCCACGTGTAGGTAACGATGCCGCGCTATCCTCTATAACCCATGCTAACATACATTCTTTGCAAACCATGGAAATTCAGGACGCAGATCGGGAGATAACGCAGAAAGGCCTTTCTCGCCTGCCTCTGTCTGTCTCCTGAGCACACGGTACCTTTGGTATGAGCAGCTCACAGACTCCCTTCTCCAGATCAGGCGCCTTGTCCGTCTCGTACAGAACATCATCCTTCAGCCATTTGAAAACGGTTTCCTTCTTGGTGTTTGCCACCTACGAGACGGGAATCTCAGTGTGTGAATCGCTGTGGCTCATAAGAAAAAAGTCTATTCTGCTTTTAAATCACGGACCTAAAAAAGTCAATTTTTATTATCGACAGCCTCAGATGGAAGCTCATGGAAAAGCTGTCGGTCCTAACAGTGGCACACGCATCTCTAAACTCCAGCTTCCGAAACAGTTAAGCCCTCACAGGTCCACGCGGAAGGACAGGCAATTCCTCTTTGTTCTAACCCAGGACGTCAGACTAAGGTTCCTTGGGTTTCTATGAGATGTCAGTAATAAAACAAGCTGTACGCAGTGTATTTTAAATTTATAATCAACGTAAAATATTATCCTAGGTCCATAACACTGTTTAGTGACTGCTTTTTTGGGGCAACACGACACTCGATGTGTCAACACAGAGGGAAGGAAACTTTAACACAAAATAAGCCCAGTGTGGGCACGGGGGCTTCCCTTCTGCTAAAGTTCCTCGAAATTCAATCTCTGCCAGGAGCTTGACCTCGAAACAAAGCTGTGCACAATTCCAAAGGCGAGGAAACGTTTCAAGTCACCTGCTCTGACACGCACGTCCTACGGACGAGAAAGAATTCGGTTCTGAATGAGCGGAACATAGTGGCCACAGCGGACTGTGTGACTGACCATTCGCATTTACACCCCATATAGACTCAGAACAGTGCTCTCCGGTGGCAGTCTCCCCTCACGGCCGGTGTCCTTCCAGTCCCCCGCCCCGGCACTCAGCGCAGGCCCGTCGCTCCCCGGAACCCCCCGCCTCCTTTTCTCTCCTGCCCCTGGGCCGCGAGCAGTATGACCCCCTCCCTCACAGCCTCTGGCGACAGTCACATCGCAGGGGCCCATTAAACTCAGGCTTGGTCCCCCAAAAACTCGACTTTATACTTCCCGGTAATTCAGGCTTACTTCACTACTGACGTGTGCACACAAAAACTCAGGGAGCACCTGATTCCCCTACCGCACCTTTTATTTCCTAGAGAAATCAGATGAGCCGCAAGGAAATTACCGGATAAATGTCACCGCAGCATGCTTTCTCATAAACTCACTCTATCGACTGCCTGCCCGAGTCCTCTCCTGCAGGCCCGCGGTCTAGGTACTAACGGCCCCCCGCCCCGCCCCCCACCCTCACCCCCGAGTCTGCCGGGACCGCCTCACCCGTCCCGGGAGCGAGACGCCCACTGCTGGCCGCTGGCGACCCGGGCCTCACCTTGCAGACAAGCCGGACTTCACACTTGTCTGTGACATCCCAGTGCAGGTACTCCGCGAAATGCGGGCCTGCGGGGCAGAGGGGGACATTTTAAAAAGGAGAAAGTTCCAAAAATGCACGCACGCGCGTGCACGCACGCACACACACACACATAAATGCATTTCTGGCAGAAGGAAGTAGCTGTTCCTCCCGAAACCAAGATCACTAGTCTCCGGGGCTCTGCAGTCAGCGTGTGGGGCACGGAGACTGGCGTCTGCGTTTCCAGCAGGGACCTGCCTCGTCGCTCCTCCGTGTCTAACAGCTCTTTCTCTTTGGAAAGAAGGATAATGAAATACTATGTTTTTTTCTCTAAGGTGTGTGTCTAACTGAACAGCCAACGGCATAGTACATACAAAATTCCAAGAGGAGAAGTAATAGAGGTAAGATGAAGAAAAGGCAGCTTGACCTCGCTGTCACGTAAATGCAGATTTTACTTACGTAGCATTTGAATTCAAAGATGAATTTCTATCTTTCAAAAATATCATTTTATTTAAAATCATTGTAGAGGAAAGTCATGTGCTATAACACATTCAACACAAAAAATACAAAGCAGATTCAGAAAGTATTTACTGCTTTTTTCCGTATAAATATATTCTACAAAGTTAAAAAAAATCATCCTGTAGAAATGAGTCAAATAAAATCTTTTGACTATTAAAAATTTTAAAAACTAAAAACAAGAAAAATCAAGAATGTCTTGATTTTGTATTTTAAAATCTTTAATTTTTAAAATATTTTCAAATATTCTAGTTTTTTTCTGGAAACTATAGAAATCCCATAAAAAAATATTTTCCAAATAGACCCTTGTGTTATATTTCAGATTCTAAAATGTATCCATTTTTCTTTGTATCTAGTTAATATGCATTTTTAAAAGAACTTATTTCAAATGTATCATTTGTAATTAAAAAGCTGAAACGCCTTCAAGTTGAAACGTTCTCACAATCTTAGGTCAAACAGCAAGCTCCTGGCAACCGGACTCGCTCCTCCCGCCCTCTCTGCGCCTCTGCTAGCAGTGCCCCCGGCCCACCCACCCTGCGCTTCACCCTCCTTTGCCACGGCCGCCGGGCTCCACCTGGACCCCCAGTGGAGGCGCCCTTCCTCATCAGCGCAGGAAGACACGAGCCCTCAGCAGCAGACCCCAGGGCTGTTCAGGGTAAAGCAAGAAAACATGCAGACGAAATAAAGGCAAAGATCAAAGGGCAGAAAAGCGCCCCCATGGCTGCAGATCATCTCAAATCGCACTTGGAGTCTCTCGGCGTGCAGCAGGACCTGCTCCCGGCAGACACGCAAACCCTGAACCTCTGCCTCGTGTTTGTGGCGAGGGAGCAGATCAACTACCTACCTTGTTTCCTGAGAAACTCCTTTCTTTGAAATTCAGCCTCTTTTAGGACTGCCTTGAACGCTAAACCCGATATTTAAAGGGAAAAAAAAAAAAAGAAATGAACACGTTTGCTTGTCTGCAGTCAGAAGACTTTCCTTTGACGTCCCCCTCACGGACGCAGCGCATACCGTCTCCAATGAGAACCAGGGAGGACTGGCTTTTGGCCTTTCCGTCGTGGAGCTGCACAGTGTAGGTCCCTTCGTTGTCGTCGGTGAACCGGTCCATCACCATCTCAACAATGCCGGTGGACTTGTCACACTTGATCCTGTGCGCCTGGGAGCAGAGGGGAGGGGGGCGGTCACCGAAAGCCCTTCCTCCAGCCTTCCCTCCGGCCCTGTCAGCCCTTCAGGGGTTGTGACTCGCAACAAACACAAAGTGAGGGGCGGAGGGGTAAACTGGGGGTTCTGGATTTGCGGATACACACCACTGCACGTAAAAGAGACAAACAAAACGTCCTACTGTGCAGCACAGGGAACTACATTCAGTACCTCGTAATGGCCCAGAATGAAAAGGAATATGAAAAGGAACATACGTATAGATGTTTAACTGAATCACTGTGCTGCATGCCAAAAACTAACGCAACATCATAAACCAACTACACTTCAATTAAGCCCCCATGTCCTTCCTGGCCACACCTCACAGGGGGTCCATCTGTCCACCCAGCACAGGGCCCAGCGGGCGACAGCACCACACAAGTGCTGGTTGAACCCCCAACGAGGAAGCCCGCCTGAGGCCTGTCAGCCCACGTAGCTGTCGGGGGCTGAGCTGCTCTCCGGACACCGCTTTGTGATATGGAACAAGTTTTCTTCAGGGACATTCTGGTGCCCGGCACGTCCCAGCCTTCATGTCCAGGGACAGACGCTGGACCAGCCTTCATCCAGGCAACGTGCGTAATAACCAAGCAGCGCCTACTGTGTTCAAGGCGGGGCTGGGAACGCAAGGGGCCCGGGCATGGCCTCGGGGGTGCCAGCCCAGTGGGGAGACACGAGGCTGCCCAGTCACCAGGACAGGGCGGGGAAGGGCACGAGGACCTGCGGGGGCAGCAGGAGGCTGGTGGGGAGCCACCGTCCATCCACCTTGAGCCTGGGAAGCCTTCCCCCATCGGGCCGAGCCCTCCCTTTTGCAGATGAAGCCTCAGTGAAACCAGGCACTGGTGCGTGCGGCCTCCCCAGCATGGCTGGTCCGGCCGCCTGCCCTCAGCACCACCACAGCACCAGGGTTGATGTCCCCAGACTCTACACCCCCGATCCGGGCAGCCTCCACCGGGGACCCTTTCCCAATGCCGCCCAGCCCGCCCAGAGCTCAGGTCTCCTTCTGACTCGCTCTCACCGCCTGCGATGAGCTACGGGGACTGAGACGTTTAACGGGTGCTGACGGACTAGGTTTTATCCACCCGGATACGATGTCTGCAATCAAGCGGGTCTCGGAGCAGGAGGAACAGGTCCCCATGAATGAGTCGTCCTCGACGCAGTCATCATGCAGGGACTCTCAACAGCCTAGGGGCACCAGGCCCGGGCCTCACCCGGGGGAACATGGCCCACAAGCTCCCCGGGGGCCGCCTCCTCTGGCCCTGACCACCCCCACCCCACGCCCAGAGTGAGCAAGGGCGGTAACCTTTGCTGCTGACCTTTCCTGCATGCCTTCCTTCCCCAGGGAGCCCAGCTGGGATTTAAGGGATGGCTTCCCCGCCTGGATAATGTGCATATACATACATACATGTATTCCTTTTCGTGTTCTTTTCATTATGAGCCACGACAAGGTGCTGAATATGGTCCCCTGTGCTGTACCACAATTCTTACAGCATCACTGTCCTCATGGGGAAGACCGACTGGGTAAGAAGACTCACACCACCTTCACAAGTCCACGCTCGACTTCTTCTCGAGACACACTCGTCCAACCATCCCAGCTTTACTCAACACCCATCCGACACCCGGCTCGACGGGGCCAGGAGCCCGGCTCAGAGGAAGGGTGAGTGGGCTCCCCACCCGGAGGAGCGACTCCTGCGTCTCTTCCGTTAACATCTGGGCGCACGGGTGAGGCAGTTAGGACTCAGCAGGGTCTAAGCAGACACAACACCTCGGGTGTCGGGGGAGAGCGGAGAAGGCAAAGGTGGTGGGATCAGGGAGACCCCAAGAGCACCCTCGAACAATCAGGAAAGGCCCCGTCACACAGGCTGACTTTTAACTGGGTTCCCAGCTGTCCTGCAGGGACAGACAAGGATAGACGGAAACAGCCAACGCTCCAGAGCCGAAAAAGGGGTCCTCGTAACAGTCGCTCGATGAAAAGGAGGACCAGGGCAAAGTGTGTGCGCCAGGCGTGCTCTGCGGCTCTCTCTGCCCGCACTTGCCAGCAGGAAGCAGCCCGAGGCTCGTGGAAGGCGCGAACCTAGTTTCCCAGCCGAGGTCTCCCACGAGGGGCTTGCAGCGGGAGGGCGCCCTGGGGAGGCACTGCTCACCTCCGAGCACAAGCACACGCCCTCACAACCACCATCAAGAGGAAACAAGCAGCAGCAAGGTTCCACCGAGCAGCACGGGGAGCGGAGTGCAGTGGCTACGTTGTAACAGGCCGTGAGGAAAAAGAACGCGCGCGTGCGTGCAGCTGAACCGCTGTGCCGCACGCCAGGCGCTCACTCAACACTGCGCATCGACCACACTTCAGCTAAGCAAGAGCAAGTTAACGCCATCAAAGGCGCTGAACCTGAACCTTTTCAGAAAGCCAAGCTCAACGTCTCTAGAACATAGTTTGTCACTTTTTAATTCCAACAGGCTTGACTTAACGAACTCCTGATCTCTTCTCCAACCCGGACCAAATCTCCGAGCCCTGCAGGAACCAGTCGTCTCTCGTCCGCCTTGCCGACCTTCCACACCCCCGTCTCCACAGCTCCGAAAGGGCGGGAAACAAACACAGACGACCGACTTCCAGGAACTGACCTCCCCGAGGAACACCCGGCCCGCTCCGAGGCCAGAGAGCCCTCCCGCGTGGACTCACCTCGCTGTCAGACACCTCTCTGTCATTAATGATAAAGCGGTAGCTGGCGTCTGGCGACAAGTGCTCAGCCTGGAGCCAGAAGCGGACCCGGCCCTTATCAAAAATCTCATAAGCTAATTCCGACTTCAGAGGGATTGCTGGAGGAAGAAAGGAGCCACGGTCAGTGAGGCGTGAGCCCTCGAGAGAGAACAGCTGCTTGTCGGATGAAGTGTCCATCTTGGTTATTAAACTTTTTGAGAATGTGCGACCCTGGGGTGTTGAACTGGGTTATGAAGGGAACTCTAGCCCGGCGTCGCACCCCAAGCCCTCGAGCCTGGGCCAGTGGCCGGGAGGGTGTGCTCTTCCTGCACTCTGTGTAATCCGACAGCTGAAGATCCATCAGACACAAATCTCACTTGGATTAAACAGCCACAGTAAACCCCGCACCGTGCAATGGAAATTCCTACAAGTTACGATACTAACTGACACTTGTCTTCAACCAGCTGTTGACAAGGCGGGAAGCCGGGAGCGTAAGATGAGGCCAGCCTGTCCCCTCAGGCCCCTCCCAGAGCCACACATGGGGTGAAGGGCCCCGCCCAGGGTGCAGCCCTGCTTCCAGTGATCCAGGCTCACTTACTGGGATTTTTTATCTCATTGCTCAGCGCCATCAGACGGTCCAGCTCTAGAATTAAGGAAAAGATAATCACTCATTTTGACCTGTAGGTTCAGAAGTTTCTCAACAGCAAAGCTAGACAAAGCAGAGACTTGACATCACCGAGGTTTAATTTGAGGCTGTGAGAGAAATGTGAGCTGGGAGTGGGACGGAGAGGAGGGGTAACTAGCTCCGAACACTCCCTCCAGTCTGTTAGCGGTCGACCCCACTCAGATCCTCACCATTTAAATACCCGGCTTACTAACGGGATGGGTTAGGGCGGGACAGGGCAGAGGCCCGGGGGTGCGGGGGCTGGGGCGGGGCGGTACATCCCTGCAGAGAGGAGGTGGAAGGAGATCCCTCCCGGACCCTCACATTCTGCATGAACTCCTTCCTAAAGTGGGTCTGGCTGGCGAGAATGTGGGTGGTCTCTGCTTTGCCTTCTCCTTTCAGTGTCCTGCTCGGATCCCTCTCACCCACCCAGAATGTCCTGTGGTGCATTACGTGGAGAAAAACCAAAACAGAACAATGCATCGCTCCTGAGAGTCCCAAGAGCAAGTTAAGAAAAACCGAAGGTTCATTTCTTCCCTTCTCTTTCCTTCCTTCTTAAAGTTAGAACTGAGAAACGAGACTGTGGTCACGAAGGTCTGTAGCTCCTGTTCATCTGAACTGAACAACGAAGCCGACCTCTCGTGACCAAGAGTAACTGGACCTGGTCTCATCTGACAGAGAGGACCGACTCTCCCAACTCCGTCTCACGGAAGGAACCCCCAGAAGTTGAACCAGCTTAAGCTGCAGCATCAGGGTTTTGCCTAAAGTATATTTGAGGGCCACAAACAGCACGAAATGCACCGGAAATGCTCATCCTTCGCAAGTATTTAAAATTAAGGTTGAAAATGTCATCTGCAAACTTCCAAAGGGTGCGGAGGAGTACATCACTTTCAGAATCTTTAAGGATGGTTTGTGAGTAGAAAGCTGTTTGAAGACCACTGAGTTGGGGTTCCAAAGGGCTGCTTGTGAGTGGATTCTGGCCCGTTCCTGCCCCGACTGTGAGCAGGGAGCTTCCCGGCTCAGTGCTGCCCCCGCTGTGCTCCCGCTGGTCCTGCACCAGCTCACCCGGTTCACCCAGCGTCCACGCGGGACCTGTGGACGCCTGCAGCCATCAGCTGAGCTCTCCTCCCCCGACCCCTACGGCTTCCTGTATCCCGTCCTGGGACCACACCCTTAGCTGGCTGCCAACCAAGATGCCAGCTGGTAAGGGAAGGATTTTCTTATCAAGCTTGAGGCATTTTGACTGAGGACTGTCAGAGACTCAGAAACTTTCAAAGACCCAACAAAACGTGTAGATCTGAGGATTCTGTCCAGTGCTACCTAGCTCACTCCAGATCACTAACTGATCATCTTACAGACTCGTAAAGCTGACTCTGACCCGCAGGTGGAGCTGACAAGAGTTAGACAGAAATGTGTCATCTCCTAAGTAATTTTGGGCTTTCATAAAGATTCCCCGCCCCCAACTCCCACAAACACACACCCTCTTCCTGAGCAAATAAGGCTCCCCCCATTAGCATTCACCCTCGGAAGTGTTATAAAACCAAAAGACAAGCCAGTCCCTCTGGCGTTACCTTCTTCATCCAAGACAAGACTGGAGGACACGCCGTCCGTGTCGCTCACGGACACAGAGTAAGTGCCTGCGTCTGATTTATCCGGGTTCTTAAAGTACAGCTTTGAGCTGAAAGGGAAGAAGAGCCAGAGACGTTCATCACGGGGTTTGCAGGAGCTCCTACGAGGGCGTGCCTGCCAGCGTCAGCGGGAACTTACTGGTCCCCCACGGTCTCCACCCTGAACCGCTCGTCGCCCGCGATGTCCTCGTAGGACTTGCACCAGGTGAAGTGCGAGGCATCCGTCATCTCCTGGCAGTCGAAGCTCAGGTAGATGTTCCCCTCCTCGTCCACGCCCGCGCTCACCTCCTTGGTGCCTGTGGAGCGACAAGGCCGGGGCGCGCCTTAGGAACACGCTGTCCTGCGGGTGCCGTTTTTGGAGAGGCGGCGGCACCAGCAGAGAGCTCGTTTTACGCCGAGTCATCAGTTTCTGCTGTCCGTCCGCGAAGGACGTCGGACAGGCGTGAAGGGGCGTGTCCTCCCCGGGCCGGTGCAGGGCGGGGCCATTCGGGGTTTGGTTTTGCTTTATGACGGCACATTTCTGACCGTCTCCTTTTATGGAGAAAACTCTCTGGGCTGCAGATCCGCCCATAAGGCTCCTCCTTCTCTGCGAGATGTGACCCCTCGTCCGCTCCCGGGGCCCAGGCAGGGTGGTCACAGCACATGTCCCAACCACCCGCCTCCACTCTCTCTACTTTGTCCTTGGGGGCGGGGAGGACGAGGGCTTGTCGGTTTGTTTGTGACTTTTTGACCCAGTGGACACCTGGCCCAACACAGGCCAGTCAGCATCTGTCCCTGGGGAATCTGGAATTGGAGGAGACGCCAGCCTAGGGCCAGGTACACAGTCTGCGTACCAGGAAGCCGGAGGAGTGGGGAGCCCGGTGCAGAGTGAAACGGAGCAGTCTCCAGGGAAACATGGCTGCCGGTTCCGTCGCCTTCTGGAGCCAGGGACCCACCTCCCCACTCATCCTGCGGGCTCACCTCCCGCCCCGAGAAGCAGCTCCCCGGTGGGTCCCCTCAGCTGGGCTCTGACCACTTGCAGCCAAGAAAACTGCCAACGGCTTGATCATTTCTGATCAAAGCTCCACAGTGACATGAAAGACCATTGTCACCCCTGCGTGTGGCTCCACCCCCGCCACCCCCACAGAATGACCTCGTGGCCCCATCGCCGCCCCCCCCCAAACCTCTGCTGTGGTGAGGCTCTTGCTGCTGAGCAGCTGAGCAGGTGAGGCTCACCTGGCCTGGCCTCCACCAGCACTGGCTCGGACGTGTCTGAGGGCCGCCCCACGCCGCTGGCGTTCACCGCCCGGACGCGGAAGACGTAGGTTTTCCCTTGGTGCAGGTCACAGACCTGGAAAGACAGACGAGACGTCACTCGTGAACAGAGCAACAAAAATGCCTTCATCACTTGTCACTTCACTGAAAATGTGTCTTTCTAAGAATAACGTGTGCTTCCCATGGGAGCAGCCACGCAGAGGATGCTGGAGAGCAGCCGGGAAGAGAGCCCCACAGGCAGCGCCACCTTCCTCTGCAAGAAAAAGCGGGGATGCTCCTGTTTTGATGTGTCCCCTTTTCCTTTTCTTGGCATATCTTAAAGCAGAATGGAAATCATATCATCTAGTTTGTAATCGGGTGTTGCTGTGGCCCATAATTCTGTGGGACTAAAACCCACTGTACACGTGATTTTTAACTGCCGAGTACCCCCAGGGGGGCACACCCTTGCACGTGTGTAGATGGCGTACACTGAAGGCGGCTCAGGCAGCCACCAGTGAGGTAAGTACCAGCTGCTTTCTAACTAACTCATTTAGGTGGATTCACAGCCGGTTTTGTTCGCTCAGAAGACACTGATCTTGTTTCATGCTGTCAAACCTTCCCCAGGGCTGCGCCCGTTTGCCCCCTCCCCACGCGCGGCCCTGCGCCCACTCAGATGTGGCCCCTCTAAGCCACACCCCAGAGCCCACACCCTAGAGAAGAAAGCCCCGGACCAGGGCAGCGGGGTCTCCAGGTCTGAGGCTGCTGTCACAGCGGACCCCGCGATGGGTGCGCTGCCGGTGCTAAAAATGGAGATGCCGGCGGGAAAGAGGGTAGAGAAGTGCACACGTCGTAGTTCTGTCAGCCATATTCACACCACGTGTCCGTGTGTGCTTCTCAGATAGACTCCACCAGCGACCACGTGAATTAAGGAAGTTAAATGGGGGCTGGGGGTGGAGAGACGGAGGCCAGGTGTCACTGTGGGCTGCCCGCGAACACAGCCCGTGACCGGAGCGGGGGGTCAGGCTGTGGGAGGGAGGGAACGGGCCCGTCCAGGTGGCCCCCACGGCCCCACTCCGCGCGTCTGCAGAGGCACGGACACCTCCTTGAACCGCCCTGCTTGGAGGCAGGGATCCCCAGGCCACGTGCACAGCGTGCTGGGGGTTTCCAGCTGGTCCCCTACAGGAATGAAACGCGTTCCCCCAGAAGGCAACACCGTCACCTTTAAGTAACGGTTGGTGGTGGCGGCCTCATTGACAGTGATCCACTCTCCGGAATCCTCTTCCTTATAGTCCACGAAATACCCAGAAATGGGACTGCTGCCGGAGTACACCGGGGCTTTCCAGAGCATGACCAGGGACGTGTCCCGGACCTCGCAGAACGTCAGGTCGTAGGCAGGCCCTGAAAAGCAGAGCCGAGTCTGTGCTGGGCGCCACCACTGGACACCTCCTTACGGACACATGGTCGCTGTCACTGCTCCTTGAAGCTACACAGTGCCTTCCCGAGAGAGCTGGTGGGAGCGGTGCTGAGCGTGGTGCTGGGGCTGGGGGAGAGCCGGGCTCGCGGCCCCTGCAGCCTCATCACTCAGGCACCCAGGTGGCCGCCGTGTGCCTGGAGCAATGCATGCGCCCACGTGCTCACCCAGGACCAGCGGGGACGTCTCCCAAAGATAAAGGACACCGAGGAGCCACCCACCGGCTGGAAACCTGGATGTCCCTCGACTGTCACTCTGAGAGTGACCACCGGGTAGCCTGCTCACCTCCTTCACCCCCACGCCACCCCAGCCCCACTTTCGACCGACAGCCAAGCACCCCTGGGGGTGCAGGTGGGCCCCGGGGCCGGGGGGCCTGCAGCAGGGACGGCTCCACCTGCACTGAGCCCTCTGCGGCCCGGGGGTGCTGCTGCGCCCCCGAAGGGCTCTGGGACCTTCTGCAGCTTTTCCTCCATTGGCTTTTTTAAGGAGCAAAAATTAATTTCATTCAAACAAGTACCACCCCCCAAAAAAGAAAAAAGCAATGTAATTTGGCCCCAAAGCTGATAATCTCTCAATCTGTGAGCTTTTCAGCTTCAACTTCAGGTGTGTTGTTTTGTTTTGCTCAGGACATGAGCATGTCCTCCATTGTCGTGGAGACCCGGAGTGACTGGACACGGAGACATCGAGGTCCAGCCCTTGTGAAGGCAGGTCTGAAATGCGGAGCCCTGAGTAAACGCACATTTGTGAGAACGGTGATGCGGTTTAGAGCCAGGGGCCCAGGCTCTGGGAAGAGGAGGCCTGAGCTCACACACAAGCAGGACCAGCGTCCTGCGGTCCCCACTCGGGCCCGGCTCGCCCCTCCTCCTGGGGGCTGGCCTCCCTCTGCCCCTTTGGGAGACGTGAGCCTGGACCTGGTCCACGCTGGGCCCGCCTCCGGCGGCGGCGTCCTTGCCCTGGGGGGGCCGGGCTCATTCTGCAGCCCGGAGCGGGGTCCCCGCCTCTCACCTCAGCACTAATTACACCACATCTGTCACCCCCAGCCTGCTGTCCATGCCCAGCCCAATGCCCAGCTCTGCCCAGAGCCCGGCATGCGGTGGTGACACTGGAATCCACCCACAGTGACCGAGGCCTGCTGCCTGCGGAGGCCACGTCCCGGGCCCGCCCTGCGCGTGCCCGCGTGGCTCGTGGGAGTGTGCCGGGGAGCATCTTACCGGGCTGTGGCGCCGTCCAGGCCTCACACCTGAAGGGCTCGCTGGGGTCTGACGGTTCCCCAATCCCCACCAGGTTGGCGGCAGCAATTTTAAACTCGTAGGTTGAGCCTTCGGTCAAGCCCTCCACCTATTTAAATTGTGTTTCAATTAATCAGGGAGACAAACGCTGGGTTACAATCTGTCGGGGGGAGGGAGAGTTCACGGTGACTCACAGCATGGACATGAGGGCGTGGCCTCGTCACCGCGTCCACTACAGGGCTGGGGAGGGTTATTTTTGTGGCTGATGCCGTGCTAAACCTGACAGGGTACCTACCTCCTTTGCCCTGCAAGCCCCCTTCAGGGATGACACGAGGCCCCCCTTCGGGCAGGTGGGGAGTCTGGGGCTCAAAGAGACGAAAGCCACAGGGACCCAGTGGAAGAGCAGAGAGGGGTCCTGCCCTGACGCCCAGGCTCCTCCCTGGAGGCTCGCCACCTGGGATGCTGGGGACCGGGGACGTGAGGCATCCTCGCTGGGCAGTGGCCAGGCCGTGTGAACAGTCCCCTCCCTGCACACGTTGGCTGGAGGTCCATTCGGGGCCCCTCTGCCTGGTCCGTGCCACACAAGACAGAAGGAAGGCTTCTGACCAGAACCATTAGCCAGCCCTGTCCTGCAGCCTGGCCAGTGGCGTGAACACAGCGTCTAATGACATCGTCTCCAACAAACAGCTCCCAAAGCAAGCATGTCTGAAGTCAAAGCGCTCTGTCCCCTGGAAGGCGGCCTGTCCCTCTCGTGGGAGGAGCCAGCGCTCGGTGGGGGGGGGAGCGCATTTCCTCAGGAGTTTGGGACTGGCAAAGAGTCGTAACGTGTCGGAGGTTAACCGTGGCCCACACATCAGTGACGTCACGCCACACCTGAACTTGGATAGCACGTGTCGTGGTATGCATATAAAACGCACGGTACATACGGTGCATAAATACATGTTTTAACCTAGAATCTTCTACAAGACGGAGACCAGACCCCTAACTGTCTCCCCTACGAAACGACAACCCTCATTTTACAGCCGCGCCTGTGAAGCCGATCGCCGTGTGGTGCCGGTGGTGGTGTGAGCTGCCAGCACCCAGGAGCCGCGCTGAACACACGAGAGGCCCGGCGCGGTGGAGGCGAGAGCGGCTGCCCACAGGCGGCCGAGGGCTTGCGGGGGCTTGACCCCAAATCCTTGTTTCTACTCCCGCCACCCGGACATGCTGCACCCGGGCAGGGACTCACTGGGAGCGTGGCCCCTGCCTCCCGTGGAGCCCACGCTCTGCGCCCGCACATCCTGCCGGGGACGAACCCCCTCCCGGCGCTGGGGGCCTGGGCGCCACTCGGCACCTGGCAACGCGCCTGCCCGCCTGGCCCTCCTGCCCCTCCTTCGCTTCTCAGAGAGAGGATGCCTTCTGAGAGCTCCAGTTCCCATGATGCCCCGGCTTTAAGAATCCGTTTCTGTTTCTGTATCAGACGCTCTAATGGCATCAAACTCGGAAACGCTGAATGGAGGGCTCTGCCCCAAACCCGAGACCACCCAGCGAGAAGGAATGAGTCCGCGAACACCCACCGTCAGGATCCTCTCCTTGAGAGGCAGAGCGTTGACCTCATGCCAGTTTGTGTGGTGAGCCTCGCGCTTGTCGACGTAGTAACCGAGGATGGGGGAGCCGCCACTGAATCTCGGCACCTTCCAGCCGAGGGTCATGGAGTGGCCGTCACAGTTCAGAAGCGTGATCCCGTACGGATAGGACGGGACGGCTGCAGAAAACACAGCGGACAGGCACCGAGACCTCAGCCCGGGGTCCTCTGACCTCCAGGGCCGGCTCCAGCGTCGGACGAGCAGACGGCCCCTGGGAGGCGGCCCCGGGCCCCAGACCGCCTCTCCTGTCCCCGCCCACCGCTCACCACCGCCCCTTGGTTTTCTCTCTTCTCTTAAAGAAAGTACTTTTTTTTAATTTCTTCTGTATATATTTATTGCAATTTCTAAACACACCGTCCAGTACACACACACATGCACCTCCTCTAATATCTCAATAACACAAGGGCAACGGATTACCTAAATCTGACCTGGGCGTTTGAAAGAACAGACTCTCCCATCCTCTACAGAAAACCTTGAGAAGAAGCTTTCTCATCCCACCCGTGAAGAATGACAGCCCCACCTCCCGTGACCAGTGGTGACCAGTGGTGACCACTGCATTTAGGCCCGTGAGTCCTCATTTCCTCCATAGGTACAGAAACCAGATTAATTCAAAAGGGGATGAATTCACATTTCTTTTCCAAACGCCTAATTTGGAAATGGACTGCCTTTTCCTAGTGGGTTGAAAACGATGTGTCTGCCTCCCCCAGACTCTGAGTAACCTGCACACGTCACCCTCTGGTACCTGACACACAGGTGACGCGAACGAGCAGTTCTCACCACAGAACTAAACATCACAGTGATCGGTTTTCTTTAGTAAGAATGACGAACAGTAATGTATGAAAGTCCTTCCTGGGAAAACTGATCGATTAGCGTAACGACCTTAAAACAGAGCAACCGCTGGGGCTTCACCAGGCTGCCCACCCGAGGCTTGTCAGCTCTGACTCCCTGGGAGCCCCAGAACAGTGCTTTCCTTCGCGTTAGAGGAGAAGTCGTAATTTCCAAAGATGCTTTTAGATTTTGGAGACAGAAGTAACTAGACAGCAGAACATTTCTGCCAAGAGTGAAAAGATGACACTGCGATTCAAAACGCATGTCTGAGACGGTCACGTTTCAGGATGTTCCTGAAGGCGTTCAGGCCGTGGGGGCGTTTTATATGAAGCAGTCAGAGCATCGGTTATAAAACCCAGAGCCGTACAGATCAAGCTGTCCGGGGCCCGTCCCGGGAACTTGGAACCCAAACTGCTCAGTGTGATCAAAATAACTTTTGAAGACCACTGTTAATGAACAAAGTCACATAAACATTTGAAATTCTCTGGGATTTCTTAAAGTCCCTTGAACTAGGAACAACTAGAAAGGCCACGATGTTCCATGTCAGCATCCGTTCTTAAAAGAGGCAGTCGTGCCCTCCAGCACTCGCTTTACCGTGGGCACGCACGCTTGGCAACAAACGTGACCCCCAGTAATATTTTCTGGGTTTAATTTGCATTTGATTCGCATATGACCGTTTCTCCCTCCCTCACCGGCACTTCCCAGACGAGCGGCCAACGGATGGGAGGTTTGCACAGAAGCACACGTTCCCTGTTCAACAGTTTACATCCACTTTCCCCCGGCGACATTCCAAGCGGCACCATAAGTGTTTCTTCGCACAGAAGTTGCAGGGTAGCGGAGAACCCGAACCCGGCGCGGAGCCGCCCGGCAGTTACTCACTGAGGGCCGCCTGGACCTTTATGACATCCGACTCCTGCGAATTCTCACTCGTCCCGACCGCGTTGACGGCCTTCACGCGGAAGATGTACTGCTCGCCGGTGGTCAGGCCGTGCACCACGAACCTGCGGGAGACACGCACCGGAGGCATGACTGCGAGGCTCGGCCTCTGCCCTCCTACCACAGAAGCGGGAGTCATCTCGAGCACTCCATGAAAGCATTTGCACCGGGGCTAAGAGGACGCTGTCCTCCTCAGGTGCCTCAGAGACGCGTAACATACGTCATTTTTATTTTCAGCGTTAGTTCGTTAATTGCAATCAACACACTGTGTCCAAAAGTAAGGCAGCAATAGGATGACACCAGGCGCTGGAGGGAGCCAGACTCAGAGAGGAGGGCCACCGGCTGCTGGACCAGGTCCGAGGGGCAGGGAGCCAAGCCCGGGGGATCCCGAGTGGGACACGCGGTGTGGAAGCCCCTCGCTCTGGGGCTCCCCCTCCAATTCTGAACCTGCCAGGTTTCCTCGGGATCAAAGTTCTGTTACAAAGTAAGATTCCACTCCTTACCTAAAAGAACCCACGCACGTAAAACTTAGTGAGTGTTACACTGCAGTGGCCAAAGGCTGACTGTGAAGGCAGGACAGGCTTAGAGACCAGCCTGGACACCTAAGAGATTCTGTGCCCTCAGTCAAGCTGCCTGACCTCTGAGAGACTCCGTCCTCCCATCTGTAAAATGGGATCATAGTACCTACTTCTCAGCACAGCTGCCTCCCCTGTGGCAAGTTCTCAGTAAGTGCGAGCAGAGGTTATCTAAGTCTTTAGCCATTTACGAGTTCCTGCACTAGGATGGTATTTTAAGCGTTTTGCTCTGACAGCTGCTCCTGCCTCTGCTGCCAAGGGCTGTGAATAACCACTGACTGCTGTTCTCCTCTGTCACCTCGCTGCTTTTCCAGCCACAGCTTTTCCCATTTTTTTTTTTTAATAAGAGTGAAGAGGGAAAGGCGCCTGAACCGTAACTGATAACCTTCCACAGTGGAGAACCTGACGGCTGCTCTGCTGTCCCAGGGCGCATCCTGGAGAAAGGCTAACAGACCCGGGCCATCCCTGCGCTCTCGGCATGGGATGGGGGCAAATCCATGACGGGAGGAAAGACGCCCACCCCCACCGCACACGGAGCCGCTGTCAGGGTCCCCAGCTTCGTGCAGCTGGACAGGACTGCCCACCAGGTCAACAAGGCAATTTAAAAAGTTTGAAAAATCAAGACAGAAAAATAAAACACCCTTCTCATCTCGGTGGCCTCCCCTGTTCAGGGTAAGCCTTAAATGCTAATTGTGTCAGAACTGGTGTGGCTCTGAGCTGCCCCTCCCATCAACAGACAGACCACTTCAGCCCAGGGGCAGGAACTAGCCGGTCGGTCCGCTTTAATCCCGGCGCCCCGGCGTGCAGGTGAGGAAACAGACTCGGGACGCAGACGCCACGGGTGTCCCCGCCCTGGCCCGTGCACCCGTTTCTCGTCCTGCACTCCAGGCAAGGCCGCCGGCCTCGGGAAGGCGGGGAGGGGGCCGGGGGCAGCACCTGTTGTAGCCGATGGGCTTGTGGTTACAAGGCTCCCAGACTTTGGACCCAGCCACGCAGCAGTCCACGTAGTAGCCCAGCAGGTCCTCCTCGTGCTTGGGCCTGTCCCACTGCACCACGACCGACGTCTTGGTGTTTCGCGATGCCAGGACGCGGCCGGGGGCAGAGGGGACCGCTGGGCAGAGAAGACAGCGACATGGTAAGTTTGGGGGGCACACAGACACCTGCAGGCCCTCCTGTCCACAGGGTTCAGGGCTTTAGATGAGATGTGGACAAAGGAGGGCGGCACAGGAAAGTGGGGGCGGTGCTGAGAGCCAGAGGGGACACAGGAGGTGCTGGACAGTCCCCGGTCCCCTCTGTCCCCCAGGCCCCAGCCTGGCCCCCACAGAAAGGAATTCTGACCCCAGAAGCCCTGCACCTGCCCTAGAACCGTCGCCGAGGACCCTCCAGTGACACCCATGCTCTGCTACCTGGGAAGTGACAAAGTGACCCATTTAGCAGCACAGGTGCCTATCAGATTCGAGGGCCTCTGTAGGGGACTCAGAATCACACCTGGGGGGGCGCAGCTCAGTGCTAGAGCGCGTGCTCCGCGTGCACGAGGTCCTGGGGTCAATCCCCAGCACCTCTGGGAAAAAAAATTACCTCCCCATCAAAGAAAAAAAATCAAACCAAGATCTGACGCCGGGATCCCCCCCGTGTGATTCCGAATCTCTGCCGTCCGTGTTTGATGTCTCCAGGGAGGGAGCGCCAAGCCACACGGGCCGGAAACCCGAGCGCGTTTAGGTGGGGCCGTTTTTTTTAAGTAGTCGTTTCAGAATATTTCTAACTCATTTATTAGTTTCACGCAAAGAAGACAGAACTCTGGAGAAGTGCTGACAACGGACCAAAGCTGCAGGGAGGTCGTCCTCCCATAGAAGGCACTTAGAGGCGTGGATTTTGGCGCATGTGCGACAGCGGGTCTCTATGGACGTGGGCGAAGCCGTCCGACAGCCTGGCCTCCCGCCAGGACGACTCACCGATGGTGTCCTGGGCCTGAACGGGGGCAGTGATTTCCGATGGGTCGCTCAGACCGTGCTTGTTTGCCGACAAAACTCGGAACACGTAGGATTTCCCGTCGGCGAGATCGAAGACGGCGTACCGGGGGGACCTGACGGCCGTCTGGGCGTTCACCCGCTGCCAGCTCCCGCTCCCCACGACGGACTGCAAGAGACGGGCTTGGTGACGGGGGCTCCCAGGTGCACGCCGCCAGCTCACCGCGCGCTCCCCTGAAGCTGACAGCGCCGGATGCCAGTGACACCCAGTGAGACGCTTCCGGGAGCCCGCGCGTGTGTGCTGGCGCCTGCTCTCCCCGGCGCGGCGGGTGGACAGGGAGCCGCCCCTCAAGAGGGCCGAGAAGACACCACTGCTGCACCTGGCTGACCGCCCGGACTCTCGTAACGCAAACATCGCAAGTTAGTTAGTAAGACGGTAACACAAGCGAGCCTCGCAGACAAGCGGGGAAAGTCGAGGGTCATTGCGCCTCCTGGGGCCTGAACCCCTGTCATTTCCACCCGCCTTGACTTCCCCCCGTTGTGTGAACGCTGCTGCCGTAGGTCAGGTGCCCGTATCCAGCTCGTCTTCGTGTGCATGTTACGTATGCTGGGCTGTATGTATTACGTTGTAATGTAAGTGTAGACCAACAAAGCCAAAAAGGGTTTCCAGCAACGGCCCACAACCCAATCACAGGTCACCAGTTTGAATGAGTGGGTCACACCTGCACTTCGTGCAACGGGACAGGCTAAGGCGGGAGAGGGCACGCAGTGTGTAGTGAGGGCACCGTGTGTGGAGTTTGTTGGTTATGTACATGAACTGTGCGTGTGTGCGTGTGTGTGCATGCGGGTGCGTGTGTGTGTGCAGGCTGCAACACACAGTTTCTTCATATGTGTCCAGATCTAAGAAGTCTCCAAACCATGAGTCCGTGTAACCGTCCGCCCTCCGGAGGGTGAATTCCTCTATGAGGTCGCCACCAAGTGTCCGCTGGGCTCACGGACACTCTGCTAGCAGGGCCGCTCTCCACCTCCCCACCTTGCGGAACTCTCAAAACTCGGGAGCCCAGAGAGCTTCAGCCGAAAGAGAGCGAGAGCCCCTCAGTGTGGCTCCCTGTGTGCCCCGTGTGCCCCGGGTACCCTGTGTGCCCTGTGTGCCCTATGTGCCCCGTGTGCCCCAGGTACACCATGTGCCCCGTGTGCCCCAAGTACCCCAGGTATGGGGGCTCTGTGTGCCCCAGGTGCCCCATGTGCCTCATGCACCCCAGGTACCCCGTGTGCCCGTGTGCCCCGTGTGCCCCAAGTGCCCCAGGTATGGGGGCTCTGTGTGCCCCGTGTGCCCTGGGTACCTCGTGTGCCCCATGTGCCCCATGTGTCCCGGGTACGGGGGCCCCGCGCTGGGACACACTCCCTTTGCAGGGCTCCTCAGGGGGGTCCCGGTCAGCCAGCACCCACAGCTTCTTATTAAATAACAGTGACATAGTCTCTGTGGTGATGGATTTGACAGCTGCTCAACCTTAAAACCCACAAACAGTGTAACAGGAAATCCGACAGATTCGCCAGTTTCGGAGCCCCGGCCCGGGAGTACCTTCTCGATGAAATACATCAGCGGGTCCTTGCCCCGGTGAGCAGGGGGGTCCCAGCTGAGGACGACATACGTCCTGCTGGTTTCTGAGATGTGCACGTTGGTGGGAGGTGCTGGAATCTGCACTTCGCCTGGAGGAGGAACAAACTGAGTGAGGGCTGGAAGAACCCGGCGCTCGGCGGCAGCCACCCTCAGGCACCGCCCCCAGGCACGTCCCGGCATGGAAGGGCGCTCGGGCCCACCGTCCTGTGCTCCATTTCTATTTGGGGAAAGCAGCCAATGGCAAGGCCTGTTTCTCCAGAGCTCAAGTATCATGAACTGATAAAGACCATCCAGCTACTTATGCTTCCAGTAGAAGCCAGTTCACATGGAGAGAATCTAATCAAAACCCATCCAGAGTTTCAGCTGGACATGGGGAGGGATTCACCCAGAGGAAGCAGGACATTTAACCAGAACTGGCGCTCTGACTGCACAGGGAACTGGTGCAGGGATGGCGTTGGCAACCGTGCTCTGCAGCGGGAGCGCCTTGCCCGACGGACTGTGCGCGCCGCCACGACGCTCGCTGGCTGTTCCCCTTAGCGGTGCCCTCAGAGCACTGAAACGATCCATCAGCTCGTGAGGCACGTTGCTCTTACTGCCCTGGGAGGACCTGCCCCACGGTCGCAAGCTTCGTCGTCTCTGCCCGTGCACTTGGGATTCCCGAATGACATCAGTGAGTCTTTTGCAAGTAACTGTGATAAAACATTTGCATCAGAGAGGCCCGCCAGCCCTCTCTTCTGACACACGACGTTTTTTAATACAACGTTGGGTGTCTGGGGTGTTAAGTTAGCCTATGAGAACTCCTCATAAGGGGTGGAGGTTTTCCAGACCTGCGGTCCCGGTAATTGCAATACAAAATATTATGAGCTTCCAATTAGATTAGCACATGATTAAAATGGTTCAAACGTCCCCAGGACATCTCTGAGCCCTGCTCGATATCCAGTTGCTCCCTCCGGACTCTGCCGCCGGCAAGAAACTGAACAGCCGCATGGAAACAGCGCAAACAAGCCGGAGTTTCATTTCATAAGAGTCCTGTTACTGAGCTCATCACATTTTACGGGCGACGCGGGCATCGAAGCGGGCCTGGTCTTCTCCAGGAGCGTCCTGGCAAGTGGGTTGGATTTCAGGCAAGGAGCCAGGGTGTCTCCAGAAAAGTGCCAAGTGTACCGGGCGGATCTGCGTGCCGCGTCCACACCTAAGGAGACCAGGGAGGCACGAAGGGGAGAAGACACAGGAAATCCACCAGGGCCACGCGGCCAAGCTCCAGAACGGAGCCGGGGTCCACTTCAGAGGTACCAGATGGCGCAGGAACAAACCGAGGGGACAGGAGGAAGCCAGGCAGGTGGCCAGAGCAGCCTGAGCTGGGGGAGTCGGAGGCAGAAGCACCTCTCCCGCAAGGTCAGCCCTGAATGCCTGGCTGTTTGCAGACCTGGCTCACAACTTCCAGGCCTAGGGAAACGGAACAAAGCACACCGAATCCGAGGCCATGGCAACAAGGAAGAAAATCGTTTCTGTCCGCAGGGAGCCCCTGATCGGGTTGAGACACTCGTGTTATCAGACCCTGGGCTGTACACTGGCATGAGCCTCGGGTCTGCAGGTGACTCCAGCCCTGAAGGGAAGAGGAGGGGATTCAAGTTGGCCCTGGGGAGCCCAGTGGGGCCACGGAGATACACGGACGTCCGTCACCGACACTCCCACAGCTGAGAGGAGACTCAGCAGATGCAGGCAAAACAGAATGAGAGGGAACAGCCAAACGCTCTCCCCGTGTGCTGACCGCAGCACCGGCTCTGCCCTTGGCCTCTGCCTCTGGGTCACCGTGCTTCTCTGGAGCCCTGTCCTAACGAGTCACGTCAATACCGGCTGGAAATGGAAACATGAAATGGACGTGGAGCTCAGAACGAGCTCAGGGAAACGCTGGGCTTCCTAAGATCACACGGCTGGTGGGCGGTTGAGCTGGGGTCCTTGCCCAAGTCTCCTGATTCTGAAGCCAGCTTTGTGTTCTGTCAGCTCCAGGACGCCCCAGCCTCCACAGCCCGCCAGGAGACTCTTCTCTAAGTCAATGAAACGCGAAATTTCTTTGGAAGTTTTAGAATGCCCAAGATGACAGAATTCGAGAGAAGGAACAGCTGTAAGTGAGTTTGTGGCATTCAGAGCAAATGATGGATTCAGCATGCTAGCCCCAGACGGCCTTGTCCGGGGCAGCACGGCGACTGCCTGGATCTGCCGCTGGGACAAACAATCCCGTCGCGTCTGCGGGAGCCGTTCTGATCCTTCCCCAGACGGGGGTCCACTTTTCCATGGAGCAGCTCAAGGAAGACTGGAAATGTTGGATGACGTTAAGAGAGAAGCATGGATAGCAATTTAAATGTTTGCAGGAAGACACTCACCAAGATTTAAATGATGATGAAAACTCGGCCAAAAAAAACAGGAAATAGCAAAGGAGCAACTTCAGAGCCAACAAAAGAAATGTCTCTCTTTCATGAACACAAATGGCATCTGCCAGTTCTTTTTCTGGCCAAAACAGCACTGAGAGAGGAAGCTAAGCTTAGATGAAGAAAAGCGACATGGACAGAAAAGGCAGAAATTCCTACAGCACATCTGAACCCAGACACGTTACGGAGTTTCTTTCTGTCTCTATGAAGATCTGTATTGACTGGAAGAGGTATTTGTTGCTTAAAGTGAGCAAACAGACGAACGTTCCGACCCCCGTCTCAGGGTTAGGGTATTTAACTTCACACCTGGTTTGTTCTAGACCGCGGCCGCGGCCCGTGCCCCGCAGGCACAGCCTCATGCGGGGAGCTGAAGGCCTGTGGGGCTGCCCTCTGGGCCGTGCCAACGTCCCAAGGCAACTGAGTTTCCATCTGAGTGTCTTAGCCTTGGCCTTTCACAACCAGCTACACAAACAGCCTCAGAAACGTCTCCCAGGACGTGGCTGTAAAGCCACCACATTCAGGAAATCATCCAACAGCAGGAAGTCACGGGCCCAGGCAACCAGAAGCCCTGGCTTCTTACGAGAAAGAAAACGGGAGACGACACGTGGGAGGTATTAGCTGAGACTCTGTTCCAGGTGGAAACAACCTCTATTGTGTAAGACAAACTTCCGTTGTAGCCGTCGGAAAACAAGGCCTTGCAAACGTGTTATTTCTTTATTTGGCCCTTCATGAATGGCGGGCTATTTATACCCGGCTGCATCATCTTCACGTATGAAGCGACCCCCGAAAGGGCACCGCTCCTGCCCTGGAAAGGGGTGTCGGGTCACGCGACCTCGCCCCCGCGGCTTTTCACAGTGACCTTCACAGCGCACAGGCTCACCGCAGGTGTGCAGTGTTTACAGACCAGCTCACGCCTTCTCGTTTCAGGTCATTCTCACCCGGTTTGCGTTCCGACCTGCCCGCCCAGGTGACTGAGGTGGCTGCTCTCCTCAAGGACCCTGTCAGAGGGGAAAGGCGCCCCCCTTCCCTCTCTCGTGTCAGAAATGTCTGTTTCACCCCGGCCGACCTCCCGCAGCAGCGCCTCTCCCAGACGCCAGGGGCTGTTTTTCATTAACTCAAACATCCGCCCTAATCAGCCGTTTAGGACATCACCATGTCAGCCTTTCCCGAGTGTTTCCTTTTGTCTCTTACTTATTGGGCGTCTCTCCCAGGTTCTGGGATTTTCTGGAAGTGAAGGTTTTAACCAAGACGTTAAATGATACCATAGGATTAACCAGAACCCATAAAGGATGCTCCTCAGAGAATTACATGTTCTTCTCAAGATCCTGGAGAAACGTCTTTACGGGGCAGGTGATACGAGGTCTGGATGCCACTCGGGGGTAAACATGAACGTCAGCCTCTGGCCTTCGCCGACTCTGCGGCTCTTTGGGGAAAGAACTGTCTCCCCAGGCCAGCTGCAATTTTAAAGAACTCAGAAGTACCTCTCCTGGGACAGTGGCTCCAAATTAAGTCATTTTTTTAAATTTTTACGTTTTCCCTCGTCCTCTATGAATGCTAATTATAAGTGCAACTAAAATCTCTGGCCTTCTGGTTAATGATGCTGGATTCCCCTTCTCAGGAAACCCACCTTCCGAGCTTTCTCTCTTGGGAAGAAATATTAAAGAGAAGTGGTCATAAAATCCAGTATCAAAAAGGAAACGCAAACTTTCGAGCCACAGGGACATTATTTGGCAGGAAAGATTAATCCCTTTCAGTTAAAATACATTTTTTTGCTTAAAAAAATAAAAGCAAATACTGTTCTAGCATTGGCATCTGGGAGAAGGGACCGCAGCCTCGGCCAGGAATCACGTTCCAGAGTCCGTCTGGTTACGTCTCCGTAAGTCCCCAGGGAGCACGGGTGACCCCCCCCCCCCACACACACACACATACACACACACACACGCGGGGATGCGGCCACAACTCCGCTGACCCCAACTCCTGCTCTCGCTCCCGCCCTCTGCCCTGCGAGCCCTGAAGCCTGACCTGCAGTTTTGATTTTTACACAGAAGAGTGAACCCACCTCATGGGTGTTTTTTCTCCGTCTTGCTTCCCTAATCACAAAGCCCTAATCCCCAGGGCATACGCAGCTGAAGGGACAGGGAAGAGTTCCTTACCTTCGAGGTCGTCCTGATAGGTGACCGTTTCCTTGTGTCCCCCCAGGTGGGCTGCTGCGGAGAGAAAGGGTGGTGCTGAATTTGACATCCACAGGTTCCTACAGAAAACAGCCGCCTCCCCTGGGACGAGGTCCGACTCCCCTTTGCAGCCTGATTGCGGCGTCCGTGCAGCTCTGGCAGAACCAGGGCTGACGCTTTGGAAGACGCCTTAAAGGCACCTAGTGCTTCTCAGGTCTTCTCAGGCCAAGCAGGTGAGGACAGCGCAGTGACTGACACAGAACCGCAATTAAGGGTCCGATCCCCTTGAGGAATCTGCGGCCGGTGACATTAAGGGGCTTGGCTTCAGCGCCTTCTGAGCCTCATCGTGTGTTGAAATGGCAACATCGATGGACTAAGAAAAGTCAAGTTCTGAACCAGTTTAAACTGGACTTCCGTGAAGAGCCTTGGGAAGATGTCTGAAGCCCCTTCGCTTCAAAGTCTAAGTGTCAGCCTGGCTGTCCCCACCGCTAACGTGGCCTTGGCGGCCACACGGGGGACCCCGAGGTGCGGCTCAGCCCTGGAGATGCTCTCCAGGCTCGCACACAAGCTGGGGGGAAGAGAGAGAACAGTCGCACGAAGCTGCCGGAAACCTGAAATCTCGGCCACCTACCGTGCAGCCTTTTGAGGTCCAGGGGGTCGAGGGCGGCCACGGCCTCCGAGACCCTGGACGGCCGGCTGGTGCCAGCGCTGTTGACGGCCCGCACGCGGAAGATGTACGACCTTCCTTCCAAGAGGCCGGTCACCGGGTATTTACAGATTTTCACAGGGGCGTCGTTGCACTGAACCCAGTTGTCAGTTCCCACTTCACAGCTTCAACGATAAAGAAAAGAGCAGAGAACAACAAGCACGTCAGTCTGGTCAGCGTACGCGGGCGCGTCCGTCTCCCGTGCCCGCGTCCCGTACACACACGGCCACTGCAGCAGGAGGCCGTCTCCACTGGCACAGCCGATGCTGTCCAAATGCTGGTTTCCACAAACAGCAGTGTACATGGACTTCGGGAGACAGAGCCACCCGGGAAGTGCAGCGTATACACACATTTCTCCCCGAGCCTTTGTAGCACAGCTGGAGATTAATCCCTGACTTCAGACACATTCAGGCAAAATCTCCAGAGGACACTTCAGGTCTGTCCCTGAGAGCTCTCTCCCTATTTACACCCCAGAATCAGCGGGTGCCCCCACGCGCCCCGCACGTCCGCTGCAGAGGCTCAGGAAACCAACGGCCTTCCGCCCGGTGCCCCACGGTGGCTGCTGCTTCCTCCCCCGAGCCGTGGAGTGTGTCCTCCCCGCACGGCTGGCCCACCGCCCACCCCAACAATGTCAAGGTGTTTCTTTCTAGAGCAGCTCTCGTGTGGAATTTGGACGTCTTCTGAAAATATTAAGTCCTGACCAGAAATCTGGAAACGCAGCCAAGATTAACTGCCATTTCTCACAGGCTGAGAAATTTCAGGACTGAAGCTTCCTGTCAGATTCCCAGGAGGAAGGAGCAAGTTGAGAAGGCCCGGCTTTCGGGGCCGTCCAGCCCCAGGGCCGTGCCCGTGCTTTTAGAAGGGTCAACTCTCTGTCCTCCTGACGAATCGGGGTTTTTCACGGAAGTTCTCTGACCAGCATGCGCTGCCCTGTCTCAGCCAGAGGGTGACGTGGTCCAAACTGAGAGTCTGGCAGGGGAGGAACTCAGCTCAAAGCAGCCGCTGGCAAGTTGCAAGGACAGGAGAGGGCCAGCAAAGGGGCCGCCTCCCCCACCCAGAGTTTCTGTTGCTTTTATCTTTTTTAACGAGGGAGAGACCAGAGTGGAGCATTAACTGAGAAGGCGCCAAGTGGTTGGGAAAATTATCAAATGTCTTAGGACAGTAGAAAATAGCTTTTGTTTTTCATTTTTTAATTCAAGGTAAACTCTGAACGATGCAAATCTGACTCCAGCACTATCGGACTATTTCCCTGAGGGTGACTGTCCTACCTAAATACAGTTTTGTTGGTGGAGAAGGGAATTTAGTTAATACAACGCCAACAAACTGAGCTGGTTATGTTTTCTGAAATAACCTCCTTATTTTATTTTTTTTTTACACATACGAGATCTTAATTTCCATCCAGAACCATCCAGAACCTAAGCGAAGAGCTAATGCCCTCTGTCTTCTAGATCCACCTTCGCTGACTGTGACTTCACTCGGTGCTTAGAACTGCAAATGCAGTGAACTCACGGCTCTGCCCGTGCCCTGCCCCAGCCCCTGAGCGCTGCACAGGTGATGGAACGTGAAGGGTTAGCACCGCCTGGGGGCTCAGATGCCCTGCGTTCCCCTCACCACTAACAGCTCCCGCTCTGAGGCATCACTCTCCTCCACCTGGAAACAAGAAGCAGACACTGCTTCACAGAGAGGAGGACGGCATTTGGGTCCGAATGGGCCAGCACCCTCCGCTACAGCTCCCGGCACCCGGGCTCCTGCCCTCGGGAGCGGGGAACAGGGCCGAGCGTGGACCCGCCAGCCGGAGCCCCGTTCCCAGCCCCGGGCTGGACCCTCAGCAGAACCTGGAGGCCGGGCTCAGAGCCCGGGGACGCAGGGTGGGGCCCGGTCCTCGTGTTGAGCAGGCCAACAGAGCCCCCCCGCCGCCGCCACCACACAGAGGAACACAGGGCCCTGCCTGGTTGGTGGTATTTTCCAGTTACGCAGTCAGGAACGCTAAGTAACCAAGCAGTGAATTCCTACATCCCATCGAGAAAGGTGTCGTGACCCTGAGATTAGGAAAATACCCATAAATAAATGACTGCTCAAGCTCCAGAACGTAACAAGGAAAACGCCCAAGCCGCTGTCCGCGACGACACCCGCTTCAGGAGCGCTTCCGTCCCCGGAGGGACCAGCAGACACTCACCGGTCGATGAAGTAGCCGAGGACCGGGCTCTCGGTGGTCGTGTTGGGCGGCTTCCACGTCACGATGACGTAGTCGCGGTTGGCGTCGTGGCACTGCAAGTCCATGGGCGCGCCCGGAGCCCCCGTCACCAGGGGGTCCGCGTCTGGTGGGGGAGGCACGCGGTCAGGGGCCGGGGCGGGGGGCACGGGGCACGGGGCCCTCGAGTCTGGGGTTCTTCATAACTGAACCCAAAATCAGATCCACCCTCTCCTGACGGCACGGGGCCATGTCACGTCACGTCAACACCGACCGAGGAAAGGATGAGAATAGTAATGAGGCCTCTCAGACCCTGAGAGGTGCCCCCGCGGCCCTGGGTGCTTCAGCGTCCTCAGATGGGAGGGTTTAAATTTCTCTCCTGCAAGCTGTGAGCACACGCTGGGCCTGTCCTCATGGGTCCTGCCCCACAGCCGGCTGACCACGGCACAGTTACGGTTTGGCCTCGACGCCGACAGAGCGGTTTAGAAAGTGCAGACCCTGCGTATCTGGCCTCCCTGCCGCAGACGCGCATCTGTTCAGTGACCACCGGGGCTGCTGCCCCGTCTCAGCAGGGCAAGCACGACGCAGCTCCTGCTCCCGTCTCCTCAGCATGTTGAAAGCGAAGGATTTCTGACGTGGAGCCATTTTCTCTCCTGTTCAGAATCCTCGGAAAGTAATGGGAGCAGCCAGAGTCCCCCACGTGTGTCCTTTTCCCCCTTGTTGGCTAAGCTGCAGAGCAAGGTGACTTCAGCTGCGCTGTATTTACTGTGCTTTAATGGGACAGAGCATCGTGCCAGAAGGCAGGCGCAGAGAATGGAAGGGACGCTTTAAGGCCAACCTAATAAAAACGGTAAAACTTTGTGCATGTGTGTAAAACCCCAGCCCTGCAAGTTTATGCTGTCTGGTAGGGGTGGGGGGGCTTAATTTGCATTTTTTCTTTTTTTTTAAGTTAAAATATTCCCAGATGACACAGCCCCTCCTTCATACGCAGATCTAACTGATCTGGTTTGGAAAAAATTATACACAATTGGGTTATTCCAGGCACAGGTAACCTGGTGCCGGAGGTGGACGTAAGGCTGCAGGAGACACGAGCCTGACACAAGCCCACGACAGGCGAGGCCAGGTGCACGAGAACAGAGGGCAGCGCATCCCGAGGGAGGGACCGCGGGGGAGGGAGCTGGGGCCCGGGGTCAGCGCAGCGGCTCAGCCACCCAGGGTGGACTGTGCTGATGTCCTCAGGGCGGTTCAGCCGTGCCTTGGCCAAGAGGGGCCTCTATGCCTGAGGGCAGGCACGGGGAAGGGCTCAGGCAGGCGCTGTCCCCACACACACAGGGCTGCAGCTTCGCAGGGGGACCCAGCTCTGGCCCCCAGCGCCTCCACCCTAGGGAGGTCCCCACACCTTCATTTGAAAAGGAGAGAATATTTTAGATTGTATACGTGTATGTGAATAGATGTGTGTACACACGTATATGTACACCTGTATGTAAGGATACACACATGCGTGTATGTACATTGTACACAAAATATATATAATCTTACCCTTTTTATATGTTCCTTCATCCACTTTATATACAAAACGTATGGAAGACACATCCAGGCACACACACGAACGTGTTCACCTGTAAGCCGGTGTGTGATGGGCACTTACATGTAACACAGAAGTATGTCACACGTCTAAAGACCGGCGTGCCTATACAGCACACACGTGACATCTACCGCGGTGCCTGGCGTATGGTGGATTTTGTTTTCCTTCCCACAAGTGGGATGAAGAAAGCTGTCCTGCGGGCTGTCGTGAGGATGAAGTCGCCGGACGTAAACCCTCAGGCGTGTGGCCGCCAACGTCATCAACTTAAACACGCGTGTGCTTGAAGTGGGGGGACTCAGGAGGGCGGGAGGCTGGCCGTGGTCTTCTGCCCCTCATGCTGAGGGAGTCTGAGGGAGCGGACGAGGTGGGGGACACGGGCGGCCCCACAACCTGCCCTCTCGCTCCAGACCCGCCCCCTCTCGGGCTCCCTGCAGAGTTAGCGGTGGGGCTGTGTTCACTCTTCACAGACATTCTGTAAATTCCAGCAAGTGACCAGGGACTGACTGGGAAGGACAGCCCTGGTCCACGTCCGCCCCGGACGCTGTCGGGGGCACCCAGGGAACCAGCACTCAGTCCCGCCCGCCAGCCCGCGCACCTCGGACAAACAGGAAGGCGCTGTGGTCTCTGACCCCTCCCCTGGACACGATCCTCAGGGTGTAGAGGCCCTCGTCGTCCTTGTTCAGGTGGCTGAAGGACAGCGAGGCCTGGCCCTCCCCGAAGAACATCTTCGTCCACTGGGACTCCTTCAGCAGCACATCTGGAAGGAGTTCAAAGCGAGATGCTTTCAGGGGCGCCGAGGACCCCGGAGCGCACCTGCAGGACAGACGTGCGAGGCCCGCGAGACGCCCGCGCCCGGCCCGGGCGCGCCCCTCGCCGGGGGGCCGGGGACAGCGTTCCAAGCGCGAAGGCTACAGCTTGTCGGAAACGGGCACAGCTCTGCCCTCGAGCGGCACCGAACCTCGACGCTGACCCCAGGACGGGCTCCACCAGGTTCCTCAGAAATAAACCGTCAGGTGCCGACAAACCCTCCTCAGAAGGCCGCGGCGCCACAAAGGCCAATTTTGAGAGAAGAAATTAAACGATGAAAAAACATTCCACGCCGGACGTTGCGGAAACGCAAAGAACAGCGAGGAGAAATCACCCTTCACCCACCGATCTGGCAGCGTCTACAGCTGGAAAGGGCAGGGAGCCACGCTCACATTCTGGTGGGAGCGCAGCTGTGCAGATGCAAAGTGAGAAGGCCTGCCCCGGCCTTAAAATAGGCTCGCAGCCCGGACACCACGGCACAGACCCTAAGAGCTGCCCCAAGGTGTCAGAAGGCAGGTGGTGAGGACTTTATTCCAGAAATGTTTGCAACAGAGAAAATATAAACCAGCTCAAACACTGAAACGCAGGGCAGGGACGGCCAGCTCACATAGTGGGGCACAGGGAGCTCCCGAGCTACGGGTGCCAGAGGACGGAGGCTGTGTGCCGTGCTCTGCTCAGCGGAAGAAGGGGACTTCAGATTCAAACCGTGTTCCCTGTTGTAACACCTGTGTACGGATCCAGAGAGACAGCACATGACAGACAAACAGAAGTAATTTTCCCCATAAGCCTACACTGCATGTGTTATAAGAAAGGATTTATTTTTATATTTTTAATTTTTAAAACCTGGCACATATCGCACCTGACTGGCAAGCTCAGGAGGGCCCTGGGCCACGGGGCACGGGGATGCGGGGGGCACGGGGTATGACTTCTGCTCCACTTAATCGGCCTCACGTGCAAATCACACCCAGCGTGGTCTCGGGTTTTATTCTATGGAACAGGGGTTTTCTGGCCTGCGGTCACTTTAGAGTTCTGATCCCCCTTAAATTGTGTCCCAGTTCCAAATGTCCTTGTCACTCTGCACTTCCCGAGCCCGGCAGAGGGCGTCACTTTGTGGGCTCCCGTCGCCTCGGGGCCGACAGGCCACTGGTGGCTCAAGGCTCCTTAATTCTAAAGAGTAGAAAACACGTCGTTGCCTCTTTAGGTCTGAAAATAAGCCGGGGAGAGCAGCCTCCACACATTCCCACTGGAGCAGCAGGGCCTGTGCCGGGCTGGTGGCGACAGGCTGTGCGGAGCTGGGCTCCCAGCTCAGCCCCGGCCACGGCCGCTCCAGCCCCCGCGGAGGACGGCCCGTCAGACACGGCTTTGAACTTGCCAGGTCCTTTCAAATCAGTCAAGCCTGTGAAACCGCGTGTCCCCAGAACTCCGGGCACTTCCTAGTCACGGGAAAACCTTCTCAAAGCATTAGGAGAACTGTCCTCAAATCCACTTCATCTCCCTCCAGAAAGGGTGAGTTAGACTCCTAGAACTTGAATTAGACCTTAAATCTTACACTAGAGCAACAGCGGGTGAACTGGACCTCCTTCGCCACGGCAGAGGCTCTCCCCGCCCCCGCCGCGTCCCCTTCTCTCCCTCGTGGGGCATAAAAATCAGACGCGGCCTGAATGATCAACCCAACAGGCGTCAAGGGTCTGCAAAGCCAGCTGTGCGCTCCCCCGGCCCCTGCAAGGTCACGGGCCCTCCCTGACCCGGGACACGTCCCCGCACCCGGGCCCGGGCACCCCCCCCCCCCTGAGGCCTGCTCATCTTTCAGCAACCTATTTTTTCTTTCCATAAAGCCCTCCGTCATCGCTGCAAACCTGCTTTCCTGGCACGCTGGGCCAGGACCACACATTTGGCAAAGCATCTCACCCCGTCCTGGGACATTTCTCACACTGTATGGAGACACGGCTTTACCATTCTGTGTGTTTTCCCAACCAGAATATAAATATCTCATGGGCAGGAGTGGCCTACGATTCTCTGTAATATTCCACATTGTGTCAGGTTCTGAAGAAACATGGGTGGAACATCCTGTGACTGCGTCCTCGGGAGACACGCTCCCTTTAGCCCAGAGATGAAGCCCCTCCCACACCCTGCACACAGCCAGCTGCACGGAGCAGCCGAGCTGGCTGAGCAGCGGTGCCGGGCCAGGTGGGGCCTGCAGCCAGGCGGCCCGGGTTCGAGTCCCAGCTCGGCCCCTCCGGGGGTGGGGGAGGTGGGGTGAGCTCCTTGTCTCAGCTGCCCACCTTGCGGGACTTAAGGGCACTTACATCGTGGTCCTGATGAAAATCAAGTGAGTTACGGCACTCAGAGCAGAGTCGGGCACAGACATGCCCTCAAGGTGTAGCTGTTGTTTTTGCCAAGGGAAAACAGACACAGACGCCTCGCCCACCCTTTCTCATCCCTTGGAGACCCTCCTGATGGGGCTATAAAGCCCCAGTGACTCATCTAAATCCAGGCGCCCCTGTTCGCCCCGTTCCCTGGGGAAGTTCAAGGCCACGGGTGCTCCAGGCTCTCCCCCGGCCCACGGCCATCACAGAGGTGGAGACAAACACGGGTCAGCACTAAGGTTTACGACCCACCATTACCCCAGCGAGGCCCAGATCGGAGCCCGAGCCCAAGCGCGAGGCGACACTCACCGTCCCGGTACCACTCGGCCCGCGGCTGCACCCTCTTCAGGTCCGGCGTCACCAGCAGCGAACACTTGAGGGTCAGGGTCTCGCCCTCTCTCCGGAAGGTGACCCCAAATTTCTCCACAAACTGCACATCGAAGTGCATGTATGGGATCACAGACGACGGGGGCACTGCGGAGCAGAGGGACGCGGTCAGCGCAGGAGGGGCCGGCGGACACGTGTCTCCTCCCCCTGCACCCACCTCCTCCAAGGAGCCGCGTCCTGGGGTGAACATCGTGCCCCGGGTTCTCGTGTCGAAGCCCTGGCTCCCCAGCCCAGTGGTTAGGAGGTGGCCCGCGGGGGTGGCTAGGGTTGAATGGGGTCACCTGGGTGGGGCCCCTGGTGGGATCAGTGCCCTGGTAAAGAGAGGAAGAGACCCAGCCCTCCCTCCTCCAGTGAGGGCGCAGCAAGAAGGTGGCTTCTGCAGATGGCACCAGGCCTCCTCCACCCGGTGGGCTCCTTGACCTTGGACCCGCAGCCTCCGGAGCTGACGGAAGTAACTGTCTGATGCTTAAGCCTCTGGGTGTGGTGTTCGTTACAGCGCCTGAGCTGACCAAGACACTTCTGAAGCGTCGGAAGAGCAGCCGTGGGGTCGTATCTGGCCATCTCAGCCAAAGAAGGATGGAGGGGCCGGGTGTGCGGGGAGGCAGCCTGAGCCCCGTGTGGTGAGCGAGGGTTTACTTAAATTCTGCATCAGCCCCGGAATCCATGGCCACGACCGTCAGCACATGGACCCCGGCCAGGAGAAAGGGTCTTTTGAAATATGGTTTTAAAATAATATTTGATGCTGAAAAATATGTATTTTTTAATTACACGCTATGTTTGTACACATTTTTCCACACAAAAAATGAGAACAATCAACTTACACCCGATTGGGAGTCCCACCGAACGGAAGGGCTCCTCGTCGCCTCGGAACCCTGCAAGACAGCCAGCGCTGGTGCTCACAGTGGAGAGACGGGGCGGGAGGGCACCCCCGCAGCCCGCGCGCCCCACCCGAGGCAAACTCACTTCTCACCACCACCGCCGCGTTGGTGGACACCTGCCCGTGCACGTTCGTGGCCACTGCCGAGTAGGTCGCGCTGTCGTCAAAGTCCGCCCTGGGAGGAAAAGAGCGAGACGTCGCCCCAAACGTACTGCGTCCTGTTCTCTAGGAGCCGGTGGCCCCAACTCGCACACGGCCTCCCCCGAAAGCGGCTCGTGTGGCCTGGAGCCCTCGGTCACGAGTGATCGGGGCTGGAACAGCGCCAGCTCTGTCCTCGAACGAGGTGTTAAGTGTAGACGCGGGAGAGGTCAGGTCCCAGGCCGCGGCTCGGCTTCGGCTTTGCGGGGAATAAACGCGCTGGCTCCCCTGCAAGCGTCGTTTCACTCTCAAGGGGAAGCCTGTCTCCCCTCTGGTTCTGTTTTCCCACGTCTGCAGAATTCCTAGTTTTATCTCTTCAAGGGGCAGCTCCAGGGGACACAGCCTCCTGGAGAGTTAACCCCTCCCCCCTCCCCTGGGTTCCCACGTGCACACCCCAAAGCAGGGTGGTCCCCTGTAGAGAGTCCCCACTTGAGGGCGTCATGAAAGCCCCTGGACCGACCCCGCCTGAGGCTCCCAGCATCCAGGGATGCGTGTTCTCCCCGGAAAGGACGATGACGCAGGAACTGCAAACCCCCATCCCCCAGGGGTGGGCTCCTCCACCTCCCCCGTCTGTCTCACAGAAGTCGAAGCTGTGAACTGTCTTCCCACCAACTTCCCCCAAAACTTCACCAGACAAGAGCAGGTGAGGAGGGGCTGAAGTCTGTGGGGCCCTTACTAAACGCTGGCGCTCTGCCGGTGTTTCACGCCGGCTGCTTTGTATGAAGACAGTGCCATGGCCCCGCTAACGCGGCGGGGCAGTCGGCCCTTTAAGAAGTGGGTAGACACGGTCCACAAAACCCCCAGATCTGCAGCTTTCTGCTGCTTCTCCAAGAGTAAGCATCACGGACACAACGGAAAAATACAAATACAGAGCAAGTGAAGTTACTCAAGCCTCACTCGGCGCATCCAGTGCCTCCAGAGACAAGCCCATTCCTCCGAGGTCCTTAGGGATTTCATTTTCTTCTCTCTTCCACTCCGAGCCGAAAACAGCATCTTTGATCAAGAACTGCAGTGTCTCCAATGAAGGAGAGAACGCTTGAGAGACCGCGGCTACCTCCCTGAGCTCCGTCCCTGCCCCAGGAGGGTCCAGTCCGGTTCCAGGGCGTCGGGCAGACCAGCTGGTCTCCTTCCACGGCTGCTCCCACGGACGTTCGGGCTCAGGGCCTTCTCTTCAGCCGCACCTCGGGGGCCGGAGGCCAGCCACGAGGCCCGCCAACGAAGCTGCCATTCTGGCCTGGACTCAGGGCTGCTTTACGGGCGGCTTGAGAGCAGGCTGCAGGGACGGCCGTATCCCCGGGGGCACGTCAGATATCCCGGAACATGGACGCATTATCCACCACTAGGCCTTGACGCCTGGCGCTGATCCACCCACCTGACGCGTGCGCACACGCCCCCACAGGGCACAGGCCCCGCGAGCTGCCTCTGGCATGATGGCTGGGTCCGGGGAGCAGGGTGGAAGGCAGGCTTACTTCTCTTCCTTAAACCTTAGGCATTGCTTGAATTGTTTTTAATCTTGCACTTGGGTTATTTCTTCCAAACAATGAAACCACTGTGTTTCCATCCGTGCATTCTTCTGGGATTAGCCCTACACTGCCCTGACAAAGCCCCCGCCCAACAGCAGCCACACAGCAGCCTGGAGAAGGGGTCATGTACCCCCAGCAGGGGTGGGAAAGCTGGAGACCAGGGCAAAGCGGGGGGAAGCAAAGGGCCCCGTACAAACGCCACCTTGAAATCCCCTGATCGGAGGCTGGACCGGGACCCACACGTGACAGACTCAGCAGTAGGAGTCACGCGGCAAAAACGAGCAGCACCCCCAGGGCGAGGGCGAGGGCGGGGCGGGGCGGGAGCAGCGCGGGGGCTGACCCTCCCCACTCTGGGCCAACCGTCAGCGTCCCCTCCCGACGCCCAAGGGAGGCGTTTTCAGTGCCTGAGCCCACGGGGAGTCCTCGGAGGGGCTGAGTGTGGCCGTCACTCAGAGTGTGTCCATCGGTCACCACAAAGCTCTCCAACATCTCCTGCACTGCCTCCCCTCAAGCCCCGTCGGGGATTGTCCAGTCTCACGGTCTCCAGACTGTCCCGAGGTCCTCAAACCGAATGTGCTGCCAACTCCTTCCTGCATCTGGATTTCAGCAACACTTAAACACGCAGCACCTCACGTGCAGTCACGCGCCGATGCACGGGCCCGCCCCGGGCCACACTAACACGTTTGTGCGCCTACGGCCCTCAGACAGGGCCGCTTGCCTTCCCCGCTTCACTGACTTACATTCTGACTCCACGTCAGACTTAACGCTCCCACTAGCGACTAGGTATCTCTGCGAAGCAGGATTATTTTCAATATTGCGCAGTCAGAATAAAATCAGGGCAAAACGGCTGCTGGGATCACAGGGAGGCTGTCTCCAGACACAGGTTACAGCCGCCGGATTACGTCTTATCTACTGACTCGGTAATAAGTGAACAGCATGCATCTTAAACTCCTCAAGTGCATTCACTGAACTCCCCCACTCCACTCGGGGGACACTGATGATTAAATAAAACAATGCATTTGAAAACAGTTTGCAACTTCACAAGACGGTGCTCACTGTGTACATTATTGATGAAAATGCATTAGCTGAATTCTTGAACCAAAGTTCAGAGAAGGTTCCCCGTCTCTCCTCCACGAGGGCCCTCCCTCTCTGCCTTTCCATCCCCACAAACAGTGCGGGTCTCAGGGCCGTGGGGGCCGCGGGGAACGGCTGGCCCACCACTCCCTCGCCGGGCACCGCTGGAGGAATCCCAGAAGGAGCCTCGTAAGGAAGGGGGGCACAGGACCAGCCCCGGGCGCCGGGCCCACCTGAGAAGAGTGTCTCCCACGGGAGCTGGAGCCCGTCCTTCACCGAATTGGGACCCGGCCGGGAGCTACCTAACACATTAGCGCCGACGGGCTGGCCCGGTGACCCGTCAGCACCTGGCGCTCAGCGGAAGGGACCGAGCTTGGGAGAAGCAGCCTCACAGACTGCACCCTGAGCCTTTTCCATCAAACACAAACGGACGTGTACATGCCCACGTGCACACACTCGGAGGAGAGGGCCCGCAGAGGCCCCCCCAGAACACGCAGACCCACTGGCCTCCCGCAGCGGCCCCCAGGGCAGGGCGCGCCCAGTGCGGGCTGTGCGGGGATGTTAGACCCCCCGGCGGCAGTTACTTTAATCCCAGTCTTCTTGCCGTCTCTCCTGCAAATGTTCTACTTCGTACGAAACACAGTGGAACGTGTACAAATACGAGAAAGCGTGCAGCGTGGACGGGGGGGATCCTGCGTCTCCGTCGCCTGCTGGTGCAGGGTGGGTTCCAGGAAGCCTGGCCGGGGGGCACCGGGCAGCAGACACAGCAGGGGGCTGGGCAGCAGGACCTGGCCGATGCCGAGGAGGTGGTGCCCAACTGAAAATTCCGTCCACCGGTCACTTGGAGACCCTCATGCCTGACCACCGCCCAGAGGGCTCCAATCTTTCTCTCCTTCCCAAGGCCACACTCAGGAACGCGTGTCGGCAGCCCGCAGAGTCTAATTCGAGCCTTTACCGCGTGCTCTCAGAAACTGCAAGCAAGTGCTTAAGGGGCAAAGGGATTTATTTTCTGTTTGGACAGGATCCCAGAACAGACAGAGCCAGTCTCCTCTGGTCTCAGTTTTTACCAGCTTCCATGGGGCCCTTTTGCATCCCAAAGCAACTATCTGAAGTGCCCAAAAACAGCTCCACGGGAGAAATTAACAACACTTCATCTATTTTAAAGAGGGACAGGCAGAGGTCTAAGTGGCCGAGGAATTTCTCCTGGGTAGTCAGGCCCCCGTGTCCTCAAACTCTCAGCAGTGCTGACACGGGATTTAAAGTTTAACTCAAAGTAGAATTTGAATATCAAAGTCTAAAAATAAAGTGCAAGAAGAGGTTCGGCCTGGAGCCCTCTGGCGAGGAGACGGGGGTGGTGGTGATGGGACAAAGCACAAGGTGGAGTGCTCCAGACACCTTCACACAGGCACAAAGCAGCGTTAAAATTCTTTGCAGAAATCGAAGTCAGGCCGTGAGTCCCGGGAGAAAATCTTACGAGCATATAAAATAGTGTCAAGTCCGACCAGCATGGAAGGGAACTAAATTTCCTGTTCGGCGCTTCAGGAATTCGGTGACAGCCGCCAGGGAATATTCATAGGAATAAATGTCACTCTTGTAACCGAAGGAAGAGTGGCAGCTGAGCCAGCGGAGGAGGGAGCCAGCACATTCCACAGCACTCAGCCGGCCCGGATCAGATGATGGAAACTCAGCAGTTTGGAATGAACAGCTGAGATCAGCTGTAATTTGTAGGCTCCCCCGGGCTCTTTTTCTGAAAAATACCCACATTTCATCTGCTCAGAACGTCCCAATGCGGGTAAGCCTATTGGGAGAAAAGCTGGTCGGGGAAATTTCCTTTCCCAGATTCCTCGAATACTTGCGAGACTGCGCAAACGCCAAGCACGTCGGAGGAGGAAGGAGACCCCTCCTGCCGTCTCAGTCTCCTGGGGCCTCGCTGGTTCAAAGCCTCTGTCATTCCCAACAGAGACGTAGAAGCTGCCAACACAAGTGTGAACAGGGCCTTTCACGCTTGAGAGAGGGAATTTGTTTCGCTTTTTAAAACAGTAACTAAAACGCAGCTTGAAAACAAACCAGTTGCTACCTCAAACTTACCCTAAGTAGCCACAGGGCGGCCCAGGTTGGTTAGAAAAGGGTCACCCGGTCCCCAGATAAAGACACTCCTCAAAGTGAAGGCAGACTCTCCCTAGCTGGCATGGCTACCTGCCTGTGGACGTTTCTGGGAAGTCTGGAAATCAAGCGAGAGTGGGCTGCCTAGGTGCCCCCCACGTCCAACCCTCTGCCGTCCTCGTCCCAGCGGAAGCAGGAGCCCGAAGCTGACACCCACATCCAGTCCCTCAGCAAAGCCTCCGGCTCCATGCAAAGCCGGCCCACGCCCAGCCCCCGGCTCCCCTGCACCCCTGGTCCAAGCCCCCCGTCTCTCTTGAATTCGGCCAGGCTGTCCGACACTCGGCCCTTCCACCCACCCGCAGTCAGAGTGACCCTCCTGAAGCTAAGTCAGGTCTCCCCCTTCCCGCCTCTGTGGTCTCCCCGTGGCCCCCGAGGAACGGCCGACGTCCTGGCGACGGCTGCAGTCAGGGGCTCCTCGCGGCCCTGGAGACACCTGTGCCCTCCTGTCCCGCAGGCCCCCCACTGCGGTCCCGGGGCCCGAGCCTCCTCCCCGCACCTCCCTGTCCCCCCACGCTCCCCGTGAGCCCTGCCCCGAGATAGCTTCCCCACGAGGGCCTGCCCGGCCCCGAAGCACCACACCCGCCCCGGCCCCCGCCCGGTAGCAGCGCTCACCCCCTCTGACCCACTGTGGCTCACTGACACTGGCCGTCGGACACGGGGAGGAACCCGAGGTTGTTTTACTCGCCTGTATGTACTACATGTTTCCAATTTGTCATGAGAAAAAGCCAGACATTAGATTTCCTGGAAGAGTCGGCTCAGTGACTGTTGCCCAAACCTGGCGGGGACGCGGCAGGCTGCTGACCAGGCGTGAGGCCGTCTCTGCCTCTCCCTGCGCCCTCACACCTGGACACCCTTGTCCTTCCTCCCACCCTTTGTCCTTTCGTCCCCTCTTTGTTCCCGGAGCAGCCTGGGCAGAGCACTGAGTCCGCGTCCCTCGGGCCTGACACCCAGGGCACTAGCGTTGTGTCCACCGCCCGTCTCATTAGCTGGGAAAAGCACGACGTCGCACAGGACACAGACGTGGGGCCCCCCGTTGTGTGTGGAGGGAGGAGCACGCGGGCAGGTGCTGGGGGTGCACGGCCGAGCTCCAGCTCTCACCTGTTGATCTCCAGCGTGTGGACCCCGTACTTGCTCTCGATCCTGTACTTCCCCGGCTCCCCCGCCTGGCAGATCAGGCTGCCGTCTTTATACCTGAACGAGGGAAGCACTGCTCTGAGCGTACAGGCAGACAGGGCCCGGGCGGGTGTCCCCTCGTCGCCCCAGCGCGTCATGACCCTGCCTCTGCCAGCGTCACCTCCCAGATCACAGCTCAGAGCCCCGGGGCCCAGCTCAGCTGTTAGGGACAGAGCGGCTCCGGCAGGATGCAGACCCCTGGGCAATCCTGAACTCCGACGGAGCCTGGGCCAGCGGCCCCCCTGAACCTGTTAGGAACCCAGGACATGTCCTTCCATAGAAAAAATGGAGCCAATGTCGGGGAGGCCCTGGGGCAGCCTCCCGAGGCCACAGCGGAGCTGGGACGCCTGTGGAGGGTTCCTTGGGACCCAACCCCGCCGGATCCTGCCTGGAGGATGCTGGCCTCGCCGTCCCCCCAGGGCAGCAGGACTGCAGCTCCCCAAAACCAAGGCCGAGCGGCTCTCGGCCTCCCCAGCCCACCGCCTGCGCGGTCAGAGGAACAGGGCTCTGCTCTTCTGCTCTGCCCCGTGCGGGACACGGGTGGCATGTCTGTGGGTCTGTGGCGAACGGCAGACTCCGGCAGCACTCCCACCGAGCGGGAGAACACAGGGACGGGTGTCAGCTTGAGAAGCACATGCTGAAACGGAAGTGTCAGTGGGGCTCAGAGATTCAATTTTTCAACATCACGCGACTGGAGGGACCCTCGCTCCGTGGTTCTGGAGCCTCGGAGCTTGGAGTCTCCCTTACGAGTCTACACAGGCGTGAAAGCAGTGCCACCGGTAGAAACGCTGGTCACGTCAGGGAGCCTGGCTGTAAACAAAAGTCCTCTGGAAGCTCAGCGGGGTCAGTTTCCCAAAAATGAAAGCACTTGCCCAGGATTTCCAGTGCCCCCCACCCCGCACCCCAGCCTGCTCCTGGGCGTGTGCACATGCATTTCCCAGAGTTTCAAGCAAGCTGGTGGGTGGAGTGGGTGTCACGTGCCGTGCGTCCCCGGCAGGTGGACCTTCTCCATCAGCTCGGGTGAGCCGCCCGCTGCAGAGGAACCCCCTCCCAAAGGGACCCCACTCACCACTGCACCACAGGAGTGGGGAAGCCCTGCACCGTGAAGCACAGCTTGACAGGCATCCGCTCCCACACGGTGTGTGACCTCAGCCGCACCAGGATCTCGGGCGCTCGGCTCAGCCGCTCCTCGTACGAGGGCCTATCCCAGGCCAGCCTGTCGTCCACCTGTCCCGGGAAGCGAGCGGTCGGGCGTGCGGAGGGCACCAGGCTCCCGCCAGCAGGCGTCCCCCAGGCAGCCCCGAGCCCCTACCATGTGCTGCAGGGCGTATCTGTCCAGCTCGTCCCGAGCATGGGAGCGAGCCAGGTGCACATCCTCCTCCAGCTGAGCCAGCTCTCGGAGGAAGCGCTCCCGCTTGGCCTCCCCATAGGCGGCCACCAGCGACCGGTACCTGCAGAACCAAGCAGCCACGTTAGTCCCGGGCCACGGGCCACGGGCCACGGGCACGTGTCACGGAAGGCCTGGGACCAGACACGCACTCCCCCAGGACTTCCCTATGTGGGCACGACTTCTGTTCTCGTGGCCTCTGTCTTTCCAGAGCCGCACGTTGGCAAGCGTGTTAAATCCGCATGTGAAGGGCTGTAAGGAAAGGCGGGTGCACGACTGGTGACCAGACATCCGCCCGCCTTCCTCCTGCAGAGGCTGCAGCCTCGCCACCAGCACCCGCCGGGCGCTCACTCCCGGGAGTGGGCGTCGGAAGTGGCCCTGCATGGGGCGCGGGTCCCCACGGCGCATGGCAGGCACAAGACGCCGTCCCACAGTGAGTCCGCGGCCCCTGAAGCCGGACCGCTCCTCTCCCCTTGTGCATGAGGCAGCTCGCGCCCAGCAGGTGCTCAGTGCAGACTATGCTTCACTGTGAGTCGCCGAGCCCTCCAGCACTCGGCCTCCCTGTTTGTAAAACAAGGAGGCGGCTGCCTTCAGGGCTTGAGACTCGGGGGTGGGGTCCTGGGGGCAAGAGGTTGCTGTCGGTCAGCTCCCACATCTGAGACTTTAGGGAACGCCGGGCCCCTCTGCGGGACAGCAAACAGAACCACTTGTGTGGGGAGGTTGCCATTTCCGGGTGAGTTTAAGACTGAATTGAAGCCCTTTGAATGAACAGATGCTGATAAGAAATAAGTCTGTGTTCTAGAAAAATACAAAGGCTGAAATAAATAACTCAGCTTCTAACCTGCGGGGCCAGAGAAATGAGGGCCACCTCTGGAGTCCCGCGGGCCACACCCCGGCCCAGCGGTGCCTCCGTGCTCCAGGCCGGCCAGCTCCCCTCTTCCCCACTGCTTTCCCGAGGTCCCCGCAAAGCCAGAGGCTTGCTGTTCCAGGGGCTGCGTGGGAAGGGAAGGCGGCTGAATAGTGTGCAGGCGGCAGAGCCGGGAGCAGGGGAGCTGCGTGGAGGAGAATCGGCTCCTGCAAGTTTTAGGCACCGGTGCCCATCACAGGTCACCCATCACACCAGCTGCAACCCCTTCCCTGTCCGGGGCCACACACACAGGAGCTGCTCTGCGAGTCCGCGTCAGAGAAGCAGTGAGCGCCTTCCTCAGAGAGCTTGCCGGAAACAAGCCCCCGTTTGCAGGGAATCCCACGAACTTCCAGTGACAGCAAAGGCAAACCTCTGTTCGTGCCACAAACTGTCACGAGAAGCTGAAAGGCCAGAAGTCCCACTGGGACCTTGTGTAAGATTCCTACGTGTGTTGGACTCGCCAGCAGCACACCCCCCCCCAATGTTTTATACTAACTACTAGGCCTGGAGTTGCTTCCCCTGACCCAGCCCCGAGCCCCATGACCCGGCCACGGAGGACGTGTCCCTGCTGCCTGGGGTGAGGTCTCGTGGCTTCGGCCTCTCGTGCAGAATGTCACTCATCCTGCATCCGCCCTCATCGCGAGCCCCTCGGACAGCTGCACCGGGCCGGGAGGCCCGCTTTCCACAGGACACAAGTAGGGGCATCAAAGGGACATTTCTAATCCGCCGTGTCTGCCAGGAGGACACACCAAGACCCTTCAGAGCACAGCGATGCTCTGCTGGAGTCTACATGAAGACACAAGCTTAGCTCACACTCATGATCCCACACCTTCATCCTCTCAAAGGACTGACCTGTCCTGCGAGTGAAACCAGGACCTGGCACAGGAGGTCGGTCACGCCCAGGGCCAGCGAGGGCGGTGAGCTGTCACGACAAGGACTGGGGCTCACTTAACGGCTCCCATCACCCTGGCCCGGGCCAGGAACAGAGCAGGAATTGCAATAAAATCTCCATTAACCCTGGCCCCACTCACCGAAACCCACAATTACTTAGATTTACTTTAAAAGGAGGAAAGACCTAATTTCAGTAAGATCGTTCACAAGGAAGACGTGCACACGGCTGTGAGAACAGAACATCGTGAGGCCCAACAGTGCAGACTCTCAGAGCACGGACGCTGGGCTCCGGGGAGAGCGGCACACGCCGACCCCCACCCGCCGCACCTGCCCCGACGGCCTGCCGTCTGCCCTGAGCGGAGGGACACAGCGAGACCCCGGTCAGTCACCAGTCATCAAAATACGTTCTCGAGCCAGGTTTGCTGTTGTGGGAGAGCAGCTTCGCGTGTTCCTGGAAGGTTTCCAACAGCCAGGATTGTCCAGAAACTTTTTTTTTTTTTTTTTTGGCTGAAACCACACAAATCACAATAACCCACTTCCTGATCGCTCAAATTAATACAAGTTTACTTCCTGCACTTCACCCCAGGAAACTGAGGGCGAAGACGTTTATACAACGAGCTCACACCAAGGTATGATGGATGAAGACAAAGTTACGGAGCTCCAGCCTTCGCACTCCCCAGGCCGAAGCCCTCAGAAGAGGGAGGACCCTCTCCTGACCCGACGCCTGGAAACCCAGACTTCCTAACGTGCACATTTTGCAGTGACTGTCATAAAAGAAGTCTGCATCCGGCTGTAAAATTAGCTTACGGGACGAAGCGCCCACAAGGCAGCTAACAGAGCGTTCAGACTTTTAAAAGCACAGGCTAGTCTTTCCGGCGAGCTGGTATCTTTATTAAGCAGCTTCCTGACTCACAGTGCAACTTTCAAACTGGAACTTGCTTACCCAACCCTCATTCTTCCTTCTGGTTTTGGGCGTTTTATTGATATAGAGACAAATTTCTAGAAATAAATATCAGAGGGAGGTAAGGAAAAAACCACAGGTACAAAGTGAAGCATTCGCAAGGTGATTAACTGCTTTGTTCTTGAAAGGCCCGAGGGCGTGGGCCACCTGTCTCTCTGGGAGCTGGAAACAATCCCAGGACGGGCGTCCTTGCTCCTCCACCTCACCCCTGTGACGCGCCCCCGTGAGCCGAGTCCACTGAGCCGCGGAGCGCGAGGGGGCAGGGCCCTGCCGCTCCGTCTGCGCCCAGGCCACTGGCCCCTGTCTGGACGACCCCCTGCCGGCACCTAAAGCTCAGGGCTGCTCCTCAGCCACCGAAGAGGCTGTGAGAGGACGTTCAGAAGCCTCAGTTCCCGCCCCTGGGTCTTGATGCTTCTGAGCGTGACAACCCCGACCTCTGGGGAAAGGTAGCGAGTCTGGGGGCCGAGGGACAGCGGCCTGAGGCCAAAGTCCAGCTGCGACACGGAGGCCATGGACGTGAGTCCTCTGGGCCCAGAGTCATCCTCCGCACGAGGATGCAGAAGTCCATCCCACCTGCTCTCCAGTCGGGGTCAGTCGAGATGGAGATGGTGGCGAAGGGACTGCACGCGGTCACCGCAGCAGGTGCTCCCCTCGCTGCTCGCTCACGGCCCCCTTCTTCCTCCGACCCGCAGAGCCCCTCCCAGGTCCCCGGGCGGTGTGTCTGGGCGGCAGGGGTGGGGGTGTTACCTCCTCTTAGTCTCCTGCGCCTCCTCCTCCTCCAGGGCGGCGCTCACCCTCTTCGCACAGATCCTGCAGGTCGTCGCTCCTTCCGCCGTCTGGCTGGATGCTCTCTGGGAAGACGACTTCTGGGCGACAGTCTTCTGGGAGGATGACCGGGTGGACGTACGCCTTGGGGAATGGTGACAAACTGCACGTGTTAGGGAAGTACAGAAATGTGCCACCACAAACCACAGAACTGTCCCTCCTTGCACAGGCCAGGCACCTGCACACGCAGGCAGGCAGGCACATGTGTGTGCTTCCCATCCACGTGAACACAGTGCGCACACACCCCCGTCTGCCCACACGCTCAGCCTGCACACGTGAGAACACACGCCTCCACTCAGGCACACGCAGACACATGTGCCGTACACACACGCATGCACACCCCCCACATCCCTGTGCGTGGCCTCCACCCCCGTATGCACAGCCCGTCCCTCCGAGGGGCGCTCTTCCAGCCCGAGCTCCCCGCCACCCCCTTCAGGACCAGCGAGTGCCTTCAGCCCTGTTGGCCTGAGCCCACGGTTATATATATCTGAAGGGATCTGAAGCTCCCCAAGGCTGCCGGGAGGCACAGCGAATGTTTGGCTTTGTTTGTCAGAGGGATGGCAACTCACCACAGGGACCGCGGGCGTTTCTAAATATAGAGCGCGGGGACACGCACGCCAGCGTCTGAGGCCCAGCCTCTCGGGCAGTGAACAGATTTGCTTTTTTGCCACGTGTATTGTTAATGTAGCAAAATTATCTTTGCTACAGGCTCCCTCTGAACTTGACTCGGTCCCCATCAACTTCATCCCACTGAGAGTCTTTTCCAAAAAGCCCTTGCTTTTCGGTGACCTTTTAGATTCTAGTTCTGGAAGCTGTGTGAAGAGGATTGAAGTCAAGGAGCACTTTCTGAAGGTCCTGCCTTGTGCCATAAACCAGGGGCTCGGAGCCAGTCTACCAGGCACTCCGAGGATCAGCCGGGACCTCCCAGGGTCTCCCAGATTTACCCAGGATCTCCCAGGATCAGCCGGGATCTCCCAGGGTCTCCAAGATTTGCCCAGGATCTCCCAGGATCAGCCGGGATCTCCCAGGGTCTCCCAGATTTACCCAGGATCTCCCAGGATCAGCCAGGATCTCCCAGGGTCTCCCAGATTTACCCAGGATCTCCCAGGATCAGCCGGGATTCCGTGTGGCACTCCAACACAATCTGCTGTGCAGCCGGCCCAGCCGTGTCCCCCTCTGGTGCTGGACATGGGCACTGGGGGCACCAGAATCCCTCCCCAAACCAGTCCGCCTCCAGGTCTCAGGGCCTGGAGGAAGCTTCCTGCCATGAGTCAGACGAAGCTTGTAATCAAAGCTTTGACAGGTCGAATCAGTGAAATCCAACTTACTTTTTCGCTGCATACTCATCCAGGAGGTACCTTGTTTGAATATTACGGTACGACTGGTCAAAGTGTTTGTGTCTCTTCTGGTAGAAAGGCAGGGTGACAAGGGACATCTTTGTGTTCACCTGCAAACAGAGAGCCACAGCAGAGCTGAGGTCCTGAAAGTTCTAAAGCGGTCGGGCTCCTGCGGTCCTAACGTGCTGTGTTGTTCCAAAGCCGGAAATCAACTCCAAGTAATAAAACCCTTTTACTGCTCGGCCATAAAAAGGAACGAAATAGTGGCATCTGCAGCAACATGGACGGACTTGGGTTGTCATACTAAGTGAAGTGAGTCAGACAGAGAAAGATAAATATTACATGGTATCACTTAAATGTGGAATCTTTACAAAATGTTACAAGTGAACTTATTTATAAACCAGAAATAGACTCACAGACATAAAGAACAAACTTACGGTTACCAGAGGGGACAGGCAGTGGAGGGGTAAATTAGGAGTTTGGAGATTAACATACATAATAAAACAGAGAACCAACGGGGTCCTACTGGACAGCACAGGGAACTACACCCAGTGTCTGGTAACAGCCTCCAATGGAAATGACTCGATAAAGAACAGATGCGTGGATACACACATGCACGTATAGCTGAATCACTTCGCTGCATTGACACGTTGTGGATCAACAATACTTCAAGTGAGAAAAGGGAAAAAATAAAAAATTTTAAAAACCTTCTTGGCGGGGGAGGGAAGTAAAAGAAAGGAGATGTGCGAGGAAATGATCTCGGGCACCTGTCCCGTTCCCTGGGACCTGATTTCACTTCGCGTTTGCGTCCATCAAAATCAGAAGCTTGGGCTGCATGTCTCACTTCATTGTAAACTCAACTGCCATCTACAGAAGACTGTGTTTGTTCACAGCAATGCGCACAGCCACGTGTGAGATAAGGACAAAAATAAAACTCAGATTAGGGAGGTAAACAAACCCCGAGAGCACAGGAGACGAGGAGATAAGGCTCCACGAAGCGAGGAGGGAGCACGCGGGGCAGCGCGGGGCAGCGGGCAGCCCCGGAGGCCCTGAAGCAGGTGATGTGGTAGAACAGCCCTGACGTCTGGGGAGCTGACAGGGGAGATGGCGGTGCGGGGAGGGCGTCCCAGGAGGCAGGCAGGAGGCAGGAAAACACAGGATCTCAGGACACGAAAGAGGAGACGGGAGAAGCCACTCTGGAAAGACCAGGACCACGGGTGGAGGGCTCGGCGTCTGCGGCAGGAGTCGGAGCCTCTCGCTGCTCCGGAGGGGGCTTGGAAGAGGAACGCGTCTCCAGGACCCTTCCAGACCCTCCCTTCTAAAAGCACATCTCACGGCTACTTGCAGACTCGCTGGGCTGGAAGGGCAGGAGAGGGGACTGAGCCCAGCATGGCAGCCTGGGGGACGTGGGGAAGGGAGCGCTTTTCAGTTAAATTCTCCCCTAACGAGAAGTCATTGAGACCCAGCCAGCAGCCTGGGACGAGGGGGGGGCAGCGCGGGCGGGCGGAGGCCCTCTGCCGCACACAATCCCCCGGGGAAAGAAAACGCCAACTTCCTGGGCACCGGGCTCTTTCTGAAAAAGGCGTGCGGACGGCACTCCTAACTCTCTGTGAGCGTTAGCCTCCCAAAGGCAGGGGCTCGAGAGCCCCTCCAGGCCTGAGCCCCGCACCACTTGTGTTTACACTGGAATAATCTGCCTGGTTTAAAGGAGGAACCCTCAGGAGGCCCCAGGGCACAGCCCAGGGGACAGAAGAATGGAAACCAGGAGCAGGAATGCCAGGCCCTGCCCTGAAATGGGTCGTTAAGTTCACTCTCCCCCTGCGCACACACCTCTAAGCGGATGGTGGAAAACTTCCCAAAACACATAACCCATCCCAAGTCTGTGCCTCACAGTCAGTTTCCATCAGACGGTGATCCCCTAGGATCGCAGAGCTGTGGCGCTTGGGAGGATCCTCAGTGTCCAAACCCCTGCTCTTCGGGGGAGGCTGGGCGGGGCAGGGGACCCGGTAGCCACAGAGGAGAAATGGTCTCCCAAAAACCATATGGAAAGGGCTGGCCATCCACAGGTCATCAGACTCCTATTTCTGGGCATTTTACACTTTTCCACACTAACTCATCTCAAAAGTCCCTCTTAAAAACCAACTAGTCCACCAACCACCACGAATCCATTAAGGGTCCAGCGTGTGTCCTATAGCACGTGGCATAAAACTGACTATAAATGTGCAGCAGAACGCTGCACCTACTGGAACGCAGGGAACACATATCCCCTCCACCCTGCCTGTTCCGACGGATGTGCCATGAGGCTGAGGTCAAGTGCACAGGCTGTGACATCTGACAGACCTACTGACTCCGCACTTCGGTGTGACCTTGGGCTAACCTCGCGCGCCTCTAACTCAGGTAGTCTTCTGGATCCACGCCGTGCTTGGCACCGTGCTTGGTGGGGAGTAACCGCCAGAACGAGGCAGGCCCCACACGCTCTTGCTGTTTGCTGCTGCTGTTAAGCTGAACTCTGCAGGTAGGAGGAGGCATCCACAAGCATGCACTGATCACTCTAATATCTGCAACATCCCCAGCTGCAGCTCAGTGGGTCTGCTAATGAGTGACTCAAGGTGAATCGTGAAGAAAAGCTTCTCGCTCATAACGGTACACATTCCATTTTCTGTCCCTGGAGTGCCTCCCTGTGCTGGGGAAGGCTCACAGAGCGGGCATGCTGGGGGCAGATGTCACCACTCTGAACCAGTTTTGTCTCCGAGACGCCTTCTCCAAGGTACCTGCCCGAATGCAGGGAAAGTCAGCCACACCAGAATGCCCAGAGCAATCCCCGTGGCTGCCACTGCCCCGGTGGCCCTGCCCTGTCACAATATTTACCTACATCTGTGCTGTTACCCTTCAAATCTCTCTGCATTTCTTGGCAGAGGGCAGGGTCCAAGAGTGGCCAGGGTGGCAGGAGAGGATAAGCTATCTTGACACATTTAAACTGTGGCAGCCAGCACCCCCAAAAGAGGCGGCCCCCACTTGACAAGATGCTGCTCTTGTTTTGAACGTGGAAGGGTTGGGAAAGGTCAGCGGTGCCCACAGCTGGTGACCGTGCACCTTTAACTGGTCTGCACTGTGCGGTTCAGCGCTCCGTGCACAGGCCACACCCGGCGTGTCTGGGGAATGGTGTGACAGGAGCCTGTGTGACCTGCAAGTCCTCACACTTCCCACTGGGAGCAGACACTTCGAACAGATGAGGGACGTGGGCCAGAGTTTCCGGGGCCCCTTGCACCGAGGGCAGACTTACTGCTCCCACATCCCCTCAAGACAAGGTGGCAGCAAGCAGGCACTCGTCGCCCAGTGCCCGCTGTCACTAAAGGAAAGTCATGGGGGGGGGGCCAGCAACCCGGGGGCTTCAGGACTCTCCTCGTTGTTTGCCCTGCACACCTGGAGCACCTGCCGCATGCCCGCCAAGCCTGGACCAGGGAACCATAGCATTTCAAGGACAGAAACATCTCAGAGACGCCTGCTCCAGGGATGGTAGCAAACCCCGTCTTCCTTGCCTTTGACCCCGGCCCGGGAGTGCCCGCAGGGCCACCACACAGCCCAAGCCCATGCCCAGGGCACTCATTTGGGTTCTGCCCCCTGGACCTCGAATTCCAGAACATTCCCAGCTGTCCCTGACCCTGCCCGGGAGACCGCCTGCAGACGGGGGTGAGCACACCTCTTGGAAGCGAGCTGTCTGCAGGCTCAGCACAGGCTCCGAAGCTGCATCCTGAGGGTCGCCAGGCAACGTGAGGACCACAGAGAGAACGTGGCCAGCTGCGCTGGGAGACACCACGACTAGAGGGCGGCAGCGGTGGTCTGCACGGTCTCCCCACACTTTCTCCTTCTCAGGGAAACGACCGCTCCCCCAAAGGCAAGGAGAACAGCCGTCCCCCAGCACGGGTTCTGGGGTGCACCCGGGGCGGGGCGCTGGGGCCTGGAGTCCCGCGCAGACCCCACCACCCACACAGCTCTCGGCTTCTGCTTGCTTCGTGGGGACTGAGGGCCGGAGAAGGTGACAGATGGCGGCCTTCAAGCACTCAAAGTGCCCAAACTCGAGACCGAGTCTAAAGCCACCGGAGGCAACACCCCACTCTGAGCACCGATCGTCCTCAAATACCAAAGACGCGGAGTGGCCCAGGTCCACACACACGGGTTTTGGTGCTTTCCACAGCTGTGACTGAACTGACACACTTGAGATGCCGCCTCCCATTCCCGACCTCCTCCTGCGAGGAAACTGAGGCTCAGGAGGTGACGAGAACCCCCCGGTCACCGGTGCCTGGTGACGGAGCCAAGCTTCCATCCCGGCGTCTGACTGGGCACTGGCCCGCCTTCCACCCACGGACGCTCCTGACACGCTCGGGAATCATGAAACCGAAATGAAACGTGAGCCTGTCCTCAAGCTCAGGGGACTGGGCGCCGCTCGCTGGCTTGGTCCCGGCCCTTCCTGCGAGCACTGCTGGGGCCCATCTCTCATGTCACCCAGGAGGGTGACATCTGTGCACACATTTCAATTAAAACACATTTACTTCCATTTAATAGAAGAAACTGGCATTTGTGCAGCTGAAGTTGTCCAAGTTCACGAACACACCGCACTCGAGCTCCCCTAGAGGAAGAGAAAGGACCGGTCCACACCCCCAAACCACTGCGCCCTCCGTTCCCGAGACGACTGTGAATTACTTCCCCCGAGATTCTTCCAAACCTCTCAGCTCCAAAAGTAAATCTAACCGGGCACAAAATAGTTCTTAAACCGTCATCATCCGATGCGGCCTGACGTCTGATGTCCGGCAGCCAAACTCCCAAGTGTTCCTGCAAACCACCTTTCAGACCCAGGACTGAATGTCTTCGCGGTTTCTTCAGCTGCCTGTGCCTCCTCACGGCTACAGGCCTCTCCAGCTCCCAGGGAGCCTGTCCCTGCGGCCCCATGGCGTAAGCAGGGTCAAAAATGTGCTGCTTCCTGGACAGGTGACGTTCCAGCCACTCAGCAAGCTTGTCACGCATTGAGAGAATTCAAGACAAACCAACAGTCACACACCTATTTCCTCCCCTAAAATTGTACCCCCAGATTCTCCTCGTTTTTTAAAGAACAGGCACATGAGTGAAGGCGCTAGTTTCATGCAAAATCGTTGCAAACATGACCCAGACTCGGGTATTAAATGACTCCTTTGAACACTCTCTGCTCCATGTGCTCTCCGATGCCCATTCATCTCTGCTCCAAGAGAAAGGACCTTGAGATCAGGAGGCAGAGAAAGTCAAGCATTTCCCCTCATAAAGACCCCCTTCGTCTGCCTGCCGGCCCCTCCCAGGCCCCCTGAGGGCAGGCACCCAGCAACCCCACTGCCTTTCTCTGGGGCAGCTTTTCAGGAGCACGACCAGAGAAAGCTCAGGCTCTGTTAGGAGAACTGAGCCAGAAAATTCTGCAGGACCATAACGCATCCAGAGGCACAAAGGAGACACCGCGGTCTTGAGCTGAGACCTCTGAAAAAGGGACAAGCACTGTGTTCTGCCCCGTCCCCTCCAGGCCACAGTTCAGGTCTAGGCTGAATAGCTCTGGTCTCTTCTTTCTTAAGAAATACCCTCATTTACTTCACACCATTTCAAACCTGCCCTCTCCTCAAAGGGGCTCTCCTTCCTGAGATGCATGAAAACTGCAGGCATCAATCAGCCAACCCAGGGACCCGCCGGAGGTGCTGCAAAGCCCGGGGTCAAGACGCAGGTGCTGGGAAGGGGCCCCGAACCTCCCACAACAGAGAGTGTGCAGATCCAGACTGCATCAAAGACACCCGGGGCTCCGACCTGACTGCCGGCTGACTTTTCCAGCACGGAGACGACTGTGTTGTCCACTTTTCTTCACCCTGACATGGATCCATTTAGGAAATGTGAGTGCAACCAGCTGGTGCACAGCTACCACTCCAACGCCTCGAATGAGAAAAGGAAAGAAGAGACGGAAACTTACCCAGAGAGAAAGGAAAGCGGCAGAGAGGAGAGAGGCTCAGCCTGCAGGCTCCGGCCGAGGGAAGCAGAGTGTTTCTTGCTCCAAACGCCCGCCACTCCCTCCCTTTTATGGCCGAGGAAATGCTATTTATAGACCCTGGGACGCCTGGCCCCACACTGATACCTGCGTCGTAAATCATCAGCCTGATCTTAGGAGGGAGCAAGTCTAACTCCAGTTGGGGAAAATCGAAACATGGAAAGCGCCCTCCTGACTCACAAAGGGCGCTTTTCACGCCCAGGAAACTGAAGATGCAGCTACTGACCCTGGAGAAGAGGGTGGGGCTGGCAGCCCGCCCTCCCCACGCATCGTCACACAGCGCAGGAGTTCACAGACTCATTTTCAGTCCTTGGGAGCTAGTCTCCCTGGTCCCTAAACGGGCACTCCCAGAGGGGTCCCTAGCCACCACTTGACTGCAATAAGCATGTTTACCATTTTGGCCGCAGCCCCGAACTCCAAGGGCACGGTTAGCCATGGATGGAGGATGAGGGACAGTGGCCTCTGTGGTTGTGAGTGTTTGGTTGTTTTTTGGTTTTGTTTCTGCTTTTTAATTTCAGAGATGACTGGAGCTCTGACTCGGTTTCATCCTGGGGTTCGTTTAGCCAGAACTCCTACCTAAAAGAGGACCTGTGCCTAGTCGGCAAGTTACATCTTATTTATAGTCATTACCACAGGCGTGCGCGGCATCCGAACCGCCCAGATGACTGCAGGCTGCCCGTGCTTTTGCACAGCATGTGTCCAAATATAAATAACATGCGACTGGCATGATCGATCTTGGCTGTCACCAGGCACCCACTGCCCAAGGAGGGCCCCGTCTCAGAGGCCAGGCCCAACCGTGGTCCCACCGGGAGCCGGGGGGCTTCAGCAGGCCGACTGTGGGGCTCTGTCTCCCCATCGGTAAAGCACGTGAGAGCAACTGGCTCTGAAGTTTGCTGCAGAAACTAGAGAGAAAAACATACAGGACATGCCCAGGAGTCTGAAAAACAGGTCAGTGGACAAGGAAAGGCACACAGGCGCACAGACATGGACACAACCCAGGTGCCCGTCAGCAGCTGACCAGCTTCAGGTGTGGTGTAGACACATGCGCTGTGGAATATTACTCGGCCATGAAAAGGTATGGAATATTGTCATCTGCAGCTACATGGATGGACCGAGAGCCGTTGCAGTAAGTGAAGCCAGCCAGCCAGAGAGAGGCAAATATCGCATGGCATCATGTATACGTAGAATCTAAACTATGATGCAATGAATCTATATCAAAACAGAAAGAGACTCACAGACGCAGAAAACAATCTATGGTCACCAAAGGGGAAGCTGGGGGAGGGATGAACTAAGAGTTCGGGATGAACAGACACACACCACTATGTAAGAGCAAGACACACTGAACCCCAATTTCTGAGTGCGTTTCCCTGATACACCTTCTCGTTTCTCCTGATGTCCCCAGCAACCCACCCACCAGACCACGGGCCCCTTCTCCCCAGGTCACAGCACAACCTCTGTGCTCAGTGAGGCTGGTTGGATTAACCAACAGAGGGGTAGGTCAGAGACGTGGAAACTCACTTCAGTAAACGTGACAGTGAATAGTGGCTCAGAACTAAAAAAACATCCAGGGTTGACAAAGCGAGGCTGTATTTAGTAATTCTTTACCTCCATTTATCGGATACATTCACACATATCTATGTATATGTACTTTATATACATATACACTTTAAAATGTACACATACTTTAATTAGTATTTATGGGACATCCACTATGTCCCCAGCTCTGCGCAGTGGGTGATACATCAGGTGTCCCAGCGACTCACACTACTGTCTGTGACGAAGGAGTTCTACCCTACAGACAACCAAAACAAGACTGTGCCCAGCAGGACGGGGCTCTCGTCTGCAGCAACTGAAAATCCAGACAAAATGCAACAGAGAGAGATGAGAAGGTGAAGACGGACAGAGAATGCACAGAATAGCTAGGACAGACAGACCGACAGATCGATGGTGGATGACTGGTGATAGAGGACCGACAGACGGACTGGCCAATACAGATAGGTAACTGACTGACTGATAACACCTACATTATTGAAAGATTGATCGATAGATTGATGATAGATATTTGATAGACTGATTGATTGATTGTTGATTGATAATGGATGGATGGATGATGATCCATCACCAGCCAGGATTTGGGGCACCTTCACACCACCCTCTCCTCTGTCTCTGTGTCCTTTTCTGTCCCTATCAGGCACCCTCACTGGATCCAGGGTCCCTCAGACTCCAGTACGACCCCAGCACAATCCTAACTAATTACATCTGTTTCCAAATAAGGTCGCACTCGGAGGCTCCAGACGGATGTGAATTTTTCAGGGGCCAGAGCGGGAGGCGCTCTTCGACCCAACAGGAGACCAGCAGAATAAACAGTACGTGGAAGTCCCAGGTGTCCACGTCATGGGAGTTACAGGTGCATCTTGAACTGCCCATGACTTGACTGGGACACTGTGCCGTACACCAGAAACTGACACACTGTAATTGTACTTCAGTTAAAAAAATAATAATAAAATAAAATTTAAAAATAAAAATAAAATACCCATGACTAATACGCTGAGGAAAAAAGGTTACAAGGTAGAGAATTTCATCAGAGAACTGAAATTTTATTTTTAAGGATAGCATAGATGTTTTTGTAATTTATTCCTTACTTTAAAAAAAAGATCTTTTTAGATCAGTTTCGGGATCACAGCAAAATGGAGTGGAAGGTACAGAGATTTCCCAGAAACCCCCTGCCCCTGACACGCACGGCCTCCCCCGTTACCGGCCTCCCCCGAGAAGGTGCATTTGTCACCTACAGCAGGGTCCCCTCTTGGTGACATACTGCACACGGGTTCTGGCAAGTGGATAACGATGTGTACCCATCACTACAGTGTCACACAGAGTAGGTTCACTGACAACAGCGCCTCTGTATCCCGCCTGGTCTCCCTCCCGTCCCAGCCCCTGAACTTACTGCCCCCAAAGCTCCGCCTTTTCCAGAAGGTCCTGGAGTTGGAATCATGCAGGTAACCTTGGCAGACTGCCTCCTTTCACTTAGGCACACTAATTTAAGGAGCCTCCACGTCTTTTCACGGCTTGAAGATTCATTTCTTCTTGGTGCTGAATCATACCACAGCTTATTTATCCATTCACCTGCTGATGGACGTCTTAGCTGCTTCCAAGTTGGGCAATTATGAATAAAGCTGCTGTAAACACCTGTGTGCAGGTTTTGAATGGACTTCAATTTTAACTTATGAAACTGGTTTTCCTGAGTTTCTCAGCTCATCCAGCGGGAGCATAGGGTAAGAGTAAGTCCAGTTTTGTAAAAACCACCAAACTGCGGCTGCATGCCCGCTTCTGCCCCCCGCCAGCAGTGACGAGAGCTCCGGCTGCTCCCCACCTCGCCGGCACCTGCTGTGTCAAGTCCGGACTCGGGCTGCTCTCACAGGTGTGCGGGGGTGCCTCGCGGCTTTAAGTTGCGTTTCCCTGGTGACACAGGATGTGAAGCCCCTTCTCAAATGCTGACTTGCCCTCTGTGTGTCTTCTCTGGTGAGGTGCCTTTCGTCAAGACCCTTTTTGAAGTGTCTTGAGCAGAAGTTCAAGTCTTCTGCCCAATTTTTAATCAAGTTTTTCATTTTCTTCTGTTGATGTGTAAGAGTCCTTTGTACATTTTGGGTAACAGTCCTTTATCAGATGTGTCTTTTGCAGATAGTTCTCCCAGCCTGTGACTTGTCCGTTCATTGCCTTAACATCATTCCACACAAAGCAGACATTTTTAAATTTCAAGAAGTCCCACCAATCAGTTATTTCTTTCTTGGATCGTGTCTTTGTGCTGTACCTAAAAGTCATCGCCATACTCAAAAGCCATCTAGATTTTCTCCTGGAATTCATTTTTTTAAAGAATGAAATGAAAATTCTGGAACTGGGAAATCCAACCGAAGAGATTAAGAACTTCATGGGCATTTTTAGCAGCACCCGCTCTCTCTCCTTCTGTCCCTGAGGCCGACACACCCTCCCATGGAGTAATCCCAGAGCAGGCACAGGACTGGGGCGTGCTGCGAGCCCGTCGGCCAGGAAGGAAAGCCCCACAGCCCCCGGGGCACCTGATGCGGCCCTCCGCGGGCCCTGACTCAGGAACACGCCACGGCGACCCGACGGCACGCCGGCCCGGCTGCACTGCACAAGCTCGAGGAGGGAGAAGGGGCTGAGCACACTGAGAAAAGCACCGAAGATGCTGAGAAGATCCAAGCCAAACTTCAGGACGTACCACTGGGTCCTCTCCCATCACTAGTCCAGCCTCTTCAAGCCTCCCCCAGCGTAGGAACGACTCCGCTCTCCGCCGCACACTGCGCCCCACCAGTGGCCTTGCCCCGCCGGCCTTTCAGTCTGTCGTGGTCACGTCCCGCTTGTCCACTTCCCACGGCCCTTTGGCTCCTTCCAATCTCCCTCCTGCCCCCTTCACCAGGACAGCTCGGGGTCCCCATGACCCCACGTCACCACATCCAAGGGGCACGTCTGCTCTCAGGCTGCGCGATCGCTCACCGCCGTCGGACCCGGCTGACCTCCCCCCTCCTGGAAAGTGCGTCCTCTGCCCCTGGGGTCCCATGCTCTCCCTGTCGTTTCCATGTCTCTGGATTTTTATCTTCTCTGTCCTTGGCTGGCACCACCTCCTCCAGGCGCCATGAAATGTTGGAGCTCCCCCTCCCCGCATGGTTCACAGCCCCCTTCTCTTCCCACCTGTGCCCCCACTACCTCATGCTATGCTGTGAGACTCCATCCCGAAGCAGGTGCCCTCCTAGGGTAACCAAGCCCTTATGTCCAGCTGCTCCCCCACCTCCTTCTGAAAAGTAGACAGAACCTTAGACTCAACCGTCGAGGGCTAAACTCAGTCCCCACCCGCCGCACCCACCCTGGTCTCCGTGTCCAGGGTTCCCTGCCCCACGCGCAGCACAAGGTGGACATCCAGGACGCCTCCCCCAGGCCCCACTTCCTTCCGAACAATCCTGCTGCTGACCCTCAGTCTGTCCACTTCCACGGCCACCACCCCACTCACACTGGGTGGACCTCTTGCCTGAACTATGACTGTCACCGCGCTCTGCACACACCCCCTGGTGCCTCCGGGGACCCCACTGTAAGCGATACCCCTTGTCTCCATCTGTCGCTGCACACTGGCCAGTCTATGTCGCCCACCAGACAGGGAGCCAGGGGGCTCTGCTGACCGGGAAGTCCAAGGACCCAGCTCCAAACCCGGCACAAAAAATACCAAACTAGCTGATCTGCCTCCTTCCACACTAGCAAGAAACTGCACGGTGATCCCATTGGAATTCTTTCCAATGTCAATGCAACTGGGCCGCCGGCATCTGGGCATTCCTCAACGTCTCTGTAATGGAGCCCGGAGTTTTTCCATATTTTGTAAGCCAAAACTCCTCCTAGGAAACCTGGCAACAGCTCTCGGCCACATACCCTGCAGGTGTCGTGTGTGTGTTCTGTGACCTCCAACATCTTCCTGGAGGAGATGGGGGAGCTGGCTCGCAAGGTCCATCTGGACCAGGTACAGGACAGGAATCGCTTAGCAGAGAGGAGACCCAACGAGACTCTGAGGACGCACGTTGGGGAGGAAAGGCCGAGACTGGGGCTGCTCACAGTGTAAAGGCGACCACAGGCTTCTCTGCCCTGATGAGAGCCACGACCATAATGTGGCCCTTAATGCAATATTCATGCTTGTGTTTAAAGCTATGGGAACTGCCTAGCTGACCATCAGAACTGGACACTATAGGCCTTTCTTCTAAACCACCTGTCCCCTGTGCCCAAGGACTTGTGCAGGCAGACGGGGACTCGGTGTCCGCCTGCAGCTTCATGGTGACGGAACCGAGCCGTGCCCGTGGAACGAGCAGCATAAACCCGTTCTCACTGTGGAAGCGCGGCTTCATCCTGTCGGTTCTGCCTACAGGTTTCTGTTCACAGACGTGGGCCTCCACCGATGGGACGTTTATCTCGACACTGTCATCAAACAGTCAGAACCAGCCTGGAGGCGGTGAGACCTGGCCAGAGCGCCCTGAGCTGGTTCTCAAGGGCACTGGCACCGGGCCTGGTTTTCCTGTTTGTTAATCTGTCCCTGAAGCCGCGTGGCCCGGGCAGATCCTCTCCCACCGCCCCGGCCTTGGCGGCCCCATTTGGAAAGTGAGATTAGGTGATCCTTGTTTAAGCCCCGATAGGCTATGATTTCAATCCTGGATGACTGAGCAGGGAAGGGAGCGTTACCCCCACAGACAGGGTCGCCAGCTGCCTGGCTTGGAACGGGAGCCAGGGAACAGGGACACAGGGCAGTCACGCCAGGAGGATTCTGTTCTGAAAGCGCTTAATGGCTTAAAGATTACCACCAACGCAGCCAAGCCACGCACTTAGAAGAACAGAGGTTGTAACGGAATAAAAATGGGTGGAGGGTAAGAGCGGGTTCAGCAGGAGACGGACCACATGGACCACGTGGACCACGCGGACCACGCGGCCCTGGGCTCTGGGGGGCGGCGGTGGACGTGGTGTGCAGACACAGACAGGACAGAGGCCCACCCACCGAGGACCCTCAGAGCCGGACGCACACTGGCAGGCGCCCCACCCGGCCCCTTCCCTTCACCCAACAATTGCAGAAATTGAGGCCCAAAAAAGTCTTAAAAAATCAGCAGGGTCACACGTCCTGCATGGGTTTGAACTAAAATTCAAGTATCTTTATCTTCAAGCCCTTGTGATTGAGCCTCCAGGGAAGGGCTGGTTCCCATAGCTGGAGTGTGAAGCCAGGTCAAGGTCAAGGTCATGGCCATGACCACAGTTCAGCACATGACCTGGGCCACAATCCATTCAGGGAGGTCACAGCCAGAGTGAGTTACGGGGTGACTCACACAGGTCAAGTCTGCTGACACGCCAGGCCCCCAGACACGTGAAAACATGGGCTTAAGGTCCAATTCTTTCTAAACACACGGCGGTAGGAAACAGTGGCTGGAATGCAGCATTGCTTAATGCTCATTTCCATCACGGTGCCGTCTGCCCCTCGCTCCCGGGAGCAGACACGGTGGGAAGGGCGGACCAGGGCGACCTCTGGGCCAGAGACCTGTTCTGCCCAACACCGGACGTCTGAACACGGCCAGGCCTGGAAAACCACAGTGGTCTCCCCGGGAGGTTCCAGTCTGCGTTTATGTGACATTAGGAGATTGTGTTTGTTCCTTGAACCTCCTGGGAACCCCAAGATTATGCCAGTAAGAGCTTCCCAGATCCCCCAAATACAACTCGGCTTTTCAAACACAAAGGTGCAGGAGGAACGGTTCAGCTAAGGTCAGAACAACACTCCGCCACCCCATCCCTGGACCGCTAGGCCTCTGGGCCCCTCTGGTTAGAACGAGGCCAGCCCAGCCGCAGGAGCCCAGCCCAGCCCTGCCACGGGAAGCGGTCCTCATGGGCCCGGGGCCCCCTCGAGTGCCTGCAGGGTGAGGGGGCCCGACAGCACAGAACTGCCCCCCAGGACGGCCACCCGGGTCCAAGGCCACTGTTCCGAGGGTGCTGAGTGATCAGCACGCAAGCTGAGCAGAGCAATTGGCTAATGACACCAAATAAATGGCCAAATATTTGATTCGGGACTGACATTCAAGGCTTGTGTCCTTAAGACTGTCTCTCATGAGCCCTGCGACAGTGCCGGGCGCCCTGGGCGCAGACACAGGTTTCCCGTAAAGGAGGGCTGAGGATGAAGTAGGTGGCTCTTCGTCCAACCAGGGCTACCAGGACCTGCCTGTCTCAGCTCAAGCTCCCTGATCCCGTGATAATCAGGGAACCCTACAACTTACCATCCAAGCGGAACCCACTCTAAGAGTGAGAGGAGGATTGTGACAAACACTCGGGGACAACAGGCACACACTTGCTGTCACCTAGACGGCCGACTTCACGTGTCAAGTGGGCGGGGCTGAGGGGCTCGCAGGGAGCTGGCAAGAAGTGGTCCTGGGGTGTCCGTGAGGCCGTGTCTGGAAGAGGTCAGCATTCGGTGGGGTCACTGAGCAAACGTGGCCCTCCCCGTGTGGGCAGCGTCTTCCCAGCCTTGGCGGTCCTGACTAGAGCAAGACGGAGGAATGGAGAGCGTCTCACTTTCCTCCTGCCCTGGGACGTCAGAGCTGCCGGCCCTCAGACCCTGGACTTGGACGGCGTCCCACCCCCGGCCGTCCTGGTCGCCAGCCTGCAGACGCTGGGCGCAGCGCTTTCTGGCCTCTGTAACCCCTGGGCCACTTCCCACAATCCACCTCCTCTTGTGTCTGTCTCTCTGCCCACCTGGCCCGCCGGCTGTCCCTCTGGAGGACCCCGACACACACCCTAACCACACCCCGCGTGAGCCCAGCACCCACGGACCTGGAGACGCGGACCCGATCAGGGGTCGGACGTACTTCAGAAAAAGGGACTCGCTTGCCAGGCGCTCTCTTGGTGAGGCTGGTGCTTTTTCTCCAAAAGACGATTATTCTTCATTCTGGTCTGATTAAAAGCTGCGTTCACGTGGTTTTGCTGTTTTTTCTATGAGCTACACATTCATTTTCCTTTTTTATGCTTGTGAGAAGCTTGCACAGAATCACCTCCCTTGCCTTGAGGTTCACACTGTCTCTCTTCTTTGAAAGATTTCTTTTATCATTGTCGTTGGAGACGACGCCGAGAGAAACGCAGAGATTAAACCCCAGCGGTAAAGTGTCCTAGGTTCATGGAAAGGTTGTTCACATAATTCTAATTCCAGCCAGTTAGGGCTGAAACTGCAGACCGGATGCCCAGGGCCTAAGAGCACTCAATTACTTGTAAATTAAGAGGCGACCTTCCTGAGTTAAACTTGGGGGTCATTTTAGAAATTTGAGAAATTATTTTCAAAGTGCACATAAATAAGGCTATTATTACGCTGCCCCAGGAGAGGCAGGAGAGAATGTCTCGTATTTATTTTTGAGAACTATTCCTGGGGCTGGCATATAATAGACACTCGATAACATTCCTTGGTTTGGTTGTTTAAAAGAAAATAAAATGAACTGATTCAAGACATGGGGTCCAGTCAGGAACAGAACCTGCTTTAATCCTGTGGAAAGTGAAAGCAGAGGAATCAACTGCGGACTTTTTTGACTTACAAATGAGATGATGCTAAAGTATCAAAAATTAGCAATAAACAAATAGTTATCATTACTATTCATTACACAACTCATTCTCATTTCTGAATTCAACATTTCTCTGTTATTAACTATCTGCAGATTACAAGTACTCCTTTAGCCCAAAGTTTCTCAAACATTTCAGTTTTGGGCCCTAATCACCCTTCAAAACATCCCAGACAGCCTTCATTTCATAAATGCCCCATATTCACCCCGTTAGAAATACAACTCATTTTAAGGTAACGAAGTCTAACCCATCACATGTTAACAGAAATAACGTATTTATGAAAAATAACTATTTTTGAACACACGAAAAAATAGAATGGGACGCTTTTCTATGTTTGCAAATCTTTGGTTTTAAGACAAGACAGCCGGTGCCTGTTCCTGCGCTCAGCTCGCGGCGCCCCATTTTGGGGCGGAAACGCGGGGAGGGGACCGGGCTCCCAGGGCCGGGCCTGAGTCAGGGCTGCGAACAGGCTTCTCGTTTGCTGGAGGCAAAGCTACCCGGCGATTCTTGAGGATCAGGCGCGACGTGGAAGCCGACACCGCAGCCACAAGCCCGCGCGCGCCACGCTGGTGTCCCGGGACCGCGCCCGCCGCCGGGGCGTCCTCCCCGCTCGGCGCGGGGCGTCGTGGGCCGTTCGGAAAATCGGGCTCACCGAATTCACGCAGGAATTCCAAATTCCACCGCACGGCAGCAGAGGCTCACGCTGTTAACTCAGCCACCAGCCTCATCAGTACTGGGAAGCTTTGGCCCCAGACTCCCTACGAGGGCACAGATCCCCGGGAGACCCGGGACGCACTCTGAGAAGCGCCATTTCAGCCTAACCTGCAAAGCTTGACAAGGTGCACGTTCAACTTGCGTCCACTAGATGGCGCGCCAAACCTGCGGACCCACCTCTGCCCTTCCGAGGAGGGGAGAAAATCTATTAACAGATTTTAAGAAGAAAGTCCAAAGTATTTTATAGGAGAGAGGGAAAACACTATAAAGAAAGTTAAACAATTGTATTACAAATAATCTTCTGAGGTTTTGAAAAAAAATTATATCAGTCCTGACTTGGCTCCAGCTAGTGACTGTAACTGTATGTAATCAAAATACATCAGTGTCAGGAAACTCCAAGTTGAGTAATCAAATTAGTTATTTGCAGCAACTCTTACACTGAAAATAAGTTTTTAAAAATCTGAAGGGGTGTGTGTGTGTGTGTGTGTGTGTGTGTGTACATACTGGGACTGTTCATTTTACGTGTCAACTTGGCTAGACCGTGGCACCCAGATGTCTGGTCAAACACCAGTGGAGATGTTCCTGTGACAGCACTTTTTTGGATGGGATGAACATTTAAATCAGCGGACTTCGAGTAAAGCCGATTGTCTTCCCCGGTGTGGGTGGGCCTCGCCCAATCAGTTGAAGGCATGTACAGAAAAAGATCGAGGTCCCCAGAAACAGGGAATTCCGCCAGCAGACAGCCTCAGACTCAAACTACAACTCTTCCCCGGCCCTCCTGCTACCTACCCTATGGATCTCAGACTTGCCAGCCCCACCGGGTGTAAGCCAATTTCTTACACTAAATCTCTCTTTCCCTTGGTTTTTGTGTTTGAGTTCATGTTGGATCTGCTTCTCTGGAGAACCCTGACTAACACACACACACACACACAGAACTGACAAGGAATTCTGCAAGGCACACCAGCCGGAAGCAGAGGGAATAATAAAGCCCTGCAGTGACAGATAACTTTCATGTGACAGTCTTACAAAGGAGGCAGAAATAAGTTCTGCGTCTGATAGGAGGTAAGGAGTCCTTAAGTGACCTGTCCCTGGAGCTCCAAAGAGACACATCCTCGGGACAAGGACACAGTGGTGCAGAAGTACAGTCTCAGGTCAAGCCCTCTGGACCCTCGAGAGGAACTTAAGCCTTGAACTTGGCTAAAGGGAGTCCCCGATGAACAGTCCCCACCCCACCCCCACCCCCGGACGCCTGGAAAAAGTATGTGTAAATAAACTCTGAGAAAGGCACCTCATCTCACAAACCACTTTCCAGCTGCAATGACCAGCATCTTGTCAAAGGTAAGGAGACACCCGTGCAGACTACTCCATGCAAGACAGACCCGCTGAGACTCCCGGGACTTCTGCCATCTGGGGAGTCCTCACCAGGGAGGCGCAGATGGAAACCACAGTGGGGCAGCCCGTCACCCCCACGGCAGCCATCATACGGGCAGGTGACAACACAGGGTGGAGAAGACCTGCCAACACATGAGCGTTGATGAGGCCCCATGACGGAAAAGAGGCGGGCCGTCCAACAGTCACCACGTGACCCACCGATTCCACTCCCAGGTATGAATGCTAGTCCCTCCACACCCCGAGAAGAGCCCCTCAGAACACCCCGAAGTGGAAAGAACCCAAACACCCGCAACTGATTCATGGATAAAATAAAATGAGGTCCAGTCACGAAGACCCCAGATGACGTCCTAACATGGACTGTGTGGTGGCTGAACAACCGTGTAAACAAACTAATAACCACTGAACTGCACACTTGAAACGGGTGCATTGCATGGTGTGTGAGTTATATCTCAGTAAAGCTGTAATAGAGTGAAAACGTGTGAAATGCTGAAATAAGTAAGAGACAATCTTGAGGATATCTAAGTTCACATGAAAACGCGTCAGGTTTCAAAAACAACTAAATAGAGCTTTGAGAAATAAAAATTAAATAACCAAAATCAAGAACACTGAGGATGGACTTAACTGCAGCCTCGGTACAGCTGAAGAACTGGAATAAATTCTCCAGAGGAAAAACGACTAAGAAAATAGAGAAAACCTACGAGCTATGAAAACCAGCGTACACACCGCTCTAACGTCCACTTTGTTAGAGAGTGACAGAGACGCAAAAGATGAGGAGACAGTGGAATTTCCTTAATCCCAGAACTGATGCAAGTGCCAATCCAAAGGCTTTCCCAGCAGCAAAATTCTGTGATGAAATAGTTGACCCAGACCAGGTCAGCGTTACCCAAGATACTAACAATTTTTTTGCAAAAACGTAACTGTGCTCACGTAAAGGCGGTGACATTTCAAATCCACTCCTGCCTCCTGTCGGCTGCACAGAATCCCGCAGAGAGAAGGTGACTCAAGGTTCAGCGCAGCGCCGCCTGGCACAGGTGAGGAGGCTGACGTCCTCGGCGACGGTCTCCAGTTCACCCAGAGCCCCAGCACCCCGCCCCGCTGCCCCCAAGCCCAGCGTCACCCACCCGGCCAGCTTCCGGAGACCCAAAGGGCCGCGTGACTCCGGGAGCCCGTCTCCTCCAACCCCCGCCTCCTCCAGCACCTGCCATTCACCGTTTAAATTAAAGGACGGCTTCCCCGTGGATACCTCTTCCCCGTGAGGGAAGGAGGCTCCAGAAATATACCAAGGGCAAGATCCGCTTACTTCCTTTCAAACACGGTTTGAAATTTTAACGAGAAAGATGTTGGCTTTAGAGGGATTAACGAAGTCCAGCACGTGTGGGGACCAGGCCCTCCTCTGGGTATCAGGGTTTCAGACGAAATGCTGCCCGTGTTTCTGAAAAATCGACTGTCAGGGCCGGAGACGACCGTGGGAAGCAGCGGCCAGGACGGGCCGGCCCGGCCCGGCCCGCGGCCCCCAGCCCCGTCCGCGTGCACCTGCTGCCGTCCCACCGCGCAGGCGCCTGCAGGTCTGCGGCCGCGGGGCGGAGCCCCGGCCCCAGGGGTCGCGGAGAAACGCGCCGCTCCGCGGTGCGGGGGCGGGGCCGGGAGGGGCGGGGCCCGGCGGGCGGCGAGGGAGGGCCGCGTCAGAGGGGGCGCTGTCCGACGAACCACGGGGTCCAGCACAAACGAGACGCAGGCGTGGCCGCCTCGGTCCCGGGCGACCTCGCGGCTGCCGAACGCGGGCGTGTCCCCCGGGCTGCCTCCTGGGTCCCTAACTGTTACGGTACGAGCGCTAGGTACGGTTTTTCTAGCCTCCTTACCAGCTCTGCGCTGCTGTTTGGGAGTCTCCCAAAGCCCCCGCGACGGGAGGAACCCACGTTTGTTCACGCCTCGGAGTGACCTGCATACAGGGCGGTGGGCGCACGGAGGGGGCCAGCCGTGTGCTGTTACTGACAGAAGCGTCGCTGGAGGACGTAACTCCTCGCAGGACGTGCGCCACCTTTGAAAAGAAAGCTGCACTTCAGTTCTACTAACAGGCATGTCCTGTGCGCGCGCACGTTCAGTAACATACATGTACGTAAGGGGGTTGGAGAGTATCCCGTGTGCCCCGGTCTATCTCGTAACAGCTGTGATGTCACTTAAAATATTTCGGTCCTTCCCAGTTCAGCGTCCTGGTATTTAGTTCCCATTTGGCTCCGAAGTGTGACGTTTTCTTTGTCCAGCAGGTGGCGGTGTCGGAGGCAGCTGCAGGCGTCACGCCCCACGTGGCTCGGATGGTTCTAGGCGGACGGCGGGCCGAGACCAGAGCCGCGGGTGGCGGAATGAGCAGCCCCCTCCCCGCCTGTCCCGCGGCGACAGCCCGAAGCACGCGGAGCCGACTGCCCTCGGGCGGGTGGACCATGGCCCAAGCCGGAGGGAACAAAAATAAAAAACAAACAAAAAATGTTCGTTGTTCGTTGTTCTGAAAGTCAGGAGAGGTACCGAGGACGTGCAGCTTGTGCTGAGAGCCCCGAGGAATTCAGAAGGAAAGGGCGCACGCGGCCTTTCTGAACAGGCAGAACCGGCCTGCCCCCCCCCCCCACCGCCCCCACGGGCTGCGGCGGGCGCGTTGAACACACGTGCCTGCGCGTTGCTCGGTTTCGTGTCAGCTCCACGGGGCCCCAGCACGCCCAGATGTCTGTCTGCTTCAGCATCACTTCCGGGGGTGTCTGGGAGCGCATCCTCCAGTCCTCGGATGGCTCGAACGGGACGCACACACGGAGGGGGGTGGACGCACTGCCTGCCTGCCTGCTTGAGCTGAACACCCGTCTTCCGCCGCGGGCGCCCGGCGCGGGCCCCCAGCTGCGCCATCGCCAGCCCGGGCCCAGCTCGAGCGCGCCTTGTGGGCCTCTCAGCCTCCGGCATCACATGAGCAAACACGGCACGACAAGCCTCCTTCTAGACAGAGGCGTGGAGACGGGTGTGGGTGCAGACACAGACAAACGCGCGTCTGCACAGCCACGTGGACCCCACTGTCCATCCGTCTGTACCGCCTGCCGGCCCTGCTTCCCTGCAGAAGCCCGCCGACGCGTGCTCCGTGATCTCTGACTAGAAAAGAGGACACAGGCAGAGGCCGCGGGGTGCAGCGCCAAGCGTCTCAGGAGAGGAGGGCAGACGGGCGGGCCTGGAGGCAGAAAGTGCAAAAGCGAAGGCCCTGGCGCCGCCCCAGGCGCGAGCCCCGGGGACACACGTGTGCATGCGTGTGTGAGCGCTCCCCCGCCCTCCCTTCACAAGGTAAGCCCTGGCGGTGGTCGTTCTGCTCTCGGTCAACCCACACGTGCGGCCATATCCCGCAAATTCATTTCCCAACACACGAGTCACAACCTGAAGTCTGAAAGCTCTGATCCGTAAGTCAGCTGTTTCCTGGTGGCATCTCTGCTGCTTACAAGTCGCCTGGCTGTGTGTGGGGGTGGGACCAAAGACTTGCTATTCGGATTTTTAAAAACAGAAATGAAACAGCAGGTGGGGTGCACAGGGGTGCACGGCAGCTTCCAGCGCCTCGGCTGCGTTCGCCCGGTTGGATGCGCTGGGTGGCGGTGGCTGCAGCATCACTGTCCCCTTCGTGTCACTGTCCCTTCGTGGACCATGGGGCTCAGGCTCGGCTCCCCGCAGCAGGGCAGCCAGGACACTGAGTCCAGGTCGTGCCCTTAGAGGAGGGACGTCTGCCCCCCATCCTGTGACCCAACACAGAGCTGTGATCCCGGGTCACAGGAAAGGGACACAGACACTTCTTAACTGCCTCAGCCACTGCTGACCTGAGTTCTCGCCACACACAGCTAAGCCTGCCCCGCTCTGACGCACCCGCCACGGGGAGGCACCGCGAATTCCAGGACAGAACCGGACAGGGCATCCGCCCTCCAGGAACTCCCGCTTCAGTAGGATGGGCTGAAAACGGAGTAAACCAGGAATGGATGGATTGACATGTGGTGAACTGAGCACTGATCAGTTTTATCAACGGCTAAGTGTATTTAATCATTGGCTTTGACCCACAGCTTGATTGTAAATAATTGAAGAGAACAGTAACAACTGTGAGCAGAGAGGGGGCCGTGGCTGGAACAGGGGCGTAGAGAAGGCGACGTCCCGACCCCCGAGACAAGCAGCAGGGCTGAGGCCCGAGGCCCCCAGAGACTCAGGTGGGAGACGGGGTGGCGGCGGGGCGTGGGGCGGTCACAGCAGAGAAGCAGGAGTCAACTTTGTCTCAGAGACAGTGTATCATCCTAGCTTTCATTTTCTGTCTCTTGTGATGTCCTGGCAGCTCAAACCCCTCCTGGCAGGAAGGGGCCGTCTCTCCTGCAGCAAAGGGCCCAGCCAGGGGACACCTGTGACAGATGCCAACGACCCAGCCAGGCCAGGCCTCCCCCGTCAGCCCTGCACCCAGGAGGCAGCATTCCTCTGCCCGAATCACCCAGGGCAGGAGCCAGGCAGCCAGGAAAACCCCTGGAGCCCAAAGCCCAACAGTATCATTAAAACCGGTCAGTCCTATGTGTTTATCCCACGCTGGAAACTCCAAAAGAGACCATGGCCTCAGTACCCCCTCCCTCTGCCCCCTGACCTCCCTACCCTGTGCTTCCCCACCTAGTCCCCAGGGGTGGGTCGCACCTCTCTTTCCAGGGTACTCTGAGAAACGTGAGACTGGCTCCTCCCTGCTGTCACCCAGCCACCTGTGTAAATAAGACCCAGCACAGAGCAGAGAGGAAGGAAAGCCAGCCCCTCTTGAGGTCTGAAATCATGAATTTAAAATTGGTTCTGCCTCCTGCCCTGCTGGTGGGAATGCAGTTTGGTGCAGCCACTACGGAGGACAGTATGGAGGCTCCTCAAAAGACTAAAAACAGACTTTATGATCCAGCAATCCCAATCCTGGGCATATACCTGGAAAAACTATAATTTGAAAAGACACATGCATCCCAGTATTCAGAGCAGCACTGTTTACAACAGCCAAGACATGGAAACAGCCTAAATGTCCATCAACAGAGGACTGGATAAAGAATGGAATACTACACAGCCATAAAAAAAAGAATAAAATAATGCCATTTGCAGCAACATGGATGGCCCTGGAGATTATCAGACTAAGGGAAGTGAGTCAGACAGAGAAAGACAAATACCATATGATATCATTTATGGTATGTGGAATCTAAAATCAATGATACAACTGAATTTATTTACAAACAGAAATAGACTCACAGACATAGAAAACACACTTATGGTCACCAGGGGGAAGGGGGCAAGGATAAGTTGGGAGTTTGGGATTTGCAGATACACACTAGTATATATATAAAAAATAAATAACAAGGTCCTACTGTACAGCACAGGGAACTATATCCAATACCTTGTAACAGCTTATAATGGAAAAGAATATGAAAAGAAATATATATATAGATATGTATATGTGTAACTGAATCACTGCCCTGTACACCAGAACTTAACACAACACTGTAAAGCGACTCTACTTCAATAAAAGAAAAGTTCCCTTGTGCTTTGAAGCTGCGACTGGCTGGGCCTGCGGGAGGCCCTGATCCAAAGAGACCTTATCTACCGCCTCCTCCTGTCACTTCGCACAGGCCCCCCGGGGACACGCCAAGCCCACCGCCAGCCCTTCTCGGCCTCCTGCCCGTCCCCTGACCCGCCAGCCTCAGTCCCTGGCGGCAGCCCCCAGCCCGCAGTGTCTGGGCATCCATGCCCACCTGACTGGGTACCACCTTCTCCAGGAAGCCTTCCCTGATCCTCACGAGACCCCGTCGTGCCTGCAGCCCGGACGCAGCCTGTGCTGGGCCTGCTCACAGCACGGGCCTGTCCTCACGTCTGGGGCCATCACATCTGGGCTGGACTCGCAGCTGGGCGCCCCCTTGGCTGTGGCTCTGCATCTCGTTCACGTCTGCTCCTCCAGCGAGTCGGAACTCAACAACTGTTGAAACGACTCCTGCTTAGGCTGTTATGTTATCCATCCCCTCCAGAATCCAAATCTCTGGGTTTGATGTATTTGAATTGTGCCAAATAAATTATCTCTAACTAGACGGGGGGCTGGGGGGAGCGTTCATCCACTCTTCAGGGCCAAGAGTTAAAGAGCCACTTCCCTGACCCCGTTACAAATTCTTCGTATCCTGACCCTCTTTGAAAAGGACCCAGTACGCAACGTCAGAGAAATCCCTTTAACTGCTAACAAACCGTGAGAAGGCAACCGATCAATGTCCTTTCCTCAGCGGCAGTCACCTCTCAGCAGCAGAGGCCACCGAGAGTTTCCTCGCTTGCTCCTGGACACCATCCCGCTGGAGCCGTGGAAACAGTGGGAAATTCAGCCCCGAGGCGAGCGGACAAAAAGAGGCTTTGTCTGCGGCGAGGGGCCCGGTTCCCACAGCACACACACAAAGGAGGGCCGCAGACACTGCTCTGCTGTGTTCCCGCCCTCGGTGTTTACAGAGGGGCCTGCGACAAGCAAGATGTGGAGAAAAGCCCCTTGTGTGCAGGACACAGCCTGGGAAATACGGACGTTGGTTATGGACGCCTTTGAAGGAAAAGGAAATGGGACACAGAGCAGCAGAAAACGTGTGCGAGGAGCCAGTGGAAACAGCCCGGGTGACGCCCGCCCAGCGGGAGCGCTGGACCTCTGTGCTCGTCCTGGACCAGCTGCCCTGGAGGTCTGACCTGTGCTCCAGCTGCCTATGACCTGCCTGCCTCGGGGGAGTTGAGCCCTGATGGAAAGACAGTATGACAACAAGCCCGAGGGTTTACCACATCCGGTGACCGACCGGCAGCCTCTCCGCCCAGCCCGGACGCCGGCAGTCTTGGTGATGCTGTCCTGCCGATCAGAGCCCAGCAAAGCAGACTGGCAGCAGCCGAAGGGACCGCGCCCTTCTGTAATCACCACCTGAATCACAACATCACGTTATTAGCTAAACACTCTCTAAACAGCAACAGGCACTGGGCAGCCCTCGCGCTGGATGGGACGCTAGCGCCACCTCCCGCTTCCCAGAACGCGGCGGGGGGAGTCAGCCTTGGCGCCTTCACAGCCTCAGTCTCAAGGGACTCGTCGTCTGAAACCCCGGGGGCAACGGGCAGCCTGTATCTGTTTCGATGATTACACAGCACTGAACCCAGTGATGGGCACGAGGTGTATTTTTGATACATGACATTGTTTCTCTTGGCTCGTGCATGCAAACCCATTTATACCACACTGCTGAAGTTTGAGAGGTTCCAGAGTATGCCATGGAAACAGAAGAAAAGGTTTTCAGAATGCATTAGAAAGGTTAACATCCAATTTGCAGAAAAAGGAGCGGGTTTAGATTTTAGTCTCTCGAGTCTCTGAGTGTCTTCCCCGACTGAGATACTCTGTCTGCCTGAGGACCTCAGGCTCTGGTCACATGACGACTCTGTCCAGACCTGGACACCAGGACCCTCAACCGAACTCTAGCAGGGCTGCCAGCCCCATAGGGCTGTGTCCTGGGAGACTCAGACCCCAGAGAGTGGAGGCTGCCAGGAGGGGTCACCGTGTTCCAGCCACACCCGACCACAGGCCCTGACCTCACACCCCAAGTTGCTGTCACTTCTGTGTGACTCCCAGTGACCCCTGTCTCTTCCCACTGTGGGTGGGGACCTTAGCGGGATGGCAAGGGTGAGTCCTTCCTCCGTGCCTCAGATGCCCGTTTAACTCTCACCACCAGGAGCCCCCTTCTCCAGGGCCTGAGAGCCATGCCTTCAGATGGAATCTTCAGGAAGGAAGGGCTGGTCTCCCAGGCCCTGGGGACGGCGCAGTCCTAACTCAGGCAGCCGCCTGCTACAGATATGTGGACCCTTCACACGTGCAGGACTGACCCTGGGCACCTGTCCACAGGTCTCCCCCGTCCCAGATCCCTCAGCCTCCCCCAAGTCACTGTCACCTCTGCATGACTCCCAGTGACCCTTGTCTCTTCCCACTGTGGGTGGGAACAGAATAAAATCTGTTGTCACCACCTTAACAGACGTCCGACTGTGTTTGTCTTCAGCGGCTTCAGAGGTCAGGAAACTCATCCCCAAGCCTCGATCTGGTGGGAGGAATGGCAGCTCCCGGGACGTCTTTATAAGAGTCAGGACGCTGTGCCCACAGGCAGGTGACTGCAGAACTGAGGGGCGGGTGGTGAGAGAGAGAGGAGCAAATGCGACATGAGTGACAGTTTGGGTTTGGCAGACGCCCCTACAGAAAGACTGTTCACTACAGTGTGGACCCCACTTGCTCGCATACGTGCCTTTTAGAGACTGTGCTGAAGGTGGATTCCTGTAGATAAATATAAAATGGCCAGGTAAGTGCCGTGTCACTCCTGGAGCTGCGGTACTGACCTCCGTCCAGGCGGGGCCACACCCTCTGCCTGGCGGGGTCGGGGGATCTCAGATGGCTCTCCCGCGGAGTCTCACGCACGCACTCGCCCGTGGTCCCAGAAAACCTACAGGTGCAAGCTGAGTGCCTGCGTGTCCCAGGCTGACCGAGAATCTGGGGGCACGGGGCAGGCGGGACCAGGCCCCCCGTGTCTTCACGGAGCTTGGCTTCCAGGGAGGGTGACAGACCAGAGCAAGCAAACAGGAGACCTGCTACAGCTGGACGTTAACCACAAAGGCACATCTAAGTGGGGAACGATAACAAAGGCCCGACGTAAATGGAAAATCAGAAGGAAGACACAGCACACTGGATATTAGTGCTAAAGACAAAGGTCTGATCTAAACGGGTGACAGCAAAGGCCTCGGGTAACAGGACAGCAGCACACTGACAACATGATGTGACATGGCGGTGGCGGTGACGGTGACGGTAGGGACATCGCCTAAGTAGACAGTAACAAGAGCCACCAGGAAAAGCAAGGAGAACACCACTCAGCCACAGAAAGAATGAAGCAGGCCATTTGCAGCTGCAAGAATGGCCCTGGAGGTGACCACACTAAGTGAAGCCAGTCCGACAGAGAAAGACAAATATCCTACGACATCACTCATACGTGGAGTCTCAAAAAATGATACGAATGAGCTTATTCACAAAGCAGAAAAAGACCCACAGACAGAAAACAAATTTATGGCTACCAGTGTGGGCGTGGGGGATGAATTAGGAGTTTGGGGTTTGCAGGCACACTTTGCTAGACATAAAATAGATAAACAACAAGGTCTTACTGTAGAGCACAGGGAACTACATTCAGTGTCTTGTAACAACCTGTAACGGAAAAGAATCTAAAAAAGAATATATATGTACAACTGAATCACTGTGCTGCACACCAGAAATTAACACAACATTGTAAACCAACTATACTCCAAATAAAAAAAGAAAAACCAAAGCCGCTGAGTGACAGACAGTGGCGGGACGGAGAAGGTGAAGTGGGGAGGGTGGTGTGGGAAGGCCGTCTCCAGGGCAGGACTGAGAGAGAGTGAGCGGGGGTGACAGGAGCCAGGGGACATGGGGACAGAGGGCCCAGGCAGAGTGGACACCGTTAACTCCGTGGGACAGATGTACGCATGACCCACATGAGGACCAGCAAGACAGCCTGAGTGCCTGGAAAGGCATGAAGCTGGGGGCACAGCAGGGACAGTGTGCAGAGGTTGACAGAGGCAGACTGGGGAGCCCTGTGAGCCGGGCTGGAGTCTGGGTCCATAGGGGACGAGCAGGCCACCAGAGGGTCTGCGTCTGTGTGGGAGAGTGAGAGGCCCATCCCCGGGTGATGACAAAGGCCAGAGGGTGAGATTCGTGCTGGGCACTCTCTGTGGTCCTGGTGCCCAGCCTGGGCGCTGGGCCCAGGGCCCTCTCGCTGATGCAGCGAGGACTCGCAGGGTCCGGGAGCACAGGCCATGCGTGGAGACGAGAACGAGCCTCCAGGCCACTGCGGGGTGTGGGGAGAGAAGGGCCTCGGAAGGGCCCAGAGCAGGGGCAAGACAGGAGCAGGCCTGGAGAGGAGGACAGGGTCCCGGGGGCTCAGATGAAGTGAAGACAGAGCCAGACCCAGGCCAGTGTCCTGTGCGCCTCCGGGCCCCGTGGTGCTGACAGAGGGGCGGCCGGGGCGGCCCAGAGCTCGGGTGCCCAGAAGACATGGAGATGGCTGTGGACCGACTGGGTGAGCCCACGGGCAGGAGCAGGCGGCGCGGCGGCAGCGCCCCTCTGGGTCTCTCTGAGACGGAGGGCAGCTCCGAGGGACTGTTCCCTCATGTTCTGTTCAATCCTGCCACTGTCCGAGGATCAGTCTGAGAACCTGGACTCTGGAGAGTGAGGCTTGGTCCACGGTCAGCACATAGGCGTCCCAGGTCACCCCGGGCCCTGTGAGCCCTCGCTGCATCAGCGAGAGGGCCCTGGGCCCAGCGCCCAGGCTGGGCAGCAGGACCACCTTTACCTGCGGAGTCACAGTCAGTGTCCCCGTCCACAAGCACAGGGGACTGAGGGCCCCCATTGCCCGGTGCCTCCACCCCTGCACCTGCCGGCCTCTCGCACCTGCCGGCCGGCCTGTGCAGACACCACACCCGGACGTGCTGACCCGGGCACCGCTGCTGCTGCTCGGCCGGTGCAAACACGAAGGCCCCGCTCATGACTGACTCCTGAACGAACGCTGATCCCTGGACCGCAGGAGCGGACGGCGGGCAGGTCACAGACGGGGAAGGAGGCTCGTCACCTCCTTGGGGTGCAGGTGGGGTTTCCCCTCATCTCCGAGGGGCTGGACTGTGGGCTGCCACCTGGACACTGGGCAGCCTGACAGCTGGGACAGAGCCCAGCTCTCAGCAGGTGCTGTGCGTTTGTTGGGGGTGGCACCCGCCGGCCCACATTTGGAGAAACTTCCAAGGCGCTCAGAAGGAGTCCCCTTCCCTGGTCACCCACAGAGGGGCACAGTGTATACGACTCTGGGGTCACTTACACCTGGGCTGGAGTACCGGCCGCACTGTGAATGTGGACCTGTGTCTGGGGTCCGCTGTAGGCAGGTTGTCCCCTGTGGGGGCACCTGCGAAGGGCGAGTGAGGTAGGAAAGGGGAGGGTGTCAATACTCTGCAAAAGGTGATGGCTCTGAAATGACCTCATCGCGCTGGGTGTCACTCTGGGGCCCGTAACAGTCCTCCCCCACAAATGCCCGAAGAGCCTGGTGGAGACAAGGGATGTCGAGTGCCCTGTGGACACCGACGTTCAGCCACAAGACCTGCGGCTTCTAAGCTCTTTGCTCAGTGGCGATGTATTCAACAGGAGCCCGGCCTGGGTGGGTTGTTGGCATCTGTCACAGGCGTCCCCTGGCTGGGCCCTTTGCCGACAGGAGGGGCCGTCTCGCCCCAGGCAGGAGGGTTTTGAGATGCCAGGCTACCACAACAGACACAGAATTTAAATATGTGTCACACATGCACTGAGGACAAGGCCACAGTGGGCTGATTCCAGGGCACAAGCCGCCCGGCCAATCCGCCCAAACCCACATCCTCTCCCTCCCGTGCTGGTCAGTGTCTGTCTGACCACTGGGCCCATTTCTCCATTTGCTCTGAACTTGGCGGGGGGGGGGGGCGGGGGGGGGCAGGAGGAAATCCCCTCGGGCCCCTTTCCAGGGCACTTTGGGGTTTTGGTGGAGTGAGGGGCCGCTCAGGAAGAGGAACACAGGGAAACCGGGTGAACATGCCCCGATGCTCACCTGACATGCCCATAGGGACTCCAACCCGCTCTGGGGGCTGGGGCAGTGGGGTCCCCAGCTGCATGGGCCACGTTCCTTATTTCCTCTGTTGGATGGTGTTCTGACCCAGGAGAGACCCCCCTCCCAGGGCCCCGGCTTCCTTAGAGACAGCAAAGGGCAGCGAGCACGTCTCTGACACAGAACCACCCCCGACCCAGCCTCACGTGAGCCAGCACCTCCCCTGCCTGGCCACCCAGGGCAGGCCCCAGACCCCGACGGCCCCGGGATCATTCACAGAGGCCAGCGCCCAGCTGTTCGCCCACTGCCTGCCCTTCCCGGGGACCCCAGTAAAGGCTGTTCTGTGCCCTGACCCAAACCAGGTGTGTGCCGACCCCGCTCCGGGACGTGAGCATGCAGGAAACTTCTTCCTCCCACACCTCACTCCCGTTTCCTGCCGTGGCTACATCAACCGTCCTGGCCCACGGCCAGCATCACATCTCACGGCCTCTCCAGGAGACACTGCAGCCAGAAGGGCCGCTACCTGCTGGCCATGGGGACGGGGATGGGATGGCGAGGGCAGAGGCGTCCAGACGCACCTGACGAGTATGTGGAGACCCCCTTCCTTAGCATTGGCACCTGGAAGGATGCTCAGGAGTCTCCAAACTCCTCATTTACAGATGGGGGCTCCCACCCTGCGCCTGAGTCCAGCCAGAGTCTCCAAGCCCCCCACCAGCTGGCTCCCAGGAGGGGATCCCCACCCCCCACCCAGTGCTCTGCTCCTGAGAGAAGACACAGCTGCACACATTTCAGGAGCACTGGCATCACCCAGCGATTTATTTCATCTTGGCACAGACAGACAGACAGACACGGTTTTACGGGATAGGTGCCGGGCCTTGATCCGCACGCGGCGCAGACAGTGTCAGCCGCCTGGGCTGTCTCTCAACGGGTGTGACGTGTCTTTAACCCCGGCAGCTCCGGGGCCCGTGCAGAGCTTTAAGAAGCCTTGGGGGAGTTTTCATCTCGCATGAGAACACGTTGAGCCTTTTATTTCCCTTCATTTCAAACCAGTTCCCCAAGCACGGAGACAGTGCCCACCTGCCCGCGGCTGCGCGGAGAGCTGGCGCCACGTGGTCCAGGCACCCTCCTGGACGGGGAGAGCCTGGAGAAACGCGCCGCCGACAGGAATGTGGATGCAACCGGGACGCGTGCGCACTTCCACCTCAGACCCTACCATCTTCTTGGAATAATGCCACTGCAGAGGGAAGGGGGAAATCAGAACTCTGATTTTTTTTTAACACCAAGATAAAACATTTTGGAAGCTAGGAAAGCATCTAAAGCAAGACAATACGAAACAGTGGTTCTGTTTACATTCAGCCCAGGAAGGTGTTATCACAGACTATGTCCTGAGACCATCTGAACCTCAGGGAAAGGCAAAGAACCAAAAACATCTCATTTGAGAATCTTTCTCAGGAAGTTACCCAAGAGACCGGCGGGTTAAACAGGGGTTACCAGGATCACTAAGGGGTCACCAGAAATTAACAGAAATGGAGCAGGTGACTCGTGTTTGTAAGTATTTGCAGCAAAACTGATCCAGGTAGGAGTTTTAACTCAGCAGCCAACGAATTCCCACAGCGTTCATTCTCTTCAAGGAAAAAGAAACAGGTGTGGCCACAGATTCAGAAGTCAAGTCACCAAGTTCCAAACGCAGCCATGAGTCCAAGCTGGCGCTGGGTGGGTCCCAAGACCAAGAGTGAAGACAGAAAGAAAATGAAGGCATCTTAGCCCTGTTCCCTTGGGCTCTGAATGAACCCCAACTGACAATACCCAAGTCACGGCTGGTCAGCTAACCGCAAGAGGAAGCTTTCCGGAATATCACTCTCCCCTTAAAATGCCGCTGCTCTTTCCGGGGTCCGGATGTGTCAGTGCGCATGCACTGCTTAATTTCGTGAGAACTATGGATGGCCATCCTCAGTGTGTTAGGTTCATCTGACTCTTCACTGATCCAAGATCAGGAGTATTTCTGCCCTGTTTCCCCACACAGAGCTGCAAGCAGACTTAGCGCTTCACATTGAACATAACGAGGTGCTTCCTGGGACCCTCAGAGCTGCGGCCAGTATCGGCCATGCCTGCCCCTCCCCCCAGCAGTCCTCCAAACCAACGATCTTGGGTGGGGTGGCTTTTCCACGTGTTTAACTGGTGCACACCCTCCTGGCCCCACACCCCAGGCACTGCCCCCGGAAAGCAAAGCGATCTGGCTCTCACGGCACGCCAGGTCCTCAGGGCTTGTTCTCGGTGATGTCACTATCAGAAACCCGGTCTCTAAGGTTCTGCACCCTCTCCACTCTAGGCTTCCTCGGGTATTTCAGGCTGACAAACCCCAGGCGTTCCGGGACCAGCTCCCAGAGGAAGAGGTGCTCTGCGTATACAGACATTCAACCAAAGGGTGAAAGTAACAGACAGCACTCCGGCTGGGCTCGCCATCACTCAGCTGTCCACCGGCGTCTAACACGACTCCCACCCTCTTAAGGGAAGCCCGCTTCCACCGTTCACGTTTCTAAACAGTAAACATCATAGGAATGATTTCCCAAGTGAAATCACGGTGATGATACTTCATGGGGTTGATACTGAAGGAACAACAATACTAGCCTGTTTCCATTTCACATGGAAGTTTTAGCAAAAGTGCTGAAATTCCAGAGTAAAAATGTCCGGCCGCGAGAAACACTCATGTCTTTAAAAGAACATCACTTATTTCTGTTGGATCTGAACTCTTTTTCTCCAACTATGTCTCCAGTCGACTGCGACAAAGAAGCCAAAGAAGTCGGGTGATATGAGGCCAGTTTTCCTTTCCTAAGATGATGAACCAAGCTGCGAAGACACCGTCTCCTGGCAAGAGCAGGCGTGGGCAGGCACACAAGTCAGCAGGACGCACTCGGGCTGCAATGGTCCCGCCTGGTCCTGGAGCACAGGCGTGATCCATGGCGTCCTTCCTCACCACGCTGAACAGACGGCTTTCCTAGCCACAGACCCTCTAAAAAGCATAACCTACTTCCCATCTACCCCCGGACTGGCACAGAGCTAAACTCCCGTCACTGGGTTCACGGGTCAGCCAGTCAGGTGCACGTGACTTCACCTTCTTACTCGCCAGTCACGTTCCACGTGTGCTTTTCTGACTGTAATAAAAAAGTGATTGGACTCAGAATCCAAATCAGTTTGCCTCTGTTGATGAGTGGGTACTGTATTGTAAAAATCTTAATAAACAGGAAGCCCCGTCCATACCTACTTGGAAAGTAAAATGCTGTAACAAATGAGGGGGTGGGTCCTTGTGCCCTGTTAATTTCAAGTTAACTCTATTAAGATATTTTGGCATTCACAATTAGGAAAATGTAGCTTACCTGCTAAACTACATGTTAAATACACGTTACTTCCCCATAGGTCAACCTGCTCCTTGGCACTCTGCCACGTTTTCTCAGAACGATGCTTGCAGAAATGGAACTTCCCTCATCAGAATCGCAGGATTCACATTCAGAACATTATAGGGAGTGGGTTCAAACTGTGCATGCAGGTTTCCCTTTAGAACTCTCAAACAGAAAAGATTGTAACCTTCTCTGGGGGGAACACTACTCTCCCTGAGCCCATTTAAAACGTGAAAACGGCCGAGTGCACCTGGTGGTCCTGGCGCTCCCTCTGGAACAGACCAGCACCCACGTCTGCTGCCAGCTTCCCCCTGAAGACATGCTCTGCAGCAAACGTCCAGTCACCAGAGATTAAAACTCAAATAACAGCACGTCGTTATCCTCTCAGCGAGCATAACTACGACCACCCTTTAACTTGAAAATACTGAACCCGTGGAAGTTACGTCTAAGAGCTTTACTTACCAGTTATAATTTGAAGCCTCAAGCCAAAAGACATGTGACCCTCTTTCAGTGATTCCACTAATATAGTTCACGTTGGCCTAATTTAGGACCTCAATTCTTGGGCCTTGGCGCCTTCTCATCCTGCAGTGAGCCACACTGCACCCACAGAACTCAAGCCTGGCCTCCTGGCCACTCTGCCAGCAGCCCCTGGGACACCCCAGTACACCCCGAATACATGCTGGGTACAACCAGTCCACCGCGGTACACTCCGGGCCCCACCCACTGTACCCTGAAGCTTTAATCTTGCATCCTAGTTCCTCTTTCTCAGGTGTTTTGTATGTTATTTGTAAGGGTACGTATTTGCACACACTCCTCGTCTTACACCATCCACCCCACTAAGCGAAGCAAAGCGAGAGGAGTGCAGATCAGCGAAGCGGACCTTAACACAGTTTTGCAAAAGGTCTTCAAGGCCCCGCGACAAGCTTCTACCGTCTATGTGTTTCAGTGACCCCGTGGGCAGCGCCCACCCCACAACTCTCCCTCCCCGCCTCCACTGCCGTGGCCCAACTCCAGCTTCCCTGTTGGGATCTCGGCCCGCGGGGCCTCCCCTGTCCCAGGGCCGCAGAGGGACACGCCTGGGCGACCCCAGCCACCCTACGCGGAGCCCTCCTCGCCTCTGTCGGGCTTCTCGGGCAGGTTGAGCACGAACGGGAAGAGCACACCCCGGGCGTCCGGAGGGGCTCGCAGCGACTGGAGCTCGAAGCTGCCTTCCGTGCCCGCGTCCCCGCCGGGCTCGCTGTCGGCGGGCGGCACGAAGCGCCAAGTGCCTGCGCGGCTCACGCAGTAGATGGTGCCGTCCAGGGCGGCGCAGCGGAAGGGCTGCAGGCCAGACGGCGCGCCCGGGGGCCGCAGGTGCGAGGCGCAGCGGCCCCACTGCTTGGCCAGGCAGTGGTAGCGGAGCACGCTGACCCCTCCGGCCGGCCCGGCCGCGGGCGCGTCGCCGCGGGCCCCGCACAGGTCGAAGCGGTAGATGAAGCCGTCCAGGGCCACCATGTCGGCCGAGCGCTCGCGGCTGCTGCTGCACGGACACTCCAGCCACTCGTCGCGCCGCGGGTCGTACTTGAGCAGGCGGTAGAAGAGCGAGCCCCCCGACACGTAGATCTCGCCGTTGCAGGTGGTGGCCTCGTGCGCCACGGCGAAGGCGCCCCGGGGAAGCGGGGCCACGGCGGCCCAGCGGTCGGCGCGCGGGTCGTAGCGCTCCACGCTGAGCAGGCACTCGCCGCCCACGGCGTACAGGTGGCCGTCCAGGGCCAGCAGCTGCAGCTGCGAGCGCGCCTGGCGCAGCGGCCGCACGGCGCTCCATTGGTCGGTGGCCGGGTTGTAGCAGAAGACCTGGTCCGAGGGCCGCGCACGGCCGTCAGGGCCCGGGGGCCCCACGCCGCCAGCCACGAAGAGGTAGTTGTAGAGGACACACAGGCCGCAGCCCCGCGCAGGCGCGCCCTCCGGCAGCCGGGTCAGCTCGCGCCACTCGCCGGCCGCCTCCTGGAAGCAGTAGACGGCGGCGTCGCCGCGGCCCTCGGCGTCCCCCGACGGGCTCTGCGGGCGGCTGCCCGCGCGCTCCCCCGCCGGCCCGAGCGCGGCGGCCAGCAGGCGGGCCCGGCCGGCACGCAGGCGGCGGCGCAGCAGCAGGTCGCGCTCGGCGCCGGACAAGCGCCCGAACACGGCGGGCTCGCGCAGCACCTCCAGGTAGTGGTCGCTCATGAAACGGTAGGCGGCGTCGCGCAGCTCCGCCAGCCGCTGCCGCTTGGCCGCGCTCAGCACCTCGTAGCAGTTGGCCAGGCTCAGCTGCGGCGCCACAGCCTCGGTGGCGCGCTGCGCGGCGCAGGGCAGCTGCAGGCGGCGCGCGCCGGCCACCACCTCAGCCACGTTGTCGGGCCGCACGCCCGCCATGCGCCCGCTGTACGCGTAGGCCAGCAGCAGCCGCAGCGCCGCCCAGCCCACGCCCTGCACCCGCAGCACGTCCCGCGACGCGCGCGCGCGGAAGTAGTCGCTGCGCGCCGCCAACACCGCCTTGTGCGCCCGGAGCCGGCGGCCCGACACCTCGATGACCAGGTCGGGCTCCCCGTGCTCCGGCCCGACGCCGGGGGGCACGGGCGCGGAGTCCCCGGGCTCTTCCGGGGACGCGGGCTCCTCGGCCGGCGGGCGCTCCCCCGCGGACGCGGGCTCTTCCGGGGACGCGCACTCCTCGGGGGACACGGACTCTTCCGGGAACTCGGGCTCCTCCGGGGATGTGCGCTCCTCAGGGGACGCGGCGCCCGCGCTGCCGACCTCCCACTGCCTCTCCACCACCCGCTGGCCGCTGCGACTCGAGGGCGGGGAGGCCGCTGCGCCCTCCGCTGCGGAGGCGCGAGACTGCGGCGGGGAGTCGTCCCCGGAGCTGAAGCACAGGGACGCGCTCAGACTGCAGGGTGTCTGCGCCGGGGACGCAGCGCCCTCCCCCGCGGCCGCGTCCAGCGGCTGCAGGCTGCCCTCTCCCGGAACCTCGGGAACGCCGCCCCGGTCCCCGGCCTGGCCGCACGCTCCCTGCGTAAAGGCGCGCCCGGGCTCGGCGCCGCGGCCGTGGTCGTCCCCCGGGTAGAGGACGCAGGAGGGGGCCACCCGGTTCTCCATGGGGGCGCTCTCTCCGGCCGCCGCCCGCGCTCAGCAGCCCCGCATGGCTTCGCCCAACTCGGGCCGCTCGCCCCTCTGGGGCTTCTGGCTCCGCACGCTTTTCCTGGCGCGCGATCAGATTTCACTTGTGTCCACGCTCGGTTTTGCTCACACGCCGCTCCCCTCGCGCCCTCCCACTCTCCTCTCCAGCGAAAGGGGTGTATCGACTCGAGCGCGCTCTCGGCTGAACTTGTGAACCCAGCTGCGCTACCGCCGGGCGGCGGCCTGCCAGGGTCTTTGTGGCTCAGCCCCCCGCCGAGCGGTGATGCTTCAGTCGGTGGGCGGGACAGCCCTGGAGCCACAGCCGCCGCTCTATCTGCAGGTCCTGCTCCGCAGAACTGAGCGGCCAGGTACTTGTAGGGAACCAGGGCCCCGCGTGCCCTTCCTTCCTGAGTCAGTGTTTATCACTCCACATGGCACCACATCGCTGCCTCCGAGGACCAACGAATCGGAGACAGGCTGCGGTCAACACTTTCCAATCCTGAGTTTAACTCCGTGTTTTACAGAGAGCCGCCCCCCCTCCTCCGGAGCTTTCTTTTTTGAGTGACTCGCTTCGGGATTAACGTTTATGAATGGTCAGCTGGAGAATTCGTGTGTGCGCGGCTCCCCTGGTGTGTCTGCCACCACGACGGTCACCGGTGGAGACGGGCATAATTCACCGGCCAGGTGGGCGTTAGGGAAACACAGCCACTGCGCACGCTGGACCGGCCCGCCTCGTTTAGCCATCAGAAGCCTGGCTCTGACTTCCTCTGTCGGGCGTCAGGTGTTTCCACGTCCTGTTTACAGGAGAGAGAGAGAGGCCGTTGGAATTTGCGTTTCACAGTAGGGCTATTTGGTGTCGTGGCACCCACCACACTTCCCTCCACAACTTACAGGTGACAGGATTCAGATTTGGTGGGAACAGGGACTTTGCCTTTTCAGGGCTGGAGAGCTCAGTGAATAAGACATACGGATTATTAGGTATCTAGGTATGAAGAACAGCTCCTCCTGAGTTTGAAGGCCTATAAAGGGAACCCAATTCAGCCTTAAATACACTGGGTTGACCCCCAGGAAACCGCCAGTTTGGTAGCTCGACGGCAGTCAGATCTCCACCACTTCCTACTTTCAACCCGGTGAGACATGTATGTAAAATTAAGGACTTTTAGCGAGAAAGCACGACTGGTCTATGAAACCTTGTTTGTTTTATTATGTGAGTTTTCCTGAAGTCATTTCTAGTCAAGTGTCTCACATTCAGTCACAACAGATATTTGCAGAAGGGTGCTGAGGGCTCTTCTCTGGAGTTGGCCTCAGAGGCTCCAACTCTGAAGTCTGTCTGAACTGCTCATCCGTGGAATTGCGTCTCCCAGAACCCCAGGGAAGCCACTCCCCAAATAGCAGACCCGTGGCCAAAGAAAAGGCCCAGCACCCAGACCAAACCGAAACACAGCCAAAAAACAAAGCCCACAGAGGTACGGTGAAGGCAGGTGTGAGCGCCTGGAGACGAGGTGTTTTTAAAAAAACAATAAAATATCCCCTAAATTGGCAAAGCCTTCACTGAGACTCCCCGGCCTGGGAGGGGGGCTTCGTGTAAAGAGAGGAAGCACATTGTGCTCTGGGTTTCCAGAAGAGACTGCAGACAGAAAACTGCACCACGCAGAGCTCAGGCTTCTCGTCACTGTGCAGGGGGTCACCGCTCCGGCGCGGTGGGGAAGGTGACACTTAACCACCCCCTCCCCCACCCCTCAGCTGCTCTTGAATTTCTGCTGATCACACTTAATACTGACCTGGCCCCTCTAAACGCTCTGCGCTGAGTGTGTCTGCGTGTGTGCGTGTGTAAATACACACCTGAACCAGGCCCCGTCTTCCTGCTCCTGTTACTGAAAGAGCTTTCCCGGTATCCTCAAAAATCAGAGTCTTTGAGGTGGAAACTCAAGACTCTCAGTTCTCTCTCTCCCCCCACCCCCCTCCCTCTCCCTTTTCCAGAAGTCTTTAGCCATAACCTTCTGGGCACATTCGGCATGCGCAGGGCACTGTCTGGGACCCGTGGGAGCCGCGTGGAGGATGCTGGGGTGGGCTGACACTGACCGTGGGACGCCAGCAGGACACACCGGGCTCGTGTGTTTACTCAGCTGTGCCCTGGCCCTGCCGAGGCTGCGTCCAGTGAGCTGGAAGTGAACGCTGGCCCCCGGCGACGGGGGGTGTGATGACAACTGGAAACCTGCACAGATTTTATAAGCAAAGTTTCTGGCGTGTGCCCAAAATGCCGGAGGCGCTTTTTTAGCTGAGTCACTCAAGGGAAAATTTGATAAAAATTAAGACAGATTTCCGTATCTTACCCCAATATGCACATGAACCTAAATGTCTGAAATAAAGTCAGAGAACCGGCCCCCTTATTTGCTTCTTTCTTTTCACACTTACTCGTGTAGTAGAAAAGACCTTGGAGCTCAGAAAAATAACTAGTTTTTTTTTTCTTTTTTTGGCCTGGAAAAGGGTTTCAGAACTTCCCAGCCCAACCCACAAGACTCCTCTTCACGGAAGTCATCACAGACCCAAAGGAACACACAGGATGGGACATGTTTTAAAAGCCTAAGTTTGGAACTTGTGTTTTAAAAGCGCCACAGAATCAGCCTAAAGCCTGAGAGAACCAGGCAGACTAAGTATTTTGTCTTCGCTTCAGCAAGCAGAGGCTTCATCTCCACGATGAAACAAACACAGCCCCGTTCTCGCCGGCCCCCGGGTGCCCCCGGCGTGGGCCACAGAGCAGGCTGGCGGAGCCGGCGCAGCCACAGTCCCACCCAGTCCAACCGTGACGGCCGCACACTGACTGCCGGCTCTGCGCCCAGCGACCCGGTCAGGGGTCCGCGCCCACCACACATCGGCCAGGGTGAATGCTGTCAGGTGGGCAAGGCCATCTGTCACTGACGCTGGGTCCACGAGCTGGGAGGCCGCCCTGCAGTGCCGCTTTCTGAAGGACGGTTCTGCAGAGAAGCAGGTCCCGGCCCCCACCCACCTTGCAGGACAGACGGTCAGATTCCCCCAGAGAGGGAACCACGTAGATGGGCCATTTCCTTGTTCAAACGTGTTAAAGGAACTCGACATTAATAGCTGTATCTTTCTTTCTTCCCCAAATAACCCATTATTCTGATTTGGCCTTAAGATAGGTGGGGAAGAGTCAGCCCACAGTGTCACAGTCCTCCACGTTGCCGAGACAGTTAGGTGTGGACTTGCTTGGACCGGCAGTCCGCGGTTTCCGGAGGGACGTCCGCCCCGCTCTGCGGTTGGCCCTGGAATCAGAACTGCCCCCAGAGGCTCCGGGAGGGTTCTGCGCGCGGCGCGCCCTGGTGGTGGTGAGATAACCGGACTCCGCGCCTGACCCAGGCGGCGGGAGGGCTGCTCCCCTGGGCCCAGCTTCTGGGGCCTGTCACAACCGAGGAAGACAACACCTGAGCCCAGCGTAGTAACGTAGTAACGGGGCGGCCCACGTCGGGGGAGGTACGGAGTGGTGCTAACAGGCCCCTTCCCGGCTGCAGTGGGAATTTTAACAGGGACTCACTTTCTTTAAATGTAACTTAGGGAGCATTTCCCCCAAAGAGCACACATTTCTTCTTGACACTGTAAGTGCCTAAGTGGGGTTTTCTAAAGCCCCTTCTATGAATTTCTTCACTATTAATGTCAATTTTTAAAAAAAGGATTGAGTCTGATGTCCTAATGTGGACACTATGTACACACATAATGTGGACATTAGATGATTTAAAATTAAATACGCCTCATTGTAATGCTAGAGGTTGCTAAAGGAGCTCTCCCTTTCCAATAATGAAGGCAGCTTTCTTCCTGAAGTGATGAGCAGACTCAGGAATGCGCACTCTGCCACCGCCTCGTAAGGCATTCCTCCCCAGCGTCCTCGCCCGTCTAGCGTCTCGTCCGCGTGTCCAGCCACACGCCTGTGACGCCAGAGTCCCCGTGCCCTGCCCGCTGAGGCCCCCCCACCACCACCAGAACCCCTCTGCCCACACGGTGAACAGCCACTGAGCCCGGGGTTAATTCGCAAAGAAAACACAAAGCGGAGGCACTTCATCGAGTCTGGGACCCTCGCAGGGGCCTCAGCACTTGTCGGGTGGTAGGATGTGTTCACTGGCTTCGGCTGCTCCTGCAAATGCTGCTTTCCAGGGCTCTTTCCTCTCTGGGCACCATTTAACGAGCTGCACACACAAGGCTGGGGAGGGCAGCCGCTGACCTCACTCCAGGGTCCTCGTTCACTTTTTGTGCCACGGGACAGCCCCAGGAAGACCATCAGAGCGGCGTGCCTGCGACGATACGGTCCAAAGCTGCCATGAAGAAGCGACACCCACAAGTCTAAATGCCACTTCAGGGGCTCTGCTGTCTGGTGCTAGAAGCCGGGTGCTGATGTCGGGGAGTTCACACCCTTGGTGTCCATCTGCGGCCAAAGCCAGGTCTAGGCCGTGTGCTGTGTGAGGTTCAGGGGTGGGTGGGGGTCTGGTGTGTGTAATACTTAAGTGGGTAAGTGATGTCCTTCAGGAGGCAAAGCGAGGTTCACCGGAGCCCACTCCACCAGGCCGCATCCTGCAGCTTTAACTTCCTCCTTGTGAAGCGCGTGTCTAGGACTCACTGGGCTGTAAGGTGCCCTGAGTGCCCGAGCGGTGACGAGCCAGGCGCACCTGCTCCGTCTGCCCTGCAGGCACCATGGTCACCGACACACGGGACCCTCGCCAGCAGCCCTTCTGTGGGGTCACGCCGTTTTAGCCCTGCTTTTCCAAAGAGGAAATGAGATGGAACTTCACCAACGTCACACAACCCACCAGCCCAGCTCTTAGAAGGTGGAGGACCCAGAAAGGGGCCCCGCGGCCTGGCTCCAGCGGCCACGCTGTGAAGCCCCAGGCCCGAAGCCCGGAGTCCTTCTGTCCGTCACCAGTTTTGACCGGGAAGCAGCTGGCTCTGCTGCGTCCGCCTGCTGGGATGACGGATGCCCACAGAGCCCCCACGTCTGGCCGGCTGCCCGGCGCATCCTGTGAGCAGAATTCTCGTGACTGCATCTGCCCGCACCCTGTTCTGAGAGTAAAGCAGATGGAGGCGGCAGGGAAGATCGTGGAGGGGATGGCTCCGACTGCTCTGCCCGGGTGGGCGTGATTTAGGGGAATGACAGTGCGGTGAACCTTCTGGGAGAAGTAAAATTACTAAGAAATTCCTTTTTAAAGAAAGCTTTTATGTAACAGCTATTCTCAAAGTCCAAACTCCTTAGGCTGGTAAATGAGGCATGTGCCATCTGTTTCCCTGTCTCCGCCACCCTCATCTCTCACCCCACTCTCCACTCTGCTCGAACGCCTCTCCATCCTCCAGCAGGAGCACAGACGGCCACCACACCCTGGGAAGGCCCATGCAGTGTGTGTGTGTGTGTGTGTGTGTGTGTGTGTGTGTGTGTAACCCATATAGGTGTCCCTGTGCACTTCCACCCTGGCGCCTCTGCCTCCCAGAGCCCCCTGCCCTCCTCTGAGCCAGAAATCTTGCTCATCCGCAGGCTCAGGCCCCCAGGGACCTGCTGTGACTGGCACTGCCTTCCTCACTTCCGGGGTGAGCTACTGTGCAGTCTGTTTGCACAGAAGGTCTTATTTTAGAGCCTCACGTGCATACGTGGCATCCTTTTCCACGAGGATGTGGAATTCATGGAAATGCATCAATCGTTTCAACCTCGGTACAGGGATGCGTCCTGCAGAGCCACCGGGAAAGGCTAGACTGACGGTGAACGAATGAACACTGACCAGGGAAACTAAGATAAACAAGTCTGAAGACACCCAGGTTAGAAACTCTTCCAAAACAAGCTCTTCAGCTACACAAAGAACGACGTACACTAGGGTGTTCTCAATGAAACGTGATGCACAGCGCACCACAACATTCTTTAAAAGGGGCCGTGGCTGTCTCTGGGTGTTGGACTAGCGATGGGCTTTATTATCTGCTATAAACCTATGCCTGGGCTCTACATTTGCTACAATAAATAACCATAAAGCGTTGTGGGTTTTACGCGTCCAGCCCAGGACCGTGCCCCGCTCTCCCAGTGCCCCGTCCAGCAGGTCCTCCTGCCGCAGTGACGTGGCCTCAGGTCGGTGCTGGAGAAGGGTTTCCACCGGTAGGTCAGGGAGCTGAAATCGAGGCAAAGCGTGTCCTCAGGAGAAGAAAGCAAAGCCAACACAGAGCAAAAATGCAGGACATGGAAAGAGAGGCCACGCTCTCTGGACAGTCAGGCCACAGCTGGGGGTTGGGAGGTAGGCAAGTTCCGCTTCTGGCTTCAGGGACCACAAGTGGGGTTCCCATCCCCGGAAACTGACATGATTCTGACCATAGACAAGAACCCGCCTCACTGGTCACCGCGGGGATTAAACAGACGTGCACAGGGCCTACACCAGCACAAGACCCACTCTGCGCAACCACGCACCGTGAGACCCGACCCCCGAGAACAACGCCATTCCCAGCCCATGAGAGCCCCCAGCAGCTGGGCCCCGGCCAGCGCCAGCACGACTCGGACGTGAGGGCAGGTGGAGGGCTCCCCACGATCTTGACTCAAGAGATGAGAAAAAGCTGACGGCCCAGGACACAAAGTTACTCATCTCAAAAGACCAAAAAAAATGAGCATCAGACCATAAAAAAGCCCGATTTGTATCTGTTCACGAAATTGGTTGGTCACAGGAACGCCCAGGGCCACCCCCCGCTGCCCCGGGTTTCAGAAGTTCAGTGGAACGCTCATACTTTGAGGAGGGCGCCCCACTCTGCGGCCAGCTTCCCAGGGGCTGTGACCGAGGGTGGTGGCCATCACGAGTGTCCCCATGCCCTTGGCTGTTACAAGTTCCAGGCTGTTTGGGGAAGATGAAGCCCACGTACAGAGATCACACTGACACTAATCAAGCTGGACAGCCAGGTCGCAAAAATCTGTTAAACAGACCTGCTGATCCGCTCTGGTTTTCAGATCGTAGACCTTTGCTTCTAATTCCAGCACTTGGATACCCGCAGGGAGAGAGCTTTGTGACCCACCAGACGGTCCTCAGTTGGTGATGTCACAACGCACCTGGAGTCACCACACTTTACAGCAGGGGGGCCGAAGGGCACTGCTGGCGTGCTCAGGATGCGTATGTGTCACACGCCACCGGAGGTGCAACAGGTCCTGTGGTCACCAGAATCACAGACCTTGAAGAACTGGAAGGAAAAAGGCTGAGAGTAAATCTGCATTCACGCAGGAGAGACTCCAAGTTAAACGCTAGGCTTCCGGAAGGGCCTTCGGGAAGCAAGCTGGGAACATTCTGCAGCAGAAACATGAGCCTCTGCTTGTGGCTCAGGTTCAGGAATTACTGCCTTAGCCAAACACTAAGATCACACACAGAATCAGAGACCCTGGAAAGAGGCACTGGAATTGCATTACTGCCCGGAAAGTTCTAGCTCTGAGGCCCAATTCTGAGCAATATTTGGGTAAACTTAACTCTCTTAAAATAAGTCTGTTTTGTGCATCCACTGAAATCAGGTCCTGCCAGTGGGAAGCTGGAGTCAGAAATGAGAGACTCTCTGCATTAAACAAGTCCCACCCCTCGCCCAATTCTTCAGTCTGGGAAAGTCCGGTTAACGCTGATAAATAATTAACAATTTCCAGTCCTTTGCTTATTTACGGCGGATGTATACCAAACGCCTGTGGTGCACCAGGAAGTGCCCTGGGTCCCGGAAAGTGGCAGGAACCAGACTTGCAGTCTAGTGACAAAGGCAAATCTAGGCCACGCTTATGTGAATTCCAGTGCAATTACAAACCACGGTGAGAGCCACAGGACCTGAGGATAATGATGAACGGGCCTGGCTTCTCCTCGGGGATCAGGTGAGTCTCCTCTGAGAGAAGTTAGCCAGACAGAGGCGGACAGAACAGAGAGCAAACTCCTGGCGGTGGAAACAGGCTTGACCAGTTCTAGAAACTGAAGAGGCCGGGGAGCAAGGGCTCTGTGGGGTCCACAGGGCCGGGCCCGTCCAAGGGGCCTGGTCCTCTTAAGGACAACGCGGCTCCTCCGATGGCTTCAAAGGCGTGGAGCCCAGGCGTCGGGGCAGGAACGGGACTCACCACCTGCTCAGGGACACAGTGGTGTCAGGCTGAGTTAGATTCCAGGTCCCAGGACCCCCACCCGTCTCACCCACCACGGCACTACCTCAACTCCAGAAACCTAAAACACACTGAGAACACGTCCAAGATCCGACCATTTTCAAGGTTTCTGCAAATCCCGCGGCACCGCAGAAGGCGCGGTTTCCCGGGCCAGGCTGGAGCCTAGCGCGCGACACATCTGCCTCCGCCAGTGCCCCTGGGAGACGGCCACCCCCAGGACGGAGCAGACGCCGCCCACCCCCAAGCCCCTCGTCCCGCTGCTGCCGAGCGCCCTCGCAGTTCCCGGGGCCCCACAACAAGCACCCCAAGTTCACAGCCGGGGACAAGGCCCCGAGGCCACCACCACCCGCACCCTGGGCCACGGGGAGGCCCTGTGAGGTCAGCCGATCAAAAGCCCTCGTGGAGACTGGGATGCTGACCGAGGGCCTGAAGTCGCCTACAGTTCATTTTTAAATTTCTCACGGGAATTTCACCTCATTTGCGACATAAACTGGGCCTGTATCTTCCACCTCAATGTTTTCCCTCAAAGTATCAACCCCTTAATAAGGTCTCACCGATTTAATAAATGGTAAGAACATTTGCGCTAAAAACCAATCACCAAGCGGTCTGTCTGACGTAAGAGAAATGAAGGTGATCTTTCCCTTTTGACTTCTACGCGAAGGTGGTCACCTCCACGGCTAAAAGCGCTTCCCCTGACTTCCTCCTTCCATCTCCCCCGCGGGGGGAGAGCAGGAGTCGGCCCAGGCGAGGGGCTCGTGCAGCGGGACGGGCTAGCACACAGCGGAGGGGACGCCTCCGCGGAGCAGCGAGCGGCTCCACCACCGGCCACGTGACGTCCCTGTCCCGTCCCATCCCGTGACACTGACCTACACTGGCCACACGTCCTCTTTGGCCAAAGGACCAGCGAGGGTGAGGCTTCTCCCCTCACCGTGCTGTCCCCGCGCTCAGGCCACGGAAGCACCAGCCTTCGGGAGACGCAGGCCTTGAGTCAGGATGACGTGGCCGAGCGGCTCTTCACTTCACCTTCCACTGGTTCACTCGCCCCGGGACTGGACGGCGTGCAGCCTCACGTCCAGGCCCCGGAGACACCAGTGGACAGCACGTGGAGAGCCCGTTCCCGTTCCAGGGGGGACGCCCGCTGCTGGGGCCAGCGCTGTGTTCTGAAGTGTCCTAGTAACTGGGCCACTCACCCCGCTGAGCACAGTGCGTGCCCGGCTCCACGCAGACCCCAAGACACGGCCCACGGGTTGGGTGCACCCCTGCCTTTCTGGGGCTTCTGGTCGAGGGGTACGGCAGGCGAAGCCTGTGACCAGTGACCGCGTGCAGGATGCAGATGGGAGGTGCACTCCAGAGGCGCCAGGTGCGAAGGCCTGCCCTGGAGGTGCTCCCCAGAGGAAGAGAGTGTGGCAGACAGACGGACAGAGGACGGGCGAGCAGAACTTGCTGGGAGGACGACGGGGGGCGGGGGGCAGGCCGAGGGCCGCACACAGGAGCTGCAGGAAGGGCAGTTCGGGCCCCAGCAGCGGCCAGATGGTGCAGGCGCACCCTCGGTCCAGAGCCCCATGAGCTCTCCTCAGGGTGACGACGGCCCTCCGGAGGTCACGTGTGCCAGTCCTCTCCATCCTAAGCGCCCACAACTATGCTGAGGTGAGGCTGCGCTGAAAATGGTAATAACAGCTTCCTCTCTGAGGACCCCACCTCGGACTCCTGGTGCCAACACCTAAGAGGTCAGGGGACACCAGACACCGGGCTGGAGGGAGCACATGGGGAGGCCACAGAGACAGAGCGACACCCGGTGGTCCGGCCCCACCGCTTGCATGCTCCCAGTCGGTGGCAGAACTGCATCTCTGTTATCAGTGCACTAATGCCCTCACGAGGCTCCACCCTCGTGACCTCAGCACCTCTCAGAGCCCCCCTCCGAATACCATCACCTGGGGCGGGGGCTCAACATGTGAATTTGGGGGACACACACATTCAGTCTACGGCAGCCACTAAGTTTGTGGGGCTGATCACTGAACAATCATGCCAGCTGGAGCAAGGGTCCTGTTACCCATGTTGTGGACTGCACCCACGGCAGCGGGAAGTGACTGGCTGCACAACTTAGTAAGACTGGTGTCTTTAAATGACCACTCTGCCGACCATAGGAGGAACTGTCAGAGGGACGAGCTGTGTGCAGCCGCCGGGAGCCAGCGCAGTGGGAGCAGGAGGTGACAGTGCTCGGACACCACGGCAGAGCTCTGAGGCCCCTCGACCACAACACCCCAGAAAACAGCACTGAGGGCCTCCGACGGCAGTGCAGCGGTCACCGCCGACTCACAAGCACTACCTACACCACCCCCCTCAACAAGTGTCCTCATGACTCAGCGGACCTCAGTGCTGTAAAAATAATCCACGTCCTGCTGCGAGTCTGAAAGCGTGACGCTCCGTCAAGTTCATGGAGGAAACAGCACAATTAATCAGGGGTAAAGTCACACCTCTGCGACAACGGTCCAGGGGCACCTCCCGGCCTCCCTCCCACTCTCAATTGTGCCCTGTTCCTCTGGGACCTCCTCCGTCAGGTTGTGCTCACCCTTCAGACCCCAACTCAAAGCCCCTTGGTCAGATGCTTCATAGGGCTTATTCCTGTCCTCCGAGAACTTGCCTGCTTGTTCTTACACCTGAAGTAACGTGATTATACTTTCAATGACTTTCGCCTTATTAGGATCTAAGCTGCAAGGGGCTAGGGTAGGCACCGTGTCTGTTTTAAATGCCACTGTATTCCCAGCACCCAGAACTTTGCCTGACCTGGGGTAGACAGTCAATGAATGTTTGTGAAAGAAAAATTAATTTTTAACCCATCGACTATTGCGTAAGGCATGCAACGACTTCACCTCCCAAGGCTGTTTAACACCCTTCCTAGCAGGAGCTGGGTTGTTGGCAGAAGGCAAACTCCTGGAAGTTTCCGCTTTATTCCAGAAGTCATTGCTCATTATTAACTATCTTGCGAAGATGTGCCAGTGCCAACACTATAACGTTCACATAATTACAGCAATTCCAAGAGAGAAACTCAAACCAAGGCCACAGTGGAGACCACAATCCCTTGAACTCCAAAGGGCAGATTCACCCGGAGTCACCACGGGAAGATGTGCAGGATGGCAGGGCTGGTGGCTGGTCTGCACAGGGACGGCCACCGGGGCAGCTCCGAGGCCCCCCAGCAGCCATCCTCTGGGGTCCGCCGCCTCAGATGGAGGGAGGCTGCGGGCATGACAGCTGCCGATGTAATTCCAGGCTCGGCAGAGCCATCAATACCAACAACTCACCGCTGGTACTCAGAAAGCAACTGAAGCATGACCCCGCATGGAGGCCCCACAGCATGGAGAGCCTCTGGTCTCAGGGCCAGGACGAAGACGCTGGACGTGGACCTTCAGCTAGAAAGAGGCCTCTGCTTTCCCACTGCCACGCGGCTACTTGTATCAGAACAAGCGAAATGAAATCAAGCCATGGAGGCTGCCAAGAAAGATGTTCCGAGATGAATGATGGCCTCACCGCATTTCCAGATTCTTCTGTTCTCCCAGGGCTGGAGCCAGCAACAGGCAAGGTCCTCTGGGAGAAAGGAAGCCGCCCTAGCAACAGGGATGCCCAGACCCTAGGACGGCAAGATGCCCACGCAAGCCAGGCGCCCAGGCGGCTCCGCCCTGACCTAAGATGGACATTTACCTGCTTTCTCCCCTCCTCCCAAGCCTAAGACTGCCTTAAATCCTGTAAGCCAAGTCTTTAAAAGTGTTTCATTCTGCGTTCTGATTATATTATCATTGATGGCCATGCAGTGACATGAAAAGCAGGATAGACTTTATTTCATTAAAATTTTGCTTTGTTAGACCCAAAAGGGGAGTTGGAATGCCGATTTCCATACATGTGCAGACACCACACTTGTCCTGGGCAAGTCAGACAGAAGAGGAGAGCTCCCTTCTGCGCTTCAGGGTGGGGAGGATTCTAGCAGCAGGACACCGTTAGCTCGGGAAAAACGCCCAAGGACAACATCGCATCCATTAAGGGCTCCTAATTAGAGGCTGAGGAACTGCTGGTTGAAGAGAACCCGAGGGGGGCGGCCAGAGTACAGGCGGGGGCAGGGTGGCCTCGTTCCTCGGTGGAGGGGCTGCGCAGGGACTTAAAATTTGATTGTAAAGTGCTTTCAGTGGGTTGCGTAGAAATAAAGCTATTGCACTGATCTGTTCTTTTCCTTTCCCTTAGAATAGATGTGGGGGTGGGTGGAGATAGAGAACGTGGTTTCGTAGGAACCTGAGAAGTGGTGGAATTTTTTAAAAACCTTTCTTACTTAACGTTACAGGAGCAGCCATGCGGGACTGGCGCGACCCTGCGGCCCCGCTCCCAGCCCCCCGCGGGAGGCTGGGGACCCCCCGCCCTGTGGGTGGCAGCGGGAGGCCTGCTGCTGTGGAAACCATTTAACCTCCCCTCCAGGCACCTTCAGCCCGCGGTGCGGTGGGCTGGTTCCACGCAGTCTTTATTTAAACGCTACTCCTTTTAGTACTCCCGCCCCCGCGCCATCGTGATGTCAGGCACGTTCAAACCCAGGCGACAAGCACTGTGGCGGGCTGTCTGGTCGGTCAGTGGGGCGAAGCCTGGATGAAAAGAAAGCATTCGCTGAGCACCAGCCCACACCCACAAGCCCGGGCAGTTCCGGGCAGCAGCGGGACCCTGGGGGAGGCGGGGGTCCTGGCCGGCGGCCCCAGGGCAGTCAGGGAGGGAGATGGAGGAGGAACGGCGAGGTGCCTCCGCACGAACTCCGGCACGTTCCTCCCCTCCCCCAGGTCCCTGGTCGGGGAGGGACCTCCCACCCGCTTCCTGCAGCCCCTTCAGATGGGCAGCGTGGCCCGGCTGTGACCGTCCGCGAGGCAAGGCCCAGGCAGCCCCTCGGAAAGGGGAACTGGCGGCCAAGCCAGCCGCTAACGTGGCCACGGCGCCAGGGCCGCCTCCCCAAGGAGCGCGCAGCCTGGGCAGCGGGGCGCCGGGCCTGGCTCCTCCCCGCCGGGCCTCGGGCCGCTCCGCCCCCGGCTGGCTCCGGCTGGGCTCGGTGCGCGGGGGCGCGATCGGCGGCGGGAACGGCAGTGGCCACGGCGCCCCCGGGGCTGTGTCCTCGGAGGCGGTCACCGCGGGCGCAGCGCGGGGACTGGCGGTCACCCGCTTCCGGCAGGATTGCCCTAGGGGAATCCCCGCGCCGCCGCCCCCGTTCCACCCGGCGCCCGGGGCGGGACGGAGGTCCGCCCACCCCACTCCCCACACCTCCACAGCGAGCAGGGCCACTCCGGCCGCCTCCCCATCCTGGCCCCCACCCCGCCCCGGCGGCCACCCCTGGCCCGATCAGCGCCCACCCCTGGCCCCCGCCCCGCTCGTCCTCCGCCTCCTGGGGCGTCTCGCCGCTGCCTTCCCCCTCGGGGCCCGCCCCTACCTCGCAGCTCTGCGCCTCGCCCTCCACCCCGGCGCCCACCCGAGCCCGGGACGCGGAGACCTCGCCGGGGTCTCCGACGCGCATGCGCGGGTCTCTTCCCGCGCACCTGTGAGGACGCCTGGGGGCGGGGCGGCCGCCCTCCGCGCACCTGTGCATCTTCCCGGGCGCCTCCGAGCGCCCCGCCGGCCCCGGCGCGGCCAAGCCGGACCGGCGAGGGTCCCCTGCGGCCCCGGCCCAGGAAGCGCGCCCCCGGCCGGCCGTGCTGGCGGCGGGCCCGGCACTCACCGCGTCCGTGGAGGCCGCGCCAGACGCCCAGCGGCCCCGAGGCGAGGACGCGGGCAGGAGGGCGGCCGCAGCCCCCGGCCAGGCGCGCGTGCTCTCGGGCGCGCAGCTCCGGGTGGAGCGCGCCGGCGCGGCCCTGGGTCCCGGCCCGCCCGCCACTCGCGTAACCCTTTCCCGGCGCAAGGAGGTCCCGCGGAAACCCGGCTGGAGGCGGGGGAGCGGCGCCCACTGGAGGCGTGTCCCTGTGCGCACGGGGAGGGGCGCGGGCTGTGGGCTGGACCCCGCGGCACCTGGTAGATACTGAGTTTGAATCCAACCACTACCCCACCAAGAAGCGAGAAACGGGTTCCCGCTGGCGCGCTGGGGTCCCTGCCAAAAGCTAGCTCTTTTGTGTCCGAGCAAGTCCCCCATCCCCTTACAAAACCATGCGATAATGGGATTTAGTGTGTATGTTTTTGGAAAATTAGGGACGATGCATTGTTGAAATATTTAGTGGTTAAAAACCTGCCCACATCCTTACCGACTCCAGAATAAAAAAGGAAGACATTCAGAGTAGAAAAAATATTCAAGCAGAAGAAACGCTGAAACTTGTTCTTGTATCTAGAAACGTGGACACACACACAGACACACACACACCCGGTCCGTGCAGCGGGGACGGGGCACAGGAGCAAAGGGCAACCAGGGACGCTCCGAACCTCGAGCCAGTCAAGAGCGAGCTCCACGAAGACCTGCCGGATGGAACGCCCTTCCACCTCAACTGCCCTCTGTCCCTGCGCACCGCTGCTTCCCGCCGGGTCAGCGCTGGTTAAGGCCGGGCCCCTGATGGTGAATGCTATTTTTTAAGGTTTTGTTTAAAATAATGATTAAATTTCCAAAGGCACAGAGAACCTGAGCCTTTCAGGTTTTTTCTTTTTAAAAATGTTGCCTTCAACAGTCTCCGCCAGTTCAATGTTATGAGGCCTTGGGTGTTCAGTACCAGAGTTAATACCCTGTGAACATCCTGTGAAAAAATCTTCATTCAGTTGCTATGCAGAATACATCAGGATTTGGGTTAAAGGAGGCAGAAACTGAGCAAACTATCAGGAAATAACTTCTTGAAATTCAGTTCACTCTAGCAGAAACAGAACTTTGGACGCTGAAATAATTCCCATCCTGCTCCAATTTTATTTTACCCAATTCACTTCAGAAATTTCCAGACTCTCCTAGGATCTTTTCAGTGCATCCCTTTTTTACACGGAGACTACTTGTAACACCATGATTTAAAGATGTCCGGGGGGGGGGGGCGGGATTTAAATGCATATTCCCAGCACCTCCCCACCCCATCTTTTCAAGAGACATGTCGGACTGACCCACAGCACCAGAGCTGCATCCTGCTTTGTGAATAAGCCTTCAGTGACCACCCAGCTTTCCCAGTCACAGGTGCCGTTGCCACTAAGGTCCTGGTCTGCTCTCTCCACCACTCTGCCAGCTTCCAGAGATCCGGTAATAAGTCATATTTAACTTTCACCCTGCTGGATTTTACAAGTGCTTGGCATAGAGTAGGTTCTCAATAAATACTTACAGAAGGAGTGAAAAAATAAATGAATCAGAACATCCATGCAACCTCTCCACCATCTAGTACAGGAGAGTGGGCAAACTCATCTATTTTCAGACTTTAGATTTTTTTTTTTTTAATGCACTCTGGCCCCAATACAGTCAATGGAAATTGCAGAGGAACATTACATGCTTTTAATGAGGAGTTCATTCGAATGCCAGGGACCTCTGGGTTTCCTGAAATTGAACCTTAAAAATGTCAAGAAGACAGACAAGTTATCCTAAATATTTTAGGGAGAGCCTGATCGCGCATGGTAGGCTTGGAAGTGTGCAAATATACTGCCGCACGAATCTGCCTGAAAAATAGAAGTGAAGCTGTGGACTCGTCCTGGGAGTGACGGTTTACAGGCCCCTGAATGCAGGGTCCAGGGACTTGGGTTCCAGGCTCAGGGGACTCAGAACTGCACTCAGAAGCTGCATGGATCAGCAGAGAGAGCAGGGCTTTGGGACTCAGCAGATGGGGTTTCAAACATCAGTTCCACCACTGCAAGTCTTGTGAATTTTGGACACTTACCCTCTCCGTGTTCACTGTCCACCTCTGTCACGTGGGGATATGACCGACCCCCCGCCCCACAGGACAAGCCATGCGCCTGGAGCCACAGCTCTTAGTCCTAGTTGGGGAGCACAACTCACACTTGCACTTCCAATTCTGTCCCTGCCTCTTTGGGTGATTTCCAGCAAATATTTTCACCTCTCCAGCTCTGTGCTGCCCCGTATAGTTTGCATTGTATGCATCCAGTACTTAGACCCAGAGGAGGGGGCGGGGGGTGGCTGGTAAGTCCCAGGTGCTCCTTCTGAGCCCTGTTAGGACCCTGGATATTGTTTTCCTACGTGTGCTAATACCAGGTAACAGATAATTTCCCCCAAGCTTTAACAGCCCACAAGAGTTCATGCACTCCCCCAGCTTTCCAAAGGAAAAAAAAAAGCAATTAAATTCCAGTAGCCGTCAGGAATTGGTCCAACTGCTACAAAGTACTCTGAGTCTCTTGGCATGAAAAATTAATTAGAGTATCTGTGTGTCGGCGTGGAAACCACAGTCCCTGCGCATTTCAGTATTCTATCCATATTGTACGAAAGGAAAGCCATCTTCCCCACTGCTCCCCTGCACTCGCCGAGCCCCAGCCTGAGTATTTTCTGCAGGTCTCTCATGAACTCTGGGTGTATCTGCATTCTTTTGTAAGCTACTCCTTAAATATTGGAAGCTCTTTTCTTCGTGTCTGAGTTTTTCCAAGTGTCTTATAAGCCGGTGCCTGAGAACCTTGTGCTCAGACTAGAGGATGCTCCCAGGTTCACAGAACATTGACCACTATCAACAGTGCACCCAGGTGGACTGTGTCAGTGCAAACATCTCATGTTAGAGACAGTCCCGGCCTAAACTAATGCCTTAGCTGTCCTGACTAGACCACCACAGCAGAGAGCTGTATTCTTAGCCTCACACTGGGACGGCCAGCCCTGTCACGGGGGAAGTCCTCCTCAGGAACTGCTGACTCAGTGAACAAGAGCTGCCTTGTTGGGTGCACGCCTGTCCCTCACTGCCCCGCACTGCGGTCTGCCCTGGGCGGCGGGCATCTGCGCAGGTACTTTTCCTCAGTAGACTGCAGACTATCAGGAGGCGGTAAATTCTCAGTGGGCAAGTGTTACCGTCACTAAATGGCCACTAAGTTTATTAGTATTGATCCTAGTAAATGTTCTTTTGGAAAAGAAATAAAAATTTAAGAGTTACTGTAAAATATTTTCATGGTATGCATTTATAGTATTAGCGCAAGGTATCTGCAATTAAGTATGACTTCACATAAATGTGTAGAGTGCATCTCTGCGTCAGTGTAGGTAGAGTTCACAAAATAATGGGTGTGGACACACGCGCAGGGCTCCCTGGAGGTGGGGGCTGCTTCCATTTTACAGCTGAGGAAATTTAACTCTCAAAGAGTGTGATGTAGCTCTTTCATAGTGTGTGAGCAAGAATTCTAATCCCGGCCGGCCTCAAAGCCTTTGTTCTTGTTTACAATGACACTATCCTTCCAAACGAATGATGAATGAATCCATGCCTCAGAGGGCAAATGAAGAAGGCTTATGAGCACAAAAACCACACTCCGTGTAACAGGAACCCGTGTGTTAAAAATAAAATCGGTGTCCCAGGACATCTTGGAGCTTCCTTCACTGCCCTGACTTTCACCCCAGTCCCCAAGATGTTCTGAGCTGTGAGTTAAAGATTAACTTTCAAGCTTACTCTGCCCTTGGGGGGAGGAGGTGCTGATTATGCATCTTGAGAGGGATCTTGCCCTAAATGTCATTCTGCTCAAGATTCCTGCTTCAGATGGTGAGGCTGGAGGAAGTTTCCAGACAGGAAAGTCATGATGCTCGCCTGTAACCCTAGTAGGAAGACGGAGCAGGACAGAAAATGCTCTGGTACAGCCTGCCAGCGTGCTCCTGGTGCCGGTGCTGGTCCTGGTGCTGGTCCAGATGCTGGTGCCGGTGCTGGTCCTGGTACCGCTGCTGGTCCTGGTGCTGGTACTGGTGCCGGTGCTGGTGCTGGCGCAGCTGCAGGGGCCCAGGACTCGGGATGTTCCTGTCTTGCTGAGGGGCAGGGGGTCCCCAGAACAGGGACAGATCTTGTTGTCGAATCAGTCTGTCTGAAACCACACTGCTGTCACCACATAAGGAATATCAGTGGTGGCTTTGATGATGTGCAAGGTTAAACAGGACAAAAAGTCCAAATCAACAGGTATCCACGGCGTTACTGACCTCACTGCTGATAATACAGTGACTGCAAAACAGGTTTTAATTTTTCAAAGATTTAATTTTTCAAAGATTTTCATCTTTGCATAGTAAAGGCCTAAGTAATAAATCCTCAAAAGCATAAATAAGGACCCTTACCCAATAGTAAATTCTGCTTAACCCCAATTTAAAGGTTTTTACAGGTTGAACTATGTCCCCCAGAAAAGATATGCTGGCACCCTAACCCCCAGGACCTCAGAGCGTGACTGTATTTGGAGACAGGGTCTTTATGAAGTAGCCAGGGTAAAATGAGGTCCTTGGGGTGGGTCCTGATTCATTATGACCAGCATTCTTATAAAAAGAGGAGATTCAGCCACAGATACAGCCACACACAGAGGAAAGCCATGTGAAGCGATCAGAGGGTGTGGTCACGGCCAAGGGAGATGCAAGGATGCTGGCAAACACCAGTGGCTAGAAGAGGCAGGAAGGATCCTTCCCTGGACCTGCAGAGGGAGAGCGGCCCGTGCCCCATCCCTCGTGGACTTGCGCCTCCAAACTGGGAGAGGATGCCTTCCTGTTGTCTCAAGCCCCTCGTTTACGCTACTTGGTTACAGCCTGGGACACTGATCCAGAGGTCTTGTGTCTGCTCTATACAAACATTGCTTTTCCAACTGTTTTTTGTAAGAAATCAATTCCTTTGTTTACCCGTTTTCAGTCTATTATGGACTGATCTTTTCAGAGTAAAGATAAATTGTTAGGAAAAAAAATTTTTAAATGACATGCAAAATGCAAAGCCATTTCCTCAGCACTAAGTGAGGCGGGTACACACTCACTCTGTCGAACTGCTGTACGAATTTCGACACGACACATTGCCTCGGTCCTCGCCCTGGCAGGGGGCAGGAGAGGGTCACACGCCAGTTCCAGGATGCCTGGGTGGGCACGTGGCTCATCCGTGGGAAGCTGACCCTTTGTCACACCCTTGCAAAGACCACAGCACGCAGGGTGCTATTGCCCTGTCTTTCCCAGTTGGAAATTGTGGAATTAAGCCATGCATCTGTGACAAATTAGTTGGAGGAGTCGGGCGGTGGGGGTAAAATGTTTGAAAATGGGCTCTGAACAATTTCCAATAAATACATGTGGAAATTTAACCTGCCAGGCAAGCCCCTCTCTCCTGCTGCTCTCCAGGATTCAACTGGGTACCAGGGAAACTTGGAAAATGCCAGCATCAAACTCATGGGGCCTCTCTGTTTGAAACTGTGGCCTTCCAGGAGGTAGGGAGGCCCCAGATGCGTTTACAAAAGTGCTGGACACTGACTAGGGGCTGCTGTTCCCCTCACACTCCCAGCTTCTGCCCTCACCCTTCCGGGAAGCAGGCCGGCGGCTCTGAGGGGAGGAAGGCCGGCAGTTGCAGGCAGGCACCTGGGAGTGTGCCCCGCCAGCCACTTCCCCTTTGCTGCCCCACCTCCACCAGCGGTTTTGTTCTGCACTGCAGCCGGAGGTCCAGGCAGCAGAGGGGAGGGAGGGAAGGCTGGGGTGGGGCTGACCGCAAAACCTTTCCAGCTGCCATTTCTTCTGGGCAATCTGGGACCTCAGACCCCAGCCAGCCCCTCCTGAGAGGCCCCATCTGGTGCTGTCTCCCCCACCTCCTGAGGCAGTTCCTACTGACTGTTTAGCAGAAGAGAAGTAATCAGTGTACAGTGGGAGGGATGGTGAACACAGAAGGAAGGAGAGGACTTGGGTTCCGAAGCCAGTGCTCTCCCCTCTGGTTTGTGTTTCTGTTAAACTAAAGGGAATGTAATTTGAGAATGCAGACACAGACGTCACGCTCCAGGAGGGCGGCTTCCCATAGCTTTCTGATCACCGATTCAGACGGTGAGGAGGGGGGAAATGCAACCGCACACAAGCCCGGGGTGGGGGGTGGCATATTCTTTCTGCAAGTCCACAGCCCCTGCTGTCAACCATGGATCTACCGATCCATGAACTCTAGGTGCAGAATCCCCGTCCAAACACATTCTGTGCTTCGAGGCGCTCAGCAGCGGAGGCAATCGTGAGTCGGAATACGTGGAATGCCAAGCCCACGTTTGCTGCTCGTGGAAATCTGGGTGTGCAGACGTCGAACTTGCTTAAAACGCGGTGTCTGACAGGACGATGTCTTCTGCCAGCACGAGTTCTCTTTCTCTCTTGGCTGAGTATGAATCCAAAGCCTCTTCATGCTGTAAATTTACCATTATATTAGATCTTGCTCAAAGATCAGTGTAAGTAAGGCTGTTTGAACATGGGCAGTTTGCCTGTTCATCTGTAGGAAAAGCTCCATTTCATGACCAGAACAAGATTATTTTTATACTCAAATCAGAACAGTGGTGCTACAAGGAGACAGACTGACGAGAAGTCGAGGACATCTGGGAACAAAACGGGAATCCCATATGTTCACCCCGGAAAAGAAATCACAAAAGCGAATGAGGATGAACCCTCCTTGATTGACCTCGTGGATGGTCGGGGTGTCCTGCGCCCTGTGGGGTGTCTGGCAGCCTCCCTGACCCCTATGTTCTGGACACCAGTGGCATGCATGCCCCCCTCAGGCAGTGACCCCCAAATGTCTCCAGACATGACCCCACAACCCTGGTGCGGAGGGCAAACTCGCCCCGGGTTGAGAGCTGCGGGCCTAGAGACAGAACAGGAATCCCATGTGTTAGCACCAAAACAGGAGAAAAACCTGTTAGTTTTGACGAGCAGAAGAAACTAAAGGTAACTCCCCCATCACCCGTGTTGTCCCTCTGCCTCACCTGAGCAGGTGTGCTGCGTCTCGCACTCCCGCAGGTGCTGGTCCTTGACGACTCACCTGTGGACGCTGGCGAAGGCGGCTTTTCTGGATGCTCCTCAGATTCTGGCACCACCCCTTCCCGGGGCTCCTCCGGCTCGGCGCTCAGTCACCGTGTCCAAGGAGACCCACTGCAGCAGGGCAGGCGGGGAAAAGGCAGAGGCCCACGCCCCCCTCATCTGTGCCGTCCCCGCAGTCCTACACACTCGGCCGCACATGCGCCAGACAAGCTGGTCTGTCCCAATCCCCTACTTACAAGGCTCTCCAGACCTCAAACGGAGGTCACCTGGGATGAAATTCCCAGCCGGCAAGCCACACGAAAGGGTGCTGAACTGTCGCTGGGAGGTGCAGCCAATGCTGAGGGGAAGCTCAGTCCCTGACTTCTGCGGGCGGCTCCTGTGGGGTCTGTGCTCCCAGCCTTTTGTTTTCTCGCTCCACACCCTGGCCCCCTGGCCGGGCTCCAGGCAGAGCGGTTACACAAGCCTCCCTGCAAAGGCGCTAACCCCTCCCTCCCTCCTCCTCTGTGAGTCCAACCCTGTCATCGGAGCTCTGGTGACCTCCGGGAGGGCACGTGGGCCGCTCCAGCCCTCTGCAGGCATCGCCTGGCGTCTGTGCACCTAACAACCAGCTTCCCCCTCCCGCCCGGCTCCCAGCCCAGTGCTGGGTCTGCGGGAGCCCACTGGGCGGGCCGGGGTGCCCAGAGGACTGCGAGCCCCCTGCCCCCTCCCACATTCAGGGTCACCCTGGAAGCTCCAGGGTCACAGCTCTCCACTGACAGGTGAGAAAGCTGGCGTTTCTGCCCTGACTGCCCCTCCATCTTGGAACCCAGGCTCTGCACGTTCTTATCAGAACCGGGCAGAAGTGTCCCCAGACGCGGCCTGGAAGGCGAAGGAGGTACCAGGGATCCTCCCGGAAGGACCAGGATGTGATTCCCCCAGACACGTGAACAGTCCGTGCCTTCATCCCCACAAGAGCTGTTGGGCAGCAGAGAACTCACTGACCTGCCTTGCAAGGGTTAATGCTTTTGGGCTCGCAGATGCAGGGAGCAAACCCTGGCAGAGCCAGGCCCCTGCCAGCTGTCCGCTCCCTCCTTCCAGCCAAACAAGCACGGCCACTCGGCCCGCGCAGGCGCAGGGGCATGTGTGTGCACGCATGTGCGTGCGTTTGTGTGTGTGTGAGCCATGCCCGTGCGCAGGGGTGGCCGAGGGCGTGAGAGGGCAAGTGGGCTCTGAGCGGCCAGCGCCCTGTGCCTGAGCTAGAGCTGACACACGGGCAAGGAGGCCGCCAGCAAAGTAACACCGCACCTTCGTTCACTCATTTTCTTACACGGCCTCCAGATTTTTTTTTAAGGAAAATGAGAGATGCGGCTGCAGCCTCCCACCTGGCTTCCCCGGGAACCGTGACCTGACATCCCACAGCTGCTCTAGGTCAGTGCCCACTCCCACTACTGAGACCTTTATTCATTAAAAAACCCAGTTTTATGAAACACTTCCATGCATATTAATCTCAAAGCTGCCCCCAAAATGCACAGTCCCTGGGGCTGGATTATGTCCACTTCACAGGCGAGAAAGCTGGTTATGAATTGTCCCTCTTTCCCAGGATCTGGGACATTTTATCAAATTCAATTTATGGAAGTATTTGCAGAAAAGGACACTTCAGGACATGATTTAGAAAACCAAATCAGATGACTCTATTTGCAGAGACCCCCCTCCATGCCACATGGCTCGTCAGGGAGAGAAGCCGTTACACGCGGTCACCAAGGAAACACAACGCTTTCCTCCCCAGCTCAGCGCCAGTGCTGCTCCCGTCCCCAGGAGCAGCCGGCCCAGGTCACGCAGCCAGACGCAGACCGTCTGGACGCGGAGAGGAAGCCTCCTCTCCAGGCGCCCGGCTCCTGCTCTGACCGGTGCACGCATAAAAGCCAAGCGTCCAGAGCGCAGCAACCGACCTTGCCGTGGCCCCTGCCCATTCCCTATCCTGCTGGAACCGGGGCCTCACAGCAGGGCCGGGCCCAGAGTGACCGGTAAGGAGGAAATGGGTTTTCTGGGGAAACCCGAGTCCCAGAGACTCAAAGCACAGAATACATTGTGCTCCCGGCCAGAGGCAGAAACAGGAAGTGGTGCGGGAGGGGTTCCAGATGGATCCAGTAAAAACAGGGTCCCTGCGGGGGCTCTGGACTGGCTGGATGTCAGCTCGAGAGGAAGCCAGGGGTCTGATGCAGTCCCCTGGGCACCACCAGCTGGGAGGGGCAGGAGGTGGGGTGACCCCAACAAGGAGAGGGGGCAGAGGGTGAGGGCATCCCGGACCTGAGGAGCAGGGTGGGGGGCACGCAGCAGAGGAGAGCTGGGTGGAGGCTGGGTGTGGCCTCCAGGACTCCGCACCCTCTCACTGTCCCCCAGGGCTGGCCACCTCCTCGTCCTCCAGGACCCTCTCACACATGAGCCCAGCAGGATCTAAAGGACATTCTCCCACCTTCAGATGGCGGTCTGAACAGTTCCCATCTCCCGAGGAGGGCCCAGCACATCCGGGGAGGCCGGCACGGTGGCCTCACACAGCACAGCACCGACATCCCTTAGACGAGCCCACCGGCCCTCACTCACCTGAGACGGCAGCTCTCCCGCACCTGCGGCCGCACTCCTTCCCGGCAGAGATGCAAGGCCAGCCCTGCAGGCTCACCACCCCTGGTCCCACTGGCTGAGGTTTACCCCGCATTTCAGGGTTTGCTAATCAGGCCCCAGGGGTGACAGGTGACAGGACCCCCCCAATGGGGAACCCTGCTGCAGCTGCTTCCAGCCCCCGCCCCAATCCTGCAGTGCCCACCCCGGACCTCCCGCTCCCTAGCCTGAAGCTTGGACGGCGAGGCGGGGTGAGCTGGACCGGCCCTCACAGTGCCCGATGACAGCTAACAACTCAAATCATTTAAATGACACGGCGTTTGATGAACAGATCTCCGTGAAAATGTTATTTGGGGCTGTGTGGCGCTCATAAAACATCCTTGGGACGTGCCCGGGTTTTGCCTCCCGTGAGGCTCTGGAATTGTCCTTTACAGCCAACACCACCGTGTCTGCAGGGACGGAAGAGACCGTGACTAACAGACAGGACACTCTGGGAACATGGGACCCGGCTACCTCCCAGCCCCTCAGCCCGTTCGCCCTGTCTCGGGATCTGACTGTACGTGGAAACTGCTGTCCTCGTGTACAAATGCTCTGACCTCCGGAATGACGATGAGTCTGCCGAGCCAGTCGGCCAGCGGTTTGCCTGGGAGGCGTGGGCCCCAGCACGCAGTCAGCGCCCTCGGAGGTGCACGCATGGCCACCCGCTCAGATCCGGATGCCCAGAGACATGCTGCAGGACACCAGGAGCACCGAGAAAGGACTCCCTGGAACTGCTGACAAGTTTCAGGCCCTGACGTCTCTGTGAGGACCTAGTCTCCCCAGATCTTCCTTACACACGTTGTCTCACTGGGGTTAAGAACCACCAAGTTCCCCACGGGAGGGAAACCTTCAGGAGCCGGCCAGTGTGTTTATATTTGGGAAAGAACAATGTCACATCTTAACCAAAACGCAGGAGTAAAGCAATCTTGAAAGCTTCACCACGCCGCTGAAAAGCAAACCGGGCGAAGTGCAGGTGGACCGCAAGTGACAGTGAGGCTCTTCTCGACAGGTCGCCAATATCCCAGCGTCAACGGAAACATCACCTGGCACTTTTTTTTTACCTCATTTATGCTGCAGGCAGAGCCGGCAGTTGTAACCTGAGTTTCTGAGACACTGATGAAGACCTCCGTGCATCCAGCTTTAAGTAAAAGGCGCATCCGCGCGCTTCCGTCTTATTTGGCCCCTGGAAATACTGAGAAGCTGGGTTTTAATCACGCCACACATCTCTCTCTGTTTTACATCAACTCATCCAACCCACGGCGTCACTCAGAACAAAAACTGGCGAGTGCGTGCGTCTCTACAGTTTCCCGGCTCCTGCTTCAAGCTCAAAGTGCTGCTAACGCGCAGCCGCGCCCGCCCACCTCCGGGCGCCGCAGGCGGGGCGGCCGCATCAGGCAGGGCTGTTCTACCCTCTGCGGAACAGAACCGCCCCTTTTGCGTTTTACAGGAAGAAAGGGCAACTCGCGATACTGTTTTTAAATAAAAAGACTTTATTTATGAAATAAGAGCAGCTGATAGTTTGAGAAGCTCGGGGAGGTATTACTTTCACATGGGGGTCCACACGCACCTTGGAAAATATTTGGCGAAGTCATAAAATTAGCATTTTTAGTCACCTGTAAAGTGCTGACAACTTCATCTCGGGTGAAGGCCTGCATTAGTTTTGTTTTTTTTAAATCCATCCAGTAAGTAGAATTTACATCATGTATCCACGTGGCACACGATGAGCCCCGAACCCCCGCACAGGACGACCGCAGACGGCAGGCCGGTGCAGCCGAGTGGCAGGTCCTGCCGACCGAGGGCTGCCTATCGCCCGTGTCCGCCGCCCGCAGGGGTGCCCACCCCGCCGGCCCCCTGCGTCCTTCAGGCGGCGTTCCTGGCCGACAGGTGCAAAGCCAGCAGGGAGGACTGGCCAGCACGCCGCCGGCACGTCTCCACGCACTACAACACACGCATCTCTGACCCGGAGACGGACGCTGCTTACTTAGCATGAGAACAGGTGAACGTTTTGGCACCGGCACTCAGGTCTACAATCTCGATAGGAGCTGAGCATTTTGGTTCAAAGCAGTTATTTGTGAAACATTACAGAAAATATATCAACTAAACCTTTGTTAGTTTTTTTAACAGCAAAATGCAACATAAAAATACTACTTTGTTAAAGACATACAAGACACACATCATGCCTCTTTGGAAAACCCAGCTCACCTCGGAAAGCAAGGACACCACCTGGACTGGTGAGTGCTACCTGGCCTTCTTCACTGTTAACGCATTCTACCCTGGAGTTGAGGTTCATCATATAAATAAAAGGAGTGAGCCAGAATCAAGCCACTTGACTAAGGATCGTTTCCACATCCCTCCACTGCTGAATGTGCTGGGCTTCCCCGTGAGGTCTGAGTTGGCAGATTCTCTAGGTGACAGATGGGACAGTGTGAGAACCGGTCTGGAGGGGCCGTGATGATTAAGGCGCCGGGGTCGGGGCACCGTGTCCTCCCGGGACCACCTCCGGCTGTCCTCACGAGCTTCCACACTCGGCCCTGCCGCTGGGGAGAGGGGAGGTGCTGGCAGGACGCGCCACCTCGATGCCATCGCACACTTCTGCCCCAGGGACGCTGACCGACCGGGGCAGACACGCTCGCTCGCCCTGGCCCTGGGGCTTGGCTGAGACCGTCCGGGGTGGCGATCTTGGCTCACACGTTCAGCAGAGGGATCTGCCAGACCATGACAGAGGAGACCAGCTCCTCTGGCCGCTGCTGCCTGGCTTTCCTGCTCATCCGCCGGTGGCCCTGGCCCCCACAGGCCACCAGCACGGAGCTGGCCTTGGCCTTCCTGGCCCTCCGCCCTCGGCCGGCGGAGATGCCAGGGTGCCGCAGGAGGTCCTGGAGGAAGCCCTCCTCTGATCGGGGCTCCAGGGAGCCGGAGCCCTGGGACGGCGTCAGGGACCCAGACGAGGAGGAGACGTCGCTGGCCTGGGTCGTGGAGCCCAGTGAAGCCCCCAGCCACACGGCATCAGGGCTACTCCGAGGGGGGCAAGGCCCGGGCCCCTCGCCGGGGAGTGCGTCCCTCTGGTCTTCGTCCTGGGGGTCCACGCTGAGGGGCGGGCTGTCTCTGGGCTTGTCCTTATCTGTCTTGAGGGCGGCTGTGGCCTCGACCAGGAACTTGACGGGCCCGTTGTGCGCGTGGTAGGAGACCATGCCTCTTCCTGAAATGGGACATTGCTCAGCAAGACCTCGCGGACGGGCAGGACCACAGGGGCACCCAGGGGACCCCGTCCCCGGGACAAAGCCCACGCATGACAGCTCACGGTGCAGACAGCTTCCAGTCACATTCTCGGGGACCTTTAGTTAATTCTAAGGACATTTTCTACATTCTCACACTCGCATCACACCTCTAAAGTGAAAAACAGCTCTTCTGCTCTTGGCATACAAGCCTTCTCACCTGCTCCCAGAGTATACAATTTAGCAAAATTTTTCTGAATCTTGACTTAAAAACTTGAACGCCTGAGACACTTCAGTTTTAAGAGCAACATGCCCCAGCTGCCCGGAGCTGGCTGCCAGCTCTCAGCTCTGTGGTTTGGAATAAGTTAGTTCTCTGGAATTAACTAAAACGGGGACTTTTCAGTTGAAAGGTGATGTGAATCGAATTTTAAAGTCATCAGGCGCTCCTTACAGGTCTTTCTATGGAACGCGGACTCCCCGCAGGACACGCGACTCCGAGAGTCAGGTGGGAACAGGCCGTCCGTTTGTCAAGCACTTGGCAGGTGCTGAGTCACGTTTACATTTACATTTGTGGTATTTACACTTGCAGGGAGAATGTGCCCCTTCCACCAAATGCTTTAAGGCTAACACAGGGCCTTGGGGCCTTCACCCCACTTTGGCTGGAGCGCAGTAACCTGCAGGATCCTTCAGTGGGGTGACAGGCTCCCTCGAAGAGCAGAATGCGAGTTAAGAGCTCTGCCAGCGCAGGCACTGGGGGGACCGTGGAGGGGTAAGGATGCCCGGACACCGGCGACGGAGGTGTGACCTGACACACAGCCGGAACAGCACCCGAGCGCCTCCGGTGAATCTGAACACCCAGGGACGCCCCCCCGGGTGCACACCCAGGGGGCCCTGTGCCCCTGTGAGCAGGGGCGGCAGGTAAACGCCCAGGGAGGCGCTGCCTGTAACACACGGCGCCGGAAACAACTAGAATCCATGGTCTGTCCCTGGGTGACAGGCACGCTCCCCGGCCGTGATGCAGTCAGAGGACCAGGAGGATGCAGCTCGGAGACGATGTCCAGAGCAATTCAGGTGTCACAAGACAAGAGTACATGTGAAAATGGCACAACGAAAAACAACCTGGTTTTCTGAGGCACAAGGGGCGAAACTACAGAGAAAACCAGCGGGAGGACGGCGTGAGGCTCCGGAGGACAGTCCTGCCTGTGTGCCGGGGGGGGGGGGGTCACCCCGGCCGTCACGCCCGCGTCCTGGCCCGCGCCTTCTCACCCATTCACCTGCACGAGCTCCTCGTCTGCAGCCTCCGTCTGCGTCACAGACAGCGATGAAAATGGGAACTTAGAAATGAATGTACAGAGTTGGAACTCCTCAATCCTAACGGGGGGGTCCTGATAAAATACGGATTTATCTAACCACAGACCTGTCTGCAATAGATCCGCCAAGCCTCGGTGAGGGGAGGAGGGGTGCCTGCAGCCAGAGTGAAAGATTCCAGAGTGGACGTTGGGAAGAAACCACAGAAAGAGATCTTTTATTCGTTAACATTTCAGTGAGTTTCCTACAAATCTGTTTGAGTTATCCCACAATCAACACAAAATTTGAGATCTTGGTTTTACTTACAGAATTAACATTTTTCTGTGTCATTCGAAGCTCTCTGCAAACATTTGCACAGGCTGCATCGCACCCTAAAATGGCAACGTGACCACCTTCCTAGACATCCCCCTGCCCTTCATTTGGGACCTCTGGGTTGTTCCCTGTTCTTCCTGCATCATGGATTTGGCTGCTTCTGGAGACAGACCCGACTTGGAAACCCTGACTCCTGACACACGCGCACTCCCAGGCTCCAGGGCCATAATGCCAGACTGCTTTCCGAAAAGGCTGTGCCGGTTTGATCTCCCCACAACGTCACAGAAGCGCACAGCTGAGCGTTCTCCCGTGCTGGGCTGCCTTCTTTGCAAAATATAAGAGCATCCATTTTCACTGAGCGGAACTGTATATACTGATACAAACTAACCAGAGGCATAAAGGTAACATGAAAATGTGTCCTGGGGATAAGATTCTCCCTGGAGCAACGATGTTAGCGACAGGAAAACAGAAGCATAAACTGATGATTCAAAGTAACAGACAGAGCCTTTATAGTAAAATTTAAAAAAAGAGAAACCAAGGAATTTACATTATTTAAGCAACTCCCAGGATGATGCAGCTGAACACAGACCCGCAAGCTTTACAAGTTGACAGGACAGGACAGAGGCCCGGGAGATGCAGGCGCACAGTGCGGGGTGGTACTCACCGGTCACCTTGGGGATGCCCTGCAGACGAGGGACAGGCAGGGCCACCACGACGCCCAGGCTGGTGCCCACCATCAGCAAGCCGTGGCAGACGAGGAGGCTGGTCACAGACAGCCGCTGGGGCCCTGCATGCGGAGACAGGTAGGGCTTCTGCCTGCAGCCTGGCCTCTGCAGCGGCACACGCTGGGGACAGGGACTCCAAGAACTGCCCAAAACACTGCAGACCCACCAGAGCGCTCCCCGCGCCGACGCCGAGCCCTCCCAGGAGCCCCAGAGTGACACTGTGTTTGCTTCAGCTGGACAAGGGAGCGATCTCCAGGTGCCCTCCTGGCTGCCCCCTAGCAGGACACACGGCCACCTGAGGGACACGCGCATCCCCCCTGCTTCCAGAGCCCATCAAACCCCCTAACTGTCCACAAACGCCATCCACTTCCAGTGAGAGCACCGGGGCCCTGGAGCCACGCGCACGCGGACACACAGGCACATCAGACCACAGCCCCCTGCGAGGAGGAGCCCACCTGGACAGGTAAGTCCAGACCCCACAGGCAGGACGGGCTCCTAGTGCCGCCGAGCTCCGCAACACAGAGAAGAGACACGAGCACTTCCCAAGCATTCTTTCGGAAGGGAGACCGTCTCGCGGGCTCTGGGGAAGCCTGGAACGTGCGACATCAGTGGGTCCGGGCCTGCAGAGCTTTTGGCTGCTTGCTACGGTTTGTTCTGTTTTCCAGCCCTGAGGCCCAAGGAGGCTGAGCAATCTGGCAAGGTGGGAAGTGGGGGCGAAGAACGGGGCAGAACTGCACCCCATGCACGGGACCGTCTCCCACTGCTCTCATCTCGGAGTGAATCTGGAACCCTTGCCGTTCTGACTCTGCCTGCAGCACCTAGGCTCTCAGAGTGGCTTTAAACCCCTCCTGGCATCTGTCCGCTCAGCTCCAGCGCTCAAGGGCAGAGAAAGGCAATCCAGTCTGCTCCTGAGAAGAACAGGGGCACAAAAACAACCTGACTCCCGTTCCCTGGAAATGCATCGCTTCCAACATCTCTGCACTTGACCTGGAGCTCGCCTTAGATAAGAAGCACGAAGACACGCGGCCTGAACACCAGAGCCAAAGGCAGGTGGGCGTGTCTACAGAAGTCACTTAAAACAACCCAACCCAAAATAAACCAAGCACCACAAAAACCAAAGATCTGGTTTTATCTCTGAATAGAGACATCATATTGTTTCTAAAAAGCTAATGTATTAAGTTCCCAGGAATTCTGAACGTGTGCCCACGGCAGCGGTGGGAGGGGCTCGGCTTTAGAGACTCACTGGAGCTTCACGTCCGTCTACGGGAGAGCCAGAGCGGTCATTTCCAAAAGCTAGTGAGAAAGTCGTTCCGGAATGCGAGGCTGGGCACAGTTCACGATGGCCAGGCGGTCACACCAGGAGGTGGGCCCCGGAGAGCCGAGGACGCGCAGTAAATGCAGGTGCACCTTTCCAGAGCACCAGTCTCACTCGACTACCCGTGAGACAGAGAACGGATCTGAGACCACCCTCCCCGACCCTCCTGGAGCCGGTCGGCGGAGTTTTGGAAGCAGCTGGTGGAGGTGACATTCGAAACAATGTCAGAGCTCGCTGCGCTGAACTCCGCCCTGTTTCAGTGGAACCCAGCCAGCTTCCCCCATGACCCTGCTGCACACGGCAGAAGGCTCCTTGCCACCAGTCTTTCCATCTGGACACTGCTTCCCAGCGCTGCTGTGAACGGCCTACAGCAGACCTGGTGTGAGTGGAGACCGCTGTGACAACGGGGTGGACAGAGGGAGCGCTATTACCCCCCAGCTGCAGCCACTTTCTGAAGCCACCGTCACAGAAATCAGACAATGCTGCAGTCCTGTGGTCCTAAGTGTAGATAAACTTCCTTTTAACACACGGTAGTTCTGGGAACAGTGCAAACACGCAGACCCTGGCTGCACGCTCTCAGCGAGCCGTGTCACATCACACAGTTCCTTCCACACCCTCGTTTTGGTAACCAAGTCCTGCAGGTAAGTGAAAACTGCGCGAATAAGTCATTTTGTGATTTCCTGGATCATCCTGAAATGCTCTGGTTTGGGAAACTGAGTTTCATTTACTTCTTCTCCAAAAAGGGAGTTTATGAGTTAAATTTTCTTTCACAGGGAATTTATAATTTTTTAAAGACTGGCTTAGGGCTACTGAAGGCATCTGAAATACGTTCATTCTGTCACTTGGCTTTAAAGAAAACTAGCGAGCAAAATGGGACTCGCAAACAGCCCGTCTCCACGTGCGGGTTACCCTTACATATTGCAAACAGATCCTCGTGAAATGTGATGCGGAACAGTTCTAACTGCTGATAAAAACATTAAAAAGATTTTGCTTTAAAATTATGAAGCATAAAACTTTACTATTTGTTTTCATTCAGAAATGCATTTTGAAAATGATCTTTCATCCTCCTGAGGAGTTTATCCACCTCTGCCATAATAAACAGCAAATTAGGAACATCTGACTTTTAGTCCGTTTGCATCTGTGTTGTGTCACAGGCAGTGAAAATCTGGGAACCTTTCCCTGGTCTTTGTAAGGAAACTCCTCTCTCCAGACGTGCATGCGTCTCTCTAAGGAAAAAGGTCAAAGCAATTCAAATGCACAGAGGGTCCCTGTGTGGCTTCGGGACGGGGAGGCGTCACCAGGTGGGAAAAAGGTCATGAGCACGAGGAGAGGGAAGATCTCTCTGCCCGGGAGGTAGAAGAGACCAAGTGAAATGACCACGGGGCTCCTGGAGGGGCCCCTGGAAGTGCCCCCCAAACTCCGATTTCACCATAAAAAGGCAGAAGCAGGTAAAGCTGGGCTGTCCCTTGTGCGTCCTCACGGCCTGAAAGCAGCCAGACGCTCGCCAAGAGCCCGAGCTCCAGGCATGATGGTCTGTTCCATTTCCAGAGTCGCCTCACACACGAAAAGTTTACCTGCAAGAGGAACTGGGGGACGTGGGGGTCCCCCATTCGGGGGGGGCTGCACACACAGCAGCGGTGTCCACGCTGCGGGCTGAGGGGCCCCCACTCGGCACCACGGTGGGGGTGGGCGGGGGGCGGTTGGGATGCTGATGATGGCTGCATGGGGTCTGAGTGGGTTACAGACACCTGGAGGGGCCGGCCCACCAGCTGGGCGACGCAAGCTCGCGGGCGCAGAAACCGAGGCAGCGGGCACGGTCGGCTCCTGGTCAGGCAGCTGCTGGTCAGCCCAGGATGGCACCTGGAGCCCAGGGACAGGAAACCCGACTCTCAGTTTGTCCCCTAATTCATAAACAGTCCTGAGTCTGGTTTAATTTGCTGAATCCCCTTACGACGTGGTTGATGGTGTTCAGAAGAGTCACACTGATTTTTCTGAAATGGAAAACTTGGCCCGTTCACTGGGCTACGTCACCCTGGCAGGCCACGGGCTCAGTCAGCGGGGACGTGGAAAGGCTACTCTGGCGGGAGGCCCTGCCCTAGAACATCCAAATATCCTCCCTGGAGCGTCCCAGACGCAGCAGGAAGCAGCTGCACCGACGTCACTCTGGCTTCTCGTGACCGGCTGGAGCCGCGGCCCCTCGGAGCACCCCCGCAGCCGAGGCGTGGCTGCCGCCCCCAGAAACCTGCGAGCTGGCCCCAAAGTGCGTCCCCCCGGGGCGGTGTCGGCCCGCTGCGGTTTCCGTCAAGAGCTCAAGCCAGCGGTGTTGAGAACTGAGCCCCGACAGAAGGGGAGAGGCCAGCTCGTCAGTCACAGTCACGGGGAAGGCGCGCTGAGCCCGCGCCTCCAGGGAACTAGACAGATTTTACCAGTTTTGTTAAGCTATAAAAAAGCCGTGACTTACAGTACAGTCTTTTTTTTTCTTTCAAATTTTGTTCTTTCTGGCTTGAGAAGTTTATACTCCACTGAGTGCATGAGAGGACCACCTCACGGTCACTGTCACACGTGTGCAACGAGCCCCACCCGGGCAGCATCAGGAGCACTTTCTAGACGAGGTTTTACCCTGTGTGTCCGTCCGTCCGGGAGGACGATGGCCCAGCGACCGCAATTCCACGTGTGCACACGGGTGTGCGCACACACGCACTCAAGCACCTAAGGGCGAGGCAGACCTCGACGGTGCTTCCCGCTGTGAAACACGGGCTCGGGGGTAAGGCGGATGGAAGGAGGAGGGGAAAGACGTGGGTCTTCAGCCTCCCTGGTCTCCAGCTCACAAAACGCAACGAGAATCTGACGTATTTCAGACACCTTTCTGAGGACGGGACTCAAGCACCGGGTGTCACAAGAGGACCCTCGCCCCGAGCGTCCCTGAACGCCGCTCTGAAGGGCCCACCTCCCTCGCAGCCCACCAGGCCCAGGGCCGCACACCCAGGAGCAGGTGTGAGATGCAGACAAAGCACGAAGCACTGCAGCACGGTGAGCTAGGAGCCCCCTCACACGCTGCACACAGGTGCAGGGGAGCACGCCACACGGGCAGCACGCTGCCGAAGAAGAGCCCCGAGGACAGGCCCGGGGTGAGCGAGGGGGCAGCGGGGCCCAGGACGGGCAGGGGGAGCGTGCAGGTGACGGCGACCGCAGACTGGAGGAGGGCTCTCGGGGACAGTGGGGCCGCGGGTGCCCCACCAACGGCACGGTCCCTGGTTCTGCAGGAGCCCAGAAGCACGTCAAAGGCCACGCTGGGGGATGAGAATCAAGGGCGTCGTTACCAGAAGTGCAAAAGTCAAGGAAAGACAGGGAGATTAGTCACATCCTGCGGCTCAGGGCCAACAGCAGTCATGGGGTCACAACTCTGACATGTGACCCCTGAGTTTTGATTTAACAGGAACTGGGGACATGGGCACCCCGGGAGGGGAGGTTCCTGCAAAGTGTCCACGGTGGGTGGGTGGGAGCCCCGTGCTCTGCGTCTCATCTGTCTCTCCTCCCGCAGGAGCCGAGAGTCACCTGCCCCTGACTCCCAGCCCGCCTCAGCCGGGTCAGCTCACCCTCCCGGCCGCTTCTGCCGCTGCCAGTCAGGCTCCTGCACACGGCCCGCATGTCCACACGCCAGCTAAAGCGTACGTGTGCCGGGCACACGCTGAAACACCAGCCATACACTCGTACATAATGGATGCATAAGCACACACGGAGGGTGCGCACATGGCAGCACCAGCCACATGCTACACACACCAGCCACGTGACCACACAAATGTCAGCTACCTTCTTATACAGACCTAGCTGTACGCTCACACGCAACCAGCACATGCGTGTGCTCACCAGCCACGTGCTCATGCACACCAGGCACGCACAGGCACACACTAGCTCTGCAGTTCCCACACCCCACTTCTGCACGTTGGCTGGTTTCACCCCCGCTGATGGACACCCTGCCCTCTCGGGGCCGGTGGACCCCAGCCAAGGCTGCCCTGTGACCCCCACCCTGAGGGCCCCCCTTCTCTGCTCTTCCACTGTGGTCCTTGCCCCGCCCCCACTCCTGCCCCAGCGCCTTGAGAGCAATAGGAAGGCTTGTGTGGTCTCAGCTTCCGATCTATAAACCGGGTGGCGCTTTCGCTGGGCTCCAGGCAAAGATGGGAGTCACAGAGGCGTCCTGAGCACCTCTCCCAGGGCGGGGGTGGGGGGACACACAGGACAGAGATTGCCAGGCCCGCCCCACCCGCCGGCTCCGCCCTTACCTGGCAGCATGTGGTGGACGGGGGTGGCTATGTTGATGTCCTGGAGATGCTTGAGGGTCTCTGTGTGGAACAGGCGGAGGGTGGACCCCGAGGTGAAGGCCACCCAGATCCCCACGCCAGCAACGGCCAAGTGTGAGACCACCATGCCCTCCTCCTGGTGGGCCTCGAGCTGACCCTGCAGAGGCCGAGGAGGGCAGGCTCAGGGCTGCACCCTCACAGTGCTGCCCGCGGCCCGCCCTGTGGACGGCGGTTCAGATGGGGAGCGCTGTCGTCCCATTGCAAGGCGCCCGGCTGGCGCCCTGGTCCTCAACCGCCCTCAACCACCTACGGCAAAGGCACTGTCACCCCAACCCCACCCACACTGACGCCAGGACTCGTGTGGACCCATCGGCCCCCTCCCACACCTGCCCACAGGCGGGACCAGTAGAGGCGGCGTCCCCAGCGGGGCTCACACTCCCCCACCCTCAGGTCCGAGCTGCTCGGCCCCTGCCCGGCCCTGGGGGGCCTGCTGCTTCTCCGTCTGACCAGGTCCTTCCCGAGCCTCCAGGCTGAGCTCTGCCCCCACGTCTCCACCTCCATCCTGATAGCCCGGCTCTAGGGGACCCACGGGAAGGAGCTCTGGCAACTTGTCCCCACGACGGACGATGGACAGCCTGTGCCTCTGGGGAAGTGGAGGTTGGACGGGCGGGCGAGAACAAACAGTGTCCTCAGAGAAGTCCCCTCAGCCACAGCAGGTGACAGGCCCGCCGACTCCCTCGCTTGGAATGATGCAGCCCAGGGCCCTAAGCCTGCGTATCTGTCCTGGGGCCGCAAACGGGGGACACTGTGCCCCTTTGCTGCTCGGTGGCCATGTTACCGTCCTGCTCGCCCACTGCACGGAGAGGGGTCGCGTAGTCAAACCTCCACGCTGTACCTCAGACCACGCGGCACTCGATGAGCTGGACTGAGGAATGGACGTGAATCTCCAATTTCAGTCGGACGGGAGGCTCCCCACCCAAGGGCACCACCTTGTCTCAATGGAAGACTGCACAGGGACAGGCGGGCACCCTGGGCCCACGCTCAGGGGCTGCAGAGCCGGGAAGCGGCACGGGGTCTGGCCTCGCCCACGCAGCACAGGCGTTCCCGGCTCATCCACACAGTCCCTGTGCCGACGCGTCTCTCCTTTCATGACGAACGGGCCCCCTGTGCGGAGGCGCCAGCTGACGGACACCGGGTTGTTCCCGTCCCTTCTGTCGCACGTAAATACAACATGTCCCATGTAAATAAAGCTGCTGCGAACTCTCGGACCAGCCTCTGCGTGAACGCCTACATCCGTCCTAGAGTGTGCGCTGATGGCTGGAAATGCTGGGCCACACGGTGATCCCGTGGTTCACTTTCTGAGGGACACGCAGGTTTCTAGCAGCTGCCACATTTCCCGTTCCCACCAGCAGTGAGTGAGGCTTGCGTCCCCCGCGTCCCCCAGTGTCCCCTCTGGTGCGGCTCACGTCCTTCTTGCCGCTGCCATCCTAGTGCAGGTGAGCGAGGTGGCGTCTCACGGCCGGTTTGATCTGCACTCCCCTGGGGACGCCGCCGCCGCAAACCCTTCCATGCAGGCAGCGGCCAGCTGTGTGTCTTCTCCGTAGAAGCGTCTCTTCAGACCCCTCGTCCAGCTTCAACCGGACGCTGAGCGCCACGTTACACAAGCTGCTTGTTACGCGTTCTTGGCAGACACACGGCTCGTAAACATCCTCTCCCTCCTGGGCTTGTCTTTGCACTTTCCTGACAGTTTCCTTCGAGGCACGTAAGGTTCTGATTTCCATAAAGTCAAATGCATCTGTTTTTCCCTTGGTTTCCTGTGCCTCAGGAGTCACACCTGAAAAACCACTGCCTGGTCCAAGGTCATACAGATCTGCTCCTGCGTTCTTCCCTATGGGGTTGACAGTTTAGCTCCACACTTGGGTTTAATCCATTTTTCCCCTCGCTTTCGTCTGTGGTGCTAGGTCAGGGTCCACCCTCATTCTTCCGCGCGTGGACGTCCGGCTGTCCCAGGCCCACTTGCTGAAAAGGTGACTCTCCAGGGAACTGCTCTGGCACATCTGCTGAAAACCAGCTGACCCCAGTCAGGCGATTTTATTTGTGGACTCTGCTCCGTTCCACTGACCGAATGTCTGTCCCTGGGCCTCGCTGACTTGATCACTGTGGTGTGTAGTAAATGTGAACCTGGGAAGCGTGGGTCCTCCAGCTTTGTACTTTTTCAAGATTGTTTTGGCTACTGTGGGTCCCTGGAGTTTCCATATAAATTTTAGGATCTGCTTGTCAAGTTTTGTTTAAAAGAAAAAGAAAAGCAGGCAGCTGGGACTTGGACAGGGTTGTGCTGAATCTGCAGATCAACCTGGGGACGATTTCCGTCTTAACGATACTGCGTCTTCCAAGCCATGCACGTGGGCTGCCTTGCCGTTTATCTAGGTCCTCCTAATTGCCTGCAATTACGTTTTCTAGCTTTCAGTGTATACATTGTGCACTTTTGTTGTTAAATTTATTTCTATTTTGCTCTTTTTGATGTCATTGTAAACGGATTTTTAAAAAATCTCCTTTTCAGATTGTTTGCTGCTAATGTGCAGAAATTAGCTTGATTTCCGTGTACTGATCTTGCAGCCTGAGTAAACGCGTGACATGGCCACTCGGCCTGCGATCCCTTGTCTCTGGAGGGGGAAGTGTCAGCACAGCCTGCATCATGGCTGGTTCCGCAGGTCAGTTCAGGACCAAGCGGTACCTGCCCCCTGCACAGCCGCCTGGGGCGGAGGAAGGCGACCTGGGCGGAGAGGGTAGAAGCTTTGTCACATCTGTTCCGTATCTCCACCCCCCACGGCTCACGGCCGCACTTGCACGCTGGTGTCCGGAAGGGACTCACACACAAATCAGCTCCAAGATGGAGCCAAACCAGCTGCCTCCACGGTTGCGGTCACAGGCCCTGCCCGCTGCCCGGATGCGCCCTGCTTTGGATGGGGAGGCGGCCTACCGACCACCCCGAGCGCTTAAAGGAACAGAGCCTGAAGCCCAGGGATCTGAGGACAGGAACCCCAAGCTCCTCTGAACAAAGTCTCAGGTCCCTTCCGACCACACCTGTGCGGACTCACCCCGTTTCCAGGCAAAGCCCCTCAAGGAACTGCTTTCTCCCGTCCTGACACACGTCACTCCTCTCCTCCGAGATGCTGTGCGTCTGCCCCTGGTAAGCCCCTCCTCACCCCGACGGGGCCGGCTTCTTGGGCGTCTGACAGGTGCCCCACACCCACTCTGATGCTCTGCGGCTGCTGTCTTGAGACCTGTGGTGACGCTTCCAGGCCCCACAGGCTTCATGGCCAGTCCTGACCCCGGACGGCGGCCCCCGCCTGGCCTGGGGGCTTCCCCGGGGCAGCCCCTGTCCCAGGCAAGCACACAACACGTTTCTGCTGGGCGACAGATGACGTGGGCAATAACCCACCCCTGTGATGCAGGCAGGGTCTCCCACGGCCTCAGACTTGATTTTCTGTTTGAAAAGGGACTCTTTGGGCAACAGGGTCTCCATGCCTCCTGCCACCTACAAGTCGTGTGACCCTAAAGGTCTCCGGAGAAGAGCAGGGCCTGTGGGCTTGGGCCTGGTCCGCTGGGCCCTGCATTCCTGTCTTTCTACAGAACGTCAGGAACTCAACTCATCAACTCAGAAAACACTCCGCCACCAGGTCACCTTTAACACCTGATCCCTGACGTTCCCTCGTGCTGTTTCTCCCCGACGTTGGGGGCGGGGCTCGAGGGACGCCTTCCTCTTTTCTTCCTTCCCTTCCGTCCACCCTGTATGTCTTCAGTCACGACCACTGGATGTTGCAGACGATCAAGAGTAAGGACGGTGAGGTTCTCCTTTCAGACGGGCGCACGATGAACCAGATGGCCCCGGTGCTCTCGTGGGGACTCCCAAGCACTTAGGGAGAGATGGGCCGCGAGCTTCTCTGCAGAGCAAGGTCGCTGCGGCATCGCGGGCACGGGGAGGAGCTCTGTGAGCCACAGCAGGTGACACAGGGCCACCGTCTGGAGACGCCGCGCTGAGGGCTCTTCCCCAGTCATGTGCCCCCAAGCACCATCGCTGGACGGCGTGCACGGCCTACCCTCTGCCCACCCGTGGACGGTCCTTGTTCAACAGCCATTTCTAGTTGCTAAGGATGCTAATGTGCATGTGTGTGGTGGACACGGTTACACACGATGGTTACACACGTGCACATGCTGGCGTGTGTGTGCTGTGAGCACACGGCTCTGCAAACACATACATTTACACACACACCACAAGGACGCTTGGGCGTGGACACGCCGAACCTACTTATGCTTCCTTGTCTCTGAGACGCCTCTTCTTGTCCTCTGAACACTTTCTATCAGCTTGGTGTCTTTTTTAACTCAGTAAGAATTCTCTCTGTATTAAGAACATTCACACTCGATCGTAGATGGAGCGATATTTTCCCAACTTCTCATTTATAGAAGTTTCTATACAAACAACACATACTCAACGTAAAACAGTGTTCTACAGCTTGACTAAATCGATCACGTTCTTTCGTACGGCCACTTCTAGGTACACCCGCCCCCACTCTGCTGTCTGCATCCTGGAAGCCTGGCTTTGCCTGTGTTTAAACATCCCTCCCTCAGGAACGCTGAGCAGGATAAAGCTGGAGCCACAGGCAAGAGGCCGCCTGAGCTTCCTACGTGCGAGAGGCACCCCCGACCTCTAGTTCTGAAGTGCCTCCCCTCCCGCCGTGCTCGCACAGAGCGACTTACCTCCACAGCCTGAGCCCCCGCACTGATGATGAACACCTGGCCCCCGGACGCGGCCCACAGGCTGTCTTCCATCATCAGGAGACTTCGAACCGGAAGGACACCCAGCTTCAGCACTTTCTGAGGTTCTGAATTCCAGGATCCATCTGAAAAGAAAACACTTCTCTTAATTTCATTCAAATTCAGTTATCCACGCACGGGGACCGGAACAGGAGCACAGGTCGCTTAAGTGACAGACAAATGAAAATCATCTGTGATGTTCTCACACGTGGGCCCGATTCGCGGTGTGTCCACAGCTCCAAGAATCAGCCCCACTTCCCCAAGGAGATCTGGCCAAGCGGCGGAGCACGGAGCTCCCGTACGTAGTCAGCAGGCCTCCGCTCTGGTCCCAGCCCAGCCGGCTGTGCATGTGCTGGGCAAACTACTCACCCTAGTCTCAGTTCCCTCATCTGTAAAATGGGGGCGATATGGCCACTTTCCTCAAAGGTTTTCACTGCAGGCCCGAGTCCTCAAACAGGCTGCCCACACCACAGCCGGGCCCGTAACTGCTAATTATGCTTGGAGCCACCACTTAGAAGTCTGGAAATTTCCCACAGAATTCCACATTGCCAACTCCCTAAAAAGTCAAAGACTGGCAGCAGAATGTGGCTGGCAAGCGGCCCTTTTCCCCAGGCCTCTGGCCTGCCAAGTCCTCCCGCCTTCAATAACAAAACGAGAGCAAAGAAGACTCGTCTCCACACAAGACGCACAGACGCCCACAGGTGGTGACAGTCACCAGGGATGCAAACCCAACTGACAGCGAGCTGTCGCATCACACCTGTGAGAATGGCCGCCGCCAAAGAGACAGGAGAGAACAAGTGTGGTGCGGACCCCACGCACAGGAGGGAAGGGACCCCACGCACAGCTGGCGGGGACGGGCGTGGAGGGAAGGGACCCTGCGCACGGCTGGTGGGAACGTAAATCGGTGCAGCCACTGTGGAGAACAGTAAAGAGGCTCCTCAAAAAATTAAAAGTAGAACCACCATGTAACCCAGCAACCCCGCTTCGGGGTATTTATGTGAAGAAAATGAAAACGCTAATTGGAGAGTCTACCTGTGCCCCACGTTCGCGGCGGCACCATTCACGTGGCCGAGCACGCATGTGACCTAAGCTGTTGATGGATGAATGGTGACAGAAAATGTGACAGGTAGACACACGATGGCGTGTCAGCTGTGACGAGAATGAAATCCTGCCACCTGTGACAACGCCAGTGGGACCTGAGGCTGTGATGCTGAGGAAACGAGCCAGACGGTGTGCTCTCACCTACATGCGGGACCTGAAAAGGCTGAACTCGGCAAGAGCGCAGAACGGTGCTTTCCAGGGACCGGGGGTGGGGGCCGGGGAGGCGTCCGTCAAAGGGCACAAACCTCAGTGGTCAGGTGAGTAGGTCCTGGGATCTGGCGCACAGCGTCCCGGTCACGGTTAGTGTCGCTGTGTCACACGGTCGAGAGTTGTTGGAAGAGTGGATCTTAAAGCGTCCTCACACCAGAGAAGCAAGGTCACTACGTGGTGTGACGGGGGTGCTAGCTAGCGGCCGTGGTGACCCACACCAAGCTGGGGGCTTGCCAGCCCAGGTCGGAATTACGGCAGCTGCAAACCTTCAAACAGCTGATAATCCCCCGAGACCTCCCCTCTGCCAGGGCAGCGGAAGCAGCAGCTCGAGTGCGCACGTGCGGCCACCGGGGCCAGGCAGAGCCGCAGAGAAGAGCAGCAGGCAGAATCCCACGATCGATCCGCCCAAGCCTGAACGAGCGTGGCCTTCACTCCAACACGTCACATCCAGCAGGGGAGGAACGGCGTGTGCTCCGCAGTCATCAGGCCCTGAGGTGCCCCTCACCCCCCAACCCGCCTTCAGGAGGAACGGCCTCGGCCCTCCAGCCGCCCGTGTCCCGGGACTGCGGCCGCCCCAGCCTGCGGACTCCCCGTGGGGGGCGGGGGGCGCTCGTCCCCCGGGGCTCCGCCCTCCTGCTGAGACCTGGACCCCCAGCGCCTGCAGGCGCTGCTCCCAGGGCCCAGAGCACCCCGCCTCCTCCCAGCCGGCCCAGCCCAGTCTTAGTCTGTTTATCATGCACCCCTCAGGGCCAAGTAGGGTTCGCTCAAATCTGTGGCCACAGGTACCAAGCTGACGGTCAGATTTCCCTGCAGAGGTGACGACCCGGCGCTAGCCTGGGGGTCCCATGGAGCACAGCTGGTGCAGACTGGTGACAGCCTCACCGCGTGGGGGGCCTGCACCTCGCTCCGTCCAGGAAGGGAAACCCTGTTGGCCCTGAGTGAGGGCGGATGAAGGTCTGCACTGAAGCCTCTGCTCCGGGAACACGGGTGTCGGCAGGGGCGGACTCCGAGCAACCTCCCGCATGCTCCGCAGGCGCCGACCTATCTCACACCCTCCACGTGGCGGGGACGAGGGGTGATGGACGCTGACGGGACGCGACACTAGGCCCAGAGCGACCCCCTTCCCAGGACAGCCGCGCCCGCGGGACGGTCACCTTCTGCTCTGGCGTAGACGGCCACGGCCCCGCTGACCAGGCCAGCGTACAGGCTGCGCGGCGAGCAGGCCAAGCTCAGGACCGCGCACTTCTCGGGGGTGAAGAAATGCTGCAGCTGCACCTTCTTGGAGCCCTGGCTGCTCTTATAGACGGAGATGCTGCGCGAGAGAAGGGGAGCTGACACGGGCCGCTCACGGGGAGGGGGCCAGGCCGTCCGTCCCACGGCCACGCCCAGCGCTGCCTCCCCGTCCCCCCAACTCCTTCTGGAATCTCGGCCACTCCCACAGTGATCTCTCCTTCCTTTCAAGAGACAAGTTCCCAGTTATTCAAAAATCAATCAATCAATCAATCAATCTTAGTTCTTCCTACAGATCCTGGAACATCGCATCAGGAAAATCATTTTAACTTTCCTTTAAACCCTGCGGACGTTCAGGTCGACAAGGACACAGAACACGGCCCTGCTTTACTCCAAAGTATCAGTGCTGCACAGGGAAAGCACGAATAAGAACGAAGCACGTCCGTGCAAACGGCAGGTGCACCTAAGACAGTCCCTGCGAAGAGTCACCGTTTCTCCCTGGGGTTTCCTAGGGTGACATCCACGGCCTCAGTCACCGGCCGCTTCCAAGTGCGAGACCCGCCCACGTCCACCTGCATCAGGTCCCTCCCAGCAGAGGGCCGCGGGGACTGTCCACCGGGGCCCCACAGCTCTGCCGCTGACGAAGCCTAGAGGCCTGTGTGACACAGCGTACGGGCTCACCTCCCCTCCTCCGTCCCTAAGCAGATGGTGGGGACGCCCAGCACGTGCCCCGCCGTAGCCTCGGGCTCCGGGGGGGCGCCGGGCCCCCGCGGCTTCTCCTCCGCGGGCACGTACGCCATGCACAGGATGCGGGACTCGACGTTGAAGCACTCGATGACTTTGGGGCTGGGACTTTGAAAGGAGACGATGGCGATCTGGCCCATTTGAGCAGCACAGCTTCCGATCTGAATGGGGGGACGGGGGGGGGCTGTGAACGAGGGCGCTCCAGGGCCACTGGGACCCCACCCACGGCCTCGGAGACAGTCGGCGCTCATGCGGACCCAGTGCGCTCACGAGAACCAGATGACGTCTAAACGGTCTGCAAACAGACCCCGTTCCCCCTGCAGCACGCTAATTAAATTCCTTTTCCTTTCAATTTTAATAACACGGACTCAGGTTTTTTTTTAAAAGGCACATTTTCATCCTTTAAAAGTCGCGCACCCAGCACCACACGGTGGTCAAGGCTGACCCACACATAATTCAAAGTCTGAAAAAGCAGACTGACGCCAACGTTTACACTGTAACACTTAGTGCGTAACAGGCCTCACGTGAGAAGACAGGTCCCCAGAAAGAGAGCAGAGGGCAGGGTGCACCCTCGGCACCTCGCGCAGCGGGAGGGCGGCTGCTCCAGCGCCAGAGGGACCTGGGCCGGCTCCGCCCGCGAGCCACGCCTTCCTCGCAGATCCCTGCCCACGCAGCTTCACCGCCCAAACCGACAAAGCACGTCAGTTATGCTAGTACTTGAGTTAGCTGTCTTTGGACTGAATTTCATCTGGCAACGTTCTAGACGGAAAACAAAAGGGACGGACATTCTGACCCCTTGGCATTCTCCATCTGCTCGAGGAGGCACGGGCTCCCCTTCCCGCTCCGTGACTTCTGAGTTTGCGGGCACAACGTGGACACGCTGGCCCCTAACAGTGTCCTGTTGAACCGCTCCAAACTGCTATTTCCCATCCCATTACTACGGATTCTTCGCAGACTTGCGTTCAAACAGACAAAGGCATCTTACCCACAGGAAGCCATGAGCCGTGGAACAGGAGTCTGGCCGGGCCTCGTCATTCAGATACGGCTCGGGGTTATAAACCGCACATTCGATCTACAAGCGGGTTAAATCAGAGGCCCGAGTTTAAAGCGGGACTCGGAGGAGGCAAGCAGGCCTGTCTTAAATGGACGGCAGGGTTGACACGAACCACAGCAACTCCAAAGGCAGGGAAAGCTCAGTGTGTGGAGTCCCAAAAACGAGCTTTTTGGACGCGAGCACCGAGGTAAGCGCTCCCTCTGCGGTGGCTTCAGACCCCAGCGCCCGCTGGGAGCAAGCGGCAGGGAGCCTGTCCGGGGCCAGTGTGGGTGGGGGAGCTGCGCAACACCGCGGGGGGCGCCCTGTCTCTCCCTGGGAGGGGTCCCCCTCAGCTGAGGGAGCCCCAGGGACACGTGGGCTCCAGGTCTGAGTGTCGGCCGGAGACCAGACGTGAGAAATGGCCATGACTGTCGTGCTTCTTGGGGAGACACAGCCAGGTCCTGAAGCCCCTGCAGGCACCGGCTGCAGTGCTGGGACCGACAGCAGAGGAACAGGGATGCAACGTCCCCCGAGACAGGGTCTGCTCCAGCACAGTAGGCACCACACCTCATGCAACCACGAGGCTGCCGGCGGTGACCTGCGGGGAGGCTAAGTGTCCCCGAGTGAGAGGCCGGGAGCCCCTGGGGCCGAGACGTGTGGGCCTGGATCACAAGTGCCGGGTTGGGGGGCGCTCAGCTGTGGCTCCAGAAAGTGGGCTTTGGTCTGAAACCACCAGGCCCTCCCCGAGCCGCCTGGACAGGCAGCGCCCAGGGCCGCGCCGAGCCCCTTCCCTGCTGGTAACTGCCCACGTGGACACGCGACTCCGGGCCCGCCCGCCGTCACCTTGAACTCCTGCTGCTTGGCCACCGTCACTGGCATGTGTCCCACGAGGAGGGGGTGTCTCTCCTTCTTAATCTGGTTCCCGTCATCCTCCGTGCAGAGCCAGCCCAGGTGGTTCTCCTCCTCTGCGGCCGCGGGGTCGGGGGTGGGGAGGGAACAGAGGGGTTGGCACCTTCCACGGGCGCCCAGGGCGGCGGGGGAGTCTGCTCCCTACTCTGGCAAGACTGGAGAACTGCGCCTTTTACTTCGGGGAAAGGCCCTTCCTCACAGGAGGGGCCGCTCTCTGGCTGGTTTACCCAGCGACGCTCTGGCCGCATCTGAGCACGGGCGTGCCCGGCTCCTGCCTCGGGGCCCAGCCCACCGGCGGCCTGGGAACCGTCACTGCGCAGGCCACCTGTCCTCCCTTACCTTTCCTTCCAAGAAACTGACCTGTTTAGACTCAGGCGCTGGGAACTGAGGAGGAGGCTTTAAGTGGCACGAGGCCACGGGGTAAGACGTACACGGAGAGGAAGCAGCAGGTCTGCTAAGTGGTCGCCAGTCTCGCTCTGAAAGTGAGCATCTGAAGACGAAATGAGCTCATCTCCACGTTCCACTCACTCGGCAGAGACCGGGCCATCTCCTCGCTCACAAGGCCGCCTGGAAGCCGGCCTGATAAACCACCAACTGACCCGGGCAGAGAGAAAGGGGCCGCGCTCTGCCCCCTCCCTGGGGCTCGGGCCACTCCAGACAGCCGTCCCCGTGACAAAGGCCTTCTCTCACTGACCTCCCTCACTGGGGGGTGAGCAGGCGTCCCTCTGCCTACTTCTCTTCTTCATCTTATTTCCAGTTAACATTTCAGGGTGTTTGCATCTGAATGAGGAGTTTACGCACAGACACAGGACAGCCCCGTGCTCCGCACAGCAGACCTGTGTGCGTAAATCACACATCTGCGCGGTCAGTGCATCACACCCACCTGTCTGTCTGGTACGCGGGTCACAGAGGGCGAGGCCACGGGGACTGGAACATCCCTGAGTCACTCCTGTCTCTGACAGAACCTGCCGGGGGGTCTTCGGGGGGGTCTTTGGGGATGCCATCCGGTCCTGTGTCTGACCCCGCAGGTGCAGGGCAGGAAAAGGCTGAGAGGAGCCCTCACCTGCTCACCCCGTGGGGCAGACCAGGGGCTGGGACCCCCGACTCACAGGCCACAGACTCAAAGGGCCTTTACTTCCATCTCAACTAATACTAATGTTTTGTTCTAATTAAAGTGAGGCTTTCTTTCTCCTACAACCTTTAAATTATAATATAAATGTCTTTAAAAAATCACCTATGCCGGTTTTTTTTTTAACTTTTCCTGCTTGGAAAGAGCCTTTCAGGTGACCGGCTGAACCGTCTGTCAAGCCAGCTTCTCAGCCGTGACCCTGCCCTCCTGGGTGCACACCTCACCACAGGGCAGGGACTGGCCTCGCCAGCTGAAATCAGTGGGCTCTTACCGAGCGCGAGCTTAGCCATCTGCAGGTTGTGGGTCCAGGACTCCTTGATGGCAGGGGTGAAGGTGTTGAACACGGCGGTGAAGAACGTGGGCCGGCCAGACCTGCCGAGAGGGGAGCCTTCACCCCGGGAACGCACCCCGTCCGGGGGGGTCAGGCTCCGTGTCTCCCCGTGGGACGGAGCCCCCACCACGGAGACACGCGAGGCGAGAGCCACGTCCTCAGCCCCGGTGGCGGGGGCACCCTGCCCGGGTCCCCACTGACTTGTCCTGCTTCCCCGGGAGCTGCAGCTGAATCCGGCAGCAGTCGGCCGCCCTGATCTCCTCTTCCTTCTTCAAGACGAGTCTCTGTAACCCCGAGGTCCAGTCGTGGGCCACTGACTGGTTCAAGTTCTACGAAGGAAACGCACAGGCACATTGAGAGGGGCTGAAGGACGTTTCGGTCGTCCATCCTGGGGAAGAGAAAACCAAGGCCGTCATGTGAAAACCTCAGGGGGACGAGCAACACTCATCTGATGGCAACAAAGACCCCTTTGGGAGTGGGGTCACGTGGTGGTTTGGCTGGGACCACCCTCAGAGACCACTGACATGCAAGTCTGCCCCAGAATGAAGGGAAGTTACGCTGGAAGAGCTTCGCCTCCTCCAAAACAGGAGAGAACAGACAATTGGATCAGTTCTGACCATTAAGGTCAATTCTCACTTCTAATAGAACTGGGAGATGTGCTCTCATGCTGACATTGATTCAGAAATAAAAGGAGGATTTTAAATCTAATGCCTTCAACTATTACCTGATAGTTTCCTTTGAGGTTTCCAATCAGTTGAGTGATCTGACCAATTACATTTAAGTCATGCAGCAAGTTTTGTAGATCCTGATACAGCTGTCCTGGCCCCATGTAAACCCTGTCTGCAAAACAAGACGACAGAAAACAGCACAGACCTACAGCTGTTCACGCCGGCGCTCGAGGAAGGAAACACGGAAACACAGTCTAGCTCGTCCAGCATTTTTAAAGAGTGCGTGTTTTCAGATAATGAGATGCTTTTCCTTCTCTGACTTTTTATTTTGGAATAATGTTGGACTTGCAGAAAAGCTGCAGTAGCATAGGCCTCCCTCATAGGCACCGTTTCCCAGGTCCGGGATGTTAAAATCTCAGAGAACCACGGAACCATCACGGCCGCGGGGACGGGGAGGCTCACGAGAGGCCCGGAGAGACCCCAGCCCCACCCGCCCCACACCAGCTGTCTGCTGGCCATCATGTTCCAGTTTTTCCTTTTTAAGGGTGCTGTATAAAAGTGCTCACATGGTGCCCACACCAATTTTTTAACACGTAAATGGTGTATTTATATTTGCACATCAAATCAACTGATGTGCCCTTTGTTAGAAGAAATCCCTTGGTTTTGGAGGACAAGTATCTAACTTGGATCCAAACAGTTACACCCCTTCAGCTGTGAACCGTAAGCAAAGCCCGGCACGGTCTGCACCCCGTCTCACGGTCCATCCCTGAGATACAGTGTGAACCACACAGAAGGGACACTGGCAGCTGATTCTCAACTGGGAGCACCAAGAGTCTGACGTCTGTGCTTGAAGTTGGGACGCACACCTTTCCTCCTCTGCTAACCCAGCCACCCTAAGGCCCCAGGAGAGAAGACGCTTTTCCACCTAAGCAAGTGCCTCAGAGACAGAAGCCCACGCCGAGAGTCACGCTGGGGAGGACCAGTGGCGATGCTCTACCTCCCCGGCCGGATCTACCTCTGGGACCCAGGAAGCCCCTGGGAGCACCAAAAGGACACCCCGAAACCTCTCCCATCTCTGTCACCTAGTCTGTCAACAGGGACAGCGTGGCCAGCACTGTCCTGCCACCTCACAGCAGTGTCCAGAGGAGCCACAGAAAAGAACTCTGTGAGCTAAGGTAAATGCCACGTGTGTTACAGAAACTTGTGTAACTTGTCTTAAGGGTCCACACTCAGATGAGGGTCTGTTCACTCCAGCACCTGCCGCGCCCCCAAGGCCCCGCCCCTGCACGTGGAACACTGCAGCCCGGCCTGCAGGTCCTATTTGTATCTTTTTTCCATTAAGATGCCCCCCAACAACCCACCCTCCTGAGTTCAGGGCTCTCCTGTTCCTTTAACCAGTAAGAACGTGCTTCCTCGGAGGAGTGGCAAGGTGGGTGACGGTTAAACCTGGAGGGACACTGGGGGTTCCCTAAATCTCAGATACATGTGGCCCTCGACAGGTGGCTGCCCCACGCAGGGGATCCCACGAAGGCCACGCACTCCCACAGCATCACCCAAACCAGCCAGGCCCTCGGCAGCCTGCCCGCCTTCACTGAAGAGTTACCCATTAATGGATTCCAGCCGTTTTGGTCTCCACCGAATGAGCTACGTTTCGGGGGGAATCAGCAAAAGGGCTGAAGCTGAATCAGAGTTCTGAAGCTGCTGGAGCGTTTCCAGGAGTGAAGTGGACACGCGGTGAATTTACAGGCACGTCAGGTTAACACACGCCTGACCAGTGGAGTCACTGGCAAGCCCTCTGAGACCATCCCAACCTGGAGAACGGCTCAGAGACTGGGAACCGATTCAGAATCCGACTTCTGCTTCTGTGACCAAGAGGCTCTAAAGTGAATGGGCACCTACTCTCTGCCGCGAGGAGGAGAGGCAGGAAGCTCACCGAGAGGCGGCAGAACTGGGATGAAAGAAAAGAGGGGCTCTTCTGCCTTCCAGCCGGTGGGGGCCGCGGGAGGTGGGGCGGACGGTCCATGGCATGAGGACAAGAGGGGCGCCTGGTCACCAGGACGGATGCTGCCCGCCAGCCAGGCAGCTGGGACAACCCGGACCAGCACCTGCCAGCCCAACCTGTCTCAGCAGGGGGAGGGCGGGTGGGAACCAGGCAGGACGAGGGCCCGGCGTGATGGAGGGAAGCCACGCTGGTCAGAGCAGAGAGGACTCGGGCTGCTGGGCAGCCAGGGACCCGGGGCAGGCTCTGGAGACAGAGAGAACGGCGGGGAACGCACGGCGGCATCAGGACCACGGCGCGGGGCCGCTCCCGGCTGCCACACGAGGGCCAGGCAGCCCTGCCCCGGTCGCCCCATCGCGGGAGGGAGGACCGTCCCCAGGGCACCAGGGAACCCTCCTTTATGGGGCTGAAGGGGGTTTCTCAGTCTTCACCCCATGTCTGAAAACCTGACGAGGGCCACACAGGGGGAGCCCCAGGGACGCTCTGTGGAAGGGCACACCGGGGACACAGCAGCGAGCGGTGGCGCGGTGATCACAGACACACACCAGTGCCCGAGGGCCTGCTCCACTCACCGGGGCGGAGCACAGAGCAGTCACTGCTTCCGCAGAGGCTGCCTTCGGCTGGGGGAGGAAATCTCTTTTTCTGGCTAAACTTACAGAAACAACAAATCAGGGTTCCGGTTGGTTGGCTTCCCCGCCGTCTGGTCCCCGGGCCCAGCACCCGGGTGGGGGGCAGCGGGCTTCTCACGCACACCCGCTGTCTCCACGGAAACCCGGCAACTGGCCTGAAAATCCAGGGTTGAAAGCTAAGCGGATCGCTGTGGCCAAGGCAACAGCAACTCGGCCCAGAGACTCCCAGGGGCGCGGACGCAGGACCCCAGGCGGACACGACACGCTGCCCTGCGTGGCCAGGCCCCTCTGTCACACCCGCGACCTGGGTGGCAGGAGATTTCAGAGCCGGGGTCTCTGGGCAGGAGGGAGGAGGGCGGGGAGAGGGGGACGCCGCAGACGGAATCCAGCTGGACAAGAGTGAGCAGTCCCGGGGCGGTGGGCGGGACCAGGGCTGCGGCCAAGGAACAATCCGGGCAAGACGAGAAGGGCGGGCCTGCCCTGCCCAGCACCTCTGGCCCTGGGCTAAATGCTCCTTTCCAGAACTTCCGTTTAACTCAGGGAAGTCTGGTATCTTAAAAATCAAAGACTTTTTTAAATTGAGGCAGAATCAACGGTTATGAACTGTACGTATTTAGGGTTCGATTTCGTGATTAGATACAGAAACATCAGCAAGATCAGCAACGGAGGGTCCGGGTCCGCCTTCCCCCCGCCGGCCCCGACTCGAGGAGTCACTGAAACCTCTATCACCCCCCAGAAAACACACAGAATTTTGCAAAATGAGTCCAGGGGGCCGGGAAGCGTAAACTAACCCCAGGACCCACTCGGAGGCCCCACCCTGGAGGGAGGGTCTAACGCGACCCCAGGTCAGGTCAAGGGCGCCGAGGGGCAAAGCAGAGTGCGGCCCACCTGCTGCTCCCCAGGATGCGGGCCCCACGCAGCTGCCACGCGCCTTCATCCCTGAACAGGCCAGGCCCTCCAGCTCTGCGTGTCAGAGGAGAGTCCCTCAGACTGGAGAGTCAAGTCGCGTGACCATCGCCCAGGAACGAGGAACTCGAACTTAGCTTCTCAAAATAATTTAGGGACGACAGGCAGGGGGAGCACAGGAAGCCAAGGCAGCGACGGCGACAGGAGGTGGGGGCAAATCTGTTCCACAAAAGCCCTGGGACGCCGGGGCAGCCCAGCTGAACCAGGACTCCCGGGATTCCGGCTGGGCCAGCTCTCATCTGCACAAACCCACCCGAGGCACTCGGGGCTCAGACGGCGCTGGGATCACCAGGACAGGCTCACGCCACACAGACAGCTCACTGTCCCCAGCAAGACGGTCCCTCTCTCCTGGACAAACCTGGACGGAGCCAATGCAGCCCCAGTGGCGGAGCGGCTGCCCCTCCCGGCATCACTGAGGGCTGGACGGCCTCCGAGCCTCACTCCAGAGCCAGCAACAGCCCAGGAGAGCCTGCCCTGCGCCCATCGTCCGGCACGCACACAACTAGCAAGCTCTACTTTGTTAAAAAACCTGTTTCAATCTAGAAGGCATTTTAAAGACACATCTACGCCCCAGCTGCTGATGGGAAACGCAGCCCAGGGCCGGGCCCCGCAGTAAACCCAGGACGCACACGACAGCCGGGGGATGGGCTCAGAGGACAGCGACAGGGCGACGGGGTGCTTGCATCCACAGCCAGACCCCGGTGACCGGACTCCAGGGACCGCGTCACCCCACAGCTCTCCCCCTCGGTGCCGCCAGAGGCTGAGGAATGGGTCCCGACGCCGGAGCTACACCGGTCCCAGCCCTGCGAGCACGTGCACGGAGGGTCGCTTACTTGGCTTGGTGCCGGCCACCACCGCCAGGCTCTCGGGCGCGTGCACCAGGGGACACCGGCTGCTCTCCCCGGCGCCGTCGCTGCCGCCGTATTCTACGACTTCCACGTGCCCAAGAGGGACGCTCCACTTCAGCAGGTACCGCTGGCTGGTGGACGTCAGCGCGCTGCTGTCGTGCGAGGTGCTGCAACGACCAAAACCCTCCGCTTACCAACAGTCGCAGGAGCGTCACCGCGCTTTTCTCCCCAGACACTCAAGCGAGAAACGCCTGGGCTGTGCGATCGTAGTCCTGACTCTCTCACCGGAGTGACCACTGGGTTTCACAAAGGGTTTTCCTGGACCACAAACACACAAGTTTATTAAGAAAAAAATCATCAGAAATGCATTTACAGAGAAGTAACTAATGAGAAAGAATTTGGACGATGATAAAATCAGGAACCGCAGAGGATGGAGTGGGGCCACAGGGAAATTCAGCTGAGTTTCCAGCTCCAACATCAGCCTTTGTTTAAAGAGAAAACACAGACACACGTCCCAGCCTCCACCCGCAGTGACCTGGAGACTCAGACGGGACCACACAAATCACAGAATACTGGTGACCATATAGATCACAGGACCTGGGGCTGGGGCTCTGCACACAGACCGTCCAGTCTGAGTGAGACGCAGACACAGGACACCGGTGACCCCGTAAATCACAGGAGCTGGGGCCGGGGCTCTGCACACAGACCGTCCAGTCTGAGTGAGACGCAGACACAGGACACTGGTGACCCCGTAAATCACAGGAGCTGGGGCCGGGGCTCTGCACACAGACCGTCCAGTCTGAGTGAGACGCAGACACAGGACACTGGTGACCCCGTAAATCACAGGACCTGGGGCCGGGGCTCTGCACACAGACTGTCTGGTCTGAGTGAGACGCAGACACAGGACACTGGTGACCCCGTAAATCACAGGAGCTGGGGCCGGGGCTCTGCACACAGACCGTCCAGTCTGAGTGAGACGCAGACACAGGACACTGGTGACCCCGTAAATCACAGGACCTGGGGCCGGGGCTCTGCACACAGACTGTCTGGTCTGAGTGAGACGCAGACACAGGACACCGTTTCCCGTGACATGTCCTTACCGCGTGCTGACCGTGGCGCACATCAGCACGTCGCTCAGCATGAAGAGCCGGCGTTCTTTGGTCTTCACCACCTCGCCCCGGTCGTTGTAGACGGTTTCTATCATGTCGTCGGAGCGCACGAGATACCGACTCCCGCTGCTGAGAAGCTGAGATTTCACAGGGATGGGGACACAGTTACCACAACCCGGCTCATCAAGGAAGGACGCAGGGGTGGGGGTGCAGCGCAGGGTGGAGCGCATGCCCAGTGTGCACGAGGTCCTGGGTTCCCCCCCAGCACCTCCACTAAAGTAAATAAATAAACCTAATTACACCCCCAGCCCAAAAAAAAGAAAAAGGATGAGAAAAAAAGCTCACAAACCACTGGAGCAGATGATGTCAAAGTTTTATAGACTTCTTCCCTTAAAGAGAATCCGTGTACTCCTGACCACACTTCATGCGTGGCCCACACCACGTGGCCTTTTCTGAGCGAACCGCACAGGGACAGGACTCTAACTTCCTCCGGAAGCATGACGTCCACGTCGGAGGCACCGATCCAGCCAAGGAGGCTTGGCCCCTTCCAGCATCACTCAGTGTCTTCCCCCTCGGAAGACTCGCTCCATCCCCGACAGGCTGTCACCCCACCCTGTGTTACTCATGTCACCGTATCAACCACCAGGAATGTCTGTGAGTGAAAGTAACTATTTCGTAATTTTGTTTTCCCAAAGGATAGCATAATTAAGAAAACACCCTCAGGGCTTATGGTCCGACACGTAAAACCTTCACCAAACAAAATACGCTTGGTTCTTTGTAAAGATGCTTTGTGTGAATTAGTAAAATGACAAACCTGTACAGAAGTCAGGCCCATTTTTAGCAATTTTGCCCAGTAGGAAACCCGGAATCCTCAGCGCAGACGCCCACACTGGCCGGCCGGCCGGCCTCGCCGGGGCACTCCGCCTGCACGGGGGCAGGGGTGGGGCCACGTGCGCACTGAGGTGACAGCAAGGAAACACCACTTCCCTCGTCCCCGAAGCACATCCCGGGTTCCCAGACACTCGGGCACCGTGGGGAGCGGGGAGCGGACCTGACACAACAGAAGCCACTCATCAGCGAGCGCGAGTGTCCACATGTTAAATTCCCACACAAATCATCAGAGAATCAGGGAAACCTCAGCTTGCGATGTATGACAACCAGGTTCCTGCAGTTAAACTACTGGATGTCCTTCTGTAGCAGGAAGTCACCCCCGCCAACAAAAACAAAGGTGACTTCAGCCACAAGGCCCAGCCTCACACGGCTCACAGCAGCAAACCTCCTCCTGGGGCCTGACACGAGGTCACCGCGGCAGGGAAACGGCTTTGTGAACACGAAGCTACACGCAGTTCTGCAAAGACCGCCTTCAAGCTGTTCTCCATGTCACTTCTTCACGATAACGGACGCGCAGGCCATGTGTGGATGGGCACAGATAAAAGTGCATGCGGACACCTGTGCTTTAAACGGGGCCGTCTACGGTGGAATACCACATTCTGGAGGTAAAAGCCAGCTGAAGGGTGGCTCGTGTCCTTTTGGGGTCCTGGGTCCATGAGGACCTAGTCCACCTGGGGGCCCCTTTCCTAAGAAGGTGCACATCGTCCAGCACTCGCGACCCCCGTGCCTCCCCACCGACCCTCCGTCAAGGGCCTCCTGGCAGAGGTTCCAGGAGAGGAGAAACAAGCAGCGAGAGGGCGACGGCCACCGGCATGAAGGGGACAGCACGCACCAGGCGTGGCCACCGGCACAGAGCGGGCAGCGCACACCAGCACAGAGCGGGGCGGGCACCAGGCAGGGCCGCCAGCACGGAGGGGACAGCGCGCGCCCAGCGCGGCCTCACCTTGCTCACGTAGCGCTCGTTGGCGGCCTTGGCTATCTGCCTGATCTCGCAGCGCCGGTCAGCGTCCCTCTTCCTCTCGTTCAGCTTCTCTGCCAGCGTCTCGAGCTCCGTCAGCGCCATCTGCAGGGGCAGCCGGTCGGGGTGGCCTCGGGACGTGTTCTTCAACATGTCCTTTCAGAGAGACAAGATAGAGGGGCCGTGTGATGGGTGTGGGGGCAGCGGGTGGTCCTCGCACGCCAGCCACGGCCACACACGGCCAGCGGGGGGGCGGCGCCAGCCCCTTCCGGGGAAGAGTGGAACGAGCCCCAGGGGAGGGACAGCGAGCACGGTGACCCGCCTGGCCGACACCTGAAGCTCCCTGTGTGAAAACAGCAGAGACTGATTAAATGGTGATGCAGATGGAGCCAGAGCCACACGCACATCCCGGCAGAGGACACCCCCAAAGCGCGCGTTCCCCGGCCTCAGAAATCTCTGCTCTCTGCTGACAGTCGGACCACTGCCCCAGCTTAAGTCAGACCAGGGGAGCCAGGCCCCAGGCGGTCCAGGTGGGACACGGGAGCACCACTGGCCCCGGCTCACACGGCGGGCCTGCGTCCTGGGCCTCATAGCTCTGCAGGCCACGTGGCCCAGGCAGCGCACAGAGCACAGCTCGGTCACCGAGCAACGGCACCACATGGGTCAAACTCGGAGTCAGCTCTCCAGAGAGACAGCCAAGTGCCGGGCCACGTCACCTGTCGACATCGCAGAAGGAGGGCAGGCGAGACTGGACCTCCCTCCGCGTGCTTCCACCCGCCCGCCCCCCGGGATCTGCGCCATGCCCTCGTCCCCTTAAACCTCTTGTTCTTTTCAGTCTGCATCATGATCACTCGTTTTCCGTTGCAGTGAACAGTATCTCCTGTTCCAGGCGACTGTTTCCCTGTGAATCATGTCAAACCCCATCAAGGCAAAGCGAAGCATCGTCAAAGGAAGCCCTGTACCAACACAGCCCACGGGCAGTGCCGGCCGGGCCCCGGGGCCGTCAGCAGCATGAGCACTGCACAGAACCGGGCCGTGTGTTGGCGCTCCCACACCGCCGCTTGTTCTGGCACACACGAGAGGGAAGGGAACTGGGATAAAAACAAAGGCTTCTGGGGCCACGTGTTAGAGTCCGGCAGGCACCGAGGGGCCAGGGACATGGCCGTAGGGTCACAGTGACCACAGGTAATGGGCCCCCGAGCTAAGGAGGTTCAGGTGGGGTGAGGACCAGAGAGCAGAGACACAAGAGGCAGGGGAGCGGCTGGCAGGGCTGAAAAGTGGAGGAAGGGTGCACTGTCCCCTGCCGCCACCCCCTCCAGCCCCTCCACCGCACACTCAGAGCTCAGGGACGGAGGACACCTGCCCCGTCTTCCAGTGGGTCCTGGGAGGCGGGGACCCCGGGCACATCCCCACAACCGTCTCCTAGGTAACCTGTCTGAGCCCCGCCCCCATGACTGGGCATGCTCAGGAAGCAGAAAGGCCGGAGGGCCCGCCCCGCGGGGCGCCTGCTCAGGCTGACCTGGGACCAGCAGCCTGGATGCTGCCCTGCCGTCAAGTCACCGTGAAGATTGTTTTCTGCCAGGAGAGTTGGGCAGGTGCCCAGGTGGGGCGGGAGCGGGCAGAGGGGACGGGCCACGTGGGAAGCACTGGGGAGCCCGGAGAGGACCAGGGCGAGCAGACGCATCTGCTCAAGAGGACGAGGCCTTCAGCCAAACCAAGTTCTGATCCTGACTTTCCATCTACTCCTGCCCAGCAAATCGAATCATTTGGGGATAAGCAAAAACAAGGATACGGGGAAAGCGAGCAGGATTCTCCCAAAAACCACCTTCTAAAATCTGGAACCACGTGATGGGTGGGCAGTGTGTCCGCAAGTCGTCCCCGTGGCTGGGGACGTTCACTGTCCATCTTCAACCAGCGTCAATGGCCAGGCAGCCAAGCAAAGTCGCTTGATTTAATGAGAGATGGGAGCTGAGTGGTCACTGAGAAACCCGCGTGGGCAGAGGCCACGGGGGACCCTCCCAGGACACCACCACTCCCGATGCCCCACGTCCACCTACGCAGCCAGGTGAGCGCTGACCCCGCCCGGTGTCTGGGCCTCGAGCCCCGGGAGACCGAGCTGCACCCAGCAGGGGAGGGCCTTCCTGGTGTGACGTCTTGTATCTGCACTCAAACCAGCCTCCTCTTTAAACCAGCACCCGCATCTAGCTGAGAAGACAGCCTAAAAAGCTGCTGGGTGGGGAAATCTGGAAACCCTACTTCACAGACCTCCCCCACTCAGGCCGCATACGGGCTCCGTCAACCACAGTCAGTTCGCGTAAGTACTGGCACAGGTTCCTGAGCCACCCCCCACCCCGCCCCAGGCACACGCCTGACCCCAGAGCGAGACCCTGGACCTTCTGGTACCCCCCCGCCTGGTGACCGTGTGCAGCCCGCCCCCCACTTCCCACTGGTGTCTGAAGTGGGGGCCATCTTCTGGGACGGAGCCCCTCACTGCGGGGTCCGACACTCTTCTGGGAAGTTGGTGTCGGACTGGGGGCGTTTTGACCTCATTCAGCAGGTTGGGGTCCCTAGAGCCCACCCCACCCCCCGGCCATGACCTCATGTCACTGCTCAGAGGAGAGGAGGGGCTGAGAGCCTGCCGTCGGCAAGAGGAGACACTCAGTAAGGCCAGGCCGGCCCACATCCGAGCTGGTGAGGAGCACAGACAGGCGCACAGAGGGGCGTACCTGGAGCAGCAGGATGAACTGCGGGAACCTCTGTATGGGCTTCATCATCAGGCTGTAGAGCGTGACGCGGTCGGGGCTGGACTCCTGGCACTGCTGCGGGAGACGGGCGCTCACTCGCACGCGGACGTGGCTGGCCGGGGGCACCCACGCCTGCCTGCGCTGCAGACCTGCTCCAAAACAGCCTCCGCACCTCGCACCTCGCACGCACGCGGGTGCACCTGCGTCCACAGGGCGCCCTGCCTGGCCTCCTGGCCGCAGCCTTCCCCGGTCTTCACTCCGGGTTTGAGAGCCACCTCTGACTGCTGGACTGGTGCTCGCCCACTTGGGGTCTGATCTCCACCCTCTAAGGGCTAAGTAAGCTTCTGAGGTTCTATACCCACAAGAAAAGTGCAGTTCTCCCCCCAAAAAGTCACAGAATCCTGAATCAGAGCTGCAAGGGCCCTTGAAGGCAGCGGGCCCTGCGCGTCGGGGGCGAACCCTCCCTGCTGCCGGGGCTCATCCTGCGCTGGGCCAGACCTCCCCACCGGAGGCTTCGCTCAGCCGTGCAGAGGGTGGGCAGCCCCGCCCCGCTCCCGACATCAGAGGAGGCCCCCAGCTCAGGAGCCCCACCAGCCACGTGGGGCTCGGCCTCGCTGCCCGACGCCCAGAGCGCCACGGAGCCCTCCAACCCAGACCCCGAACGCCATGCCCTGCTCCCCCCAGCGCTGTGCTGAAGGCCAGAAGCAAGAGGCCACCCGCACACTTCCAAGGACATGCAAAAAACGGTTATTTTCAAAAAGCTACGTTACCACTAGAAATTCACCTTTATTTCTAGCACTGATCCAAGAGCTGGGGTCCTGATGGCGCTAAAATCTTTACAATAAAGAACATTCTACTTGTACAGGCAAAAGGTTTGGGAAATTTTCATTAGGAAGTACTCTGACACGGGACCTCTTATCAGAAGGTATTAAAACACCCCATTTTTTTTTAAGTGCTTACCTTTAAAAATTCAAGAAAAGCAGGTTTTGTAGCACACGTTTTCTTAAGGATTGCCACCGCTGTGCTAAAATTATTCACATATTCACTGTAAGCATCCAGCACCATGGACTTGGAAAACTGAAATACAGGAGAAAATTGAGAAGCATAAACAACGCAGAGTACAAACGCCCCCTTCCCGAGCTTGTCACAAAAGACTGAATCCCGCACCAGAGATGATCCTCAGCCACCAACGTTCTCACAGGATAAACTTCGTTAGGCTGTGTGATCGCTTTCTCCTTTGAACAAACTTGCTAGGAGTTGTTAAATGGCTGGTTCTCTCACTGTGCCGCCCCCAGTGCTCTTTAGCATCCCTGCTCCGAACCGTGGCGCCGCGGGTCTCAGTTAAGGACTTGTCCTGATGATGGCCTCCCAATGGCGGGCGCTCCGATCTCACCTCCAGGTGAGAGGCAGCAGGGAGGGATGGAAGGGGCCGGCTTACCGAGGCCACGAAGACGTCTCCGATCATCTCCACGGAGTCCCACTCGGCCACGCGGCTGGCCAGCGCCATCTGGAACAGGCAGTGGCACTGCAGGACCTCCTTGACCCGGTAGAACACGGTCCGCAGCTTCCTCTCGCTCAACATCTTGGGCTCCATCTCGGACAGCGGCCTCTCATATTGCTGGGAGGGGGCAGGGACGGCACGGGTGCTCGCACGGCCCCCGACAGGCGCAGACAGGCCCCCGTGCAAGTCACACTTACGGCAAAGCAAGCCCCCCCCACCACTGAGGTCAGCACACACGCGGTTCTTAGACCATTTTGAGAATTCTGCAAATGAGTACTTTACGGTTCACACATGTCAACGTACATGTGTAACAAAACAAACGCACTGCGTAGCGAGGCACTTCCGTACCTCCAGGATCCTCTTCAGAGCATCCACATAGTTCTTCTCACTGTCGACAACAGAGCCCAGAATGTACCTTCTCACCACCTGTTGGGATTTGAAAGCACGATGGTCGAAAACGGCCTCAGAAGACAACAGATCAATTTTACTTCTATGTTGACGCACGGTGATAAAGAAGTTTTTGTTTTCAAAACAGTAGGTCAGCGAAACCTCCCAAGGTCTTTAAGTATTTTAGGTGATGTGTTAACTAACTCCCATGCTGGGCACAAATGTGCTTCCCCCATCACCTCAATTTTGTTGTGTGTTTTTAACCCTCAAATTATAAGCTGTAACTACATTAATAACAGTTTCACTCACTTACCCAGTGACAATGAGCTGAACTAACTGATAGCATTTTACGTGTCCAGCGTGGAGTTACACGGTATTTCAAGGATGCACTAAGTATTAAAAACACAGTTCCAGTCTTGACTCAGAGAATGATGTCAGTAACACTAATCTAAAATCATTCCAAAGTTACTTAAAAAAAAAAAAAAAGCTTTTGGAAGGTGGGGGCACAGCTCACCTCCGACGCTGAGGACGCGTGAGTGAGTGACCAGTGTCATTTCCAGCTGCAAAAGGTCCTCTACCGTCTGGGATCCTTGATTGCAAATGGTGACGACACTGGGTTTACTTCTCGTTACTGAAGCACACGCAGGCACAAATTCCTAACCCAACCCACACCCACAGGCACCCCTGGCCGCAGCCCGCGGCGGGGAGACTCATTTCAGAACCACGATGCCCCCTGGCGGCAGAGGGCGCCTCTTCCACAGGAGACGCCTCCAGTCCCCACTCCAGGCTCGGACACCGAGGGACTGACTCCTTTCTTTACAGAAAAGGCTGTTCCATTCACAGAATTAAGGCAAAAATCAACCCTTCTGGGGTCCTTGAGGAAGAAAGTGACGTAAAGTGTTGTCAAGACTAAAACACAAGCGCACACACACCGCCCTCCCGCGGCTGACTCCCAGCACGGTCGGCCCACAGGCCCGCGCTCTGAAACGAGGGTGAGACCCCACGACCGGGATGCGCCCCACACTGCAGACGGTCAAATCCGGGCCGCCTCCTCCCCAAACCCAGAGTCCCAGACACCATCCCAAGTCTGCACTCAGGGTATCTGGGGGGCTGGGGGATCCAACCTAGGAATTAAATGTATTTAAAGTCCTGAGACGACACCAATGTATCAGGTCGAAGGACCTGGAACTGCTACTAAGACAACTGGAAAACACAAAGTAAAACCAGCCAGCTACCGGGATCTCACGGCCGCTGCAGTCAGGTCAGCCATGGACAGCGCGCCCAGTGCGGGTTCCCAGGCTCAGTCTTCCGAGACCCCCACCCCAAGGTTGTGGGGAGAACTCAGCCCCAGGACAGGCTCTCCTGCAAAGCCGTCAGCGTGGAGGTCTCGGGTCTCGGGGCTGGAGGAGGAGGGAGCAGCCCGCCTGTGCCCGGACCGGAGGCCCTTCAGCATCAAGGCTGCTTCAAAATGAACGCCCACCCAGGAAGTAAAGAGGGCTGTCTGGATAGACACGTGAAGACTGCTGGATACCCTGCACTTTTCCTGACAGTTATGGGGCCTTATTTCAACTTTGGAAGAAATTAAAAAGAGCGTCAACAACCTGGTTTAATCTTTTAAGAGAAACTCCTGTGAGAACCGGCAGTTACCAGCGGGAAAGACGTGGCCTCTGTGAGCCGTGCGGTGGAGGAAGCGAGCAGGGCGACGCGTACAGAAGCCGAAGCACAAGTCAGAGCCCAGCCGCCGCGTGCTCCACGCGGAGGGCGCCTGCAAGGTGCCCGGAAGAGCCCGGCCCGCACCACTTCGGAGTCCTGATCCGCCACAAGGGAGACGCAGGGGGTACAGCGTCCCCGCTTCACAGCGGAGGACAGCGCACAGACGGAGCCACCCGCCCCACCAGAGTCTCCCGCTGCCGCAGTGCCGGGGTCGGAACAGGTCTGTGGACGCCTTCCGGGGTGACCTTTCCCGACCCCGGACACACCCGTCCTCGCTGTTACCACCCAGCCCTCTGGGGGCGACCACAGAGCAGCAGGCGTGAGTGTCTGTTAAGGCCCTCCAGGCTCAAAACACCTCTACCCTCTGTCTCCTGGCCGACCCTCACCACCCCTCACCGCCCCCAAGTCCAGGCTCAGACAGTGACACCAAGTGGTCACTGTGCCTCCGGCCCACCCGAGCCCCCCTCTCTGCACGGCCAGCTGCCCTGTCCACGGCCCTTCCCGTGGTGCTCCCGGCCCGGGGGCTCTGCTGCATACCGTGCCACACGACACCATGTCATCCAAGAACAGGGCCTGGCCGCAGGGGCCCCAAAGGTGGGCACGTCCCAGCCAGAGGCCCCCCGGCGAGGTCGAGGGCATTTTCCAGCAGTCAGTTCCCTTTTCAAACTTGCGAGGCTCAGCCAGGTGCATGAGCCATGAAGCAGGACCATGAGCGGGGCCAGCAGAGCCCTGTCCCCGCCGGCATGGGGGCCACATTTCAGACCCGGGAGCGTGCGGGAGGCGGAGGACGCGGGATGCGGATGGAGCTGGACGTAGCCACGCCATCTCACGGGCCACCCAGACCATGACCTCCTCTGGGCCCGGTGTCCCCCTCTCCCCGGGGAACGTGCAGGGACTACACGAGGTGAAGTGTGTGTGGGGGGCTCAAAGGCTATCTGAGGTGTCCCCCGCCTTCCACGCATTTCCACAGTTACACTGGGGGTGATACTCGAAATCTATGGCCCGGATGCTGGAGCCCAGAACACAGCTCCTGACCAGGCCCCGGAGGCCACAGCTGCAGGGTTAGCCCCTTCCTTGCTGGACCAGGAGAGGCCCGTGGAGGAGCCCAGGTGGATGGAGCGACCAGGAGTTTGTGACAGCAGGTGACCCCAGCGGCACGTGAGCAGCCAGCCCGGCTGCTCTGTCTGAAAATAAGTCACGAAGCGGAGCAGTAGCCCGGCTCGCCCACCTGCTGCTGAGATAAGCCTTCGGGCATCGGGGTCAGGACGGCTTCCGGGTGCCTGCAGTCCACGTCAATAAACACGTTCTGCTCCTCCTCCTCCAGACAGGACCTGTGATCTTAAAGACAGACAGAACGTGCTCGTTGGACATGGAAACAGCACATTTCTAACAGCACAGCCAAGGCAGCAGCCAACACCTTGGGCAGACAAACCCAAGAGAACTCCCTTCCCTCAAGAGCAACCCAGCACCTGTCGGTGTTTGAAATTCTCAATACTCAGCGTATAACTTCCAGATAGATGTGTCATTTGAATACCCAGACGGTAAGGTAGAAATACACGTTTCAATTTTTTCATCTATAAAATGCCAGCCAGGAACAAAGACAGGCAGCCAGGAACGACTGCGCACCGACCCTCGGTCAGTGAGAACTTCCTGGCTGTCGGCCTTTCTCACCAGAAATCTGAAAAGGTACCACTTTCCCAAAATCAAAAACTTCTGACCAAAGCTAACCTCATTTCTAAAGACTTAGATGCAGCTAAATAATCTAAAGAATCCATGAAGCGGCTGGAAAACCAGAAACGCACAGGAGTCCTCAGGTGACACGAACCCAGAGGCCACCTCAAAGATACAAAACCCTAGAGAAGAAAACTGCCTGGGAGCTTTTAAAACCCACAGTGTCTACACACCTAGGAGAATGGCCGGGAGTCAGAACACCAACGGCACCACATGCTGGTGAGGACGTGGGACGCAGGACGGCGCAGCCACTTTGGAAGACCATTCGGGGGGGTCCCTGCACAACTAAACACACTCTCACCCTGTGATCCAGCAGTCACGCTCCTGGGGATTTACCCAAAGGAGCTGAAACCTTACGTCCACACAAAAACCTGCACACGCACGTTTACAGCGGTTTTACCCATAACTGCCAAAACTTGGATGCAACCAAGACGTCCCTCAGCAGGTGAACGGATAAATAAACTGCAGACCGGGACCATCCAGACAATGGGACACTATTCAGCTCAAGAGAAATGAGCTGTCCAGCCGTGGAAAGACAAGGAAGAACTTTAAAGGCATATGACTCATTGGAAGAATCCAATCCGAAAAGGCTACACATGTGACTCCAACTGTGAGAACATCCTGGAGAAGCTAAAACCCAGGAGACGTAAGATCAGCAGCTGTCAGGGGCTGGGGTTCGCGACGGATGAGCAGTGGAGCACAGAGCGTTTTTGCTGTGACGCCACATGTCACAGTCATCATGCCATCTGTCCAAACCCACAGAACAGACAACACCAGGAGTGACCCCAGCGTAAACCACGGGCTCGGGTGATGGTGACGTGTCCACAAGCTCACAGCTGTGACAAGTCTGGGGGATGCTGATGGCGGGGGAGGCTGTGCGGGGAGGACGGGGACATGGGGCATCTCTGAACTCCTCACTCAGTTTTGCTGTGAACCTAAAACTGCTCTAAAATATGCTCTTTAAAAAAACCCAGAATGTCCCAGTGTCCAGACCCCTCTCGAGACTCGCAGACGGCCTGAGCGGCAGTGGGCCTGGGCTCCTGGTTCCTGCCTGGGCACCTCCAGGGCCCAGAACCACAAGTTAGCCCAGTCTCCCCGTTTTGCAGCTCAGGGAACCAGGGCCATGGGGTTTGGGGCGTGTGTATTGCACTGCCAACCATGGATGACCCTTCCCGCTCCCCCAGCTCCCCAGGCCCGCCCCTCGTCCTGTCCCAGGGACCTCGTTCGCCTGCAGATCCTGGTCCAGGGGTCTGGGGTGGACCCGTGTCGGCACTTGTGACCAGACCCCGGAACAGGGCCCCAAACCCCAGCCTCTGCCCTTCTCGGGCTCTGCCTGTGTGTCCCCCACAAAGGGTCCCCTCCGGAACACGCAGGCTGCCGCCACCTCACTGCCGCCGCGCTCCCCGGACAAACCCTGTCTTGTGTTAAGAAGCTCACAACTGCACAAGGATTAACACTTCCTTAAAGGCCTCGTTAGGTCCAGCTGCGATTACAGATGGTCTCCCCGGGCCGTTCCCCGAGGAAGCACGGGGTCTCAGAGTCCTCTCCAAGCACCGTGATTAGCAAATGCTGCTCTGAGCCGGCACCGGATTTGCACCTTAGAAGCTCGTAGGAACAACACAGGAACGCGCCGTTAGAGGACCAAGTCGGAGTCACAGCGCCTCCGTGTGACGCAGAGCCTCCCCTACCACCTAGCAAGGCGCCCACCGAAACGCCCTCACACGCCAGCGATCCTTGGCCCGGAGCCGCGGCCCAGACGTCCTGTCCTCTGACATGCACACAGCTCGGGCTACCGCCCTTACTGAAATTTCACAAAACCTGACAATTCTGACCTCAGTCCGGGCGCCTCTCACCAGAACAAGTCCCTGCAGTCCTGCTTAGAGCCTGCCCTCCTCGGCCTCCCTGGGCAGTAAACACAGCATCGTCATGATCGTCATGAACAAGACTGCAGAGAATCCACGACTCATCGGGGTCCCTGGGGACCCAAGGGGACGTGGGTGGGAGGACCCGTCCCCCAAGGAGCACCACGCATCCAGCTGCCAAGGGAGATGGTAAAAGGGAAGTGGATCCCCGCCCGCAAGAAGTCACTGAACTTCCTGCAGCTGGTGGACCCCCCGGAGGAAGTCCCAGATGCCCGGTGCCCACAGGCACCTGCAGCCGAGGCCACAGACCCTGCCCCATGTGCTGGGAGGAGGCCGTGCGCCGCCAGCACACGCAGGACTGAGGAGGGGGCGACACCCAGGGGACCCCACGTGTGAGCCTGCGGACCTGCAGAGACGAAGGACTTGGTCCTGATGAAGGAGCGGCCCCGCTTCACCGCAGCCTTGGTCCGCTCCAGCCCGTCCTTGGTGCCTTCCCTCGCCGCCCTCATGAGCTTCTGCATCTGCGGAAAGGGAGACAGGTGATGGGGGGGCGGCGACCAGCATCTCCTTGCACTCCACGAATTTTTTAAAAGAATACTGTCAAGTAGTTTGGTCTTGAAACGCCATCTGAAATTGGCTCTTTGATCTGGCAGAGCTTTGCTGGCTGTTTCGAGTGTGCACGTGTGCTGGGGGGAGGGGTGGGAGCTGTTTGGTTTGGTTTGGTTTTGCTGGTTAAAAAAAAGGAAGAAAAACAAACTTTAAAATTGGAGCCCTTCCTTGACATAAAGGAGTCTCCTGCTGCATTTAAAAGACAGTCCTCGCTTTTATTATAAACACCTACCGAGAGCTCTGCAGACGCCGAGTCTGGAGAAGCCACGTTTGTAAAGTAAACGGTCTGCCCGGGTTAGAGGGCAGAATGCAGGGAATAGCAGAACCACCCACTGGAGACCTCGCCCACCCAGCTTGGCCCCGGACCCTCCCCACCAGCCCTCCTCAGCTCCCCAGGGAGGCCAGTCCAGGAGCTCACAGGCCATCCGTCCTGAGGGCCACGTGGAGCTCGCCCAGGACACGGAGAGGCCCTGCCCACCGAACAGACCGGATGAGCCAGTCCCACGACTCGGATGGAGGGACGGCCCGCAGAGGAAGTGGCAGACCCCCGCCCCGCCCTGCCCAGCAGAGGCTGGAGGCTAGAAAGACCACTGCCCACCGTGGAGCTGACTCAGCCTGGTCCCGTCAAGCTGCTGACACTCAGACTGGCCACTGGTGCCCAGAGCTTCCGATGACATGCTTTGGAATTTTATCCTCGTTTCTCACCCTTTGTAAGTCTGACACCTGAGGTGCTGGCCACCGAGCAACGGATCGTTTACAGAAAACCCACATGGCCACTCAAAGACAAACCAGCACCTTTCGGTCGTCTACAGCGCTTCCCCACCCGCCAGACGAGGGCTCTCGACACCTGGCTGCGTGCTCGCCTTGCCCTCTCAGCCTGACCTCCCTCCACCGGCCTCTCAGCCCGTGCTTCTCACCCGGGGAGAACCCGCCACGCGGTTGTGCATTTGTGCAAAGCGGCACCAGGTGAGGGGAACCGGGGGGCCGAGGTTCAGCCCGTGCTTGGCCAGCCAAGCCGTCCAGCCTGAGTGTGCGACCGGTGGACACGGGCCGAGCCCTTGGCCGCGCTCAGCACTCCCCGGGCGTGGGCAGCCCCTCCAGGAACCCCCAGCCCAAGTGTTTCTGCAAGTCCTGGATGACCCCGAGCCTCGGGCGGCCTTCCCAAGCACGTGCACCAAGGCCACCACTCAGCACAGGGAAGGTCGACCTCGACTCCTCCAGGTTACACTCGGCAGAGCTGCCTTTGGCTCCCGATTCCTGTATCCCTCCAACCAGAAGTGGCTGCCCCACTGACCACTCGGACCGCAGCCTGCGTTTCCCCGTCTCCACGGCCACCGCCATCCCCTCGCTCTGCCCGTGTGCCCCGCCTGTCTGGCCACCAGGCACCCCCTTGTCATTTCCTTCCACACGGTCACCCCAGACCCCCCTCCTCCTCACCCCAGACCTGGACTCCAAGGCCTCACTCTGCAGCCTGACCCCGTCCAGGCTCCTCCAAGGGGAGTCAGAGATTAGGGACAGAGGGACGGCCAGGGAGCCTGCAGGACAGCCGAGCTCCAGGTGAAGCCATAAAGATGCCGGCTTCTAGGGAGTGGGAGCGGCTGCCGGGACCGCACAGCGGCCAGGGACACACTCCTCCTGCAGCCCTATTTCTGCCCAGTCCTCACCGCCTCCCACACGGGCCCACGCCTCCTCCCATCGTCCGATCTGTGCGAATGTCAGACCCCTTCTGCTGAGCTGGCCTCCCGCACATGCCTCCCCGGACGACCCAGCTCTGGGCTCCAGGTGACACCAGTGACCTGCCGCCTCCCTGGCAGCACTCCTGCCGGGAACGCCGACGCTGAGCTGCGGGAGGTACCGTGCCTCCCGGGGCCTCGCTCCTGCGCTGAGAAGCGTGGAACAAGGCAGGTGACGGCACAGAGGACGCCCCTGAGTGAACACCACTTCAGGTGAGTGCCCTCCGACGTGTGAGCAAACCCAAACAGCAGCAGGACGGAAGATCAACTGAAGTACAAGTTACTTGACAGTGTCCTTTTAAAACACACCTCAGATACCGGACACCAGCAGCTCTCAGCTCTGGTCTCGGGAGCCCCTCAAAAAACCCAGAGAAACTATCGAGACGCCCAGCGGGCTTGGCTGCCCGGGTTTATTTCTCTCTGTTTATTGTATAAGGAGCCAAAACTGAGAAAAATACTGAACATTTTTTTTAATATTCATTTAAAAAGTAATAAACCTATTGCATTTTACCTCAGATAACAAACTTACAAAAAATGACTATATTTTCCAAAACAACAAAAAAGTGCATCATTTTGCATTTGGGGGGATCTCGCAGACGGCAGACCCTGTGCCCAGCAGATGTGGTGTCGCCACACACGGGAGGACGGGAGAGACAGAGGCCAAGGGTGCCCCGGGGTGGAGGGGGACCCGCCGCCCGGCCAGGGGCCCCGGGGTTCCCTGGGCCGCGCCGTGAGAACCACCGCCCGGGAGGAGGGGCCACGCTACCTTCCGCTCCTGCCTCTGCTTTAGCTGCTGCATCTCTACCGCTCCCACCGTGTTTGCCATCAAGGCTCGCATCTTTCTCTCATAGTGCTCCTTTAAGCGGGTTAGGTCACGGGAGAGCTACAGGGAGACACGGTCTTTCACAAACACGCTCTTCCCGGCAGGCACTTCCAGACGGTCTTACATCGCAGGGGCTCCAGCAGCGTCTGGGGAGCGGTGCTCAGACCCCAGGCCTCCGCCCGGGGCCCCAGGAGCCACGCGCCACGGAGACCCCGCGTCCAGCCCACCGGCCCTCGAGAACAAACGCACAGGTGAGTCACACGAGTCATCGACAGGCGGACGCGGCTCCAGTTGGCCAGACTGGAGGCTCCCACCCGAGCAAGAGCGAGAAATGCAGGAGCAGTCTGTGCACCGCCGCGCCTCCAGACTTCAGGGATGTTAAAGATCAAGTACACAAGATACGCATAGAATTACTCCTTTAAGTCAGCACCAGAGCAAAAGAAACCTGAGTTCCAGGCTGCGCTGACGGTGGCATAAGCGGGGGCTGAAGACCCTCAAGTCTCCAGACTGGCCTACTTTCCTGCAGCCCCCCCGGGGGGGAAATTCTGGCGCTGCTCCCTCCCTAGGTCACCGCCACCCTCTCAAGGATGCGAACCGAGGCCCCACCGCTCCCCAGGGCACGCTCCCACCTCCGCCCCGACAAGGACAGCTCGGCAACTCCTGACAAAAATCTGGGGCTGCTGGTGAGGTGACTCTTCAGCCAGGCAGGGTGCTGTTTCGGCAGATTTGGGAATCGGGCTTCTATGCTAGGACACTTGGGGCTTGTCACAGCACCCCTCCCCGGCCCCAGGACCTGCCCCACAAGGAGGGGCCAGAGGCTACCCTCGGGAGTCCTCTGTGCTCGTGCCGCTCCGGGCAGGCCCTCCCGCTCCTGCCACCCCTGCCCCGCCCCCTCAGCCCTGCTGGTGGTGCGTCTGGGGACTCGGGTCCCGGTGGGCAGCCAGGAGGGCAGAGTCTCTGCTCAGTCACGGCGCCTGCGGCTCGGGACCATCGCCCAACGCAGCCCAGCCTGTGTGTGACCCACCAGGCTCACCAAGGACGAAGTTCAGGGGGGTTTCACCCTCTCCCCAGTGCACCACCGGGGACGCGTCCTGCTGAAATCAGACCCCAGCGCCACAGTGAAAGTCTCAGTTTCAACCTGGAGCGCTGCGCACAGCTGCCTCCCTGGCTATTGGCTCAGCCACACACGTCGCCTGTAGCTTCACTGGCTGCTCACGTCCCAGTGGCAGTAGCTCTGGCGACGGAAGAGAGCCGAATTCCTGAAGGAAGCTTGTTAATAACACGGGTGCTCTGGGCTGGCTACCCTGAACTGGCAGGTTCTCCTTGAGTTTCATGAAACAACATTCCAGAAGAGAGGACACCGAGCACCTTTAACAACCTGTCAGCCACCGACGTGGAAACGGCGTCCGGGAACACGGAGCCCGGCCTGGGCTACGGGCAGGTGGAGGGGTGGTGCCCGCTGACCCTGTCGGGCTGGTGGCCTCCATCCACATGGGGCCTGCATCTCAGCCCCACGCCAGGCACACGAAGCCAACAGGACGGCGGGCCGCAGCAGAGACCACCTTTCACAAGACGGCCGAGCGCCCCCGAGCCCGGGGCCCCTGGGAAGACAGCCCTCGGCAAAGCCGCTCTCGGGGCCCCAGCCGACAACCACCAGCCCTGGGTCCACTCCTTCCGGACCCTCGCCTCAGGAGGTTCTCTCCCTCGCCCTTCAAGGAAGGATAACCCGGGGCAGCCCGGCAGCTTTTGTCCTAAAACACCCATTTGTGACATATTCTATTTTCTGTCTTCCTATTTGTGTGGAGAAGGCTGAGGTTCAAAGCACCCGCTAACGCAGCGGGGCCCATGCACGCAGCGTGCAGGGCCAGGGTGTCCTGTGTGCACGACAGACACTCAGGGACGGCCACTGCCTTAGGTTATTCAAGATGGCGAGTGCTTAGGGCCTTGAGTAACTCAGTTTGTAAAACTTAGCTCTACCGTCCCGCCAGGCTTACACTGTGTGAAAAAGGGACGTCTTCTCCTCTGCCAGTGTCCCGTGCTCCCCTCAGACCACGTACACCCTCTTAAACGCAGCTCAACACCCCGTGGGCCAAAGCCACGCCTCCCGGAGCGCACACGCGGCGCACGCACCTGCTTCCTGTGGCCGCCGCGCAGGAAGGGGCGGGGGGGCCCGTCTCTGCTCTCGCAGTCGCTCTGCTCCCCGTAGCTCTCGAACTCGCTGGAGCTCCAGCCGCACTCCAGGGAGCTGTCCCCGCCCTCGGCTCCGTCCTCCACGTCATCGTAAATCATCTCATCTGGGGGCACAAACGCCAAGATACCTCTGAGGTGGCCCCATAGCTCTCACCTCGCGCACGCCCGTCCCTGCACCGTGGGAGCCGCGGGAGTGGGGCCACGGGCCCGACGGAGCCTGAGGACCCCCGGTCCATGAGAACCCACCACGGCACCACCAAACTCCCGCGCACAGGGAACTTCCAACGAGGGAAGATTTGGTCAAACGTATGGAACATAAACAGGACAGACAGACGGACAGAGCAACAGACGGTGAAGTCTGAACACGAGAAGCTCATGGCAGATGCCCGGGAATTCTCTTCTGTGCTAAAAAGAGCCTAATGAGCTTACAACCTGCGACTGTGTTCAGACGTGCGGTCACCTCGGTCCTCTAGGGTCAGTGACGAGCACTCCTGTTTCTGTCACCAAACACTGTGATGAAGGCCCTGCCCACGCAGGGGACACGCTGCGTCTCCCCAGAGCAGCCCTCACCTGCGGCAGGGGCACCACACCTGGTGGCATCTGGTTCTGAGACCCCAGACCACCCCTTCTGTGCCGGGAAAGGCCAACCTGGGAGGATGAATTGCTGGAAAACGCTCCTCAGACCTGATCATGCAGACCAGCCTGGAGCCCCACCTTACACGCAGCATGTATTTAAATGTCCCCCAGGAGTGTCCTTATCTAAGGACCTCGGAGGTTTGTCTGTAAAGAGACCCAGACGCATGTGCTGGTCGCCCCACAGGGGGCCCTCGAGGGGAGGACTCGCCAGCTGTGGCTGGAACAGCGCTGGGCTCGTGGCAGCATCCAAAGCACTCGTGGAAGGACTAAAGGAAGCCACGTGGGTCAGCTGTGGATCTAAGGGACGTGCACTCCAACCACTGAGGAAGTTTCCTTCCGCCAGGGGCTTCAAGGTGGAAGGCCACCGAACCCTGCCACGGGCCTTCCAGGCACATGCAGACTGAGGCCTGGTCCTGCCAGAAACGACAGCTCCAACCCAGCCAACGTTTAAGGAGCCCTGGACCCCACAGACAGTCTCGGGCGTGAGGGTGGGCCTCGGCTTGTTTGCCGGGACATTACGGGATGTGACTGCTAACACGTCTCTCGGGGTGCTTAGCTTCACACCTCTGGGGTGGAAGGGCTCCACGCGGGCTGGGCCAGAGGGCACGGCGTCCCCGCTCACCGCTCTCGCCTGATCACCATGCTCAGCGTCCTCCCCCACGCAACACGACGTGTTTCTCTAGGGCCAGGGAGAGGGCAGTCTCTCCAGCCCGTCTGTCACTGCCTCTGACTCCCTCTCCGTAAAGGACGGCACTTCAGCTGGGTGTGGGAGTCTAGGCTGGGACACTGCCCCCTTCAGCACGTGGCCCTGCTCCGTGGAGAAGTCGGCTGTCCCTTCAAACCGCGGCTGAACACGCTCTCCCCTATTCCTCCTGAGATGTTCACGTGGGCTGTGCTCGGCCGTCCGAGCTGCCCGAGCCTCGGCGCCGACGGGCGCCTCAGCCCGCTGTGAATTCCTGCTCCTACAGTCCGAGAACTCGCACCTTTAACTCTAGAGGAGTCTAGTCACGAGACACTGCACACGCACGAGACGTGCCTGCACAACACGCGGGCGCCGGGCGCGGACGCGTGCACGTCTACACCCAGAGGGAAAGACTGCCGAACCGAGTCTCGTAAGACTCAGATCCGCACAAAAGCAAACCTGGCTCCGAGTCTGAGTTTTCTCTGGGCACGTCATCGTAAATGGCTTCTTCCGGATCTGGAAAGAAAGGAAGGAGACTTCAAGCACTGACCGAGCCCCGCGTCAGACGGGCCCACGGCCCCGCGGCACGGCAACTGGTCAGGAAGTCAGTCCGTAAGGGTGGCTGGTGGCTGGCGGTGCCCACCAGAGGGGAAGTACGATTTTTAGGGCAGAACTTCTTCTTGGGACGGAAGCACCGCGCTGTGAGCGGAGCACTTGTGAAACGTCACCAACAGGGAGTTTCCCGCTTTCCAGGCCAAACTCTTTCACTGCTCCGTGTCCAACCACAAATCCCCACATGGCTCTTTATAAACATTGTTAAGCCAATGAAGTGAATGCACACAAACAATGCAAAGGTGGGGTGCCCGAAAAAGAGGGACGGCTTCACAGCCGCCCGTGGAAACAGACCAAAGGCCTCCTCTCGCGTTGGTTTCTCTCCCCAGTTCGCTATCGGTGATCCCATGTGAATAACGTGTTTATCCTGTTCCTTATGGGGAACGGTTTCCGGAGTCAAGTCCGAGAGCACAGCCAGCCAGCCAGCCCGCCCCACCCTGGCCCCTCCGCGCACGTCCCAACAGCAGGTCGCCTCCTCTGTCCCCGGGCCGGCTCACCTCCCCTCTCCCCACTGTGGCTCTGAGGCAAAGCGCCCTCCGTGACCACCAGCCCTCACCGGACACGCTCTGGCCCGGGGGTTAACCAGGGACATCACGTCTGGCCGAGAGGGGACACAGGGGTGCCCAGCCGCACAACGTGGATGAGAGGCAGCCACACGCGAGCAGAAAAACGTTGAACTTTTAGGACAAAATCTCTCAAACTCTATTATGCGGGACATTAGTGTCCAAGGAAACTGTAATGTGTTTTCTTTTTTTTAAAAAAAAAAAAAGTAGGGCTCCTCCCTGGGTGGGTGCTCCATGTGCCTGCATTAGACGGTCCCGCGGGAGAGCAGCAGGGTTTGTGATTCATTTAGACACTTTCCCCGGGCTTCACAGGGAAACCAACCCAACCACAGGCCCCCCACCCTGAAACCACAGAGGGAACCAGTGACAAAGCAACACAAGACAGAACGAGGCTCACACAGCCTCCCTCTCCCCGGACGTGGAGACACCGTCCCTGTCCCCACGCTCCCCGGGTGAGCAGCCTAACTCTGCTGCTGCCAAGCTCCCATGTCACAGACGCCGTCCTGTAATAATGTGTGTTAACTGCACCCCGGGAAGCGTCCCCGCTCCCGTGAGAGCGCGTGAGGGGCTGCTGGTGCACAGGGGGCACCTTCAAGCAAGCCATCCCGAGAGCAAGGCCAAGTCACGGGGGAAAGCTGGCAGATTTCACTCGGGAAATAAACCTGGAGGGGCCAGTGGGAGGGAGCTTTAACCCTGCAACGATCCAGGGCCAACAGCCCCCAGCAGGCGTCACTGATGCTAAGTTCTTCATTCTGACGATGCCACAATTAAAGCCAGAATGAAACGTTCCAGGAGAGAATTTAATAATTAGCAGACAGTGAGGGCGGTTCCACCTTGTAAGCCAATCATTTAAAACAACCTCACAGGAATCAGTGAGCCAGTGGATAACGAAGGGGGTAATTTAAAAAGCAGTGTTTTTTTTTTTTTTAAAACAAACAAACCTAGCTAAAAATAGTTCTGCTCTCTAAACCACACGTGCAGCAGGTCGGCTGAGCCATCTGGTCGGTCGGCTGTGTAACGGCCCACCCCCACCCCCGCAACGTGGCACCACGAGAAAGCGCCTCACTGGGGGCCCCAGGGAGGCGAGCTGCTACTGCCCCAGCCTCCGCGTGTCTGACGGGCCCCAGCGTCTGGGCCGGAAAGAACCCGTCAGGGAGGGGCACGTCCGGAGACGGGCCGGGGGGTCCGCGGGGCGCGGGGGCACCCTCACAGGCGCGCTGGTCAGCACGGTGGGCAGAGAATCACGCAGAGCCCGGCACACGCCGGCCCAGGTACTCACTCTCCATCCAGGCTGTGTTGTCCGGGTCTGCAACCCACCGGGCGAGCGCGCTCTCCTCCCTGTGGGCCGGATCTTCGCTTCAAGAAAACACAGCGAACGAGCGTCAGACACTGAGACTCCCCCAGCCGTCACCAAGGCCCCCAACCCACTGCACCCGGCTCGGGCACCCTCCTGGGGGCCTCACAGGAGTGCGAGTTCAAGGTCATGACTGTTTACAAGTGGGCACATGCACTGCAGGACCGGAAGAAATGCAGTCCCTGCTCCAAGAGGCTGGACCCTCCTGTTTCCCACGACCTCGGGGCGGGTCCGCTGTGCCCCATGCAACACCGGGCTGTGGACGGAGACACCCGAGGGAGAGCCGGGCCCCAAGGCACGGTGGTGGGTCAGCAGGGGAGACACAGGCCGCCATGGATAAGCGCTCACCCGCGAGGGCCTCGGGGCCGCAGCACAGGACCGCGCACTGTCGGGACCTGGGAGGGAGGCTGCTGGGGTGATTTGTGGGGAAGAGTGAAGAGACAGTAGGACCACCAGCCACACGGCGCCTGTGAGCGGCACGATGCTGCGGACGTGCAGGCAGCGTGGTGCGGACCTGGCGAGCGTGCGGTCCCGGGGGCGCTTGGTGGGAAAGCGGGACAGGGAGGAGGAGAGACTGGGCCAGGGCGCCGCCCGGAGACAAACACAGAAGCTCTGAGAACCCTGCACGTGGGAAGGAGTCACCAACGGCAAGTTTCATGACTACAAGGCGACACCTCGGGGCAAGGGACAGAGGTGCCACTGTCTGCAGAGGATGGTCCCCCTCCTTTACTGTTTTTGCTGAAAGTTCTAAAAAGCCGCGAAATGCCTGCAAGGGCTCGGGGTGAAAGGCAAGAGCCGAGGGCCGGAGGACGCCCGGGGGCAGACGCCCCCCAGCTCAGCCCGAGCTTTACCACGTCGAGAAAGGAGCGTTCCTGCGCTTTTCAAGTGGGGAACTACATCAAAATAAAGTTATCCAAACACGAGAAAATCTGAATCAAACGTGAATGGTCCTTTAAATTATTCCTCAATGCTCCCATGTGTTTAAAAAATTTCACACTTTTGCAAGTCGCTTGAGGGTTACCAGTGTCACTTCATTTTATATTTTCTCTTCTAAAAAAAAAAACCACCATTTCAATGGGTATATTTTTCACGATAAACTTTAGATTACCAGCGACAATGTTCCGTCTACTCATCTTTAATTACGTACAGAACTGGAATCTCCAAAAGAGGCGGGTCTAGTTTGCGCGATAATTCCGTGCGGGAACCACGGAGAAGACGCCGGTCAAGCTGCTCCTCCTCGGAGCTCACACGAGGTGCACTTCATGCCGTGAAAAGGCCGGCAAAGTGGGTGTAAGAACAAGACAGGGCGGGGGCCTCACGGCTGCATACCTCGAACACCCGAGCCTGATCAGTGGTCGCGGTCACCTGGCAGCCACGTGTGTGGCGCTGGGGACACAGGCAGCCCAGGAGCCCTGGAGGCCCCGGCGGGTCCCACAGCCACACCGCATGTGGGGGAGCCAGCAGGTGCCCCCTCCCCGCACCGTGGGTGGAGCGCAGATCACCTCCCCCTGGGAGGAGGGGCTGGGGCAGCTCGAGATCGACAGGTGACCGTCAGGGAGGTGCCCATCTCGGCAGAGAGAGAAGCATGGGGGGGTTGCTGGGAGGGGCCGTGGGAGCGGCGGACTCGGCTGAGGAGAGTGAAAGCAAAGAGGGTAACGGGCTGGATCTGTGCTCCAGGAAAAGGCACTCGCCCCCTGTTTACTCAGAAACTGTGACGTGACCTAATCCTGCAGCCCAGGGCAGCCCTGCTGTTACAGGCGCTCGTGAGACCACACTCCCTCCTCGCAGGACAGTGACCGTCGCACAGGACTAGCCACTCACTCCTGCGATTACCAACGAGCATCTCCTGCCCCGCCGACACCGCGAGAAACGTGTCCCTGCTGCTCTCCCTCTGGTGCAGAGCGCACGACGGGCACTCAGGAAACGCCGGCAAACGAAGAATGACAATAAACACACTCCCCTGCGCCACACACACCACCACGCCGAGACCCTGTACCACCTGGTCAGACGAGGGAGACCCCAAACCAAAACAGGTTACAGAAGACAGCGGAGGACATGACACACTCGTAAAAGGTTCAACGCAGCAGGAAGACGTGACAATTACCAACGTGCACGTGACTATCAAAGGGGCCCCAAAACACACGAAGCAAAACCGGGCAGGCAGACAGCTTCGCGGCCGTCACGGAGCCATCGGCGCAGCACTCGCAGCCGCAGACAGAACCAGGCCAGAGCTCAACGTGCAAACAGGACGTGAACAGAACTACGGATCAGCTGGGCCCCCAGACATCTACGGATCACGGCCCCCCGCCTTAAGAGCTACAGCTGTGAATGCCTAGAAGAAAGACCAGCAAAAAAGCTTCCGGACACTGGGTTTGCCAACGACTTACTGGATACGACACCAGAAGCACAGGCAAGAACATGAAAAAACAGATAAAACTGGACTTGAGGAAAATTAGAAATTTTTGTGCATCAAAGGACACTATCAAGAGAGTGACGACAACCCACAGAACGGGAGGAAATGTTCCAGAACCGCGTGTCTGATGAGGGGTTAACACCAAGACTATATAAAGAACGCCTACAACCCAACAACAACCAAAAACTCCAGCTCAGAAATGGGCTAAGGGATCTGAGTAACATTTTTGCAAGAAAGACACTCAAGCGGCCGAGAAGCACGTGAAAAGACAGGCGTTCACCACCTTCAGTCAGCAAGGGAACGCAAATCAAAACCACAGAGCACCTCGCACACACTGGAGGCCATGGGTTTTCAAGGCGGAAAGTAAGTGTGGTGAGCTCACAGGGGAACTGGAACCCGCTCACAGCTGGTGGGAGCGGAAAATCATGCAGCCTCTGAGAAACACTCTGGCTGATCCTCAAAAAGTTAAACACAGGATTGCCCTGTGACCCAGCAATTCCACTCCTAGGTGCAGCCAAGGGAGCTAAGATACCTGCACACCAACGCTCACAGCAGCGTCACCCTCAGGGGCCAAAAGGTGGAAATGACCCACGAGTCCATCAACAGATGAGCCGGCACACACAACGCGGTCTGTACTTAGAGCAGAGTATCATCGAGCCTTAAAAAGGAAGGAGACCCAGCACGTGCTACAACATGGATGCAAGTGAAACAAGCCAGACATGAAGGGCAAGCACGCTGTGACTCCGGCGCAGGAGGCCCCTCGACCAGGCAAATTCAGAGACAGAGGCGGAGCAGAGGTCAGAGTGGGCAGCGTTGGCGGTGGGTTACTGGACTGTGGGGAGGGTTGTGTTCAGGACGATGAGAAAGTTTCCAAAGGAGACGGTGGTGATGGTTATACAACACGTAAATGTATTTGACGTCACTGAATTCTACACTTAAAAATGGTTAATGTGACAAATTGTATGGTATATTTTTAAACCACTGTTTAAAAGTGAATAATGCAATATACCAAAAACCACAGGGTGGTACACTTTAAATGGGTGAAACGTAGTGTGTGTGAATTACGACTCAAAATGGCTGCTTAAAAACAAAAACAAACGCACCTACCCTGCACCAAGCACACTGCCAGGCTAGGTGGTAGATGTTCTAAGACTTGGTAAAACCTGGTCTTTGTCTTTGAAGAATTCACAGTCTAGTAGCAGAAAGGGACACAGGAAACAACAGTGAGAGCAAAAAGCAGTTAATTATAACAAGGTGTGTGCACACGCTTCAGAAGCACGGAGCAGGAAATTTTATGAAAGGAGACATTTAAGCTGGGTTTTGCAGGGTGAGTAGGAGTCTGCCTGGGGGAGGGGATTTTCCTGGGCACTTCAAGCAGAGGAAATAGCACTTGTGAAGGCAAGCAGCATGAAAGAAAGGCCTACAACCAAACCAGTTTCAAGGATTCTAGATGAAAGGTGGGCTAGACAAAATTAAAAACCCCTTCTCCCCGACAAGACTGATACCGTCACCACGTTAAGAAGACTGAGCACCTGCAATGGGGAGACGGGGGTCGCATCAACCAGCTCCACCGGGCGGGGACTCACAGGCTCTCTTTATCCACAAAGAGTAATGTTAACGTCTTATGGAGTCCTGGTGCTCAGGGTGATCCAACCAGGGGTCCCAGGCGAGAGGGCAGTGGGCTAGAGGACACAAGGCTGGGGGCGGGGAGGGGCCTGGCGGTCGGAGGCTGAGGGAGGGCGGGGGCCCCTCAGAATCCCTGACTCAACATCCTAGAAAAAGGTCAGGGGCTCAAAACATCTGCATAAAGTCAGTAAAGGTACCTGTTTGCTGGATCCTCAGAACTTAAGGAGTTAAACTGGTTGTCTTCCGCTGCTTCCTGTGTTTCTGCCAGGAAAAGAGAGAAAGTTCAGCAAAGAAAGTTCGTGTTGATTTACACCTGAAAGGGGTGTTCAGGAAGCTGCTTTTTATCCTTAAAATGGTTTCATGTTTTCCTTATCAACGGGGAGGCTTATCTTACTGTAAAGATGATTGACTGGTAGATTTAAGGTCTTTAGCTTTTAGATAAACCATATTCAAATAGGATTACAAGGAAGAGTGGCGTCCCAAGATCTTACCAAACAGTTAGAGATAAAACGGTGCCCAAATAAATCAAGACAGAATTAAAAAGAAACACCACGCTTATCTCCTGTTTCTTAAGTTTTCATGGGAATTTACAGCTGTGATCTATCTGCTATCACGTCTATATGACAACCTCAAATGATGCTCAGGGGAGAAGCACTGAAGTTGGTGATATCTGACAAAGTTCTTTTTTCTCAACTGTTACTAACTGGGAAGGGAAGAGCCCCTTTACTGAGGTTTCACACAAACTGTGACCGTGCGGCTGAGGGGCCTCTGTCCTCAGGTGTAACTCCCAGCGGTCAGGACCGCCTCAGCGTGAGGTCCGGCTGCCCTCCCAGTCCCGGGACTGCAGTGGGCGAAGGCGGCTGCCCACAGGCCTCAGCCAGGCTGCAGTCAGCCTGCACTCTCAGCTCAGTCTGCCCTGGCAGCTCCAACAAAATTCCACAGCCCGGGCGGCTGGTGAACAACAGACGTCTGTTCCTGGCAGCCTGGGGGCCGACGTCCAGGACCAAGGTGCCGGAAGGCTCACGGTCTGGTGAGGCCCCTCCGGGTCCACAGACGGCGTCTTCTCCCTGTGTCCTCACCTGGAGGAGGGGCTGGGGCTCTTCCATCAGGACACTAAACCCACGCAGGGAGGGGGTCCATCCTCATGACCTCACCTCCTGACACCATCACCTTGAAGGCTGGGTTTCAACAAGTGAATTTTGGGGAGACAGGGGTAACGTGACATATAACACACTCCAGTAACACGTGCTGCATCAAGACACCACAACGGTGACCCTTCCCTTGGCAGTGCTCCTGTGGCCGAGGCCCGAGAACCCGGGAGCACGCGGTGGGGCCGGGCCTGGAGGGGCAGCACTACCTGTGGGGTCGACGGGCGTGACCACAGGGCTGCAGTAGGCGGGCAGGAGCAGGGGCAGGTTGGAGGGGACGGCGTAGCCGCAGGGCACCGGCACCGAGTAGCCGCTGGGCACATGCAGGCCTGCAGGCTCCTCCTGGGCGTCCGCGTCTGCGGGCAGGGGTGGGTCCTCCTGGAAGGGCGTGATGTCGATGACAGAGTAGGGGTTGACCCTCGGCGGGACCATGAGTTTAGGAGGTTCTGCCGGCGCGGCTGCGTCTGCACCCAGCCTCCCGTTTTCACCTCCTGAAGATGGAAAGGAGCCATGGTAATCATGCACACACACAGCAACGCCTGTTCCCTCCAACATATAAATATGAAGGTAGACGGACAAGACTGAAAATCACAGAAAATAGGACCAATAAGAGGATCTTGACCAAACTTAAGCCACTCCAGTTCACACTGCATCACAGAAACGGCACAGACCTCAGGCCCCCGACACTACCTCCCCCGGGATGTTCCAAGCCACAGGTGGGCAGCCCGAGGACAGACCTGAGCCCGCAGTGGAGATGGTGGCAGCGGTGACAGTGGTGTCAGTGGTGGTGGCAGTGGCCGTGGCAGTGACGGTGGTGTCAGTGGCGGGGCCGGTGTCAGTGGCGGTGGTGGGGATGGGGGCGGCGGCTCCCTCGTCACCTGCCTGGGGGGCCCCAGGTGCTTGTCCGTCTGTGTCTGGAACCTCATCCCCATTGTTGAAATCCAGCCGCTCCCCCTCCTCCTCCTCGTTGTTGTTACGGTCATACTTCACTTCATTTTCTAAAATGTAAGGTAACATAAACCAGTGTTACCACCTGTTACTGGTAAAATGACTTTCATATTCCTGGACACACACAGAAGCGTCGAGGACGGGTGGCCAGGCCCCCGGGCCGGCATCCAGCCTTCCTACTGGGAAATGTGCGCAGCATCAGGCTTTGGGGTCAGGACCCACAGCTCAGTCTGGAAAGAAAAGGCAGAAAGGGAGAGGGCAAGAGAAAAAGCACTTTCCACGTCTTAAATGCTTCCACCCTGGACTCAGAATCGCGTTAGGAAAAATCGACTCGGAAAACCTTGAACTAAAGCAGCCGGCAGAGCAGCGATGTTTAACTCAGCAGGCCCTGCGCTCAGTGTAAAGACTCCATCCCTTCTAGTCACCCAGCCGGCTGTGTGTCATCCCTGCCGTAAGCCCCACAGCATGGGTGACTTGTGTCCCCGTGGTTGTGAGAGTTCTTTCCAGGACTGCTCTTTGGGGGGAGCTCGAGAGGGGATGCAATATTTGCTTACAGAAGGGCTTTTATATCACAAATAATAAGATCTCTTGTGCAGACTTTAAAAAGAAAAAGAAAGTCAGTTGAATTTAAAGGACCAGAACACTGTACCTGCTGTAATTTCAAATCACTAGAAGGTGACTTTAAAAATTTTTTTCAGGGAAAAAAAAAATGCATAAGCTGGAATTAAAATCTGATATGGCATTAAAACCCTCTATGCCTACCTGAGTTTTGCATGTATTACATATAAAAACACTAAATAGACTATACTTGCAAATATTTTGTTTTAAAAAGAAACAGGTGAAGGTGGTGCCGGGAGCACCTGTGTCTCACGTCCTGGGCTCGTGTTTCGCTCCATCTCCTCCCAGATGTCTTACAGTCCATTTAGTGTGAGACACCGTAAAGCGTTTTTTTAGAACAACTTTCATAAACTCACTTCTGGGTGTATTCTAATGCCCAAAGCTGGGCAGTTGTAAGATGTGATTCCCGAGCAAGGAGGCTGATCAAAGAAAAGCCTGGCTCGTGGCTCTGAGTCAGCGCTCTCAGGAATCTGGCCGTGCCGGGAGCGCTCTGTCACGTTGCTAAGTGAAAACGTAAGCTTTTTTCCCCATCATTTTTGTCAGGGCACTAAATTAGCATTATTCCCCTGTCATATTTATTTGGCAAATATGAACTTAAGGAGATGGTAACTGCATTTAGAAAATATTCTGGAAATTTTTATTTTTCTGTTAAAGAGATTTATCGCTCAGCTGTGTTCGCCAGCTTTACTGCTGTGAGTAAACTGAGTACTTAATGATTCAGCCCCCGCCCCAAAAACCTTCTGAAATATATATTCCTTCCTCGTTGCTTGAAACACAGTTGGAGCTGGTTAGGAAGCACCCAAGTCGACAGGAGAGGAAGCAGCCTCCCCAGTGCCAGCCTCCTCCGCCCCGTTGTGATCACTCTGCTGGGTTAGGCTGAAATCGAAGATTACAGAACAAAGTTCTCTTCTCGCTTCTAGTAAGTGGCTGAGTTTCATATTGTAATTAGATGTGAATGTCGAAGGGTTAATATGCTTCAAAAAATTAGCGTGTCAGGTAGAAACACGTCCTGCAACCTGAAGCAGACAGCAATATATTCATTGTAGAAAATCTGCAAAATGTAGAAAAGCACAAAGAAAGCGCCAATCGCTTGCAGTAGGTCCAGAGACCGCACTTGTGCGTGCCTGTGTGTGAAGGGAGCGGTGGAATGATCAAAACCGAGGTCTTTTTTAAAACTGTGGTAAAACACACAGAACTTCAAATCCCCCGTCTCGACCATCCTGAAGCAGAGGTCAGCGACACGAACACATTCGCACTGCTGTGCGCCCACCACCACGTCTGTCTCTGGAACCTGCCCAGCCTCCCAAACTGGGACTCTGCCCCGTTACACGCTAACTCCCCGTCCCCTTGCCCCCCGCCCCCCCACCTACTTTCCGTCTTAAGAACTTGACTCCTCCAGGGGCCCGCGTGAGCGGGATCAGACGGGACTTGTCCTTCATGTGGGTCCCTCTCACTGAGCACGATGTCCTCGAGGCCACCCCTGTGGTGAGTGTCTCCCTCCTTCTCAAGGCTGCGTGATGTTCTGCTGTGTCCAGACCACAGTTCCTCAAACATCCACTGCTGACGGACACCTGGGCTGCTTCCTCCTCGGCTACTGCGAACAACGCTGCTGTGGACGCGGGGGCACGAGTGTCTGTTTGAGGCCCTGCTTTCAAGTCTTCTCGGCGTAATATACCCAGAAGTGGGGCTGCTGGATTGTATGGTAGTTTTTTTTTTCTTTTTTGAGGAACCTCCATGCTGCTTTCCACAGTAGCTGCACCAATTTACATTCCCACCAGCCGTGCACAAGGTTCCAGTTTCTCCACATCCTCACCAGTGTCTGTTACCTTCCAGCAGACGAGCATGAAAAGACCCAGTTTTTCAATTAGACTTACGTTAACTTAGCATGTCAGGAACTTTTTCCCACGTTACTGACTGATCTTCAACAAAGTGACTTTAATGGTTTCACAGTATCGCACTGTATGAGTGTCATAATCTGAACAAATTTTCTAGTGTAAGACGTTGGGGCTGTTTCTTCACAAATATTCTTACAGTCAACTAAGTAAAGATCTCTGATTATTTCCTTAAGATGAATATTCAGTGACAGAATCCCTGAGACAAAGAGCATACAAAATCGTACGGTGCTTGGTTTACACCGGCTGTTTACCATCTGAAGGTGACCACCTCCGGGAATACCTCCCCGGCAGAGGGACTCAAGGTGAGGTCATCGTGGACGGAGCAGGTGGGCCCCAATCCAGCATGACCATGTCCCCGTGAGAAAGGGGGGGACACGGAGACACACAGGGGTCACGAGTTGACAGGGCAGAGATGACGAGGTTTCCACACTCAAGCCGGGGAGAGGCAAGGACACAGCCCCCCCAGGCATCTGTAACGACAAATGACACTCCAAATGGAAAGCTTCCACACACATGGGACTCAGCGGTCATCGGCAGGCTGGGTGACTCGGAGGAGGACGCCTCTCTGAAACACCTGGCTCCCAATTCCACGCACAGAAGAGGCGGAGGTGGCCGAGCACGGCTGAGGGTTCTGGGGTTCGAGGGATACCAAACAGATGAGGTGCAGGCACCCTTGGTCTGGGAGCCAGGCCAGGAGTGTGGTGTGGAGGGACAGACCCCACCCAGGATGGGGATCCAGGGCACAACAGCCACACGCGGAGCAGCCCAGAGTCAGAGCCGGAAGCACCAACCTCTGTGCCCTGCAAGCCACGGCTGGCATCTGGGCTGTAAACGCGCCCCCTGCCCAGGCCAGGAGACCCAGGAGCTCTCACGACCCCTCCTGGAACCACCCTCCTGGGGCAGCACCGTCACAGCGCGCTCCCGACTCCCTCCCACCGGCTGGCAGACTTTCAGTCCCTGTGCGGCTGGACTGTGTCCCCAGATTCATACACCGGACCTCAGAACACGCTGTATCTGGAGGCAGGGCCTTTAAAGAGGTGGTAAAGGTGAAATGAGGCTCTTGGGGTGGGTCCTGATCCCACAGGACTGGGGTCCTTACAAGAAGAGGAGGTGAGGACACGGACATGCCCAGGGGGACGACCACGTGAGGACATGGCAGAAGACGGCCGTCCACCACCGAGGAGAGAGGCCTCAGGAACCAGCCTGCAACAGTGTCATCTCGGCTGTCCAGCCTCTGGGACTGGGAGGGACCGGACGTCTGTGGTTTAAGCCCCCTGGCCGCGGTGTTTCTTATGGCCTCCGCAGCAGACTGTCCTCTTTGACGGGCCCCTTCCCTCTGCCCACCCCCTGGAAAGTCAATTCCAGTCCTGACCTTCTCCCAAGGGGCCAGGCATGCCCACCCCCGTCCTCATCCACGTGAGGCCCAAACAAAGTCTAGACCCAGGCCCCCCAGAGCTGCAGACTCACACCCAGCAACCAGAGGAGCCCCGATGCAGCTCACCCCAAACCGAGCCGGTCCTCCCCCGCCCCTCCCTCCCTGTCCCCATCCCCATCTACCCTCCCAGACGACAGGCAGTGAGGACAGCCTGGCTCTGGTCCCCCGTCCTCCGGGGGAGCACGCCGGCTGCAGGGCTCAAGACAGAGGGTGAAGCGGATGAGGGGAGGTTGCCCCATCGGGTCATCCCTCCTCTGAGCACAGACAGCCCCCCAGGACGGCTACAGACCCATTAACAGCCTTTACAGACGTGCCACAAAATAACACATTAAGGAAATGAAAGAAGAGTCGCTCTCAAGTTTGGAGATAAAAGCAGCGCGCACTGTGGGGGGCTCGTGAGACCACAGTGGATCAGGACGTGAACGCTTCATCCGCGCTACGCTTCTCTGTTTCCTTGCTTTGCAATTCCCTTTACTGTTACGAAGAGGAAGCACTGCAAGGAGCCGCAGGCTGCGAACAGCCCCACCAACAAGGCTCCATTCACGGCCGGCTCGGCCCGCGAGTCACCGCGGCTGCAGCTGGAACGGCAGGGTCCCCTCGCACCGCCCGCTGCTCTGCTTCCGCCTGAGCCCGCGGCAAGCCACCAGGCTCCGGGACCGGCATGACTCGCCGTCCAGTTCTGCCATCAGTCACGGGGAGGCTTAGCTGGTGGCGACGTTAAAACCTCAAACTGCGGCCTGTGCATCCTGAGAGACCCGGGAGCACCCTCCCATCCGCCGTCCACATCCCAGAGCCCCTTTTACGCTGAGGCGCTGAGGGCCTCCGCTGGCCACGCGTCTGCGCGCCTGCCGGACGTGACCCCTCCAGTCTCCACCCAAAGTGCGGGGGCAGGATTGCTCCTGCTCCGCTGTCCCCAGGGGAGGGGCTGACGCTGGAGAGACACACGCCTGCGCTGTGTGCGCGGAGCCCTCAAAGCCCGCAGGGTCCTCTGCCACACAACCTGCGCCCAGACCCCGCTCTACCCTGACAGTTTGACTTGTCACCAGGAAGCTCCTAGAACAGGCACAGGTGACAGATGGACACGGGACAGTTATCCCACCCACACCTGTAACAACACTGCAGACAGAACACTACGCAGCCATCAGAAATGACAGCCGGGAAAACTCCCAGGGACGTGGAAAATACGCGACATAAAGACGCACAGTCAACAATGTTAAAATGAACATCCAATGGCGGCGATCACGCAGAGTAGAAACTCAAGGAAAACCCAGAGAACCGATCAAAATGTAAGTGCCAAGATGTCCCAGTGGTGCTGGGAGGAGCGACCTCAGTGACTTCCAGCCCCTTCGCCACGGTGTTTGTAAGAGGACAGTTTCAGTTTAATAATGAGGGAAATTATAATTAAAGCACCTCTGAATCATCAAAAAAGGCGCCAGGCCGTGACCGCGCCACTAAGGGCACAAGCGTTAATTACCCAGAAAACCACGCAAGCATCAGAATGCCGTCGCACGTGAGACGTGGCACTGACACGATTGATTTGTGGCCTGACTCTGCACCAAAGTCAGAAGCTGTGCGCTGGGCTCTCAGCCAGGAGACGGCCACCGGCCCGGGGAGCCGGAGACAGCCCTGCACCTGCACCCTCGGCTCCCCCACACTTGCAGGGTCCTCCCAGGCCCCCGGGGGAAGCCTTCCAGGCGGACCATGAACAGTGGTCCAGGAAGAAGGTCCCACCTCCTCCAGCCCTGAGTCAGATCCCAGCGAAGAGGGGCCCTGAAAGGGGACAGGGTCGGGGTGTCACCTGTGGAGGGCCTGGCAGGACTGGCCGCACCCCAGAAGTGAGCGACAGGCCCTGCTGGTCAGACTCGCTCATGAATCTGGGTCGGAGGAGCAGTTGGTGTGCGAGCAGGACAGGGTGGGGGTCGGGAAGCAGCCTGCAGGGCGGAGAGGACGGAGCCCACTTGCGGGAAACGTGATGAACTCTGCTCGGACCCTCAACGCGCCTCCAGTTCCCTCTGTGGGGCCCCTCGTTCACCTGTTCTTTTCTGTCTCTACTGAGGTGTGAGTGACACACAGAAACTGTGTAAATGTCAGGTGCACGGCCGGGTGCTCTATGAAACCACCACCACCACAAGCAGCTGGGCGGCCTCCACCCCAGTAGGTGCCCCGGCCCCTGGCACGTGGTCTCATCGCTGCAGCCGATTGGGGACGCGGCCTCCCGAGCCTGGCACAGGCCTGGCCCCGTCTCCCCTGATAGGCGTCCGGCCGTGAGCCCCGTGCCCGCCGGCCCGCCCACCAGGGCTCGGTGCTGCTGGGCCGCGCCCTCTCCTCGCCAAGACCGAGCACAGAGGTGCCTCTGGGAGCGCAGGCCGGGTGGACGGGTGTCTCTGCAGAACCGGGGGCGTGACTGGAAGGCCGAGTGGACACTGGCCGGCTCGCACCTGGACACGTGCAACGAGGGAAGGGCAGGAGTGGCCGCCTCTGGACGGCAGACGCCTGCCACCAGATCTGAGCTGCTTGGACATCATCCAGCCCTGGACACAACTCCCCCAGCAGCTGTGACGCCCCCAGCACCTCAGGGCCCTGCAGCCCCCCGCCCCATCCCGCCCAGGGCCGAGGGGAGGGGAGGGAAACACCCGAGCTCACAGCTGCTGCCCCCGAGAGACAGGAAAGCGACAGCGGCCCGTTCCAGTGAAACGCCAGGAAGGAAGAGGCGGAGGGCGGCCGCGGGGGAGTCCGCTCCCAGGCCCAGTGCCCTTGGCCTCCCCCGAGCTCTGCAAGCGCACAGCCTGTCCCAGGAGGCGGGTCCAGCAGGCAGACGGCGGCCCCGGCCGAGGGGACGCAGGCCCTTCCCCCAGCGGCCACAGGAGGACACACCCTCCAGGCATTGTCCAGGCATCGCTGCTCTGATGGGGATGAAAACTGGTGCTTGTCCGTCTGCCTCATTTGCAGTTAGAACAATCACAGCGGGATCTAGCCTGAGACCCCAGAGCCAGCCACTCACACTGGATGAAGCCGCCGTGAGAGCAGCCGGAGTGCCCGGAAACCGGGAAACCCTGCTGGGGGGGGGGAGGCCAGTGGCCTGTGTGTGCAGCTTCCCCCCAGTATCTCCGGTGATGACTCTGCTCTAGGGAGGGGACAACAGGACACTTCAATGTGCACCCCCCTTTTCACATCCTTGCTCAGGGAGGGAGGGAGGGAGGGAGGGAGGAAGGAAACAGGAAGGGAAGGAGGGAGGGAGGGAGGGAGGAGGCAGGAGAAAGGGAACCTGCGAGCAGCTCAGCCAGCAGGTGCCCGGTCGGCCACAGGCACACGTGTTTGGCGAGCTGCGGTCCGGCCTCAATTTAGTCTCTGAACCAGGAAGTCGTCCACCCTTCCCCCAACCCAGATGGGCTTCTGATGTTGAGGTAAACATACGGGACTCTAGATACTGGCGTGTGCACTGCAGGGAGGAGGGGGCTCAGCCAGGATGCCTCCAAAGTGAGGGGCACAGGCTGAGAGCACGGGGCACCAGGGCTCCCCCTCAGCGTCTGCCCAGAACCCCCTCCCCAGGAGTGCCCACCCCATGCCCCAACCCAGCCGCAGCAACTCAGTGATTCCCAGAGCCTGGGGTCCCGGGAAAGAGCCCCCATCCGCCGTGACCCGCCGTTACCTTCTGCCGCTGGAGCGGGGGGCCCTGGCTGGTCCATGTCGCCGCCGTCCACCTGGCTCCTGGGCCTCGGAGGAGCCGGGACCCTGTGAGGATGAGACACGCCATCAGGGGTGGGTGGGGGGACGCCCACCGACCACCTGAGGAAAGAGGCTGGACTTCATTCACAACTGCAATTGAAGAACTGCCACCTACTAGTGGAAAGGCTGCAAACCTTGAAATAAGGCTCAGGGCAGAGCGCGGCGCAGAGCTCCCAGAGCAAGACGCCACCCGGACCCGCGCCAGGAGTTAACTCGCGCACCAGGGGTTCACTGGCCAGACCCCTCCAGCCCCCGACACCCTCAACTCTCCGCTTCCTCTCGCACGTGCTTGGAGCGGGGAATGAAGACGGAAGCCCAGTATTTCTTCTTCCTTCAGCTTAATCTTCATCAGCTTTGAGTGAAGAACGAATTTCTGAGGATTACGGATGTGCTGTTTTCTTAAGCCCTCGGGCCTGGGCCGGACCTCTGCAGGCCCGCCTTGTTTCCTCTCTCCTCTGCCCTCCTGTTTCCTTAACGTGATCAGAAAACCTGGGTCTGAGAGCGAGTGAGACACTAGCTAAGTTGTGAGAAGGCAGGTTCCCTGGCTCCGTGGAAAATGTCCCACGGACCAAGTGCCCTGTTCAGGAGTGTTTGCACCAGAACAGGGGCGGGAAGCAAACTTTGCTGAGACAGGAGAGCTCTGCAGAATCACTGTCCGCATCAAAGAACCAGAACTCACCCTCAGAGCCCAGAGGCCAGGACAGCTACCCGGACGGCTACCCAGACAGCTACCTGGACGGCTACCCAGACTGCTGCACGGCCGTCCTGGTGGTCCCCCCTGTGGAGGACGACGGGCACGCCCCTCGTGCCTGCGTGGCACAGTCAGGACTGGAACCCAGGCCCGGGCACCTCGGTCTGTGTGCGCGACCCTGTAAGAGTTTCAAGCAGACCACAACGCTCAGGGACACTTTCCATCCCACATCCGCATCCCCAGGACACCGTCTTCCTGAGACGGGAGCTTCCCAGGAAGGTGACACACATAACCTGCCTCCGGGTCTCAGGCCTGGATGTCGGGGCCCCGTGTCTGCTCCTGGCACACGCTGCCCAGCACTGCGCCAGGTGCCACTTCCGCGTCAGGACCTCCCAGCAGAGCCAGAGAGCCTGCCCCACAACACCCAGTCTGTCCAGGCCTCCCTGTCACTTCCCACATCACACGCGCCCCATCCAAGAACAGGCACAGAGCACACCAGCAAAGGGCGGTTCTGGCCCAGACCAAGGACACCGAGCAGAGTCCTCACCCCAAGTAACCGGAGGAGGGAGGCAGTGAGGAGGGGAGAAAGCAGGAGACACCCCTCCACCGGGGCCCCAGATGCCCAGCAACTTCTCGCATAAAGCAAGTTCCAACTTCCAAAACTCATCCTCATGCATGAGGACAACCAGCCTCAGGAGTGGAAGGAACTTGGGAGAACCCCTGGGGCTGAAGTCCATCCCTGGGCGTTCCTTGCAGGGCCATTCGCTGCACCCCTGGTGCAAAGTCAAGGGTGCCCCACAATGAGGCCCCACCCAGGGGCTCACTTCAAGCAGGAGTTCCCCTCATTCATGGGAAACGAGCTAAATGTTCCACAGAGAAGGAAGAGTGCCATGTGATGCATAATTACACCAGTCGCTGCAGACGAAGCCACTGTCCCCCGGAAGTTCAGTGGAGCTTTTCATCACGTGTCCAGACAGCACCTGCAATCACCTCTCCCTCACGGCCGTCCCTGCTGCAGGGGGGTGAGACACCCCAAGGACAGGAGGAAGGAGGACCGAGCCGGAGCACAGCCCCAGCGCAGGAGCAGAGAGCGCCTTCCTGAGGAAGATGGAGGGAAGGGCAGGGAGAGGCGGCCAGCCTGCTATGGGGGCCTGTCCAGGCTCAGAGAGCATCCACAGAAGGTGTCTGATCAGGGGACTGCTGTGGCCAGAGTTGCCTTTTTGAAAGGTCATAGTGGCATCAGGTGGACAGGGCATCAGGGAGGAGGGCCAGGTAGAGGGAGGCTGCCCCAGGACGATATTGGGCAGGAGCCGAGGCTCGTGGCCCCGATGACGGTGGAAACAGGGAGGGGGCGGCACAGGAGATGCATGGAGAGTGCGGCGGCAGCAGCCACGTGGCAGGGATGGGAGCCTTCCACGAATTTCCCCATTTTCTGTCTACGCTTGACTTGTGGTTTCACCCCATTGTGGGAGGAAAACGTGCTTGATACGACTTCAACCTTCTTAAATTTATCAAGACTCGTTTTGTCACCTAACTTGTGACCTATCTTCGACAATGCTCCCCGTGTACTTTACAGGAACATCCACTCTGCTACTTTTGGATGGAATGTTCCGCACATATCTACTAAAGCTCAGTAAAGCTGCAGAATAAAAGATGCCAGAGACGCCAGAGGGAAGAAAATGACAGGCCAATATCCCTGAGGAACACAGATTCAAAAAATCCTCAACAAAATACTGGCAAACCAAATTCAGCACTACATTAAAAGGATTTATCCCAGGGACGCAAGGATGGCTCAACATCCACAAATCCATCGGTGTGGTACACCACATTAAAACAACGAAGGTAAAAGTCGTAGGACCACTTCAACAGACTCAGGAAAGCATCTGATAAAAACTCTCAATACAGTGAGTACAGAGGGACTGTACCTCACATAAAAGCCACCTAGACAAACCCACAGAAACACCATCCTCAAGAAGGGGAAGCTGAAAGCCTTTCCTCTAAGATCAGGAACAAGACAAGGATGCCCACTCTCACTACTTTCATTCAAAATAGTATTGGAAGTGCTATCCAGAGCAATCAGACAAGAAGAAGAAATAAAAGGCATCCAAACCAAAAGGAAGAAGTAACATTGTCACTCTTTGCAGATGACACAATATTACATACAGGAAACCCTAAAGATTCCACCAAAAAATTGTTAGAATGAACAATGTCAGTAACATTGCAAGATACAAAATCAATATACAAAAACCTTCTGCATTTCTATACACTAATAATGAACGATCAGAAAGAGAAATTAAGAAACTAACCGCATTTACAACTGCATCACAAAGAAAAAATCTGGGGAAAATTTTAATAAGGAGGTGAAAGACATATACACTGAAAACTACAAGACATTAATGAAAGAAAATGAAGACACACATAAATGGAAAGATTTTCTGTGCTCACGGATTTGAAGAATTAATACTGTTAAAATGCCTATGCTACCCAAAGCAGTACAAAAATTCAGTGCAATACCTATCAAAATTTCAATGGCTTTTTTCACCAAAACACAACAAACAACCCTAAAATGTGTATAGAAACACAAAAGACCCCAAATAGTCAAAGTAATCCTGAGAAAGAACAAAGCCGCAGGCATCACACTTCCTGGTCTCAGACTGTGTTACAAAGCCACGGTAATCACAACAGTGTGGCACTGGCACAAACAGACACATAGACCAACGGAACAGGACAGGGAAACCAGAAACAGACCCACACTTCACATGGCCAATTAACCTACAAGAAAGGAGGCAGAATACACAGTAAGACAAGGATGGTCTCTTTGCCGAAGAGTGGAGGGAACGCTGGACAGCTACGTGCAAAAGAAAGAAATTGGACCACTATTTACACCGTAAACAAAAATTAACTCAAAATGGATTAAACATTAGAGACTGAATGTAAGACCTGAAACCACACATCTCCTAGAAGAAAATACAGGTGGTCAAGTCCCTGACATCCGTCTCAGTGATGCATTTTTGGATTTGACACCAAAAGCAAAGGTAACAAAAGCAAAAATAAACAAGGGGACCACATCAAACCAAAGAGTTTCTGCACAGCAAAGGAAAACCATCACAACGTGAGAAGGCACCCTGCAGAAGGGGGACCTACCTGCAAACCATCTAGTAAGGAGATAACGTCTAAAATATACAAAAAATACCCATACAGCTCAAGAGCCAAAAAAACAGCCCCTCTGATTTTTCAAATGGGCAAAGGAGATGAATAGACACGTTTCCAAAGAAGACATTCAAATGGTCAACTGGTCCACGGAAAGCTCAGTCTCTCTAATCATCAGGGATGCAAATCAAACGCACGATCAGCTAACACCTCACACCTGTCAGACGGCAGTCATCGAAGAGACGAGAGGTAACAAGTGTCAGTGAGGATGCGGAGAAAAGGGAACCTCCTGCACTGTTGGTGGGAAGGTAAACTGGTGCAGCCGCCATGGAAAACTGTATGGAGGTGCCTCAAAAAATTAAAAATAGAATTGCCATCATATCCAGCAATCCCATGTCTGGATATTTATCCAAACAGGGTATCAGAAAGATATGTGCACCACCTCCATTCATCACAGCATCATTTACAACAGCCAAGACATGGAAACAGCCCAAGTGTCCACTGACTGATGAACGGAGAAAGATGTGATTCACACACACACACACACACACACACACAGAGTCACCATGGAATATTACTCAACCATAAGAAAGAAGGAGATCCAGCCATTCTCAGCAACAGGGATGGACCCTGCGGGCACTAAGCTAAGGCAATAAGTCAAACAGAGACAGACAAATATGTATGCCCTCACTTCTTTGTGGAAGCTTAAAAAACAAAACAAGTTCATAGATACAGAGAGCAGACTGGTGGTTGCCAGAAGCAGGGTGGGGCGTGTACAAAATGGGTGAAGATGGGCACAACGTGCAAACTTCCAGTTACAAACTCCCAAGTCCTGGGATGTGATGTACTTATGGTGACTACGGTCAGTGATACTGGACTGCATATCTCAGACACGCTCTCACAAACGAGTGCCACCAGCTCCACTGTGAAGGCCACCTCGGCCTCCCCGCCTGAGCCTCCTGCTCCCACCCGCTCGGGACAAAACCATTTCCGCCCTCCCTCACATTCGCAGTGTCTGATCTGTCAGCAAATCTCCTTAGCTCCACCCTCAGAACAGACCAGAATCTGACGAGCCACTCTCCCTCCCTCCAGGGCCACCCTCTGTCTCTTGCCTGACTTACTGGAGAAGCCTCGTAACTGGCCTCCCTCCCCCCTCCTCGCTCCCCTATAACCATCTCAACACAGCGGCCAGGAGGCCCACAAACACACAAGTCAGATCTGCCTGAACCCTTTTCTGTCACTGCTGCCTCCCTGAGGTCAAGCCCTGTCTTCCTCAGTCCCAGCACCACAGCCCCCAGCCATCTCGCTGCTCCAGACACACTCCTGCCACAGGGCCTTTGCACCTTCCGTTCCTTCCACCCCAAATGCTCTTGTGTGGATGTCAGCGCAGCTCAATCACTCATCCTAAGATCTTCACTCAGTACCGCCTTCCCAGCGAGGCCTCTCCTGGCCCCTGCCATGGGTCCCCAGCCCCGCCCCTTCAGCACCCCCAGCCCCACCTCCTGCTTTACCTTTATCCTCATCTCAAGTACCGTGTGCTTTCCTCATCTCTCTTCTCCCCCAAACACCAGGACATCAGCCCCACAGAACAGTGCTTGGTCCATCTGCTCACTACCTAGTCCTGGGACTGAGGACCCTTAGGACCCACCACCTGGTAGGTGCTCACGAAACATCCGTCAAATTAACAAGTCATTTCCAGACTGGCAGGTGACACGTCACAGCTTGTTACGCGACCACATGCACCTGTTCCCGTTTGTAAAGAGGCTAGTCCCTTTTCCTCAGGGCTTTTTTTTTTTTTTGCAAGTGCAAGAACTTGCTTTTAAAAACGCATGAGAACAAAACAACACTGAATATATGTCCTCAGGAGAGAAAGCCCCAATGGGATCGCTGGCAGGCGCACACAGCCTCCTTGCCTTCCGGGAGTCCTCGCCCTTCCTCCTGCAAACGGTGGAGAAGGGGGCGCTCTCCAGGGCGACCAGAAGATGCTCCCTGAGGCCTGGCTCTCCTCCGGGCAAAGGCAGGCGCAGGGACCGCACACTCTGGAGGCAGCCCCGCCTCCCCCTGCAGCCCTCGGGCTGGCTCCCAGGTATCCCCAGCGCCTGGCAGGACGCCGCCCTCTCGTTCCTTCCTGTGAAGTCACCGGAGCGGTGCGTGTCTAAACGTTTTTCCAGAACAGAGGCTGGCAGCCGGCCCAGCGGGCTCCCAGGCTCTGCTCCACGTCCGCCTCTCCAGGCCCTGGACTCTGGGCCACAGACAGAGACCCGCGTCCTCTGCAGACCCCAGGACCCGATGGCACAGGTCTGATTTTAGCTCCACTGAAAAGCGGTGAAGATGGAGCACTGACCCTCCAGCACCGCTCTGGGCCAAGCGCTTCTGCTGAGTCCACAGAACCGCGGGCAAGGCCAGCCCGGCTTCTCTGACGGACATGCGTCAGCACGGCCGCGTGGCCTGCTGAGTCCAGCGCTCGAGGACAAAACTTTGATCAAGTTCCTACCACTCTGCAGCCAGAGGGCTGGCCGGGCCAGGAGCCACGTCCACGTCCCCGGCAGGAGCGGGAGGCCCCACACCCAGCCCGCCGCTCCCGCCGCCAGGCTCGGACCTGCACACGCCGTCAGTAACAGGCGCCGGATTCCTTCCACCACAGCTCAGCGCTGCGCGCACAGGCGCGGGCTCCGGCTCCGGACGGGGAGCACGGGCGACTCTGGAATCCCTGGGCTGTGTCTATGCCCGCCCACACGGGACCCATCCGACCCCATAGCCAGTGCCTACCCCCTGGAGCCCTCCCCGCTGCTGCTGGAGTGAGGCAGAGCCCGGCCCGGTCCAGCCGAGGAGCAATCCTCTCCGTGTGCTGCAAAGGCCGCCGCGTCCTCCCCGAGACCGAGGCCCTGCAACCCTCGAAGACGGAGACCCAGTAACCCTCAGCACAGAAGCAGCCTTCCAGCTACATGTTCTCACAGCCTCTGAAGTCGGCATCACCTGTCTCTCCTCCCTTCACAGAAATAACGCAAAGAACAGAATAAAACAGCAAAAGTGCACAGCACACCCTCATCAAAATGTGAGTCCTGTGCCATCAAACTGTTATCAACACGTGCGTCAGCTCTGACGCTCCCCACCAGTGAGCAACGGCACAACTTCAAAATCCAGTCTGCGTTTGACTGTGGAGTTTAAATGGCCACGGCGCTTTCCAAAAAAACAAAATGACAAGGATGTCCACACATGAGGTCTGGTCCCCCACAGCCAGACAGCCTGCCCGGGGCCCAGGAACAAACAGCAAAACCTCCATCCACGAAGCAAAGCCCAGGCCCTTAGACCCAGACACACCTCACGTGCGGAAGGTCCTGGGCTCCGTGGAGCCGTCAGTGCACAGAGAATGCCGGCATCCCCACCTCTTCCTCTTGTCGCCCCCCTAAAATCCCCAGTTCAGGAGTCACAGGGGACTCAGATGGGTAACTGGCCCCGGGGGGAAGGCTGGCTCAGCCGGGCACGTCCGGTGGGACCACCATGGTCACTCCTGCCCGTGAGCCGTCTCCACAGTCCCTTTCACAAAGGCCACCGCAAGGCTTTGGATGCTGTATTTTACTTTAAAAGACAATTTCTAGCATCAGAAAGCAGCCAATGGAAGACAAAAATGTTAAACTTAAAAACAATTTTTTTAATATTAAAAAAAAATCTTTTGAACTTTGTGTAATGAAACAATGAAACACCAACAACGCACAGAAAGCACCTTCTGCCAGCACGTACTTTAGTGACAGAAAGAACAGGAAATGAAAGAACAACACTAGGACCAGGACTGGTCATTTTTATAACGAAAAATTTGAAAATGTGTACACAAAAACAAAGAAAGGAGCAAAAATGAACTGTGAGGCCTGGATCTTTGAAAAGCCTGAGTCGGGAAGGAGAGAGGATGAGGGGACGGGGGTGCGGGGGGACCGGTGCTGCACAGGAGGGTCCTTTCCAGCTCTCCTGGCCTCACTGCTCACAGGGCAGAGCCAGGCCACCCCCAGCGCAGGCCCTGCCACACATCTGCAGAGCACGGTCAGTCATGGCCTCAGCTCTCACACCCTCAGCACCTGGGTGACCGAACTCCCCTATGTACTCAAAGCCCCCAGAACGTTCCCCTTCTCCTCCAGAAGTCCCAATTGAGAGCTGTAACCTCATAAAGGTTTAACACCTATGTTCCCGGTCTTCTTTCACTCTGATCACGTTTGTCCCTGTGCAAACTCTGCATGATGTATGAAGTACACACAAATATGCTCTGAATTCGTCGTTGCCGCCTTTCTGTTCGGCCCTGTGCGTCACTCACAAGGAGTCTGTCACCGACAGAGGACAGAGCCAGTCTCCACATTTTCATTTTGCTCCAAGGTATGCAGAACACCCTTTGTTTAAGATGCGTTTTCATACGCTTGCCCTCCAGCAACGTCCTAAGTGAGTAACCTGAAGTTCTGCAGGTGACCTGACTCACCCAGGGTCGGGTGAGCAGTTCCAGAACTCAACCTGGGGTCCAAACTCCAAGCCCCTGCAGCCACCAGAATGCCTCTGTCACCAAGAATTTCTGAAGAGTCTTCCAACCTCACCACAAAAAACTAGGGAGAAGGGGAGGGTGTAGCTCGGTGGTAGAGCGTATGCTTAGCACGCATGAGGTCCTGGGTTCAATCCTCAGTACCTCCAATAAAAAAAAAAAAAAAAAAGTTTTATGCAAAGAAAACGCAGCATGTCAAAATATCAAGATGACAAATTCGGTTAAAACTAGAAGGTCAAGCTCAACTTCTAAAAGGATAAAAAGCTATTTTGAATAACTGGTTTCACCTCATCCCTAGCTGTCTATAATGTGCTCTGATAACACCAGGCCTGTGTGGACATTAATCAGTTAGGAAACAGCACCTTCAAGGAGTGACTTTTCTTATTGACCTGAAATCATGAAACCACAAAAGTTACATCTGACTGTGAAGAGTCACTCGGTCACCTGACTGCAGCTGCGGTCACTTAATCACACCCTAAGGCCAATCAAGTAAACACTGTGAGAGCTTAAGGGGGCAATCATGTTTCAAAATTACGCAAAGAGTAGATCTCATCTTTCCTGTCTAATAAAAGTCACTTCCTATAAAACAGAAGCTCAGAATATATAAGCAATAAATGAACAGCGACAATCTTATCCATTGCAATGGTCCACCTGGAGGGATATTATGTAACTCTTGCACAAAGTCCACAAAGTTGACAGAACACTGACAGCTACTCCATTTTTACTTTGTGGCTCAACCCCAAAGTGCTGCCAGGAGGGGACGATTCAAGCATCTGCCGACCAGTTTCTGGAGCCGTGGGTAGACAGGGGCGAGAGGAAACACACACAGGTTTTTAAAGTGGTAAGTTTTTTCACCCTCGAGCGGGCCAAGGACCTCTGCCTCTATAGATAAGTATAAATCCCTGTGCCCACCCTTTCACCCCGACTAGCCATGGCTCATGCAACTGCAGGGGGTCGCGTGGACCCCAGGCCGGCCTGCGGTCCCTCAGGCACAGAGCTCACAGCCGGGAGTCTCGGCCAACCCCGTTATCCCCGGACCCACGGTAAGTGGGCTGCCCCGAGGCCTCGGCTCCGGCACCCGCACTGTGAGTCCTGGGCGGGGCGCACCCCGAGGTGTCCTCGCGCCTCCCACAAAACCTGGGGTGGGGAGGCAGCCCGGACTCGGCGGGGCGGGGGGACTTGGCTAGCTCGGGGGCAGATGGGCAGAAGTGCAAGTTTCACAGGAAAAAATAAAACTCCGAGTCCCCGCGGGCGGCTCGCTGGAGGCGCGGTGCAAGGGTCCCCATCTGTCCCCGGCCCGCTCTCACGCTGCAGGACCCCTGCGCGCCCCCGCCCTCTCTCACCTGCAAGACCCCCGCCGGCCCCCGCCGGCTCTCACCCCGCAAGACCCCCGCCCGGCCCTGGCCCGCACTCACCCTGCAGCCGGGACCGGACCCCCGCCCGCTGTCCCTCCGAGCGCCCCTCTCCCCGCCCGGCGTCCGCCGCCGGGATGCGCCCCGGCCCCGCCCATAAGGAGGCCGTCCCACCCCCACGCCGTGACTGGCCGGATTGGGCGGCCCCCGGAGCCCATTGGTTGCCGCGCCTGCCCATTCCTCAGCCGCGCCCCGCCCCGGCGCCCGCGCATTCCTGCGGAGCCACGTGGCCGCCTTCGCCCCCTCCTTCGGCCCAACGCCCCGCCTGGCTGCGCACGCGTGGGCGCGGGGCGCGGGGCCCGACTCCCAGAGTCGGGTCTGTTCCGCGTGGAGCCCCCGGGCTGTTCACGCGTGGAGCCCCCGGGCTGTTCACGCGTGGACAGGGGCCGCCGGGCAGGCCACACCTCCCAGGGTCCCCCAACCCCCCTCCGGGTCCCCACAGCATCCACCCCTTCCCTTCGCAAGCCGGCCCTGCCTGCAGGGCGTTCCTGGATCCTCCGAAAGTCAGCTGCTGCGCTCAGATCCGCCGACTCTTGGGAGTTTGGAAATGCAATGATTTCACACATTACCGAGGCACTTGTAAAGCTTGCCTTTTGCTGGAAAGCGCCCATTTTCCCTGGTATCTTTCAGGTGAGCGTGGATTCTAGAATTCCACACCTTCTAAGAGCGTCATGCTGTTGGAGGAGAGCGCGACCCTCGGTTCCGTCCTTGAAGGCATAGTGCTTATTAGGCCTGGAAAGCGTTGCTGTGCTGTGAACCCATCTGAGGTTAAAACCTACCCGAGTGTTTGGTTCCTCCCAGGAGCGCCTAAGATGAACGAGAATTCCCTTCTGTGCTCTTGGAGTGGTTCGCCAGGAGCATTTCTCTGCTTTATAATTTTAAAAAAGGAAGCATATTATTGTTATAATTTCTGCTATAGGACAAAACGGGAGATAAAGCAACTTTAACAAGGATACAAACCAAAATAACAGCTGAAGAATAGTATCTGTTACCTGGTCGACAGGGTAAACAGACGAGTCACACCCTAGGCTCCTCCCATCTCCTGCCAAACCTCTCAATCATAGAAGTAATTTAAAGTCAGCATTTTAAAACGCCAGACGTCTTAAAGCTGTCGGGTGCCATGCACTAGGCTTGCAGAAGGAAGAAACAGGGCTAAATGCCACAAAGCTAATTTAAACATTAAGTGTCCTCAAAGCCCCCACCCTGTAGAAGTTCTGCCCTGCAGATGGTGGCTGATGTAAATCACAGCTAACATACAAAGATGAAAATGCCTGGGAAATGGACAGTAGCAGGTAAGGTAATATTTTAGCACATTTATTATCAGCATTTGCTAATTTTATGGAGATGGACCGAGCCATTTTTAAATGCTATTTCAGACCCATCTCAGAGCACACTGTGAAGATACTAGAGCCTGAACCAGCTGAAGAGGATGCTTCCTCTCGGTGACTTACATCTCTGCTGCTAGGGCCTTCCAGCAGCTTATTCAAGTCTCCTGCCCAGTTTTAATAGTCACGGTGGATAGAGGTAGAAAGACCGAGTAAGTCAGTTCTAGGTCACCACACAAGACCCGGATGCTCGTGTGTCTGGTCGAGCAGAACACAAACAAGAGGGAAATGGCACCGGCGTGTATGGGTTCAACAGTGGAGTCGATTTGCAGATCCTATTGTGGTTTCTAACACTAATAAAATCCTGTGTGACTCACACAAGTCCCTGAGCTTCTGTATAACCATCTAGAAAGTGTGACTAATAGTAGCTACATCATAGACAAGAAGTTTAGGAGAGAGAACCATACAAAGGACCCGTGTGCCGTCCAGCAGGAGTAGACATTCACTAAGCCATAAAGTAATTTGGTTCCATCTTCTTTTTTCTTTTTTTTTTTCTTTTCAGGAGCAAACAAACATATCGATTCACCTTCTGATAGATGGTTCCCCTGTTTTTAAAACTTAAGGAAGTTCAAGAGGCTGCTATGGTGGCACCGTTTTCCACCCAGAAATCACGTTATTGTGGACCCCAGGGACAGTACCGTAGCACCATCAAAACTCAGGGAGCTTCCCGTTTCCACACTGGATGCACTGACCTCTACGCTCAGGGCCACCAGGAAGGGCAGCGGGGTGGGACACCGGGGCAGTGCCGAAGAAGGTGGGGCACGAGGCTGGGGCAGAAAGAGCTCTGACTGAGGCCTCCAGTCCCGTCTAGTTTATTCTAGTGTTCTTCAGATACATCAGTGTTTTCATAAATGTTCTATGAGTACTTGAAAAGAGTGTATTTTGCACCTGTTGATGTACGGTTCTACGCATGTCAATTAGGTCACATTTGTTACTAATTTTTATTGTCTCCATTTTCTATCAGACACTAAGAAAAGAAGATTAAAATTTTCAAACGTTGCTACTCTGTCCAACATTGCACTGAAACACCCAACCAGTGTGATAAAGCAAGAAAAGAAAACGTACAAGGATTGGGGAGAAAGAAAAAACTGATTGTTCACAATGTGATTGTGTACATAGAAAATCCAAAATAATCTGTAAATAAGCTATTAGAATTAAAAAAGGAATCCAGTAATTTGAGATGGAGCATAGACTGAAATGTAAAAATTAAACTATTAAGTTTCTTGACAAAAATATAGGAAATATTGATCTTGGAGTAGGACACAAAATGCACTAACCATTTAAAGTGATTAAACTGGACTTCTGCTTATGACACCAGCAAGAAAGTGCAAAGGCAAGCCGCAAACTGGGAATCTGCAGTACGTGATCTGACAAAGGTGTCAGTAAAGAGCTCCTGCAAATCAGCAACAAAGACAGTCCATTTAAGAACAAATATGCCTTCAGTCAGACAGACAAGTATCACAGGATGTCGCTTCCACGTGGAATCTAAAGAAAAAAATGCAAATTTCATTTACAAATCAGAAATAGCCTCATGGACATAGAAAACAAACTGTGGTTACCAGGGGGAAGAGGTGGGGAGGATAGACTAGGAGTTTGAAATTAACACATGCATATTACTGTATATAAAATAAGCAGCAAAGACCTACTGTACAGCACAGGGAACTACTCAATTTCTGGTAATGAGCCATGATGGAAAACAAACTGAAAATATATATTTGTACGTGTGTATATGTATAACTGAATTGCTTTGCTGTACACCTGAAACTAACATTGTTAACTACTTCAATAAAAAATAAGAATGAAAAAAAATACATCATAAAAAATTTACTGATTGACAGTAGGAATAGAAAAGGGTGCTCAGTGTTATAGCTTTCAGGAAAATTCAGATTAAAACTACGTGAAGATACCACTTCACCTGTACAAGAATGGCGAAAACTCAAGACTGACAACAGCGAGTGCTGGTAAGGCTGTGGGGCAGCTGGAACTACTGTCGCGTTAGCCAGCGCTCCCCAGAGAAACACAACCATTCAGGGATGGATCTGCATCTCCATCTAGACCTGTGGAGCAGAGGACCACGGATACAGAGGACCACGGATACGGAGGACCACGGATACGGAGGACCATGGATACGGAGTCACTGCTTCAGAGTCACACAGATGGTGAGAGAGAGACTGATCATGAGGACCTGACCATGGAGACAGGGACGCCCCCTGGCCTGCCAGAGTCAGGAAAGCCGGCAGTGTAACTCAGTCTGAGGACAGGGGAGGCAATGGTGGAAGTCCCAGTCTGAGGACAGGAGGGCGGAGATGTCCCAGCTCCTCAGTGAGGCAGAAAAAGGGACGAATTCCTCCTTCCTCCATCTTTTGTTCTAGTCAAGCCCCTCTGATTGGATGGTGCCCACCCTGGTGGGGGAGGTGGACTAACTTTACTGCGTCCACGGACTCCATGCCCACCTCCTCTGGAAGCACCCTCGCAGACACCCCTGGAAAGAATGTTTAATCTGGGGAACTCCAAGGCCGTCAGTCACCCCATGAAATTAACCGTCACAACTACACATGGTGGGTGGGACTGTGAAATGGCTCAACCACCCGGAAAACCTGTTTTGCCTTTTCTCATGAGAGAGGCCCGGCAGCCCGCTCTCAGGCACTTACTCAAGGTAAGTGAGAACAGGCGGCGGTCAAAAAGACTGTTGCACGAAGGGTTTATTCATAGCAGTTCAAACGGTTCGAATCAGTGCAACTAGTTCCAAACTGGAGAAGCAACCCAAATTCAACCACAGGATGAGTGTATGAACAAAGTGTGGTACAGGCACACACTAGGACACAGGATAACAAAAAAGAAACAGTAACAAAAAGGAATAAACTGTGCACTCAGTGGCTGAGGTGAACCTCAAGAACGGTGTTGTATGAAAAAAAACAGACCTGGGGGCATTCTTTGCCCCAAACTGTGTGTCCTTCTCTGCAGAAATGGCCAACGGGGTGTGTCTGTGGCTGCATTAACTCAGCCCAAGATAGAGTCGGCAGAAGGCAGGTGCGTGGAAGGGCGGCAGGGCGGGTCCCCAGCACGCCCGTGCCCTGAGCCGAGGGCACGCTCCCTCACTGCTGCACCCTTGCCCTCTCACTGGGTGCCTGGACCACCTCCACTCTTCACCCTGCCTCCCCCACGCCCCCTTCAAGGGCGGGCAGCCCAGGGGACAAGGCGGGGTTGGGAGAAAACAAAGCAGGAGAGGCAGAGAGGAGGTGCGGGGACCTGAAGATAAGGAAGGCAGGGCCACGCTGCTGCCATGTCTGGCGGGTCATTGGAATCTGGTGGGGGAGAAGGGCACATTGTTCCAGGCTGGAGACAGGACCTTTTTGTTCCCAGAGCCCTTGCAACAAGGACTAAGCTGTTTTCTTGCTTTGCTCGTCTCCAGTTGGGGGAGGAGATGGGCAGAGCTCTAAGGAAAGCCGCCCCACAAGCCTCGAGGACCAGGGGAGGGAGGCTGGGCGAGAGGCCTCCATTTCAGTGCCTCAGGTTTGCACGTGGACTCCTTGGGGCCCAGCAGGTGACACCTGGCAGTGGGAGGGCTCTGGAAGGGTTCTTCACACAGACGCCCCCCCATCCTCCCCCCACTCCTCCTGGCCTCTGGCAGACCCTCCAGGGAGCTGGAGCTGGGAAGGAAGGACAGAGAGAGGGGACGCTCACGGGTGTTCTAGAGGGTTCTTCCCTGCTCGGAGAGCCCTGGTCCTGCCTGAACAAACTCGAATTCTCAGCACGGTGAGCATGGGAGTCATCGGTGTCCCGGAGACCCACAGGAAGGAACATGCCATGATTCTAGGGGCCCAAAGGAACCCCCGCACCCCTATCCTGTGTGCAGGTACATCTGTCTTTCTGCCCTGAGCTTTTCCATTAGGGCATCTGCAGCCCCCGCCATCGTGTAAGAGGCCAGCACACCTCAGGTCTCGGTCCACCTTCACCGTATTATCAGGGGCCACTAGGAGGAGTGGGGGAGGGGAAGGGAGGGTGGAGAGGGAGGGGGAGGGAGGGAGGGTGGAGAGGGAGGGGAAGGGGGAGGGGATGGAGGATGGAGGAAGGGATGGAGGATGGGGGAAGGGAGGGGGGAGGGGAATGGGAGGGAGGGGAGAGGGAACCCCGGTGCCCAGTGGTCCTGAGCAGCAGAGGAGATGAAAGACATTTCAGGGGACAGGGAGGCTGGGACCCACACGACCCACAGTCCCTCGCTCCAGGTCACCCCATGTCTGGAGCTGCACCACCTACGGTCCCGGAGGACGTTTCCTCTGCCCCAGTTCATTCCCATCCCCTCAGCGATGGTTCCTCCCCTGACCCACCCCAGTGGGCTGACCACCAGCAACTGCCTCTTCCTGTCAGCAGGAAACTCACCCCCGTTGCATCCAGAGATGCTGAGGGTGACCTCCCCCGTCCAATCCGATCCACACGCAGGAGGACAGGAACACCTTCTCGGGGACGTGGAGTCCCCACTTCTGCCCGAGGCCCCTCCTACTGCTTCAGCGCAGAGCTCAGACCTCTGCTCTGTCCCATCTCCAGGCACCCCGCAGAGCCCGCCCCACCCTCCAGACCCTCATCACAGCACCCGCAGACGGGCCCAACTGTCCTAGGACCCGAATTCTGAATGAGGGTCTGTGGCTGCAGAATGTGACCTAAGGTGCTCACTCTCCTAACTCCCCACTCCCAGCCCGCTGCCCCAGCCCCAACCGGCTTCTGTTCCACACCGGGGACCTGGTGAGCATCTGTGTACCTGCTCCCGGCGCCTGACACGGCGTTCCGAGTCCCCTGCCGTTTTCTGGGTGACAGAAGCATGTCTGTTCTAATGAGGAGACTCCTGGATGGATTCAGAAGTGCCCAGCAGGGCTAGAGGCCTGGGACTTCCCGCCCCACCCCACCTCGGGGCGGGGGAGGGGCTGGAAGTTGAGTTAATGATGGATCATAGTCTACGGGATGAAGCCCCCCTAAACATCCATAAAGTGTGGGGTCGGAGAGCTTCCAGGTGGGCGAACATGCCCCCAAATCCAGGGACGGAGCTCAGGACCTTCCCAGACCCTGCCCCTCGCGCCTGTCCATCTGACCATTCATGTCCTGTCTGTCGTCCTTCATCATGTAATGAGCCGGTAAAGGTCAGTAGCATCTCCCCGAGTTCTGTGAGCAAATGACCGAACCCAGCGAAGGGAGGGTGGGGGCCCCAACTTACAGCCAAGTCGGTCGAAGTGTGAGAGGCCTGGACTGGTGTGTGGAGCGGGCCGTCCCTGGGACCGAACCTGCAACCCAGGGATGTGACGGTAACTCCAGGTAGACAGGAGGACACCCAGCTGGTGTGGGCGGACCGGCCGGGTGGGGAACACCCACAAGTGCGGAGTCAGAGGGTCGTGAGTAGAGCAGAAGGAGCTCTCTTTTGCCATCACTCTGCTGAAACCTCGGGCTCCGGCCCCGGCAGCGTCGGCTGGGTTCCTGGGTGCACCGCGGGCCCCTTGCTCTGCTCGAAGCCACCTCTCCCCTGGCTGGTACCATGGCTCCTGGTTCAGGTGTCTTCAGATCCGCCCTTCCCTCCGTCCACGCGCTCTCCTGCCCCACTACAGGCTTTCAAGATCGCAGGCCGGGCTGGGCTATGAGCCTCTGTTTTTCCTTTCCAGATTTCTTCCCCCTAATGTCCAGTCTCTGCACAGCCCCCAGACGATGCCCAGAGCAGGTATGATGCAGCCACACCGAATCTCAGACTCCCAGGATGGTTCCCTCTCAACCCCCGGCAGAATCAAGTCCGAGCCTCTGCTTTACGGAGCCCAAGTGAACAGACAGGCCCAGGGCAGGTGGGAGCTGTCTGTCCACCTCCGCTCTCACCTGCAGGCTGCAGACTGGGGACGCACAAACTGTGTAACTGCAGCTGACCCTGAATAACACGGTTAGGAGTGCAGAGGTCCACTTAGACACCAATTTTTTTTTCAGTAAGCATAGTATCTGTATTTTCATTTTACAAACCTTTAACTTAACCAAGTTCGGGCAAAGTTTGTGTTTGATTAGAGTTCACAATACGTGGAGTCAAAAGAACTAGGGTTTGAGCCCTGATTCTGTCCAAACTGGCTTGGCTTCCTGCCCTTTGACTGTCACTGACCAACTGCTCTGTTTTGGGGGCAGAGACAGCCATACCTGGATTTTCGCTGGCTCGGGCTCAGTGCCATATGACCCAGCAATCCCACTTCTGGGTATTTATCCAAAAGAAACAGAACTGCTATCTCAAAAAGATATCCACACCCCCATGTTCATTGCAGCATTATTTACATTATTTACATTATTTACTTCAGTCCTGACCCCTTCGCAGCCTCCCGCAGCCCGGCGGTTTCTCCTTTCTCTGAACTCCGTGAGTCAGGTTGTGCTGCTCTAGAAACTCATGTTAAACTTTGGTGTATGCTTTTTAAGGCCCCTTCCATTCCTGAGAGTCTGGTTCCTGGAAGTGCCGGCTGTGCTTTTCAGACAGGAGATGAAGCAGAGGCATTTGGTTTTCTATATTAAGTCAGTCAGTGCTCGTCAGAGGCCCGGCCCCAGGCTTCCGGGAGGACGTGGGCAGGACAGTCTGTCCCCGCACAGAGCCTGTTAGCAGTAGGGCCAGGTTTCAACCGCGGACATGAGTTGTGAACAATCAGAGTCGCCCGCTGGCTTTATTGCCGTGACCAATCTCGTTTTCAAACCTCCTCCTAAGTCAAGGGTCCGGCCACGTACCCGGTTTGAGTCGCAAATTGAACCTGTGGCTAACGAGTCAAATCCACGTCACCTGCTGTCACTAATGAGGTCCTTTTTAAAACTTACATGTCCTCTCAGCAGCGCAGAGCTAAACAATAAGCCGCCGGCCCGAGGTGTTCCCAGGAACGAGGCAGCAGCTGCAGCTAGTCCCAGCAGGGTGAGAGCGGACTGGCCCCGGACCCGCCTCTGGGCCGGCGCGTGGGCGCCGTGCGGGCGGGTGGCCCAGGTGCACCTGTGTGGCACGAGGAGGCCCGCGTCCTTTCCTCCTGGTCCCATAAAAACCCGGCCTGGCCTGGCAGAGGCAGGTTCGAGGTTTCTTCTCCGGTCTCCCCGCTCGGCTGCCTTGTCAGTAAACCCCTCCTCGCTTCCAGCCTCAGCCCCACAGCTGGCCGTGCGTCAGGCCAGAGACCCTGGTAAGGAGCAGCGACCTGGCAGGAGAGGGTCCAGACGGGCCTTAGCCCGAGGTCCGGGGGCGGTGGGGGGGACACTGAGCGCCAGGGCCCTGCCCCAGCAGCCCGGCTCCCCTGCCCCAGGACCACCCGGACTTCCCCACGACCTTCCGAGCATGGCTTCGTTTTGTAGCTGAGAAGCTGTTTGGGGGTTTGGGTGAGGAGGACGTCTTCTGAGTGAGTAACCGCCTTAAAGGAACACACCTGTGTCTAAATTGTCTGCCAGTCTTACCCAGAGGGCGGGTGGAGGCCCTACTGGGTTAGGGGGGGGGGTCGGAGATAACCTGGAAGGTTGCAACGGCTGAGGGGCTCTGGTTTTTGGTCTTGTTTGCCCAAGTCGCACATCGCAAGCATGTTGCTGGAAGAGACTGGGACTCTTGAAGGTAAACAGGTGGCACATTAGATGCCACAGCTAACTGAAAATGACAGCAACCAAGAATGATGGGGCCCAGGGGTCCTCAAGTTTCCGCCAGGTCCATCAGTATCTCCCCTGCGGAGTCCCAGGTGACTATGACAATGGGAAATCAATGGTTGGACTCGTCGCCCGGGGCAGGGGGTGAGGGAGGCACCGACTTGGTTTTAAATACCCAGCTGCCTAAACTTTGAGACTCTCAGTGATGGGGGTGTCCAGAGAGCCTTCGACACCTTCTCTCCAGCTGCTAGACTCGGGGGGAGCACGGGAAGCCTGAAGGCCCCGTTCCCTGTGGGGTGAGGTTTACCAACTGAACTGAAAGCCAGGGTGGTCTCTGCACCTGGACTCTAAGTGGGTTGTTAAAGTACCACCGGAGCAGACCTGCACGCTGGGCTCTACTCTAACGCACAGCACAGCCCCAGCCCCTCCGGAAGGGACACCACAGAAGGAGAGTCCGGAGGGGCAGGGGCTGGGGTGCCGGGAAGAGCAGAGACAGCTGTGCCGGCACAGGGCAGGCTCCGCCCTGCGGCGGAATCCCCAAGCTTAAAGTGGTCTCCACTGAAGGAGCAACGGCGTGTGGCGTTAACACCTAGCAGCCTTCCTCCTGTGAGACTAACCGGCCCCCGCTGACCTCTCAGCAACCGGCGGGTCCGCAGCCAAATGCTGGTGCGCGGCTGAACAGCAGTCAGTCAGGCTGTAGGAGCCCCACCACAAGTCCCTAACCCACGCTCTGCTCGCTTTGTCCGGGGGGTCTGGGCGGCCGGTCTGGACTGGAAGGGCGCCGGTCCTACACACCCTGCAGCCGCCTGCTTCCGAATGGGAGGGTCTAGATGAGGAGTGACAATGGGACTGCTGCACAGCGCTTCTCGGGGACCTCAGTTCTCTCCATATTTCGAGACATCTCGCAAAAGACTGAAGCGACCTTGAACTAAATGGGGGAGCCCTGCTCCAGGATGCGGGTGATGCTGATTACTGGTAAGAACACCTGAGACCAGAGCAGGGGTTTGACTTCGCACTTCCTGGCTGAACCAGGCTGGGAAGTGTCCCCGAAAAGAGACATCTCAGCCCTCTGTTAAATGCTGTGAGGTTTTGAACTCAAGGACAGAGCTGCTCCGGGGAGAGACACCAGGCAAGACTGCATTTCCCACTGAGAGACAACTGGGCGGGGAGGGGCGTGGTCCTGGGAACGGCTGGGCTCTGCCGCCTCGGGATCCCCAACTTTGAGCTCATAGCAAAACCCTTTTAATGAAGTTCTTAAAAGAGAAGACAGTGAACCTCTAGTCTGAAATCCTGGAGGATAAACATCCAAAGACCAGCTCCACCCTTGCTGCACAGGACTTTATGAGAAGTGCCCCAGGAAACAGACACCAGGCTGCAGAAGGAGAACTGCGGCCAAGATCACCCAAACCTCGGCCGATTCCAGATCCAACGCTGACTTCCCCAAGGGGCCAGGTGAACCCTAGCACCTGAAGTCGCTTTTCAGAAGCTGCTGGAAAGAAATCCAGGTGAGTGGGTTTGCTGCAGTAGTGGCTTTGGAGAAGCCAGACTCTCCAGAAGGCAACGCAAGTAACTGCTAGGCGATAAGAATGACTTTCTCTCGTTGGCCCTTTGTTCCTAACCTCCCAGGTTTGGAAGGACAGCTCAGTGATGAGGATTTCTCCTCCTCTGGCAGAAGCAGGTGTTCTCTCCAGCTACAGAGCTGTCATCCAACCCCTTCCTGACCTGATCAGGCTGACCCCGTGGTTGTGCTGGTCAGGTTTTCCTCATCCCTAACTCCACGGACTTCCAGCATCAAACAGGCTGACCACCTGTCTGCTGTCCTTCCCTTGACTAAGCTGAAACTTTGTCCTGCGTCATCAGATCCTCACATCGAAACAAACCCTGGTGTCTATCCCCTGTTGAGGCTCCACTTGGTCAGGACATTGGAGAAACCATACTCTTCCTGGCCTGTCACTTCCATGTTTGATATCCTAGTGTTTCAGCCCAGTGGGTGATGACCAAGACGCCACCACAAGTCGGAAGGTAAGCCATAGCCCCTGCTTGACTGTGTCCTAGATAAAACCCGAAGACCCTGCTGCCCAGTGTCTGGCACCCGGTGCCCCCCGAGGGCCATCTCTGCAGACTCCGTTACCAGCCTTGGGCCCGTGTGGACCTTGACGGCTGGCGCATAAGTGCTGTTCGTTCAGTGGGATCAAAACGTTAACTTGAAACCAGAAACAATGTTCTCTCAAACGAGCGCCAAGCAGTTTCATTCCTCAGGCCGTGCCATCGCTGGGCCCGTGCCCCTGTCAGCAGGAAGTAGCCAGCGTCATCCTCGCCCGTTCCTTCCAGATTGAGGGATGATCAGAAAATGGGAGGCGGGTGCTGAACCCACCTGCCATCACTAATCAAGGTCGTGAAGACTTGCGTGTCCTCCAAGCAGGACTCAGCCTGATTGCCCGAGTTGTTGTCCAGGAACCTGGAGGCAGCTGCGTCTGGCCTGGGCGGAGCCTGTTGAGACTGGATAGGACCCCCACCCCTCAGCCTGGGCTGCTGCTCGGGGTCTGAGGGTGACCTTGTGAACTTGCAGAGGCCGGCAGCTTAACGATGCCTGTGCTGAGGGATGATTGCTGCACACTCTTCCAACCACGGAGGCCCACCTGGCCCCGTCTGTACCCCAGCCCCTGGCCTCCAGGGAAGCAGATGTGAGACGTGTTCTCCAGTCTCCTTGCTTTGTCTGCCCTGCAAACAAGCCCTCTTTGCCACAGACATCTGCGTCGCAGCGTTTTGGCTTGCTGTGCGCCGGGCAGAGTGGACCTCCTGCAGTGTGATGCTAATCTACCTGAACTGGGAGGGCACCCAAATGCTCCATCTTCCGAAAGCCACAGGCAGAAACCTGGTCTAGGAGGGCTCAGCTTCCGGACCCAGGGCCTCCCTGTCCATCCTGAAGACGCAAGTAGCTAAAAATAGCCCAATTGTTTAGTTCTCAAACTCACAGGCAATGCCACTTGGCCCAGAGTCCTTCCTTCCAGGCTACAGCTCTTCCTGAGACAGGGAGGAAGACCGGGGAGGCCCACGGCCCTGGGAATTCTGTGTGACCGGGATCCGGTCCCTAGGACGGACACTAAGTGAGTCTAGTGCACAGGCCCAGCCCCTCACTGCATGGGGACGAGAGCAGAACCTGGAGCGGGGAGGTGACTGCAAAGGTTAAACAGCTTTCAGCTGCCTGCAGCCAGTCCTTGGAGCCGAGCCCCAGGCCCGGGTGCTAGGCTGGGTCCCCACTCCTGTGCTGTGGGCTGATGGTGTTTGGTGCAGAGGGCCTGAGCGTGGTTCTCACCCCCAGGCTTCCCACCTGAAAGAATGTTGGGATTTTATCAGCATCTGAGACACGATTTCCTTTCCCTGATAGTTACACCTTTAAGAAAGGCGACTGGAATGCGTCTGAGACCACGGGCCGTCCTGCGTCACCTGTGACGCCTGCCAGCTGGCAAGGAAGACGCGGGGGACAGCAGCTCCTCACTGGGCACGAGGCCCCCACCCTGGGGCTCATCGGCACAGACGTACCTAACGCTCACACTGCACCAGGGCCCTGCACTGTCACCTCCCGGCTGACCGCCGGGCGGGGGTTGGAAGGAGGGTCTCCCCCAGAACAGCTTCCAGTAGGGAATCTGCTGCATTTTTCCAAGGAAGGGAAGCGGACACTGTCTTGTCAGTGCACCGGGTTCTCCGGGGTTTCCTGGGAAGGGGAAGAGGACGGTGCCCCCAGGCCTCTGGATGGGGAGGCCTGGACCAGGTCCGACCTGGGCAGCCCTGCCCCTCCGCCTGCCTGTGCTGCCCCGCGGCTGCCCCGTCTCCTGCTGCAGCTGGGTCGGAAAGGCTTCACCAGGCAAGTAAGGGTGTCAGTAGAGCCCTTTAAAACCCAGCTTTCCACAAACATAGGTCTCTCACTGGAAGAGCAAGGGCGGAGCCCCCAGCCCCCTGCAGGAGGTGTTAGAAGGGTGGGGAGAGGGTGGGTGGGCAAGCAGGTGAGGCTCAAGGCCCCGCCCCGCCCTCCCGGCCCCTGGCGCCCACCCGCCCCGCCCCTGGCGCAGCCCCGGGTTACTCGCTTACTCGAACTCGCGCAGGTTTAGTTAACAGAACGTCTCTCTTAGGTAAGGCGACTGCTGCGGATGCGGGGGTCTCACGAGGGAATGTCTCTCCCAGGCCTCTGCGTTCTGCCTTCATGAGACTGCGTCTCTCACAGAGGCTTCACGGCAACCCTGCGGTGAGCAAGGGTGGTGCCAGTTTTCCAACAGCATTTGCTCACTTTATCACAGTCCAGTAACTCTGGGAATGTTTCTAACTGATTATCTGATATGTGATCAGAGCTCTTACTGCTAGGACTCGTGGGAAGTTCAGGTACTGGCTTGCATTTTTTAGCAATAAACCGGTAAGGTGTGCATGTTTAGACGCTAGTCTGTAGGTGTGGACTTCAGTGCAGTGTAAGCTTTACATGCGCTGGGAAACCACGCCATTCACGTGACTCGCTCTGCGATCACGTTCCCGAGGTAGAAGTGAACCTGGGATCTCTCCCGGGACTGCCGGTCATACACCCCAGGGGAGCCTGGAGTCTGGGGAGCAGGACTGGGTGTCGTGGAATGCTCCGGGCCCCCTGCATCCCGGGAAGGGACATTCTGGACCAGTGTGGCAAGCAAATGACAGATGGGCTGGAGCAGAGGAGGGTCGGTCCCTCTAGACCAGACTCCAGGCGGGCTCCTCTGAGCCAGTCCCCCCTGGGCCCTGACCCTGGGCTTCACTGCCTTTTCATTGTCCTATTTCAGCAAGTTCTTGTTAAGTCAGCTTAGCCAGATCTCCCCAGGCTCAACATCTGAGTACCCTCAGTATCTGAGATTCCTTGTCTCCTTCAGTCCCCTGCATGAGGTCTGGTCCCCCCGGCCTGCCCTCAGCACGAATCCTGTGCATCCGTTTACCTGAGTCATTCTGCTATGGTGTGAATGTCTGTGTCCTGAGAACACATATCGAATCCTGGTGCCCAGTGGGAGGGTGTCGGGGGCATTTGGGAGGTGATGAGTTCATGGGGAGGGACACCTCCCTCCCTGCGGGGGCTTAGTGCCTCCGTAGAAGAGCCCCAGCCCCTCCTCCAGGTGAGGACACAGGGAGAAGACGCCGTCTGTGGACCAGGAGGGGCCTCACAGGGCGCTGAGTCGGCTGGCACCTTGGTCTGGACGTCAGCCCCTAGGCTGCCAGGATTCTCTCGTAGCTGAAGCCCCTGGTCTGTGATCCTGTTACAGCAGCCTGGACAGGGACACCCCCACCCCTGCTGCTTCCTCGGTGACTTCCCACTGGTGACACCACCTGCTCCTGGCTGTCCACCCCTACATGTGGAGGTGAGCCCGACCTCTCCCCCCTGAAACCTCGCTGCAGGAATGGATCCCTCTCAAGTAGCCCTTCTGCCATCCTGACAAGTATCGAGTGGGGGACAAGGACAGGACTCAGGTGGAGGGTGGCCGTGGTGTGTCTTGTTTGGCAGTGTTGTCGCCGTTGGTCTCTGGACTGGCCATCTCCAGACATTATGGATGAGAGCGTGGAGCTGGGGTTAGGTGGGCTGTGTCTACCAGCACTGTCTGTGTTTTAATTTGTAGAAATCATTAAAATGCAATAAACCTGTTACACGCTAACATAACATGTCCTACCTTACGAGAAATAACTGCTTCCCAAAGACCGTATTCCAGGGGGAAGAGTAAATCACTGCACACTTTTGCATCTTATTCTCGGCTTAACGGAAATAAGGGGTGCTCACAGCTGTTCTGCACTTGGAGGCGGTGCGACCACCAGTGTCTGGAACCCCGGCCCCTACCTGGTGAGGGGATCTGAGTGCAGAGGGGAACACGGCCCTGGGGCTAGTAGGAACACAGCTAGGACCCCACCAAGGGTCTGGGCTCCAGGCCACCCTGGGAAACCGCAGCAGGCAGGCAGGCAGGCGCGACCTACATGCGAGGACCAGTCTCCGACTCCTGGAACAGGGCCTTTGGCCAAGGAGAGCTGTGTGCAGACTCCTAGGACCCAGAGTCGCTCTGCTGTGTGGACAAGCCAGTAGGGAAAAATTGGACGTCGGGGGGCCAGGGCGAAGGCAGGGAAACTGGGGAACATGGGTGGAGGGGACGACCTCTGGATCCTGGTTTCCTGCAGGCAGGGCCAGTGACAGTCCAAGAGCTTTGACTTAACACAGACAAAGTAACGATGTGCTCTTCACCAAGGTGGGAGTGGCCGAGGAAAGCAGGGCGTCGAGGAGAAAATAAAGGCCTGTTTGGGGTCAGGAGGGCTCATCGCGGGTGGAACACCCTGGGTGAGGTGTGCATGAGCAGCTGGCTCTGCAGGCGGGGCCGGGGTGGGGGACAGGAGTCTGGGGAGCTGGCAGTGGACAGACATGACTCTAAGCCCGGGATCTGTGAGCTCGTCCGAGGAGGGCATGACGGAGAAGACAAAGGGAAAGCAGAGAAGACAGAAGGACGGGGGCACGGTCGCTTGCAGGACCGCCGGGAAGAGCGGACTCATGAAGGGGAACGAATGCACAAACATCCCCCGCGGTCAGGCACGGGGCGCTGGCTGTGGTGGGGGGACAGGGACAGGCACTTGGGGGAAGGCAGAGGGTGTGGACGGTGGGGGCGTGGGAACCCTTTCAAGGGGTTTTCGGTGAAGGAGAGAAACAGTTGGGGAAGGGAGACGGGGTATGGAAGCCAAGAATGCCCTAGTGTGGGGTGGGGGCGGTCCCAGCAGGGCTGGAGGCTGCTCCAGGAGGGAAAGGGTCGGGTGCAGCGGGAAGGCAGCTGCTGAGAAAGGCCTGGGCGGGCCCATGCACAGTGGAGGAGGGGGCTGCGGACGGGCCCTCATGCCGTGGGAGAGATGGATGCTGGACGTTCTCTTCTCGTTCCTTCAGTTGTTGTTTTCAGAAACCACAGAGGTGGCATCTCCACTGGCAGCTGGGACCTGGGAGCCGCCGGAGGTCTGAGGGGCAGAGCGAAAGGGTCTGGACCAGAGGGACGGACTCGCGTGGCCGAGCAGCAGAACCACGGGGTGGGGTTGTGCGCTGGGGTGAGGGTGGTCAGCAGGATGGACTCGCTGTGTGGCTGCCGCCCCGTGTGGGCTCAGATCCCGGCGGTCTCTGCACCCACTCCTCTCCTGGACCAGCCCTCTCTGCCTCCTGCCATGGTGGGTTCCAGCCCCGCTCCCTGCCCCAAATCCCCTCCTCCCCGCACCCAGCCTCTATCCACGTAGGGACAGGCTACTTCGTAAAATGCTGTGTGCCCTGGGTGCATGGTAAATGTTCGTGTACCCAGTAGCACGCACAGATGGTAAAATCCATGAACGCAGGGTGCAGCTACCTCTTCGAAATGTTTTTGTTTCCTTCTGACCAGAAGCGGGACTGCTGGGTTGTGGGGTGGGTCTACTAACTTCTCCAGGAACCCTCCTGCTGTTGGCAGGAGTCGGTGACTCGGGAGGCAGGAGGCAGGCACCTGGAATAACCCCCCGCCGGGCAGCTCCAAGGCCCCGCTGGGAGCGGCAGCTGCGGGGTTCTGTGTGTCGGGGAAAAGCCCGCAGGTTCTGGCTGGGTTCCGCCCGGGCCTGTGTGCAGCGTCCTCTTGTTCTGCCGGGAGGCACAGCCATGGGAAAGGATGCCGGGCAGGCCCGGGGACCAGGTGGGCGGGGCGCCGGAGCAGCCCCGCCTCCCCCGCACAGTGACCACACGCGGAGCCGGAGACGCTGCCCCAGCGGCCCAGAGTGCTGCAAAGACGCCTCTTCCCCTGCCGCTGCCATCACAGCTGCCACCGCTGCACTTAACTAACACCTACTGAATACGCACCACATGGCAGGTGCTGCAGGACCTTGGATGGGTCCTCCCTCGCCGCAGCCCCACCTCCCAGGGGAGGAACCACGCAGAGGGCGTCCAGTCTCACCCACGGCCAGGCCAGGCGCGGGGCTGCTTCCAGGAACCTGCGCTCTGAGACCTGCCCCGAACTGGCCGCCTTCGGTTTGCAGCCGCCGTCTGAGTCTGGGTTGCCTGGCCCGGGCGGGTCCGCCTCACAGCGTGTTGGTGGGGCCGGCAGAGGAAATGGGGCTGTTTCCTTAACTTCTTTCTTTTTCTAACTTTATTGTGGTATAACTTCTGTATAGTAAACTGCACATATTTCACATGTACAATCTGAATTTTGATAGATGAATACACCAGCGAAGCCACCGCAATCGACATAGCTAACTTTTCCGTCACTCCCCAAGGGGTGCAAATCTCTAATTCCCAGTTTATCCCTTCCCGCCCTCTGCCCCCGTGGTAATCATAAGTTTGTTCTCCGTCGGTGAGTCTGTTTCTGTTTTGTAAATAAGTTCGTTTGATTTTTTTTTTTTTTAAGATTCCACAAAAAGTGCTATCATGCGGTATTTTTCTTTTTTCTTTCTGGCTGACTTCACTTAGAGGGACTGTCTCCTGGTTCCATCCATGTTGCTGCAAGTGGCATTTCACTTTTTCATGGCTGAGTGGTATTCCTGTGTGTGTGTGTACATATGTACACACGTATGTACACCACGTCTTTATCTAGTCATCTGTTGATACACATTTAGGTTACTTCCATGTCTTGGGTATTGTAAATATGCTGCTGTGAACATTGGGGTGCACATATCCTTTTGTATTAAGGTTCCCTCTGGACATATGCCCAGGAGTGGGATTGCTGGATCATACGGTAAGTCTACTAGTTTTTTGAGGAATCTCTATACTGTTTTCGATAGTGGCTGCACCAAATTACATTCCTACCAGCAGTGTAGGGGGGTGCCCTTTTATCTACACCCTCTCCAGCACTTATTGTTGATGGACTTTTAAATAATGGCCATTCTGACTGGTGTGAGGTGATACCTCATTGTAGTTTTGATTTGCATTTCTCTGATAATTAGTGATTTTGAGCATTTTTTTCATAAGTCTCTTGACCATTTGTATGTCTTCATTGTAGAATTGCTTGTTTAGGTCTTCTGCCCAATTTTAGATTTTTTTTTTTTTAATTACTAAGGTGTATGAGCTGTTTACATATTCTGGAAATCAAGCCCTTGTCAGTCTCATCTTTTGCAATATTTTCTCCCATTCCACAGGCTGTCACTTTGCTTTGTTTATGGTTTCCTTTGCTGCGGAAGAGGTTATAAATTTAATTAGGTCCTATGTTTATTTTTGCTTCTATTTCTATTGTCTGGGTGGACTGCCTTAGGAGAACATTGCTGAAATCTATGTCGGATAATGTTTTGCCTGTGTTTTCTTCTAAGAGGCTTATAGTGTCTTAGGTGTAAGTCTTTAAGCCATTTTGAGTTTATTTCTGTGTATCGTGTGAGGGAGTGCTCTAGCTTCACTGACTTGCATGCAGCTGTCCAGTTTCCCAGCACCATTTGCTGAAGAGACTGTCTTTATTCCATTGTATGTTCTTGCCTCTTTTGTCAAAGATTAACTGACTAAAAGTTTGTGGGTTTGTTTCTGGGCTCTCTATTCTGTCCTACTGATCCTTATGTCTATTTTTGTGCCAACAGTTATCACACTGTTTTGATAACTGTAGCTCTGTAGTCTTGTCTGAAGTCTGGGAGGGTTATTCCTCCAGCTTCATTCTTTCTCTTCAGCATTGCTTTGGCAATTCTGGGTCTTCGGTGCAGCCATATAAATATTAGGATTGTTTGTTCTAGTTCCGTGAAAAATGTCCTGGATAATTTGACAGGGATCGCTTTAAATCTGTAGACGGCTTTGGGTAGTATGGCCGCTTTAACAGTATTAATTCTTCCAAGGATCCGGATATCATTCCATTTCTTTCAGTCCTCTTTGATTTCCTCAGTCAGTGTTTTGTAGTTCTCTGCGTGTAAGTCTTTCACTTCCTTGTGGCCAGACAGTTCCTGTGTGTTATTTTTTTGGATGCAGTTTTAAAAGGAATTGTTTCTTTACTTTTCTGATAGTTCATCGTCAGTGTAAAGAAATGCAACTGACTTCCGTATGTTAATCTGTATCCTGCTACCTTGCCGAGTTCTTTTATCAGCTCCAGTGGCTTCTGTGCGGAGCCTCTAGGGTTTTCTCTATAGTACCATGTCATCTGCATGTAATGGCAATTCTGCCTCTTCTCCAATTTGGAACCCCTGTATCTGTTTTATTGCCTGGTTGCTGTGGCTCCGACTCCCAAGACGATGTGAATAGCAGCGGTGAGGGTGGGCACCTTGTCTTGTCCCAGATGTCAGCGGGAACGCTTTCGGCTTTTCACCGTGGAGCACTGTGCCAGCTGTGGGCTTGTCACATTTGGCTTTTATTACGTTGAGCCATGTTCCCTCTGCACCCACTTTGGAAAGGGTTTTTACCTTAAGTGGGTGTTGAATTCTATCAGACCTCTTAGAGTCCACGTGTAAGTGACACCACATGGTACTCGTCTGTCTGTCTTGCGTCCCTAGGCGTGGTAACGTGCACCGGGTCCGTGCACGCGGCTGCAGCTACTCACAGCATCACGTGTCAGTGCGGTCGTGCGTTATCAGTGGTCTCTCTCATTTCTTGTTTCCCTGGGTCCTCTCTTCTAGATAAAGGTTTACCAATCTTATTTTCAAAAAAGAAAGACAGCTCTTGGTCTCGTTCATCCTTGCTTGCTTCCCGTTTCCTTCCTCTGTTGACCTGAGGCTTTGTCCCTCTCCCCGCCTCTTCAGGAAGCCGCTATCGCTGCGATCCTCCCCTTACGACGACTTCTCCTGCACCCCTAGACTTTGTGAAGTTGTCCTCATTTTCATTTGTCTTGTGGTGGTTTTTAAAAATGTATATATTTAATCGTTTACCCATTGGGTTTATTTTTTAGCAGCATGTTTCGTCTCCATGTGTTTGTCCTCTTCCCGGTGTTCTTTCCACAGCTGACTTCCAGTTCTAGGGCAGGTTTAGTTCTGCTGAATTCGTTTTGGTTTCTGATCGCCTGAGAAATTCTTCCTCTCCGTGAATTCTAATGGATCTTGCTGGGCAGAGTATCCTCGGCTGTAGGTTTTCTCACTTTTAGGACTTTGCAGGCCTAAAGGGAGTGCATGGTGCATTCCAAGCTCTGCAGAGGAAGCAGCCGATTGGCTGCGCGGGAATTCCCTCGTGAGTGACTTTGTCTTCCTCCTGCTGCGTGTGGAGTCCTCTGACGTCTGCCATTTTAATGATGTGTCCTGGTGTCGCTCTGTGTGTATTCACCCTGTCTGGGGCCCTCTGTGCCTCCCGTCCCTGTTTCCTCCTCACGCTTGGGAGGCTGTAGCCGTAACATCAGACGCCGCCCTTCTCCGGGTGGAACCTGGATAGTGCCGCTGCCACCTGAGCTCTCGTGTCGCTTCCGTCCATCTGCCTGCTGCTCTCACTGGGTGACTCCACTCGTCTTCAGTCCACGTGTGCCCTTCTGTGTCACTTAGTCGGCTGGTCACTGCTTCCAGACCGCTGTTTAACTTCAGAGAGTAAATTACGTGCCTTTGGTTAGGACTTTCCTGTAACAAGGAACTCTGACTACGATCTGTGCTTAGATTCTTCATTCTGTTAGCACTTTTATGACCAACGTTTTGATTGTCTGGGAGGCTGAGGACCTTTGTTACAGTTTTTCTGGGGTCTACCTCTGTTACGTTTCTTTTCAGGGTTCTCATTCTTTAGTTGAGTGGCTCCTCTGCCTTCTTCCTTTTACGTGAATTTCTGCATATTCAGGTGAGCAGTTCTCTGTTGTGGTTTGAAGGGGTGTTTCTACGGGGGAGCACCCCCACACAGACTGTGTCCAGCGCCTTTGGTAGGACTGGATTTGGTGTGGACGCCAGTCACGTCTTTCCACACGATGTGCTGGCCACTGTCACCTTGGAGGGGGCGCGGCTGGTGCTGGAGGAAGCAGAGCCCGTGCAGGGCGGCGGCCGGAACTCCTCTGCTCAGCAGCCAGCACCACTCATTCAGAGGTCGGGGGAGGGTCTGTCCCAAGATGCTGGAGTGGAAGCCCTGAGGGTCAGCCTTTGGAAGTGTCTCTTCTTCCTTGCACTGGGGCCTCGGCCCCGAAGGATGGGCGTGCTGGGGCAAGTGGGGCTCGTGTGCCTGCAGAGGGGTGTTTGGTGTCTGCAGCTCTTCTCAGACGCAGCCCCACGTCACGTCTTCTCCCCTGCTGTGGCTTCAGGTGTCTTCGCTGCCGTCAGAACTCTGGGCTGCCTCTGTGGTGCTGCTGGAGTAGGTGCCAACTACAGCCACCCCCGACTTGGCTCACGCCACACCCCCCACACCCGGCATTCACCTCAGGCCTCTGGCCCACTTCTGAGTCTTTCCCCAGGACCGGGTTGCCCTAGACACAGAGCCAAGGCATGGCTTGGAGGAGTAGGGGGCACGGCTGCTCAGCTCAGATTGGCCTGAGGAGCCAGGCAAGGTGGCAGCCACCAGGTCAGGCCTCTCCCCTGCTGTCCAGCAGCAGGCACACTCACAGATGCAGTCTAGACTTCCCCAGCCAGCCAAGGGAACTCACCTCCATGGAGGACTCAGACGGGGGCACCCAGACGGGGGCTTGATCCCCCCACTCACCATGGCAGTATGCGCCCACGCAGCCCCCTTTTCTTAGCCCCCTTCCAGGAGTGCAGGTCCTGAACCGATGGTTTTATTTCCATCCTGTGTGGCCCTGTGTCCTTACGGGGGTGTGTGGGGAGAAGGGGGAAGGGAGGAGACACGTACCACGTGTGTATCTCTGCAATACCGACACAGGCTTCAGCTGCCTGGCACTTACACACATACTATTAGTTCCTTCGACGCTCCACACGTCACGAGGATGTTAGAAATGACTGGCCCGAAATAGCCCCAAGGTGAAGACTGACTGAAGCTCCAGGATTTATTTGTCCGGTTTTACGTCTTTCCCTTAATTGACTGTAAACCGTTTGCCAGAAAAACACCTGGAAATGAAGTTCTGACACTTTTTAGTCCACTAAATAATTTTAGCTACGCTTAATGTAGCTTGTTTTAAGTCCTTCATAGAACTGAAAAAAAAAATTTAAGTCGAGCATTTTAAAGCCCTATTCATTTACAAAATAAAATAGAGTTTTACAGGCGTGCAGTTAAAAACAACTGCACAAGACCTCTCATGAATGTAACCGCCGCCACCCCAGCAGGTGGCCCTGGTGCTGGCAGGCAGGGCACAGCCCACCAGCAGTGAGGCGAGGCCCTGTGCAGACACCACTACGTCACAGGTCTAGGGTTCCCTGGATCCAGCCACACACCAGCAAATTCTCCAGTAAGTGCACATTTTAATAATCAGTATTTGACAGCAGATGAAAACACTCATTAGATTAAAATGCCACAAGCTTGTTTTCACATCCACTCACTATAAAGGGAGGCTCCTCTGGCTCTGTCGTCAGCCCCTCCTCCTCGGGTCTCCATCCTGACTCTGGTCCCCCGCCCAGCCTCACTGTAGGGGGTCCTCAGTGGCAGGGTCTGGCCTTTCTCGGCAGCAGTTTCCTTGCAGATTGCTGTGGTTCTGGCCGGCCTGCGAGGGGCTGAGCTCAGGGCCGTCCTACTCTGCCATCTGGGGAATCTCCCCCTGCATGTAACTCTGACTCCCCCAGACTTACCTGCTCACGGCCTTCTGTTAACGAGAAGCCTTACTGACAACACAGCCCGTTAGCCTTCTATGTGGTACATGCACTATACTGCGTTCTTACAGTAGAGCTAGAGAAAATGTCAGAGCCATGACATGTTTACACTCTGTGTTTACCAGTGAGGAACGTTCACACTGTCTGTTTACAAGGTGAACTGTCAGCACATCGACACTACAGGATAGAAAGCACTGCAGATGGTCGCACAGGACTAACCAGGCACCAACACCTACGTGACCACTCGTCCCGACTGACAGGCACAGCGGTTCATGCACGGACAGCGAAGCAGCCACCTGACTCGCGGGGGGGAGGATGCAGCGTCACCTGCCACTCCAGCAAACAAGGTGCGCACTTTCAAGCCCCCAGCCCGAGGCCGCGCAGTGGTGTGCCCTGGGGTGGGGGCGGATTCAGGATGGAGAGAAACAGGAAGCATTCTGTGCGCCAGAAACCAGCGCTAGACGGTTAGAATGCATGTTCAAAGATTTCAGTGACCCCCGAACCTTGCATCTTCCCATACACAGAAAAGCACTAAAACTGTTACCCTGCAAGGTCTGGGGTTATTTGCCGTGTGTGTGATAAGCAGTAATCTCTATTCGACTAATGTTTTTTTCCTTCCAGCAAAAAATCCATACACCCTGGCTCCTCCCTGACCCCCATGAGAGGCGGGCTCCTGGGATACAAGCCTCAGTGAGGCCCCAAGGAAACCCTAACTGGCAGCTCTGAGGCTGTGCTTCTCTTCAGCGGACAGTTCTGGCGACTGCGGTGGGCCCCGAGCAGACGCCTCGCTGCCCGAGCTCCACGCGGAGACTGGGACCCACGGGGGCCTGTGCTCCACTGGCCTGCTCGGTGTGCCCCTCCCGAGTCCCGGCGCTCCCGTTCCTGGCTGGTCCTGCCTTACCTGGCAGTGGATAAACTCCTTGCTGGAGGAGCAGGTTCTCAAGCAGAGGAACGCGGGTCGCCCCGGTCAAGAGACACTGGGAAGATCTGTGGGACACCGAGCGCAGCTGGGCTGGGTGACTGGGTGGGAGGCTGGCCTGCCAACACCCCCTAATCAGCTACTCACACCGAGACCGCTGGGACAAAAACGAAGACCCCTCCTGAGAGCCTGCAGCCTGGCAGAAGGGACACCTCCTGGCCAGCACTGGCCTCCCTCGGCAACTGGGAAGCCTGTGGGAGCGGTGGGGGCAGGTCTGCACACGGGGCTGCTGTCCCTAGAGGGGAACCCACTCACTTTACTTCACACCGCGCCCGGCTGGGGTGGGGCGTAAGGGCCGGCCACTCAGTGCTCCGACTGCCCGCGGTGGCCCGAGGCCTCCAAGGGGAGAAACGGAGACGTGTTAAGAGGGCTGCGGTGACCCTGGGCTCGACCCCGGAGTGGGGCCCACAGCAGCACACCCGCCCACCACGTGGTCCTCACCAGTGATTTCTGCCCAACAAAGCGACCTTGGGACGGGGAACAAAGCTTCAAAACAAAAGAAAGGAATGACAGGTTGCCAGCCTCCAGCCAACACCCAGGCCAGGTTCCCGTACGACATGTGTGGGATTTACACCTGCAAATACTTGCTGGGGAAGCCCCAGTGAAGGAGGCCTCAACCTAAAATGGCCATCCAGGTCCTTCTGACGCCTAATTTCCTCGTGTACACAGCCAGCAGGAACGGCCCAGGTCAGACAGCCTGGGTAGAACACTCACTGATTGGTCTTTAGAAGGTTCCAGAAGAAGAAATAACTTTTTTTGCAGGAAACCAACAAAAAATTACTTGAAATGATGTCAGAATTTTAAAAAGCTGCTATGTTAACCCGCCTCTCCCTCTGCTCTGCCCCTCAGGAAAGCGCGGCATCTCCTGGTAGATCAGAACCCCCCCCCGCCCGGTGTCTGCCCGGGAGGAGTGACGCACAGACGCACAGAAGACTCAGGGGGCCCGACCTGACAGCAGGAACCTGGATACAACCCACCGCCTGTCAGCCGGAGGGGACAGGGTGAAAGGGCCACACGCCACCTGCCACACAACGTGGCCCTGCTCAGGGGAGGTCGGCTCTGATGTCATCGCGGGCGTGAGCCTCAACGCTGGGCTGGGCAAGGGAGCCGGACGCTGGGAGCGCGCATGACGGGCCCTGGTGAGGATGTCCTGTTGGCCACGTGGCAGAACTCGGGTGGGGGGTGCCCGCCCAGCACACACTCGTGGCGACGGTCCCCAGGCCACCCCCTGGCCCACGGCAGGCTGGACCGAAGGCGTCCACACCGCACAGCCGACCCTGCGGAGCCAGGAGCCGTCGGGGGGCAGCACTGGCGAACTGGACGGGAACCACGCGGACCCCAGGCTGCACGTGGAAACGAGAGCGAGAGAACGCATCCCCACAGGAAGTCCTGACGAGGGGAACCTGCAGGCCTAGCAGCTGGAGAGGAAGCCGAGCACCTCTGCATTCAGCCTGAGCAAGTGGGGGGGACGTAAACACCTGCAGAGCCTGCAGGCAAACCGGGGAGCAAACGCAGCAGGAGAGGAGCCCTCTCCCCACAGCAAGGATGCAGGCACCTGGGGGGGGGGCACCTACCGGGCACGGGCAGAGCCCGTGTCAGGGGCTCTGAAGACGCCCTGGACACCAGGAGGGGCGTGTCGGCCCGAGGACAGCCGCCAGCCCTCAGCAAGGCTCTCGCTGGGCACCCGCCCTTGGTCTGGTTGGCTCTGTGGTGACAGAAAGGACACACCTGACTCCATATTGGATCCACTCCTGTGGCTCCAACCCTGTGCTCCGTTTCCTGGGCTGAGTCCTGCTGGCTCTGCACCTTTTGTAACAGAATGTCGCCTAGAGCCTGAAACACACAGGAGAGCCCACTCTCAGGGCTCTGACCTGCAAGGGCAGGACACCTTCCCATTCACAGAGAGAAGACGTTGCGGGACGGAGAATCACACTTGTCTTGTTGGAGGTTTACAGGGACGCCAGGACCTGACCCACGCGGACAGTGGACAAGCGGCAAGAACAAAGGATTCCGACACCAAGAAGTTTGCCACCACCAAGCACCCGCTCCCCTTTCTAGTATAAGAGGGGCCTGAATTCTGCTTGGGGACACTGGTCCCCCATCTTCTCGGTCTGCCTGCTTTCCCAATGAAGTCGTCATTCCTGCCCGAGCACCTCGTCTCCCAGTCTACTGGCCTGTCGTGCGGTGAGCAGAAGGAGTTTGGCCTCGGGAGCATTATGACAACAAGACGCAGCAGAAGGAATGCCTGGCGAGGCTGTCCTGGGCCCTCTAGGGCAGCCGGGGGACCACGCAGACCAGAGCCGGGCCCAGACAAACAGCCGTGACGCCTGCGGCAGAACCCCGAGTGGTGGGCAGTGGCTACGCAGTGATGCGCCGGGAAGAGCAGAACCAGTGCTGCAAATGCTTTCCTCGTCCTGGGACAGGGAGTCTCTGTGTCACTAGGTTCCTGAGAAATTGACGGGACCTCGATAAAGTATCAATTAACTTTTTTCCTGCCGTTCGACAAAAACTGTCCGATGTTACAGTTCATCTAAACACTAAGAACAAGCACGGGGCCACGAAAATGAACGCTGTGCCGCGCTGCCCCACAGGGCGCAGCGACGTCCAGAGACGGGGCCGCACACGCAGGGAATTCAGCTCAGGAGGGCGGGTCTCCCTTCAGGACACCAAACGCACTCCTGAGCGCACGTTGCTGGGACAACCCGAGAGCCTTCTGGAAAAAGACGAAACGCGATCCGTCCATCACACCACATGCAAGAGTGAAGCTACGTGGACCAGAGATCGAAATGTGGGAGAAGTGAGGCCACACGATCACCCTCTAACCTGGGCGGAAAAGAAGATTTTCCAGATGATTTAAAATCCAGATGTAACGAAGAGCTATCGATTTGACTTTAGAAAGTGTGTGCGGAAGGAAAAAATGTTTTCCCCTTGCGACGAGGACTCTCAGGGTTTGCTCTGTGTGCGTTCACCCGCGACGCGCAGCAGAGTGAACGATGCTGCCCGCGCGGTGCCTCACAGCCCTGGGGCTCCCTGACTCACAGCTGCACGTTCGATCTTCCCGCTGCCTTCCTGCAGGCCCCCAGCCCCCGCCCACCTTGGTAACACCAGTCTGCTCTCCTGCTCTGGGCCTGTCGCTTTCTGCAGTGTAATTACCCACAGCGCTGTTTAGTTCCTGTCACACAACACGGTGGTCACCTCTGTGCGGCACAAACGACCATCACGGCAGGTCTGTCACCATCAGTCACCAGACGAAGGTGGCACACGACTGCTGCTTTCCTCACCTAGACGCTCGAAGCGGGGAACTGAATGGCACGTGAATTACGTGAATTACGGTTCAAGAAAGCTGTTAGAACGAACGAAGCCTGTCACTTACGAAGAGTGAAGGAACAGGATGCGGGAACTGAGGAGAGAGTGACTTTTCTCTGAACGTAGTTTTTGAACAGTTTTGACTTTTGGGTTATGTTCTACATACTCAAACATACAATCAAATTAACAAGAACCGGACAAGACCTAAGACTGAATGCAAACAGCGACGAGGGGACCTGTCTCTCAAACGATGAACGTGCTCACCTGAAGGGGGCTGGGAGGACGGCACCGAAGGAACTCTGAACACAGCACTCTGTACACCCTCTGAGTGAGGAAGAGAACCCCGCCAGCACACAGCAGCCTCCTCGTAGGGGCCGGATGTGTGTCTGCGGGCCGCAGTTCTGCATCTCTGCACACACCTGGACGCACACTGCCGCTGGTGTCAGGTCCTCACTGCTCAGGGCGGAGGGGCAGGCAGGGAGCCCTGCGCTGGAGCAGGACGGCCCAGAGGTTACGACCTTCGAGCAGCGAGCCCACCTCGGACTCACGCCCCGACGTCCACACACCACTCCTCCCAGGAACCGGGCCTTCTCCACGGAAACGGCTGAGCCCAGTGCAGCGACAACACAGAGCAGGGCATCCTGTCCCGGGAGAGAAAAAGGACGTGGTCAGAAACAGCGGCAGGCAGGAAGGACCCTGGGGCCAGCCCGTGCTCCGGGCACCTGACGCCGGAGGGGCAAGGGGGGCAGACAGCCCCGATGGCAAAGGATGAACTGATTAAGGTTCACCCCACAGTCCAGTGGGTAACTGGCTCCAAATTAGAATGCAACCCATCATTTTCAGCGATGTTCTTTTCAGCTTATCACTTTTTTTAAGAGGCTACATGTTTCACTGTGAAACAAGCAGTCACTGGAAGACGGAGAACAGGAGACCAGCGCGGCCGGCCTCAAACTTCTGAAACACGGCACGCTGCACACCCAGCCCCCCCGGCCGCAAAGCCCTGTGCTCTGGGTCCGCCCCGCGTGGAAGTAAAGCCTCTGGGGCAGAGCAACCAGGCTTGAAGTTTCTGGGAAAAGAACTGAGGGTTGTCTCAACACAAACAAAAAAACTGGCTGAGACACGCCCGCTTCCAACTGCGGTCTGGCATTTTATGTCTTACCTCTGACAAGGCCGCAAGCGTCGTGAAGGCTGCAAAGTGGACAGCGGCAAAGCAGAGTCCTCAGGGAAGCAGCAGCAGGGGCTCCCGGACCAGAAGCCCTGACACTTACCCCCTGATGGCTGCGGGTGGCGGTGACGGGCTGGGTTTTGGACTCTTCTGACTGCTTGGGGGCTGCAGGCGTGTACGGCCGAGGAACGGGAGCTGCTCTGACAGCACGCAGACCCGGAGTGACGCTCCGGCTGACAGCGGGGGCGGGTTCCAGGTCTCCCGGCCTGCACACGCCCTCCTCTGTGCAGACTCAGCTGGAAGGAGGCAGGGGCGACAGCTCTCCGGTCTCACCGTGGGGGCCCCACCCCCAGCACCTCAGCACCTCCCGAAGGCCCCCCTCCTGACACCATCGCACTGGGGTTAGGAATCCAACGTGTGAATCTGGGGTGGAGGGCAGACCTGCAGTCTGCCACACCAAGGCCTCCAGAGACTGGCGCGTAACAGTGAAACTGCAGCACAGTGAGGGAGGCACCCAGCAGGGGGACAGGCTACAAAAGGGGCCTATACCTGTCACCGCCGTGTCGGGTTAGGTGTCCCTGCGAGGCCGGCGCCTGTGCTCTGGGACTCCTGCTCTCCGTGGTGGGCGCTCACCTAGACAGGTTTCCAGAACACTCCGGGTCCCCGGTCATTAGAGAAAGAAAATAGAGATTTCTGAGTTTTCCACATCACTGCATCCTAAACACGATCAGGGAGGACAGCACGCACCACTGCACACCGTAGTCACTGAGAAAAGGAAGACACGTAAAAAGAGAAACACTGAATGAATGAGCTCTCCCAGGAGCATGGGGATCTGGTGCAGACAGAGGTGAGCTCTAAGCGCCCATGTGCACTGCGGAAGTGCGGGCAAACACGGTGCGTTTACCTGGGGGAGCTGAGATCCTTGATCAGAACTGGAAGTGGCTCTGTCGGGGGGTAGGGGGGCGCTGGCTCACCTGGCATCCGGTCCACCTCCTCCTGCGGCTGCGGCCCACAGTGCAGGGTCCCTCCCAGAGCCGCCAGCCTTGGTGAACTCTGTCCTGAAGGGACAGGTCAGGTCTGAGCCCGGGACTGGCAGTCTGGCTGGAACCCTGAGGAGGGAGGCCCCGAGGGGCACCCGCTGGAGCCGTTCTCTGGGTGCTCTGATCCCAGAGGGACTGCTTCCTGTGGCCCAGGGCAGCCCTCCATCCATAGGCTTGAGAAAGTGAGAAACCCCAGGTGCTCAGCGCAGGCCTGGGGAAACTGGACAGCCAGCAGCAGTGGAGCTCAGCAGGTCAGGACCCTGAGGGGCCTGGGTCTGAGGGCAAAGAAGGGGCCGAGCCCCACCCTGCGCTTCAACAGCCACGCGGGTGTCTCTCCGCGGCCGCTTCCCCACACGCTGCTGGAGCCCGCAGAGCACCCGCAGCCCGAAGGCAACGCCTGTCGGGCAGGAGGCACCTGGTGCTGCGTCATCAGGGCGCAAAAGGCCCTTCCTGCCCGGACGCCCCGCCTCGTGGTCCTCCCGGGAGCTGGCGGGTGGAGGCCGGCCACGTGCTCCCTGGCACACCCCCACCCCACCCCGTGCTGCCAGCATCTTCGTGGAGATGCCGGGTGTAGAGGCTGAGCCCCAGGGAGGGTCAGGCAGAAATGAACCTGAACAATTCAAACCTTAAACTGAGTTTTGAAGATGTGAAGACTTACTATCAGGTTTTGTGTCTGTGAGAGAGAACACACGCACAGTGAGGCAACAGTGCTGCGACCAGAAGCGACGAGCTTCTGGGTTCTGTCAACAGCAGTTACTTCACTAAAATTCTGCCGGGCGGAGACACCATGCTCTCTCTCTGCTCCCACCACTCGGGGCCCGGGAGGGAGCCCAAGGTCTCCAGTGAGCACGAGGGCGACTCGGCAGGGACACGACTCGCGGGACAGTTTTAAGACTGAAGTCAGTTCTTAAAATGACATGACCAGGCATTACGTCTCCTCACGTCAGAGCACCGGAAGTCCGCGTCCGCCATTCTGGGCCGGCGCACGCGATTCTCACCACGGGTGAATGTGTTTTTCCAAAACATTGTGAGGGGGCTTTCAATCAATACAAACTGTTCATTTCAACTTGCATTTCAATTGCATTTAATCTCACTTAATTGCACACTCTCGGGAAGAACAAGATGCTCGTACAGCTGTCAGTAACACTGTGCGACGGTGGGCAGACCCCGCCAGGCCCTGCTCAGCGAGGGTGGTGACGGGGCTCGCCCTCAGGAGGTGAGGAAATGGGGCCTGGCGCTGTCCGGAGGGCCCTGCAGCCCAGGGAAAGTGACCACCACCCTGACCTGAAATCCACACGGAGACACCCACCTCTGAGTTACAGTCTGGCTGGGGCACCTACTGGCAACGTAGTGAATTAAAAACAGCTGTAAAATCTAGACAAATGTGATTAGTCACGTCTCCCCTGCTGTGTGGACCGAGCAACACGACAGGGAAACAAAACTCTTCTGGATGAGCCTCCCTGGCCCCATGGGAAGCCCCTTTGCTCCCGTCTAGGCTGGTCACTGCCCACGCCCACCACCAGGGGCGCTGCCGAGACCAGCTCCCCTCGCCCATCAGGGAAACAGGTCCCAGAACTTCCTGTCTGAGGACGACCCTTTCCCACTACCAGGGGTGGGGCTGTGGATAAGAGCAGGTTCCGAGGTGTGTCCCGCCACGCGGCCCCTCCCCGGACACACACGCGGAGGCGCGGTGCTCACGGGGCGAGCCCAGCAGGCAAGGCCGTCAGCACAGCGCAGCAGTCTCTCCCGGGGCAAATGGAGGTGGGAGCCCCTCGTCCTGCTCCAGGTCAGTGTCCCCGGGCCAAGGAACAGCCTCTGAAGGGCTACTGCGCCTTCTTCCGCGGCGGCTGGCCGTTGGCGCGGGCGGGCTGGGGGCGCCTGGATGCGAAGTTCCAGTCCACGGGGGTGAGCAGCTGCTGCGTCTTCTTGTGGGTCCAGTAGGGGTTGATGACCAGCGTGAGGAGGCCCAGCCCCACGAGGAAGAGTGCGAGGTGCGGCGGGAAGAGGCTGCGGGCCAGGCCTTCCCAGTGGCGCAGGCACACCCACCACATGTGGTAGGTCAGCACCATGCGGCAGTGGAACAGGTGCACCATCACCCACTGGTTCAGCCTCCAGAGCGGGGAGTCGGCGCGGCCGGCCTGCGGGCAGACGGCGGGTCAGCGCGGCCGGGGCCCCGCCCAGAACCTCTCCCTGCCTCCCTTCCGCTCGCCTTGGGCTCCGCCTCCCAGCAGAAAATTTCAGCCTTTTTTCGAGCCTCACTTCCGGCTCTTATTACCTTGAATCTGCACACAGGGACAACTAAGCCGCACTGAGCGAGTGAAGCTAGAAGACACGCCTGCCTTGTCAGATCAGGCTCCCCTGGCCCCGGGGGAAAGCCCTCGGAGGAGAGAAGTGTGGGGGAGAGAGCCCTGGCTGGGCCGACGTGGGGGGTCCTCCTGCACGAGGACAGCGGTGAGCACGGGAGAGGCGTCTGCTCTGTCTGGTGCACGGGTGTCACGGAACACGCAGAACCAGGCAGAGGAGCCCCACACCGAGGAGCAGGCCAGCTCTCCGGAGAAGCCCCTGCAGACGTGGGCTTCCACGGCTCCTGGCCGAGTGGACAGTGACTGTTGTCAGGGTGCTCAGGAGGTCAGGACAACGCGTGTCAAGAAAGCAAGAATGTCCCCAAGAGACGGAAATGCAAACACTGTGCCGAACAGAAACCAAGGAGCTGACGAGGACAGCAAGTGCCCTGGACAGTCACCAGGAAGGTCCCCAGCGTGAGGCATGGGCTCCACGCGCTCCCAGCCCTATCCCAGCGGCAGTGTTCACAGAAACAGAAAAACCGCCCCCAAATTCACACGAAACCACGAGGCTCTAACAGCCAAACCGATCCTGAGAAAGAAGAACACAGCTGGGGGAACCACACTTCCTGGCTTCAAACTCCATCACGAAGCTGCAGCAATCAGAACTGCATGACCTGAAGACAGACAGACACGCAGACCAATGGAACAGCCTCGAGAGCCCGGAGACCATCCACGGACTATGGTCACCGGACCTTCTTTCCTAAGGACGCAAAGACACAGCAGGAAGGGACACTCCCTTCAGTCAATGCCGCTGGGAAGCCTGGACACCTGCAGCAGGGGAATGACACTGAGCCCTACCTCACACGTCACACAAAAGCCAGCTTGCAGCGGATGGAAGGCCGAGACGTGGAACCCAAACTCCTGAAACAGCACAGGGAAAGCTTCACGACGCCACGTGTAAGACGCCAGGAGCACAGGCAACAGAAATGACCATTAACAAATGGGCGACACCTTCACAGCGAAGGAGACAGCCGCAGAGTGAAAAGGCAACCTACGAGGTGGGAGACGGCGTCTGCCAGCCGTACACCTAGCAAGAGATTAACCCTGGACACGCGCAAAGAACTGTGACTCGACAGGGAGAAATACAAAATAAGCCCACAAGAACCTGACTTAGAAACAGGCCAAGGGCTTGAACAGGTTTCCAAAGGAGACACACAAGTGGCCCCAGAGAGATGAACGGATGCAGTGTGGCCAGTCTTCGGGGAGACGCAAATCAACAGCACAAGGGACGCCATCCAGCAGTCACAGCTCGCCAAGCGCAGGCGGGGCCGCGGACAGCCGGGCCCGGCGGTGGGAACGCACACCAGCCAGCCAGCGGGGAACACCGTGCTGAGGTTTTGTTTTTTAAAAACAGAGCTACTCTACAGTCCACTCGCCCACTTCCGTATTTACCCAAAGAACTGAAATCAGGACGTCAGAGGGGTATTAGCGCCCAACGTTCATCCCTGAGTGACTCGCAGAAACTAGGACGCGAGCAATGGCGGTGACCAGCGAGGGCGGCGGTGGGCGACAGAGATGCGCTCACACACAGAGAGCAGAAAAGAAGGACGCTGCCCACACGCAACACGGACCCACCCTGGGACGTGCACCACGGGGGACACGCCGGGGACCGGAGGGCGCCACGGTGTGGCCACGCGCAGGGGCGCCTGAGATGGTCAAACTCACAGGGTCAGCGTGTGGAACGGTGGTGGCAAGGGGCTGCAGGGGAGGGAACGGCCGGCCGCTCATCAGCAGGGAGGTTTCAGTCAAACGGGAACAAGCCCCGCGCCAGCCGCACACGGACGTCTGGCGGGCGGGCGGACCTCGTGTGACGCGTAAAATAACGTGAAACAGAAAGTTTACAGAAACACGCGCACTGCTTCGACGGAGAAAAAGCATTTGGAAGCAAGAAAGACTTTGTTTTCCAGCCGAGTGAGGGCGCTGCCAGCGAGCCCGAGCCGCGGGGGAAGCACCCACCTTCAGGAGCATCCAGGAGGCGCAGGTGAAGGGCGTGCTCATCTCCAGGAGCAAGGTGACCATGGCCAGATAGTGGCCGGCTTCCAGGTTGACCACCAGGCCAAGAAACCCCAGGAAGGCGAAGAGGTGGTGGGTGGCCAGGAAGAAGTCGAAGTTGCGGAACAGCAGGTGTGACACGTGAATGGCCACGTTCTCGAAGAAGAAGAACCCCGTGGCTGTGGTGATCTGAAACCAGCACCAGTTCTGCTGGCCGAGCACGCGATCGGCCTGGAGCACCGGGTCCGCCAGCAGCGCCCACAGCCCTGCCGTCGTGCTCTGGATGCCGAAGACGGCACGCGTGGCCGCCAGGTTCCAGAAGACCTTCTCTCTGGGCACCAGGGAGTGGTAGGTGGCATTCAAGGAGGACGACAGCTGGTGGCAGACCACGAAGACGCCCAGGTAGAAGACAAAGCCGGCCACCGTCAGCGTCCAGCGGATCTTCCCGGAGGCATAGTCCAGGTCAAAGATGCTCCTTGCCGCCCCGCCGTCACTTACAAGACTCATGGTGCTGGTGCCTGTGTCAGAGGAGAGCCAGGTCCACACGCTGCCTCTGGTCCCTGAAAACGCAGTCAGGGCCACGGCCTCAGGGCCCCTTGTGCACCCGTCTCCGACCTGGAGAGAAAAGAGAAGTCACCTTCTGTTGGCTCAATGGGAGCGAGGCCACAGCACGGCTCCAGTGCACACGAACACTACAATGAGACACCTGCTAACAGTTCCCTACCCGTGCTCACATGTATTTGAAGACAAAACCAGAGTGAGAAGACATGTTGGTGACACAGAATGAACAGACAAGGAATTAAAGACAGACGGTGCAGGCAGGGACTGAAACTCATGGTCCTGACCCTCCGGGGGACGTCCCGTGCGGTAGGCTGTGACAGTCCAGACCCCCAGGAGGAAAGAAACACTGTGTGTGAAGCTATGATGGACTTTGCTGAAGCATATGCTTCCAGAACCTGAGACGGGAACTGGCCGGAGGCCAGTCCGGGCAGCAGAGCTACACACCAACATGACCATGAGTCAGCCATGTCTGGGGGCACAGACTGCCGGCAGGGCAGGTGGGGGCCAAGCCCAGCTGTGAGCTCCAGGGACGCATACAGCACCTGCACGTGGCCACTACGTGACTCAGAACGAGGCTGTCCTCCTGTGCTGCCCTCCAGGTGTGGTCGTGGGCAGGAAAGGTCAGTGTGCTGGACTAGACCCAGTGGATGGGGGCCTCCAGTGCCATGCCATCTCCACAGGGCAGGACAGGCACCTGGGCTTCCCCAACCCCCACGTGGCTCCACCCGCCCTCAGCAGTCCCCGTGAGTCCTCGTGGGGGGACACCACCTCCCCCTGGATGAGGGGCTCCACGCCTCCCTGAGCTGAGGGCCCTCAGAGGAGCTCCCTAAACTCAGCTCTCCACTGACGACCTGCCCAGGGCCACGGCGGGAGCTCAGCAGGCCCCTCCTGCAAATGTCCGTGTTCTCCCACCAACGGTGGCTGCCCCTGAGGAAGCAAGTAAGTTCTACTAAGACAATGTCTCTGCAACAACGTAAATCAACAGTTCACTCTTGTGGCCCTTATTTCTATGGTTTGGACAACGGCTTCACAGATACGGCACCAAGGGCACAGGCAACAGAAACAAGCAAACGGGGACGACAGCAAACCAAGAAAGTGCCTGGGGGGTGACTGCGTCTCACGGGACCACAGGACCGTGGGGCGCAGGGCCAGCGCTGGAGTGGAGGGCACAGGCCTCACCGCCAACCCGGAGGAGGCAGCCCGCGGCCAGGCCAGGGACGCAGAGGACACCCGCTCTCTCACCGCGAACAACACAGGAACTGCCGGACGACTGCACTTGCATCTGACGACGCTCTGGAACCAAAGCAAAACCACAGATGGGCCTGCCTCCCGCTTCTCAGGCAGCGCGCCGGCTCTGGCACAGGCCGGACCGATGGCGCGCACGGCCCCCGCTGCGCATTCCTGCACACCTCGCAGGACAGGCTCTGCTCACCCGACGCCCAGACCGCAGTTTCCTTTCACACCTAGAGACGCACGTGAACGCCAACATGGACACAGATCAAGCCCAACACTAGCCTAAGAGGCCACAAGAGCACGTGGCTCTGACCTGTGTGTGTGCGCGCGCGTGATACGTTATTTCCTGCCTATTGTGATGTTCTGACAGCCCCTCCTACAGCAAAGGGCCCCGCCAGGGGACGCCTGTGACAAATGCCACTGACCCGGCCAGGCCAGGCCAGGCCTTCCCCGTCTGCCCTGCACCCCGGAGGCAACGTTCCTCTGCCAGAATCACCCAGGCCGGGAGCCAGGCAACCAGGAACACCCCTGGAGCCCAAAGTCCAACAGTATCATTAAAACAGGCCAGTTTCCGACCCTGGAAACCCCAACAAAGGCCGTGGCCTCAGTCCCCCCTCCCTCCCATCTTCTGCCCCCCGACACCCTGACCACCCCTGCATGGCCCACGTGGCCCTGTCTCAGGACCCGAGTGCACAGTAAACGCGGCTTTCCTCTTGTGGCTGCGCCTGACCGGCCCTCTCACTAAAGATTCAGAACCACCTGGCCCCCAGCAGCCCCTTCGAGCCCCACAGGGTGGGTGCTGTGAGACTGACGGGGAGGGTGACATGGGGGCGGAGACGGACATTCACTGCTGGGCAAGAGGGAAGCCTCAGGACCAAGAACTGCACCCCAGCAGACGGGTCTGCGGCAAGAGCCTCTCCCCCCACTGCGGCCCAGGCTCCCCCGGAACGTCACCTCATCCTCTCCCACAGGTCCCACCACCGTGCTCCTGGCCCAGCCACCTACCTTCCTTGGAACCTCTGCCTTGAAACGGGAGGGTCCCCGAGACTGACTAGAACGAGGGCTGGTGCTCAGGAAGGTGAGGGGCCCTCCAGGGCCCTGGGACAGAACAGCGAGTTCTCGTCTTGGTTTCACTGCTTAGAAGCTAAGAAAGCAGGACCCCAGTATCTGACTATAGAAACCAAAGACACAAACAGAGCGCTGTGGGACATCAGGAGCTAACAGGAAGCACCTACTGTATGCCAAGCAGATCAATTAGGTCTCTTAACTTGGTAAATGGGGAAAGGTAGGCTTCAACTCCCGTAAGACAGCCCAGGCTTGGTTATTTGCCTCAAATCAAGAAGCTACTCCGTGGGGCCTGGGCTGGCACATGATCAGGACCTCAGCGCTCTGGTCCTGGGGCACTGAATCGCCCGCAGCTCTGCTGTCTTCTCTCTATTCTGGGGGTACGTCCAGGCCTGCCACCCCCAGGCATTCTGACGCCACTGCCTTGGAGGGGACTTGGCTACTTCTTAAGTGCCCAGCTGCCCCAAGGAGGTGCAGGACCACTGCACTGGCCTGGTTCCCAGTCTCCTCTAGGTGTAAAATTCTGAGACTCTCCGGAGGGATGTTCAGAGCCTTCCTTTTCCTAAACCAGGCATAACTGAAGGGGCTTACCATGAGCTGCAGGTGCTTGTAAATGTAAGTCAGATTAAAAAAAGACATCCGATTATCCTGGAAAGTCTGCAAACAGCCGACCATGAGCCCCTGTCTTCTCCCTCCCTCCCCTCCCTAACTCTTCCAACAAGCAGCAGGAGGCACGTGGGGCCAAGGGGTGGGTAGGGGACTGGGAGGGGAAGGAGACAGGAGGCACTCCCCAGCCTCCAGCCTCCTGGGACATGCAACAAGCAAGAACAGGGACCCCAGTACTGGGTCTGCCTGCTTCTGACCATGTGCTTGAGACAAGAGCAGTGGGGGGAGGTACAGAAGGAAGGAGTGGGGGGCAGGGATGGAGCCAGCATTCCAGGTGGGTAATAGGGGACTGGCTCCAAGGACCCAGAAATCGAGGAGAAAAACACTATTCTTTCAAAGTCATGCCACAGAGAAACCTGACTGGCTTCTGGGTCCTTCAGACTCTAGGTAACCTTTCTAAAGACAGTGTCTCATCTGAGGAAAGAAATGCAAATGGGTTAAGGTCTCAGCTGAGCTAGAGCGGAGGCAGGGGAGCCCCTGGGTCATCAGAGACACGGCTCCCTGCAAGACCCAATACTCAGCACCCTTCAGACCCCCACAAACACGTCCCCTTCCTGATCCATGCTCAAAACCTCCTCCTCACACTCCCTCCTACACGACAGCGTTTCTGGGCCAGCTGGTCTGGTCCAACCTGTCACCCTGGGTCCTGGGGATGCTGCAGGCTGGGGGACCCAGGTGGCCCCCCAAACCCCGCAGAGGCACTGCTGCCCCTCGGCTGGGTGGTGCCCCCAGTGCAGTCAGACTTGTTCTGGAAGGCTCTGCGCCCACCCGCCCTGACTGCCTCCCCTCACCTTCCAGGGCACAGGTGACATGGGGGCGCCCCGTTCCCCTGCTGCCCACTTGCTCACCTGGAGCCCCAGACTAGGGCTTCTTCAGGAGCCAGGCGCTCAGACTGCCCTGTAGCTGCGAGAGGAGTGACCCCTGGGGACAGAGAGCCCGTCCCCCTCGACTCTGCAGGAAAAATCTATCTACAAACCTTGCACCGTTCTTTCCTTTATAGGATTTGGTGCTTTCAGCTGTTCCATTGCACCGCACCAGGCATTCTGAGGAAGTTAAGAGTGTTGGTTCCAGTGCTGCCATGACTGGCAGGCCAGTCCCTAGGCTGGGACTCCAGCCCCCAGGGCCCCTGCAGCTCTGACACGGACACAGGAACATCTCTGAGCTCCTCTGTTCACTGGGCGCTAAACTGATCCCAATCTGGGATGTGCAGTCGACAAGAGGGAAACAGCCTGCTTTGTTACATCATCCTGGGTTACTGCGCACGACCTCAGAGAGTCACTTGACTTTGCAAAGGAGACAGCACAGCTCATTCAGCGGGGACTGGCCTGGGCTTCACAGTCTGGGAGGCCTACCTGGCAACTTTGATAACCAGCAATAACTCTCCTCTCGCCGCCGCCCCCAGGGAAGATAATCCAGAGGCTGTGGTCACTGCCTCACAGGATGCCCCTAGGCCCGCCCCGCCCAGCATTCCTGCAGCTCACTGGCCCCTGAGCCAGCTCCTTCCTCCTGCTGGCTCCTTCCTCAGTGAGTTAACACAAGCTGACAAGCACTCCCTCTTTGCACGAGAATTAGGTTTCTAACGTGTAGAGAATGACACTTTGACATTTGTAAACATATCTTTTCCAAAATTAAAAGAAATACATGCTCAATGAACAAAATTCATAAAATACAAAGCAGCATAAAAATACAAAAACAAAACCCTGCAGTCCTCCCACTCAGCTTAAGCACCTACTATTTCCGGGGCCAGCTGGGTCAATCCTTTTGCTAAGTGTGAACTTTTACTTTTTTCATGAAAAGGGGTCAATGTTTACACGCTGCCTTTCTGCCTAATTCTTTCCTCTTACCATAAAGTTCACGTTTCCCTTGCAGACCTTCTTCTCTGAGAGATTCCTTGCGGCAGAGACCCCTCAGAGCCGCCCTTACAAACCATCCTGCACTGAACACCTCTGGTGCTACCTGGAGCGGTTACTGCTCCAGCTCTAATTTTCACGTATAAGGTGCTGGGCGACACGACCCCCGGCGAGCACGGCCTGGACGGTCTCGGTCTCCACCGGTCGACCAGTGCCCCTCGGAAGGCGCTGCCCCGCTCCCACCGCGGCCCTGCCGGGCCCCCGGCCGGCTCACCTGCAGACAGAGCTGCAGGACCCCCGCCCGGCTCACCTGGGGACAGAGCTGCTGGACCCGCTCCCCCCACCCCCGGCTCACCTGGGGACAGAGCTGCAGGACCCCCGCACGGCTCACCTGCAGACAGAGCTGCAAGACCCCCGCCCGGCTCACCTGCGGACAGAGCTGCTGGACCCGCTCCCCCCGGGCTCACCTGCGGACAGAGCTGCTGGACCCGCCCCCCCACCCCAGGCTCACCTGCGGATTGGGCGACCTTGACCCCTGCTCATACCACCCTAAGACCGGGCGACGCTACCCCTGTCCGGCCCACGAGGCCCGCAGTCCAGGCCGGGCCGCCAAGCACCGCGGGCCGGACCCGGTGGGTGTGCGGCTCCCCTGCGCGGGGACAGGGGACTCTCGGACAAGAGGAAACGCCGAGGAGACTGGCGGACGCGGACGCGAACGCCGCCGAGCGCCCGCCCACCTGCGCGCGGACGTGCTGCGACCCGCGCCCCCGCCGCCGCGCATGCGCGCCCGGGGGCGGGGCCTAGGGCGGCCGGCGCTACCACTGGCGCGGTCTGGCGGGGGCGCGCGGGCCGAGCCACGGGCGCCGGCCGAGGGGGGCGCCTCTGCGGCCTTCCCAGTGAGCCCGCCCGGGCGCCCCCCTCACACCCCAGGTTCACCCCGCGGGGACTGTGTCGGCCTGGGAGAGGGGAGCGCAGCCCGGCAGAGCCTCTGTGCCCACCGCCCCGGCGCGGACGCACCCCTTTGAGGCCCCACGGAAGCCCGCGGCGCCCCAGTGAGCCCCATGGGACCCCGCGGCGCCCCCCGCAGCCCGGCCCCTGGAGGGCCCGCGGAGGCCGCCCTGCCCGCGGCGGTGATGCGTCTGTCCAGCCCCAGCCCGCGTCCCTGGGCCGAGCCACCCAAGGCCCCAGCGTCTGCGAAGGAGCCGTCGAGGGCAGTTTCGCTTCCCCACAGCCCTGCGGTCGCGGGCAGGTGGCCTGGCTCCGCGGGCCGGCTCCCCCCACCCCCACCCCCACCCCTGACCCTGGGCTCAGAACTGTGTGAAATGAGAACCATCCGCCCGGAGGGTCCACGTGATGCCCGGAGCCGCAGCTGCCTCGCAAGTGGCCTTAACTGTGAGACTCGCTCACGAAACCGCTTTAGGAATTGGACCGGTGTTGCCACCACCTCCCAGGGAGGCGGGCGTTCTGCGCAAGGGGCCAGTCTCCTCGGCCCCGCCTGCCTCTCCAGCGCAGCCTCCTGCCCCAGGTCGCCCCCGGAAGACGCAGCTCGGGGCCTAGGATTGGGGGTTCACCCCTGGGTGTAGGGCGCCAGGCCTTGGAGAGCCAGGAGCAGCCTCCCTGGCATAAGAAACGTGGCTTTGGAGTCAGGCAGTCCTGGGCTGATCCACCAGCCGAGACAGGTCCCAGAGGCCCTGCGTAGCCTGCAGCCCCGGTCTCAGGTGTGAATGTGGACGGCACAGCTGGCCGTGACGCTCACATGTCCTCCTGCTGCCCGCCCTCCCCAGACTCTCACACCCTGGACTCGTTTTCTGTGTCCTCTGACTCAGACTCTGGCCGCGTGGGGGAGGACGCGGTTTTGCCACTCTTGTGCCCAGCACTTGGGTCATTGGTTACCAACACAGCTGCTGGGAGAACAGACAGAAACTCGCCTCTGTGCCCCCGCCCGCGTCCACCGCCAGCCGACTGTGTGAGAGACACCCAGTAATTTTACTGCATTGAAATAAAAGTCCGACAGACCCCAAGACACACTTCGTTGTTTTCTTTCCACTTCCAGGTAGTGGTGAAGACCACCACGCCTTACCTACGCTCAGGGCTCTTCTGAGGGTGAAATAAGATGTTTAAATGACCAACGCCCTTTGAAAATAAAGCAGCAACAGTCGCTGTGTCTCTTCCGCACACTGGGAAGAAGGTTTCCATTCACAGTGGAGTTCGGCTGGTTTTCGGATTTTCATGCAGGGGAGGTGAAGTGACCTGTCCTGCTTCCCAGACTGCTGAAGGTGAGGCTGACTGTGGAATTCTACAGCCCAGGGTAGGAATGCACTTTTTAGAGGAGGTGGCCAGGGACGTCATCTCTTTCTCTGATCACATAAGCAATACATGCACATCGTTTGTTTAACGAAGAAAAAGATTTTTAAAAGATGGTAGCAGAGGGGTGGTAAGATTTCACTGCCCATTTCGCTCTAAGGGCTGTGACTGCGTCCGGAGGACTCCCCCAGCTTTAACTCGGGCGCAGCTCCACCCCCCCAAGACAGCACGGCTGGCTCTGGAGGAGGAGTGCCTCACACTCTGCTTCCAAAGGGCAGCTTACAGCGCGGGAGCCTCCATGGACAGCGGGCCGAAGCAGGACAGCACTCCCCGGACTCCTGCAAGTCCTGGAGCAGGCTCTCAGCCCACTGTGACCAAGACTGCCTCCCACGCACCGGGCTCCTCTTGGCTCTCCAGGCCTGACCTAGGTCTGTCCCTGCACATTCAGTTCAGATTTAGCAAAACCCCCCCGGCGGGATTTGATCAGCTTCCGCGTGCCCCACCCTCCATGGCCTGTTCAGCAAGAATCCTGCCGAGGCTGTCTGGCGAGAATGCCGGCCTTGGGGTTTCCTCGTAGGAATTTCCTGCCCACGCCCTCCCCACACACACCCTGCACCATCGTCCCTGCTTGTCCCTGGGGTATTCGGGGGTGAGCCCAGTCTCCCCTCCCCACTGCGAGCCCCCGTGGCGCTGGGCCCTGCACCTGTCTCCGTAGTCCCCTGAATGAGGGCTATCACGGACACTGTTCTCCTTAACAACTGTGGCAAAATGAAAGCTTCTTGGAAAGAAAAACGTTTATCGTAAAAAAGCATGTCTTCTCAGAGTCATTCTGCAAGTATTCATTGTGTCTGTTTCTTTTTCTGAAAAGCATAGTTTGAACCACAAAACCTGGTGACCATGGCTTGAATGCAAGCGTCCTGGAAGGTGCTAAAGGCTGGGGCTAGGGTCTCGGCCTGCTTTCCTGCCAGACTTTACTCCTGCCGGCTTTGTGACCTTGGAAGGGTCGAATAACCTCCAAGCCACAAACATGAAGGGACAAGATTGGTCTAAAGTCTCTTCCGCACCTAGGCTTCTGCGGCGTGAGTGTCGGCCAGGCCAGGGCAGGGCTCACTCTGTTGCAAATGATGCTCTTGAAGCTAAAGGCTGCACCCTTCTTGGCACACACAGAATCCTTATGTCTCTGCTGGCCAAGCTCATCACCGTAACAACCAGTGTTGTGTTTTGTTTTTTAAAAGCCTTGCTCAGATTACGTTGGTTCAAGGGCTACAGAGCCAAGGCTGTGCTTGTGGGGTCCACCAAAGTGCCTCGTCCACTAGACCCACCCCCTCAGGACACTGAGCCAAGTCTGGACAATTGTGGTTTTCGCAGCTAGTTGGGGTGGGGCTGGATCCTACAGTGATGCCCAGGACAGAGGTCACAGCAGAGCAAGGTCAGCAGGGCTGGTGCTGGGAAGGCAGTGCCCCAGCTACAAAGGGAGACGCTGCAGAGGCACCTCCCCCACCCCTAAACCGGTCTGCCCAGTCGCATCTCTGGGGTTGGTACCAGATGGTGTTCCGGCGACCCGGGGGGGCCGAGTGCGACTTTAGGAAATGCCTGGTTCCCTCACAGAGACGTCAGTGCCCTTGCCCTTCCACTTCGCGTACTATTTTAGAAACTCAAAACTCGCCCCCCCCCCCAACAAAGCATGATGTAACACACAAATCACACACACAGGCGTGTACAGGGAAGTGGAGTTTCGTCTTTCCAAGATGCCAGGTAGAAAGCTGGAAGGTGGGCGAATCCAAAAACTAACCCACTGAGCTGGTGCATTTGCGAAATTGCCAAATGACAGAAACTTACCCAAGAGCTTTCTTCCCAGTTTTCCTCCCCGCAACTGCACAGTCAGAGGGAGAGACAGGGTGTGAGGCTCAGGCTCAGCTGACCAGAAACCACAAACAGCAACTCGGAAACACGCTGCCGATCCTCACGTCTTTCCTCTGCTGAAAGTCAGTAGCCCAAAGTCGTCAAGAAGGAGCCGGACGCCAGTGCTCTCCGGCGCTGCAGCCTGCGGGCCGCCGGTCAGCCGGTGGTACCACCTTCTCATGACGCACTCTGCTCACGGAGACCAGGGCAGAGCCACCCGGGTCTTAATAATTACCTGGTAGGCGTGGGGCATCTTACAAAGGAGCTCTGAGTCACTCAGCGCGAGGGTCATGGGACGCCCACGCGCCCCCTGGTGTGGGGCGGGGTGGCCTGGTGCCACAGCCAAACCAGAGCCAGTTGGCAAACCTGTTTTGTGTAAGTCGTTTCAAGGTAAAGTGAGGGAGCACGACAGGACAGGGCGTCAGTGGGCTCGACACACGACGTCTTTCTTCACCGGGTGAGACTTGCATGGTGAGGGTGGTGATGCTACCCTTAGGCTGACCTGAGAGCCACTGAAACAACCGTGCAGACAGGGCCAGTTTACTTCTGCACACTGCCCACAGGGCTTTTGTTCTTTTCTGCCAATAAATATTACCCACAAGAACCAATCGGCTTCTGATCTCAAGGTGTCTGAGCACGAACTTCTCAGTAGTTCCCTTAAGACACTAACAGAAAGGTTTGCGCCCATGTTTACAAATATCAGGAGAAAGAAGACACGGGCTTTTACTATACGGTGGGAAATAATACCCACGTAGATAATGCTTTGGTTTATAAAGCGTGTTTCATAACATTTTATTTGAGCATGTGCTCCAAGAATATTAACTACATAAGTAAATGTGGCCAATGCAGTTCAGCCTGGTCCTTTCCAAAATGAGAAGAGACACTGCTCTCAGATAGGATGTGTCCTCAGCTGAGAAGCGGGGTGACAGTGCCACCCGGTCAAGCACGGAGCCGCACACCAGCCTGGCTCTCCAGGGCCTTGAAATACCTCCAGACCAGCTGGTGAAGAGCTCGTCCCCGCGACCCCTCTGGTGGCCCCGAGGTCCAGGAACTGAGGTCGCACTCACCTGGCTGCCAAGCACGCTCAGCGATGCCCGCTTACCTCCCAGTTCCTGCGGGGCCGCAGGTGGGTCTGTGCGTGACTGATGCTCTCAGCCTCCGACCTGTGGTGTCTGCTGTGGTTAGTAGGTCCTTTCACTTTGCAGAAGGCCCGACACCAAGTTTCTGTTTTCTGTTAAAATCCTCGACTGAGGGTTAATGTTGAAGCAATGAGGTTCCTAACTGAAGTGTATAATTAAAACTAATTGGAAAGAGGAACAGATAAGGTCTGTGGGCGCGTCTGTCCCCAAGCCTCCTGCTGAAATGTCACTTGTAAGTTCAAGTCGAGCCACCTTGAAAGTTCCTGTTGAGACTCAATGCCTGTGTGCAAAGGAGCCGCAGGTTACTCTGTGAGTCTCGGACGGGGGCGCTGCCCAGAAGCTGTCCCTGCCCACGTCACATCCAGGCCTTCGGCGTGGCTTCCTTGTGACCATGCTGGTAGCAGACATCACATCATTGAGGGCACGACTCGGGAAGCAGGTATGTGGGGCGCAAGAGGCTGACCTGGAATTGGGGTACAGCTGGGAGGGGCGGGGGCAACAGGACAAATCTGGGTGGCTCCGGGGACCTGGCCCGTCAGGGAAGGTGGGGCACTGCCTAGACCCCATGGAAAGACTCCTTCTGGTTTAGGAGAATCAGTCTGAACTCAGTCATGAAGGGCACCGAAGAATTTAAATGTGAAGTTGTAAATTCTGTGCATTAAGCTTCTTGGGGCTGGAGCCCTGCCGCAGTGGAGGTGGTGTCCCGGTGGGCTCTGCACCCCATTCACCCGGGGGGCCTGCCCAGGTCACAGGGCCCGGCCTGAGTCTTCAGGTGTGAGTGCAGTGGCCCTGGGCCTCGGGAGCCTTGGGACAGGCCCTCATCCGTGTCCACCACGTGCCAGTTAGGCCGCCGCTGGGAGGAAACAGGAAGCGATGATATAGCATCTCCCCTGCTGCCCCCCCAGGGTCTCCTCATCCAGGAGAAAAAAAGGAGGCATCTTCCCGCATTGTCCCACGGCCTCAGCTGTGCACTGGGTGAGTGTCCCCAAGAACCTATACGTTGACGCCTAACCCCCATGTGATGGTGCTGGGAGGGGCCCCGGGGGTGGTGAGGTCACGAGGGTGGGCCCTGGTGGTGGGACTCGGTGCCCTGGTAAGAAGACACGCCAGCTCTACCCCACCGCCCCGTGGGGACACAGTGAGGAGACGGCGTCCATGAACCTGGAGGAGGGGCTCACCAGACGCGGGGTCTGACGTCCAGCCTCCAGGATGTGAGACGTCAGTGTCTGCTGTCCTGGCCCCCAGCCGCTGGTGGCCTGTGGCAGCAGCTGGAGCCGAGCCTGGGTGTGGCAGTCCAGCCCCCGCGTGTGCGCCTGGATCCGGGTCTGTGATGCTGTTCACAGTGTGCGTGTGTAGTGTGCACACACAGCCAGGAGATGAGCACGGAGAAGCCCCGTGTTCACCGGCGACAAGCGTGGGGGCTGCAGTGCTCGCTCGGGGGGCTGGCCTGTGTTCGGACCCAGAGCTGCCGGCATCAGGACACCGTTCCTCTCGCTCTAGGGTCTGCGCCCGTGTCCCCAGCTGGGTGGCTCAGCCAACACCAGTCTCATTCCCACAGTTCCGGAGGCCAAGCACTGAGATGGAGGGGTGGGCAGGGCCGGGCCCCTGCAGGTGCCGGGGAGGGTCTGTGCGGGGCTCCCCCCGGCTCCTGGCGGCTGACAGCTGACCTCCGTGTCCCCATGTCATGTCCCATGTGCCCTCCCTCTGCTGTGTGCACACCCTCCTTCTGTGAGAGTGCCTGTCCTGTTCCCCTGGACCCACCTGGTGATCTCACTTCCACTTTGCCACCTCTGCAAAGACCCCATTTCCCAGTAGTCACATTCTAGGTGCGGGGGGTCAGGACCCTACTTTGCGGGGAGGGGACGTTGGGCCTGTGAGAGGCTCCTTCACTGAACGCCAGTGCTCTCACGAGTCCACACCCGTCCCCTGACGCCTGAGCCCCGGCGCCTCACTGGGTGATGCCGGGAGGCAGGTTTTCTCACCCGGGAGAACAGCTCTCCCGAATTTCTGTAGTTCCGTGCATTTGGCACACTTCAGGAGCATCGTGACTGTTCCAGCTTCACGAGTTCACCTCCAAGTCGTTTCACTCCTGCACCATGTCCTTGGAACATACAGAATGTGTATAAACCTAAATCAAACCAAATATCCTCAGAACTTAGGCTCTATCTGAACTGTTTCACAGACGGACGCTGTGCGGAGGGTTGCTGTCGGTACCAGGGCCTGCGTTCTCCCAGAACACCAGGCTCTCACACAAGTCCCACAGCCGGGCCGCGAGCGGCCGTGCCCTCCTCCGGCTGGCACTGCCGAGTCAGCGGAGAGGGCGACTCGGGCACAAGCCCGGGGGTGGGGGGCGGGGAGACCCTGCTGGGCCCCGGGAGGGCGCCGGACTCCTGCAGGTCCAGGCAGGAGGCGCTTTGTGGTCAGTCAGTCCGGGGAGGGAGGTGCGCATCCCGGGGAGCCCAGAGAGAGCCCCGCGGGCCCCCCTTTCCTGCGCGGGCCTCGGCCGCCTTCCTTTCTAGGTTCCTCGTTTAGGCAGAACCAGAGAATGTTGGGCGTGGGCCGGAGCGAAAATGGGAAGAGAAAGTGCGGGGACGGGACTGTCTGAGAACAGTGTCGCCTCTGCAGTGACCCCTGGGACTCGCGACTCGGGTGGAGGCGGCGGGGGTGGGGTGGGGGCAGGACGCCCCGCACCGAGAGCTCGGGCGCAGCCGCGGCCGCGCGCGGGACGCTCACCCCGGGGCGCGGGGGACGGCCAGGTCGCGGCCACGGTCGCTGTCACCCTGGAAGAATGTCTGGAGCCCTGGCGTTGGGTGCGGCGAACCTCGGACTTGTTCCGCAGAAGGCACGCGCTTGAGCGCCTGGCCGAGCCCACAGCAGAGGGGCCCTCAGACCCAAGCACCCCCAGCACCAGCGCAGCCGCGGCCAAGCGGGACGGGCCGCCGCCGCCCCGCCGCGGGCCTTCGCCTCGGGGTGCGCCCCCAGCACCGTGCAGCGGGGGGAGGACACCTCCTGGGGCCTCCGGAGAGCCGCCACCGGAGCGCTCGTTCTTCGTGACCGTGTGTCCCGCCGCGTCCCAGCCGCGTCCCCGCCGCGAGCTCGGAATCAGCGCGTGAACGTGATTCCCGCACCTCCTGCCCCGCACGCAGCGAGTCTGCAGGGAGGACAGTCCGTCCCCGGGCGGACGGCGCACTGCGTGTCCTAGGTCACCAGCGCGTCACGCACGTGACCCGCGCTTCCTGGCCCGTGTGCCTTTCCTCGAGCCTTTTCCTGCTGCCGCGCGAGGGGAGCACCCCCGCCCACGGTCGCGCCTGCCCCGTGCGCCCCCTGTGCCGCTGAGCCGAGGCCCAGGGCGGTGGCGGGTCGGCGCTCGGCCTCCCACTTAATGCTCAGTGTTTCTGGCCCCACACCCTTGGCCCCCGTGGCCCCGCCCCGTCTCTGCACCTTCTGCCGTGAAGTGTCCCCTCCCGCATGCCAGGTCGCCTGTTTCCCCGACCTCCCCTCCCCCACCCCCACCCCCGGCTGCCCCAGGACCCCTGCGCGCCATCAGGGCCCAGCCTGTGAGCTGTCCTCGCCCCCCAACCCCGCCCTCCGGCTCGCATCCCCGCCCGCAGCCCTGGGGGCTCTCTCCGGGTGACTGCTGTGCCCACCGGGCCCAGCTGCTCCAGGTTCCCGTTGGAGGGAAGTCCGTGGAACTCGGGGGAGGCAGAAACCAGAAAGCAACTATGTTGGATACTCTGTAATCATCACTTTCCCTGAGAAGCACGAAGTCAGGCTCACCCGCGTCCTTCCATCGGCAGCCCTGCCTCCCCACCACAGCCCGGAGTCTTTTCTGCAGGAGCTTCGCAGGGTCCATTCTTAGGATGCCCAGCGGTTCAGAGCAGAGAAAGAAGCCCGGAAAATAGTAGAAAATAGGAGGTGGTGACAGGGTCTGCGGCAGAAGCCAGACCAGGCTGGGATGCACAAGCCAGGCTCCCACCATGGGACCACCTGCCTCTCCGGAGGAGCCATCTTCTCTGCTGTGGGTTCAGAGGGGCCTCCAGGCCCTGGGCGCTGGTGCACACACGGCAGGTCGGGGTTGGTGATCAGAACCACTCCGTCTGTGCCTGTCTGTCTACCCACCTGCCCACCTGCGCGCCTACCTACCCATCAACGTGTCTGCTCCGTCTGTGTATCCGTCTGTCCATCCATCTTCACCATCATCCAGGAGTTCACCCTGATTTCTCCTGTTTCCACCCGGCACTGCAGGTTTTATTCTGGCCTGTAATTCCCTCCTTCCACATGGACGAACCTGACTCACGCTGACCTCAGTGTATTTCTCCTCATTGTGGTAAAATGCACGTATAGTTTACGATCTGTGGACTGAAAAAAAATGCAGAACCTGAGAGCAGTGAGTTACGTTTCATCTGGGGCCGAGGGCGGGCAGCGTCTCAGAGAGCTCGAGGAGCTGCTCCCGCGAGGCGGGGGGCGGTCACTGTTACGTGCGATGTTAGTGCTGGGGAACCTGTGGTCAAGCACACACTTGGGAGGCTGCTGCTGGTCACGGAGGGGCGGACATCACCATTAACGATGCCGGTGCGCGTCTAGGTATGAGGAGATGCAAGAATTTCAGCTCCTAAGTCTTCTCCTGCAAGTGTCTGTCTCGAGGCCTGCGCTGCCAGTTTTCCCAGAGCATGGAGCGCCTCAAGCCCACCTCAGCCTGACCTCCTTCCAGGCCGCGTGGAAGGTCGGCGGCTGCAGCGGCTCACGGTTCAGGCCGTGTGGAGGCGGATCCAAGTGTCAGTTTGTGGTTGTGCATCTTGACCGTTTTCAGTGCCAGTTCAGGGGCGATAAGGACACTGTTGCACATGCATCGCCAGCATCCATCTCCCCATACTGACACTCTGTCCCCAGGAAACACGGCTCCCACCCCCCTTGCCCGGCCCCCTGTGCCCACACAACCTTCGAGGGTTCTCACTCGGTTCCTCTTTTGTGACCAGACTGTCACCATGCAACCCCTACTCTCCATGCCCTCAGCCGGAAGGACCTATTGCGGTGGTGGGGGTGGGGTGCCAGGCAGGAGGAAGAGGAAGGAGCAGCAAACAGGAGGGAAAAAGGCCCATTTTTTCAGAAAATGCCACTTGGAGATGTGCACCCACCCCCGGCCGCTGGGCCCCCCCCAGCTCTGCTCCAGCACCAGCTCCCCACTGAAGCCCCAGCCCCAGCCCAGGGACAAGCATCTCTTCCCAGCTCTCCCCACCTGGGCGGGGGACAGCCGGGGCGATGGGGACCCCCTCCTGCCTGCGTCCCCAACTCCTACATCCCCAGGTCTGCCTGCGACCCCTGCCCCCACCCCCCACCCCGGTTCCTCTGCTTCCATGGCTGCTGCAGGGAGATCTGCGCCCTGGCGTCCTGCTCTCTGTGCGCCTGCGGCTTTTCTCTGCGTCTCCAGCCATCTGACCGAGGGCCCGAGGTACGGCTCTCTCCACCCACCCGTCCTCTCTGTCCAGGTGCTTCCTGACTTTGGCTGATTTTAAGAGCGTCCTTGGCCATTTTCTCTGCAGTATTTCTTTGGCCCCACCCACTTCCTCCTCTTCTCAAGGGACCCTGACTCCCTGCATGTTTGACCTGCTTGCTGCCCCATGCCCTGTGCCTCTGATGCTCTGCCCTATCCCCTGATCCACACCCTATTTCTCCGCCTGTCTCCATCCCACAAATTCTTCTGAGCTACAGGCCCTGTTCCTCATCCCTCCTTTGCTTTGCACAATCTTTCTTTCTAGAACATATACATGCATACATGTATACACACACAATGCTCACTTCTCCAGTGAACCCTCCATCAGGCATGTGTATTTTCAAGGAGCGTATCTCACAACCCTGGAATTCCCGAGAAACTGTTTCTATTCTTTTTTTTCTAACTTTTTAAAAGTTAAAAGAAATTTCTTTTAGGGGGGAGAGGTAATTAGGTTTACTTATTTATTTATTTTCAGAGGAGGCCCTGGGGATTGAACACAGGACCTCACGCCGGCTAAGCACACGCTCTGCCGCTTGAGCTGTACCTGCCCCCTCTAATCTCTGCTCTCCTCTCTTGGCTTTTCATGATTTTTTCTTGCACCTTCTCTGCCAAGTAGTTTTGACTAAGTGTCGACTTTGCACGTGAAGACCCTGTGCCGACGACCTGAGGCTCGGGCGTGCTCTCCTCTGGGGCCTGGGGCTCTCGCCGGCCTGTGAGTGGGCGAATTGTTCAGTCCAGTCGGGCCTGAGCTGCTGGGGGCTGGGTTTCAGGGTTTTTCTTTTTCTTTTTCTTTTTTCTTTTTGTTAGAGACTGAATAGTGTCTTTGTTTTGTGTTTAGAATCATGAATTAGAAATTACTCTGTATGGGGGGGTGCGTTCAAAGTGATTAGAAAAATGTGAGCTCAAAGCTTAACATTCTCAAACTGTGGCAGGAAGTAAAGGCAGAGAGAAAGCCCCCAGTTCAGAGGTCAGAGGTCAGAGTGGGGTGAGCAGGGCCTGGGGGGAAGGAGGTGGGGGGCAGCGGTCAGCGAGGCTGGAGGACCAGCTGCAGGATGGGGGAGCTCACTGAGCTTTGTCACCAACGTTACCTTAAGGCCCAGCACATTCCTTATTTTTCTTCTTTTTTAAAGAACAAAGCAACCACATTAAAGCGGGGAAGGAGCTTTGTGCTCACCTCCAGCCTTGAGCCTGGGCCAGGGCAGCCCCCCACCCCCCGTCCTTTCTTCCCTGACGTGCAGCGTGATTAAAATGCTGGAAACATGAACGTGGCCTAAACGTAATGAAAAGCTTTATGACTTAAAACAGGGATTAAATCTCCAATCGCTAGAACCACAAGCTGCCGTGGAAACTCCCCAGCAGGGTTTGCACAGCGCGTGTGCCGGGCTCACCTCTGCGGTCTACACTGCCTTCCCCAGACACGCCCCGTCTGCAGCGGGAGTGAGAGGCTGGGGTGGGTGCGCACCCCGTCCGCTGGTGTTTTGCACACGAGGAATAGCTGGTCAGAGGCACAGTGATTGGCTGCTTTTGACTAAGGGTTAAAATAAAAGACTCGTCATCTCCTGCTGTGCGTCCCGTGTTGATTTTCTTATTAATCCAACACAGGGTCCGCTCGCTGGGTCCTCTGCTGTGGTAACAGAATGTGACACTTCATGTTTACCAGGCAACGGCAGATTTGTGACAGCGTGGATCGGACTGCTCATCTTCTGAAGTGCAGTGGCTTTTCGAGTCCGGGTTTGGTGAGCATCCTGGATCAAAAGTCGACATAAACGTCCCATTGACTTTATCTGTTAAAAATCAGAGTTTGAAGGCAGTTTCCAGGAGCCCGGGGAGGCTGCTGCCCTCTGGTGGCGGGTCTTGGCGCTGCAGCGCCATCCACCTGCTGTCTGGCGAGTCGGATTCCGTCGCCCCAGTCCCCCCAGGCAGCTGTAACCAACTGTGTCTCTTAAGAAACGTCGTCGGCCATGTGCAGCTCCTTATGGTGCAAATCAGACTTGCTAGGTGTCACTTACGTAATTCAGGTGAAGGCGGCCTGTCCGGCCTGCATGGTCTTCATGTGGCTCGGAGGAAGCAGGTGCCTTGGCGTCACGTGTGTGCAGGGAGTTGCTCAGCTCAGAAGCCCGCGCCAGCCTCACCTTGATTCATCCCACTCACACAGCGAGGACCTGACGCTCCTTCCCAGGGCTACTGTTGTCGAGACGGGGGTGTGAGGAGCTCCAGAATCTCCTGGGTTTGGAACATCTGCAGAACCATCGTCTTTGAATACAGTTAAAACAAATTCGCACAGAGCTAAGCATTTTAAGCATTTCCTAAGTTTTTACAAAATTGCAGGTCCGTGTCCTTCGCGAGTATAAGGTCACCCAGAAAGGCTGGGCGTGGGGCCCTTGGGGGGCGGCTGGAGACGGTCAAAGATGCGCCAAGATGAGATGCAGTTAGTGAAGGAAAGTCACCTGTGAGTCCCAGGCACCCCGTCCAAGGACCTGCTCTCGCCTGCGTGGTGTGGGGGCTCGCCAGTGTGGGGCTGGCCTCCCTCTGTAGCCCAGGTCGCAGTGGCCCAGCAGACTCGACCTTGGCAGTGACCGCGGGAAGGAAATCATGGGGCACAGAAACAGAGAAAAGGCGATGACGAGACAGAGGTGGAAGAACCCGTCCCCCGATGACCCCACTCAGGACGGGCACCTGATACCTTGGCTGCTTCAGAACAGAAGCTTCCCCTGGGGAGGCGTCCTCCAGGGCCGTCCCCACACCTGCGCGTCCTCCCCGGCTGTGCCGAGAGGGGCACACCCCCCTGCTGCTTCCAGGGCCATCTCTCAGTCCGAGCTCACTGCCTGCAACCTTGGGGGTGAGGCAGTGTCCCCCGTGGGGACCCAGAGCAGCCCTCCTTAGGGTCGCCCATGAGAAAGGGGCCCCCAAGTTCCCCGTCCTACTCACGGCCTCCACCCGCCACCTCGCACGGCCCCTCAGCAGTCAGGGCAGACGTCCCGTGTGGGGAGAAACCGGACTTTCTGGTGCAGAAGGTTCGCAGCTTTGACCACCTCTGATGAACCAGTAACCGGCTAATCACTAGCTTGGAAGCAAAGCAGAGGGAAACCTGTGCCCCACACAGACCCAGCGCTGTTTTGGAGAAAGTCTGCCTGGCGTCTGAACATAAGTGCCAGGTGGGTGACGCTAGCTCATCTGCAGGGTGGCTCCCAGGACGTGAATGTGGTTTCATAAATATTTACTGAATCAGCAAGTGGCCCCCGGAGACGCAGGGGGAGGGGCCCATCGCTCATCCAGCCGGTCGCCCACGAGGGAATGTCGGAATATTGCAAATGGAGACTCAGCACCATGGGGAGCCAGAGACAGAAAGAGAAGTTCATGTATTCCTTGCTCAGAGGCTCACATCTGACCCCAAGCCAGTAAACAAACGCACCCTGCCCAGTGTGACGACACTGAGATACAGGCCAAGCGCCATCTTGGGAGGAGAAGGGAGAAGGTGGCAGGTTCTCTGGGAAGCAGGAGGCGCTCCGAGGTGATGGGAGGCAGGTGTGGATGACGTGTGCACCGCGGACTGCTGGTGCCTTGTGACAGCGGGGAAGCCGTGCACAGCGGGCCGTGGGAAGGGGTTCAGATGATGAAGAGTCTTGTGTGATGAGGAGCCACTGAACGTCCAATCAGGAGCCACCACAGGGGGATCCGAATGTCAGGAATGGCTTTTGGATGGGGCAGGGCGAGCCCAAGGAAAGATCGATGGTTTGTGACACGAGAGGGGGTCCCGGGGACTGCATGACAGTCATGATCAGGGAGACAAACACGCCAGGGCGCAGGTGCCCTCATGGTGCCGCCATGGCTCAGTGTCCGGCAGGACCCGCGTGTGCAGAGGGCAGGGGCGGCCGCACTGGCTGGGGCTGGAGAGAGGGCAGGGGGCCCTGGGGCCTCGGAGATGAGGCGTCCCCTCAGGCCTTTGAGCACGGGGTGTCTGCCCAGAGGCTGGGAGCGGGGCAGGCGGGGCCGAGGGACGCACACGATGGTCCCTGTGTTTTGAGCGGGTCTGCATTGTCCCTGAATCTCGGTTTGCAAAGCCTGTTGTGGGTATAAAATTGATTTTTTCACACTCTGAATGGTAGACGACCATCACAGCATAATGAGATAGCTTGCAGATGAGTTTTCTTCAGATGGTTTGGGGGGAATCCATCTAGTCAATTTTAAACCACAAAAGTTGTATGGAACGTCCCCAAGAATTCCAGGCAGTGCGATTTGTCTGGACGCCAAAGCTCGAACCCGTGTCTTCTAATATCTTCGCTTTTTTCCCGAAACATCTGAGACTCGTTCTTCACCTTAATTAAGAGGCGACGACACTTCTCCAAGCTCATTAGGAGACGATGACATCAGAGCTCACGAGGCAAAACGGAACAAATGAGGTGCGGCCGCCTTTCCCGCGTCCTGCTTTCCACAAGGCAGCTCTTAAAGCTTCGAGGAATGAACACCAGCTGAAAACACGACAGTCGTTGCACCTGCCTTTTCTAGTCACGGCTGCTTGCTTGGGTGGTGGCGGTTCTGGTGAACAGGCTGTTTTGGGGGAGCGCTTTGGTTGGCGGGACGACGGAGTAGCCAGGACGAGCTGCACCGCCACCCTCCTCCAGCCCCCCTGCCGCCGGCATCCTCACCCTGGGCTACGCGTGTGACAGCCGGCGAACCGACACCCACGGAGTTAAAGTGAGCGTCAGGTACCTCCTGGGCGTGTTCCCGGGCCCCTGGGAAAGCCTTAAGCTGCACGTGGGTGGACAGAAGCACAAAGCTGTCGGTGAAATGCCCAACCAGAGGAAGGGTTCTGGGCCTGGGGTGTTACAGAAAGAAACAGGGAGGACGAAGGTGGGGAGGCTGGGTACGTGCCCTCGGTCTGGGTAGAAATGGTTTCCTCAAACTGGCAGCTTGTAAGTCACGCTTGTTCTAAAGCGGGTTGACTGGAAGGGACCGGGGAGTGGGCCCAGTCTCCCGAGCAGCCCTCTCACCTGGGACTGGTGCACTTCGGCAGGACTTCCCAGCCGGCTGCACACGGCGCCCTGAGGGGCCATGGCCCCGCGTGTCCTGACCCTGGTCGGAGAGACACCTCCAGGCCTCACAGAGGCCGCAGCCGGAGGAGGGAGGGAGACAGTGGAGAAGATGCAGGGAGCAGAGTCGGGACACGCCCGGGGCAGGTGCTGCGGCCCAGCGTCCATTGTGAGGACCTGTGTCCACGGTCCCTGGGAGGGGGGGAGGGCAGGGAGCCGCCTGCAGGGATGCCCTCCCAGGGGGGCGTCGAGACCAAGGAGCCCCAGGGTGAGAAGGACGCCCAGGTGCCCCGGTCAGCTTGGTGGCTGCTGGGCTGCTGGGCTGGTGGGGGGCAGCTGCCTGAGTGGAGCAGCCCCCCTCCCTGGGCCGGACGACAGCACCCCGCCCCCACGGAGCCACCGTGCAGACCCGGCATGCCACCTGCCTGGCCCCACGGGCACACCACCTGACACCCCCTGCCTGCCACCACTCAGGAGAACCTAGAACGAGCATTAACTCAATACCGTGGCTTTTACTGGTTTTAAACTCGTTTGACTCTGTGCCATTTTGAACATGGAACCTGGAGCCGTCAGAAGTGTCCACTCTTCTTAGCAGAGAGTGAGCTTGGGGCTATGTCAACAATGAAGTAGACCACCGGAGGACGCGTGCCGCTGCCTCCGGATAAAACTCTTTGGTCTCTATAACGTCCCTGAGTTTAAAATAACACGAGAATTCACGCCAATAAAAAGTAAACGTTGCTTTTCTCAAAAAATTTAATTGCAGAACTATTTACAGGAGGTGAAGGTCAGCAGAACAGACACCAGCAGAGAGCGGCTTCGTCACGGAGGCGCGGGCAGCGGTGAGCGCGTCTTCCTTGGAATCGGCCGAGGGTGGAACAGAAGTCGGGGGAGAGGACCCAACGACACAATCCTCAGATGCCGCATGTGACGTGCGGCACCTGGACGAGACGCGGTCGACGAGGAGGAACGGGTGCGAGCGGCGCCCGGACGTTCAGAGAAGGCATCCTGCATGCTACTAGGTAGAAGTTACCAAAAGAACCGTAAAAGCATGAGAAAGAGGGTCACATAAAATAGCTCAGTCCCAGTGAAGGGAAACTCTGTACAGAGGGTGGATGTTTGACTCTGTGCATCTCGCTGCTGACATGGTTTCGTATGTATATATATTCATATATATATATTTTTATATACGTCTTTTTTAAACGTTAACTAAACAGCTAGTTTCCTGACACTAACGTTCTTTGAATTTCCGTGAGAGGCATTTACTAGTCCTTAGGCCACACCTGGGTACTCTGGCAGGTGACGTGGGAGGCAGGTGAGTGGATGTTCCTGAACAGGGAAGGCCTGTGGTGGGCGGGGCTTAGCGTCCGGAAAGAAGAGCCAGAAGTCGCCTCCGCGTCCCTCCGGGGTGGGGGGGCGCCTCTTCGGATTCGGCAGGACAGTTACAAAGTGCAGGGAGGGGGGCGGACATGCTGAGCCCTTTCAGAGCGATGTGACCTCAGAGCGGGACTGGGGCTGGCCGGTGGGGGGCGGGGGGGGGGCAGAGAACGGCGAGTGGCGTCGGTTAGGTACCATGATCGGACCTGGGGCTCCTTCCTGCACGTGAGCCAGTGCCAACCAGCATCCTCCCTAGTCTACCTGAAGCAGACGCGCGAGCGCGGGGAACCTGCCACGACCCTCCCCCGGCTACCACGCTCCTCCACCGAGCCCGGGGAAGCCGGGCCCCAAGGCTTGCGGGTTCGGAAAAAGCACCCATGGTGAAGAGTCACATAAAACCTCAGAAGGCAGGGAGGCGAGCCTCTGCTACCTCGGTGTGCGTAGATACAAAATCTTTAAAAAGCAGTGTTGCCGCAGGTAACTAACATTTCCTCTGCAAAGAGGTCACCTGTCAAGGGTTTGGACTGAAACTTGGAATCACTTCTAACGCTGGACAAAGACGCCGGGGGGGAGGACAGCAATGCATCGCACCAGGCAGGTCTCGCGGTGTGGCGAGGATGAGACGGCTGGGTCTTGGGCCGTCCCCGCGGACCCCTGCCGCACCCCGTGGAGTGTGCAATGGGGTCGTTGCACAAAGCCAGAGCTCCGGGGCCCGCCTGACCAACCTTCGGCAACTTGACTCCGTTCTTGGCGTGGCCCCACTTGCTTAGCGCTCTGCTTCCAGATGATTTTCTCTTTATCACTTCAAGGTTTAGCGTAACATCTCCTCATTTCATCTAAGAGGCAGCCGAGCTTAAGCAATGGTGGAAACACCGCCTCATCCTGGCTGGTGCCGGGTTCCTGCTCACGGAAACATCTAGAAACACTGGATGTTGATGTCAGAAGGAACGGACGGGTGCCCCCGGGAGCCCCGCTCCTTTCCCAAGCCGTCGAGCAGCTGGTGGGCAGGAGCCCAGCCCAGACAGTCTTCCCAAGAGAGGGTCCCGCGTCCGGGGGTCCTGCTGGTGTCGGAGACGTGCATCATCCTACTTGTTTTCACAGCATCGCACACGGGAGGGGCCGCGGGCGTCAGCTCTCACTGAACGGACACTTGCACCCCAGACTCCAGGGAGCTCAGAGGACTTCAGGGTCATCAGTCACTGCAGAGCGTCCGTGAGGGCGACAGACGGGAGGAAGCCGGGACACGGACTTGAGACACGAGGTGGGCGATGTCCGAACAGAGGCGGGGCGCCCTGGGCCTCTCCCGAGTCCAAGACCCTCCACAGCCGTGCTGCGCCGAGGGGCACCGCCCCTCCGGCGTCCTGTCCGCCGCCCACCTTTATTGCCGCTACCCACGCAGTTAGAGTGACGCGGCTGTGAAGGCACAGGGCCGTGACGTGACCTTGGTGGGTCTATGACACGCGGTGCAGGGGTGCTGAGCGAGCCCCTTCCGCTGGTGGTCAAGCACCCCTACCAGCCGGCAGCCGGGTTCCCAGCAGCCTGAGGCTTTCTGGTGTATTTTCCCATTTTGGACCCGGTATTCGACCAAAACATTCCCACAAGAGGAGACAAACAGGCAGATTAAAAACGAAAGGGAATCCTCGGGGGGCTCTAAGGGGCCACTGTTTGAGAACTGCCGTCTGCAGCTACCTGACTGTAGGTTAGATTTGCACTAAAAAGAAAAAAATCGGGGTTTCAGGCCTTAAGAAGGAAGACAGCTGGGACGGGACCACGGGAGAAAGTGCAGAACTGAGCCATCTGGCCGGGTATGGGGAGACCTTTCAGAAGGGGAGGAGACGCGGGGTCCTGGCGCCCTCCCCGGGCCGGAGCGGTTTGGGCAGCGTGTGGACATCTGCGGTGGATGCGATCCTGCCTGCCCGGCTGAGGGTCCCCTGGACCCGGCGCTGGTGACTGTGGTCCGCAGCGGACGTACGTGTTCTTGAGCTGATGCCCACGTGGCATGTGGGCCCTGTGCCATCGAAGGTTCTGGAACCTGACAGAACTCTGAACAGGGCTGAAAAGGCAGCTCGGACCTTGGCGTGCCTCCCTGGAGACGCTGCAGTGGCCTCGAGGTGGCTCTGACCTGACCCGCTTGCGGCCAGCAGGACAGGCTTCTTGTGGGGATGCTATCCCTCTCTCCCACTACCCCCCTCGCCCCCGAGAGGCTTGGCCCAAACCCGAGGGCTGCTTCGCAGGGCCCACGTTCAAGAGTCACTCCGGGCACTCTGCCCAAACGTCTGCGGTGGGGCTTCCAGAAGAGGCCACCCAGGACTGGGGCGGAGTGCCTGACGTCTGCACGGGTGGCTGTGCAGTGCGGGGTCCTGGCACTGAAGTGATGGAACGGCAGCTGGGTGCGGTGCTCGGGAAGGCAAACAGGGCGCAGACCCCAGAGTGAGCACCCCCCGCGCGTGGGTGGGCGCTGGTGTCGCACTGCCATCCGGTCGCGAGCTTGGCCCCGTCCGCGGGAGCCCGCAGGGGAGCCCCTCAGCCTTCAGGGTCACTGACTTGGTGGTTATTTTTTTTAAAGAGGGAATCTTAAATGTAATCTATTTTTCCTAATCATATACTTTTCTGGTTAAAGCTGGAAGTCTTGAGCATCGCTCTCAAGGTGAAAAATACCAACATTTCCTTTTAAACAAAAACGCACGTTTCTGGCGTCATGCAGCAGTCCGACTCTTCACGCCCGTTCTGGGACGGTCACGCAAAGCGGCTGAGGGAAAAACGTGGACAGCCTCCACCGTTAACAGCTACTTTCCCGTTGAACAGAGCGGTGACAGACGGAGATGGAGGGGACCCCACTGCAAGCGCACCTGTGAGCCAGGATGCTCGCCTCCTCCGGGCTTTGCTGACCTTGAGATCCTGTTGATTGCACTTGTCTTCTGACTTCACCAGAGCCCTCGGCCGGCACCTGCTTGCAGGCTGGGAGGAAGGGGACTCCCAAGGGGCCCTCGTGTGGTAAGGGCTGTCGCCGTGTCTGCAGGGAATCCGGGCAGCGTCTGTGACTTGCTTTCCGTCGGAATGTCTGCAGAGCACCGTCATGATCATTTTCAGCAGCATCCCCAGATTTCCGCATCGTCTTTTGGTAAAGTTAGATCCGAGGTGTCACCCCTGAGGGGAGGGGCTGCAGTGAGTGAGTTCGACGACACAATACGGTGAACAAGTTTACTGTCTTTACAGGTACAGGACGTAAACATGGCTTGTCTTCTGCGCTTCATGATGGGGTGTCACCATGACAACGGGTACGCGTCGCTCGGCCGTGTCAGGTGAACAGGTGACACTCCCTCAGACCTGGCAGCACGCACCTGCTCCGCCATCACACACCCTTCTTTGGACCAGACAGGGGGTTTGGACCCACTCCTGGCCAAATCAAGGGCCAGTGTCAAATCCAGGTGTAGGTTAATTAGCTCACCTAGGGATGGTTCAGGCCAAGACTTCTGGAGATTTTAAGATAAAAGTGAGTGTACAAAACGTAAAAAAATTAACCCAAATCCAGTGAGTACCTTTGTTCAAGTCAGGGTCAGAGACCCTGGGCTCTAGAACGAACAGTCCCCGTCCAGCTTCACGAGTTGTTGGTTCTGGGCCAGCTTGAGGACATGAGCTCGAGTCCGTCAGCTCCGGGGCGGCGCACACGCGAGCGGGCTGACGGGCGTGCGCGCCGTGTGCGTCTTCCCATAAACACTGACTTTCCTGTGGTTATTTCTAAAGACCTGTTCGTCTACGTAACGCGTCATTCCTCACGTCCAGAACGCCAGCGCCTGCGAATCCAGGCGGATCCCGGAAGCAGCATCATTACTGGCTACACTCAGGGTCTAGGTGTTTATTTAGGGAGAAAAAAATGCTGAAACACTCTGGGGGACATGGGGTTCATTTATAGAAGAGTATTTCAGGGAATTTTTTTTTTGCATTTTTAAAGGATATACATTCGTACTGATTTTTGCTTCCAAATATATTTTAAGGCTGTTTGGTAAACTATATACCAGATACGAGGTTCAGCTGACAGGGTTTTGTTCTTACAGGGAGCTCTTAACTACTCGGCTTTAAAAAAGTAGAGCTGTGAAGCTAAACGTGTGTTAGCGTCACCTGTGCTCCCACGAACCCCGTGCTCAGTGGGAGGGGACAATGAGGAGGAGGTGGGACTGGGGGGGTCCCTGCCACCCCCGCCCCGCGAGGACCTCTCCGGAGGCTCTCGACGACGGGGCCCCGGCCCGCAGGGAGAGCTGGGCGCGACTTAAAGTGCGAGTCGGGAGGAAAACAAAGTGCTGAGGGAGGGCGTCTGCCTGGGGCACAGCCCTCCTGGGCCGCAGGGGACCCGGCGCCGGGCGGAAACGCGGGGCACCGCAGCCCGGCTTTTACCTGGAGTCGCGGCGAGGACTCCGGCGTGGGGCCAAACAGATAAGCTGGTGGGCGCTTCCTCTGAAGACGTGTCTGAGCAGACAGACACCCTCGAATTGCAGCAATGGTCACATGGTCTGCGTTTAATGACACAGATGGAAATCTTCCACGAGAGCCCTGTCTTTTTCTCTGGTGCCAATCAGAATCACGAAAATGAATTTCTTTTCTTGAAGTCCCCAGCTGGAAATCACACGTGACCTTTTTGCTTTTGTGTTTTGTTTTTCGTCCTGCCTAAAACAGGCAAGAGACACACTGTGGACTTCAGCAGTACTGCATAGGGCAAAAGAACTGTGGAAAAATGCAAATGTAAACGACGCTTCTCCTTGACCATTTAAACTGAGATATACTTACCACTCACATTCACAGTCAGACTTTTTACGGCATCACAACTGTCATTTTAAACGAGCAAACTTTTTTTTGTTTGTTTTTTGTTTTTGAGGATACCCTGGGAAGTTAACTGAGAGAGCGCTGGAGAGTATGTACACAGCTGTCAAAAAAATCACGAGACGCATAGAGGGTGAAACTTAAAAACAGAACCGTGTGTGACACTGCGAGTTACAAAGGAATAAAAAATAAAACGCTGTTTCATCCGAGCAAGGACAGTGTCCTTCCCTTTGGACTCCTGCCACCGAAGAGCCAGGCTTGTCAGACTCGCTGCTTCCGTCCGCCCCTCCCGGGGCGAGCGCGCGTCCGCTGCCCTCGGCCTGTGGAGATCTGCGCTGGGGCCTGCGGGGGGCGGCCTTCCACCCCCGGGCGTCTGGAGACCACACGGCGGAGCTTGGTGGCTGGAGAGGCGACTTCCTTGCCAGGAACCTCAGTGACGGCGTGGCTGGGGCGGGGCACGGGGCCCCGGTAGCGGGGCGGGGGTCCTTCCTTCCTGCGCTGAAGCTGTAGCACCTTCCTCCTGGGGTCCCTAAAGCCTCGCGGGGCGGGGAGGCGCGCCCGGCCAGTTATTTGCTAGGCTTGCCTCGGGTGATCACACAATTTATAAAAATATAAATAACAAAGTGCGATCGCGTTCCGTCTCAAGAGGTGCTCCGTGCCCCCCGAGAACAGAGTGGGCGAGTCAGGTGTCCCCACGCCTCCCGTCACGGCTGGCCAGAGCCGGCCATCTGGTCCCCAGGAGGTCCTCCTGGCCGTGAGCTTGCCAGCCGCGGACAGCACAGCGTTCCCGTGTGTTGACAGCACAGAACACAACAGCAGGGCGGACGCGGCGGAGGAAGGAGACAGAGTACAGGTGGGTGACACTGCGCGGGGTGCGGTCGGGGCGGGGGTTGCGGGGCCCTAGAGCCGCGTCTGGGCCTCGGGGATGTAGATCTCGATGCTGTCGGCGCGCTCGCTGGCCGAGCTCTGTCGGAAGGACGCTGCCCTCTTGGCGGCCGCCAGCCGCCTCCGGGCCTCCTGGCGCTGTCTGTCCGGCAGGTCCAGAGACTTCTCTCTCGTGATGGGGAGTTTCCCCTTGGGGGGCTTCTTTGGTATTGGAGGGGGGACCTTTCTTTCTTCCTGAAAAGCATCACAAATAAGAATTGGGGGTGTTGGAGGAGACCTGCCTTCCCCACCGCTCCCCTCTGCCCTCCGACCCCTCCGAGATGGCAGCTGGGCTCCTCTGTCCCTTCCCTCGGTCCCCCGGGTGGGGGAGGGTCTGGTGAAGTGCTTACAAATCAGGACGCGACCACGGACCCTTCCTTGGTCTCAGCGCTGCTCTGCCTGTGTCGCCGAGCGGACACTCCCCTGTCACCTGAGCCCCGGCAAGCGCCCGCGCTCCCGAGGTCTGGAGCCGCCCAGGGCTCCCGGGAGATGCCGCTTGACATCTCTGTCCCACACGACCGTCTTTTCAGCAGACCCCAATCTCCAGGGACGTTCACGGACACCATCTCACGGGGGTGTCCCGGGGACCACTGGCCTCAGTCTCTACCAGGGGCCTTAAGCCCCACGACACTAACTCCGTGTGGATACAGACTTGTCCCTCGCTGGCTGAAAGGAGGCAGGTAATTATTTCTGACCCTTAGCTCACGTCCTCAAGTAAGCCGCACCCAGACACGTGTGTACCCTTTCTAGAAGATAGAGCCCACAGCTGTGCTGCACCCTTCTGCCGGGAGGCCTGTGGCCCGCCGTCGTGCTGTGGTGCGCTGGCCTCGCTGACCAGGGCGGACGTTCCCGGTGGTGGGATGACGCAAACCTGCAGCCTCGCCCCCTGTCGGGAAGGGGCGCACCATGAGGGGCCGGAAGCTTCCTTTTCTGAGCAGATACCTGGCTGGTGGGAGGGGCACCAGGTGCGTCTGAGCTTGGACATCGGTGCACATTCAGGCGAGTGCACGAGGCGGAACCCCAGTGACATCACGTCGTGTTTGGCAGGAAGAGCGTTTTGGTCTCTGAAACTTCATTCCTGTGGCTTATCTGAAGGTGACTTGGGCCAGAAGCAAGGGTCCTTCCTGACCCTGGGGCAGGGCTCCCACCAGGGGTAATTGATTTGTGAACATTTTCAGCTATTTTGGGATTTAATTCCTGCATCATGGGTGTGGCCCTGCTTCTCTAGCTCTTTGCTCTTCTTTTGGGCTGAAATACGGGGCTGTGAGGAAGGAGAGTCTCCGTTTACAGGCGCAGGGCAGGGGGGCCTGCAGGCCCACGGAGCCGCAGCTCAGCGCCCGGGGCCGGCGTGGAGGCTCGGCCGTGTTAAAGGCTGTGCCTCTCCTGGACAGGCGCACACCCTCGGCAGGACTGCGGTTTCGTTCTGAGGGCGATTCCCTGTGCGTTGTTTAGGTAGGAGGGGTGGCGTTGGCTGTCGATGACAAAGGATGGAGAACTGGAGGATCATTGCTCGCCTCCAGGCTGGTTCAGGGAGCTGTGCTCTCAGCGCTTTAGCGGAACCAGCACTTCATCATTTGGAACCATTACCCAGGACCTCTTTCACGTCAAGAGCAAACCAGATTTGCCGGGCTTGCTAACGGTCCTTCCACGGCTCACGCACAGCCTGGCCCCTGGCGTGGCCCCTGCCCGTCACCTGTGGCGAGAAGGACTTTCCAGCCACCAGCAAGGGCGGCTCTGGCGTCCAGCCTGGAATCCCACCTTTTAAGGGAAATAGGTGATTGTGACGATGTTTCATTCTAATCATCCAGACGCACACCCTCAGCCGCGTGTGGCACACCACTGCCCCAGAGCGGGCTGGGTGAATTTTCTTCATCATTTTATTTTAATTGATAACGTCTGCAATTACTGAGGACTTCCCTACAACGCGCTAGGAAGCCAGTATCCCTGCTGTTAACTCAGACCTACTAATGGCCCCACTGCAGAGGCGTCTCTAAAGGAAGAAGGCAAACCCGGCTTTAAACTTCATGGACACTTTCAGGGCCGAGGCTGCCAGATGAAGAGGAAGCTTACACCCTCAAACCGTCCAGTCATGTTTAAAGCGCTTCCCCCTTTCACTGCAGATACGCAACTAGAAAGGGGGGGGTCACTGCAAGCGACCCGAAACCTTCCCCGCAGGAAGTCATCTCAGTACAATCCAAACAGAGTTTTGACGAAAATAATTCCGAGGCCAGGTCCCTACAGGAAACGAGGCTGCAGGTTTGCATGGGGTCTCTGTGAGCGCCTTCTCGGAACTGTCTGGGCAAGAAAGAGGCTGACTGCGAGCTGGTGGCGGTGCCTCCACCCCCACGCGCACACAGGTCTATACGTGGACACGGGGGCCCGTCTCGCTAACCAGAGACTGAGACGCACGTTGCAACGCGGCATGTGGAGCAGGCGGGCTGGACACCGAAGTGGCCGGCGGGGACGCGGTACCGGCGGGGCGGGCCCTCACCTCTCTCTCCGGGGACTCCACCGCCTTCCAGTCGCTGAGCTTCAGCTGGTGCAGCTCATCGAACTTCATGCTGACGTCCTGCACCGAGAGCTGCAGCATGTCCCAGTAGCCCGCCAGGTCCTGCGACGTGGGTCTGGGCATGGCGCTCGGGTCCTGCGGACACACGGGCCGTTAGGGCTGCGACATCCCAGGGGAGAGAAGCACCACCAATTCAAAATCCAGTGCGAATATTCCCCAGGGCCCACGATGATGCAGTAACTGTTTACACAAGAATTTGCTGACAGCTGAAGAATCTGAAAAGGCCACACCCTGTATGACTCCAACTCTGTGATGTTCTGGAAAAGACAAAACTATGGAGCCAGGAAGGAGTTGGGGGTTGTCAGGGCTTGGGGACAGGATGGATGAACAGGTGGCACACAGGGGATCTTGGGGACGCTGTCATGTGGACACGTTACACATCTGTCCAAACCCCCAGGCTGCATGACACTGAGTGTGACCCCGAATGTCAGCCGTGGGCTCTGGGTGGTGGTGCGTCCACGGGGGTCACTGATGGTAACAAACGCACCCCCTGGTGGGCGTGCTGGCGAAGGGGAGGCTCTGAGTGAGAGGGAGCAAGGAGCACCTGGGCGTCTTCTGTGTTTCTCTGTGTTTTTCACTCAATTTTTCTGTGAACCTAAAACCACTCTAAAAATGTCTATTAGCCCAACTAAAAACCAGGCACAGGATCTGAACAGACATTTTCCCAAAGAAGACGCACCGATGCCAACATCACAGGAAATGGGGCCCAGCATCCCTGATCATCAGGGAAACTCAACCAAACCACAGAGAGGTACCCCTCACACCTGTTAGACTGGCCTCAAAAAGACCACGAACTACGAGTGTCGCCAAAGGTGTGGAGAGCAGGGGACCCTCGCCCAGTGCTGGTGAGAATGGAAGTCGGTGCAGCCGCTGAGGAGAACAGTATGCGGGTTCCTCAAAAAATTGAAAACAGAGCCAGCGCACAGCCCAGCAGCTGCTCCCCAGGGCGTCATCTGGGAAAACAAGGACACCGACTCAGAAAGGCACGCGCCCCGGCATTCACAGCAGCCCAGACAGGGAAGCACCCGAGTGCCCGCCGACGGGGCCGGGTCAAGAGGTGCGGCATTTGTACAGCGGAATGCTGCTCAGCCGAAAAAAAAAAAGAATGAAATAATGACATGTGCAACAATGCGTAAGTCAGACAGAACAGCAAGGTCCACTGCAGCACAGGGAGCTGTGTCCAATACTTGTAATAACCTAGAACGAGAAAGGACACGGAAAGGAACACATATGGATATTCGATACGTGAACGAGTACGACGTAAATCAACTATAGTTCGATAAAAATATGGCAGACAGGAAAAACAATAATGTATGATTTTGCTTATATGTGGAATCTAAAAATCAGAGCAAACAAACAAACATAACCAAACAGAAACAGGGTCACAGATGCAGAGGGCACACAGGCGCTTGCCCGAGGGGAGGGGCCGGGGGGAGGAGGCGAGGGAGGTGTAGACGAACGCACTTCCAGCTGCGAAACGGACGAGTCCCGGGTATGAAGTGTGCAGTGTGGGGAGTGCAGGCGACAATCCCGCGACGTGTGTGTGGTGACAGGTGGGAGCTGGACTTCCCTGAGACGCGCAGAAGCGCTGCACGACCGGGTCGTGCACTGGGAACCGGCCTGGGCTGGAGGCCAGCTGCACCTCAGAAACGAGCGAGAAACCTCGCAGGGTGGGCGGGAGAGGCGGCCCGGAGGCGCACACTTCCAGTGGCAGGCAGACGAGTAGCGGGGGCGGCGTGCGCAGCGTGGTAACCGTACCAGCCACGCGTGAAGGTCGTGAGCAGACCCTAGGCTTCTATCACAAGGAAAAACACATTTTTCAACTCCCTTAATTTTGGATGTTCACTAAACTTATCGTGGTGATTATTTCATGGTGTAGGTAAGTCAGAGCCTTAAGCTGCACTCCTTAAATCTGCTCCGTGCTCTGTGTTAACTAAATCTCAGCACAGCTGGAAGAAAATACAGAGAAGAAAGACGCAGTCTGTTAAGAACACACACCGCTCCACTCGGGACTTGCTTCCCTCGGCCCTGGGCTGGTGGCACGAGCAATAGTTCTGAAGGCTTGACTGTGACAGCAGCCCCGGCCCGTGTCGGGGTGGCCTGCGGGGTTCTCAGGGGATGCTGCACAGGTCTGCGGGGGCTGGCGGTGCCGGGTGGCGATGAGACGGCGCTCGGAGCTGGGGCTATGTGTTTGTCTGATGGTCGGCGACACCCTACAGATGAACCACGGATTCCTCTGCTTTGCTCGGAGACAAGTGCATCTCCCGAGGGGACAGAGCCGTCTCGGGACGGTTCCCACCCTTGGAGGTGCAGGCCGTGCGACAGAGCCCCCGCGGCAGCCCAGGGCGACTGCTGGCCCTGGTAGGTGGGTTTTGTTTCTGCACATGGAACCTGATGTCTGGTGGTTTCCATGAGTCGCCTACACTGCAGACCGGGTGACCGCCCAAGATCAGACGGCTGGCAGCCTGGCCTCTCCCGCTGCGTTGGCCACTTCCCCTGCTGGTGGGCCCCTCAGTTTGCAGCCCCCCGGTTACCAGGGTGCATTTTTCCAGGTGTGGTTCCCTGGATTCAGTGGGGAGGGGGGGCTATCTGAGTAAGCAGCAGCTTTCTGGTGGGTGCACGCTAATCTGACTTTGCCTACAAGGTGCAGCTTCCGGCCGATGGGGCCCTTCGCACTCAGCACAGCAGGCCCTGCTCTCTGGTTTGGTCTGAACGCCCTTCACCCTTGGTCCTGGCCACTTGGCTGCTGAGACGTGAACACCACAGACGGGGCTGCCTCTCCCAGTTCTGGGGCTGGACGTCCGAGGTCAAGGTGCCGGCAGATGCAGCAGCCGGGGAGGCCCGTCCCGGTGCACAGACGGTCCCTGCATCCTCACGTGGGGGCGGGCTGGGGGCTTCCCAGGGGCCTGCTATCGGGCTCTCATCCACTCCCGGGGGCCCCACCCTCACGACCTCATCGCCGCCCAAAGGCCCCTCCTGACACCGCCTCGTGGGGGTTAGGGCTCCACAGATGAATTCTGGGTGCACAGACGCTCAGTGCTGGTTTGACATCCAGTCCACATGGTCCCTTTTTGAGCCCGTCCCTCCAGCTGGGCGGAGCCAGACGGCGGCTTGTGCTGACACAGAGGTGGAGTGAGAACCACGTCCAAGCCTCTTGCACAGAACGCTCTCGTTTTCTCCTCGTCAGCAGTGGGGACTGCAGTCCAGAGCCATTTTCTGCATTTTGGGGCCTGTTCTTCTGTTGGACCACCAGGGGGCGAGCTGGGTGTGCGCATCCCAGGAGCCCGCCGTGCAGGGGCAGGTGCAGGTGTAGGGACAGGGGCAGGGCAGGGACGGGACAGGGCAGGGACGGGACAGGGACGGGGGCAGGGGCGGGACGGGGGCAGGGCGGGGTCGGGGACGCAGACAGCACAGCGGGGTCACCCGGGCTGGGGCATCAGCCAGGCCTGGATCTTCCATGTACTTGCCTGAGCCTGAACTCAGCCGCTGCGCGTGAAGAAGCAGCGCCGGGGTCTGGCCTGCGGGGCCGTGTTCCGGGCGTGGAGGAGAGAAGCAGACGGCCAGGGCTGGGCGGCGGAGGGGGCTTCTCCCCCACAGGCAGGTCCCCTGCGGAGCGCCCTCTCCGGGTGACCTGGCCGTGCAGCCAGCTTCTCCCACAGGTGCCGCGTGACGGTGCCTGGCTGTGTGGGGAGTCGGGACGGCGGCTCTGGGCAGGCCCCAGAGCCGGCCTGCGCCCCGTCCTGTCCAGAGGCTGCGGCCAGGGCTACGTCGCCCAGGGCAGACACTGTCATCACTTGACCTCCTCTAGGCTGGTGAAACCTCTGTCCTCTGGGCTCCCACGGTGTGGAGGCCACATCCAGCCGCTGGAATGGGTGCAGCCAAGCTCGTGTCCCGTAGTCCTCTGTCCCTTCTCGGGGGAGGTGGCTGCATCTGCGTCCACTGGACAGTCAGCCGCCCGATCTGTTTATGAATCTTATTGTTGGTGTCAGTGTGGTGTCTGCCAGGCTCCACGGCAAGGGTGCGGAGCCACCGATCTCCACTAGCGTGCAGGCCGGTGGACGCATGCGGCTCCCCGGCCCTGACGTCGGGGGTCCCCTGACGTGCGCTCTGACGCTCTGTGATCTGGAGCCTTCTGCGCATGCCCGTGTTGCTCTGGGAAGGGCTGAGAAGGGGCCGTAGGCCTTGTTCAGACGCAGTGTCCGACCAGCGGGTCTGAACGTGATTCCGTTTCTCCCAGCTCGCGGGGGAGGCTGAACCGCTGGACCAAGAGGCACACGTGTCGCCCCGCCAGCCTCGAGGGCAGGTCCTTCCCCGTGTGGTCTGGACGAGTCGCAGGCCGTCCATCCCAAACACACAGGGGCTCTGACTTACCAGCAAGGGTCACCCCTTTGGCTTAAGCCTAGTTCCCTACCGGAAGCGTCCAGCTGTGGACGGCCTGGCTCTGGCGAGCAAGGCGCTGGGCCACACTTCAGCCTCCCCGCTGCCAGGCGGCTCACAGCCTGCCCTCAACTCTCCACCAGATGCCTCGGAGGCTTTTGTCTAACCCCAGAAAGAGGTCAAAAGACAAGGAAGCTGCCGCGCCAGACTTTCTGAGTTTTCCACAAACTGCAGCCTGACGTGTGCAAAAGGCACTGAGGTTGCAGGGTGGGCAGGTTCGAGGTGAACACCAGCCGCTCCTGGCAGGGGCTCGCGCGACGGGCCAGGGGCTCTGGATAGTGGGTTTCTGCCTGCCCACCCTCCGCCCGACTCAGGGCAGCGGGCACCCCGCTCTTGAATGGCCTGAATCAACTCCCTAAAGATAAGCGTTAAACAGACGTGACCAAGGAGCCCGAGCACGCTGGCGACCTGACAGCTGAGCGTCCCTGCGGCTCTATGGTCCCACAGCCGCCCGAGCCCCCTGTGGACGTCGACTCCAGCCTCACATCACAGGCAGCAAGAGGGGGACGCCCTGCACTTCGTGATGAACGTTCATGGGACTCACTGAAAAATATGCGAGAAAACATACTTTTCAATGACCCCGATTTAAAGGGATAAAAGTGGCAACTCCGGTGCCTCTGACGTGGAAGAACAGTCTGCAGATTCACTTGCCTCCTTGGAAATTAACAACGGATCAAAACACAATCAAATCGCCTCGAGCCACCGCTCACAGGAGGCCTAGCAGAGACCCACGTGTGTTTTCATGATGCTGTTTGGCCTGAAAGGCGTCAACGTACAGGTGATAAAGAGCACGTGAAGTGACGTGAACTCTGTTTAGTTATTCCTCCAACTAATGTGAAGTGAACACTTTCTTTAGTCGCTAAGGAAAAGTGTGTAACTACAGACACTTACGTACATTTTTACGTAGATACAGTATATATGTAAGTACACGCACACATAATGTACACATGTGTGTATACGCACGTGTGCACAATACATAGTACATGTAAACATACGTACACAGAACAGTAGGTATGTTACATTATGTAATTTTTATTATATTATATATTATTCTTTACATATAATACATGTATAATGCATAATTGTATAATATATAAAGAATATCTATAAAGAATAATATGTAACATATATATTCTCTCACTTTGATTTTCAGGAAGATCGGAGCCAGGCCTGACGCCAGCCGTATTACCTACTTCAGTCCCTGGTATTTCAGTTCAGTCCTGACAGTAAAATACAAAGCCCGAAGTATTTCTAAAATCTCATCCTAGTCTCTGTGCTGCAGCTGTTCATGGGTTTCTTTTCCTGGCCCCCATCACCATTTCCATGTGTCATGTCTGCTGGGACAGGGTTTCCTCTCCACCTCCTTCTCAGGGCCCCCGGGGGACGGTCCAGTGGCTAAGGGGCACCTCACATGGCACCAGGGAGACCTGTCGTCCTGCCCACCCTCTGCCCTTGTCCCCGAACCCTGCAGCCTCTTGGCTTTGGCTGCACATTTGGATCGTCCCCAAAGCTAGGTCGCCCCCTCTGTCCACTGCAGGCTGCACACGGACAGGTGCCTCTCACGGGCAGGAAAGCAGTGAGGGTGGAGGGGTGAGCACTCGGCGTGGCTGCAAGGGGCCGAGGGGATCTGAGGGTCCACTCACCATGTTCTGCTGGCAAAGCCAGTAAAACTGCTGGAACTTCTGGGACATCAGAAGCTGGGCACTCCCGACAGCACTCCTGATTTTACCGAGAACTGTTTAAAAAAAACACAGGTTCAAAACTGGGTCCACCAAAACACAAAAGCAAAAGCGTCACACAAGGGGTGGGCCCCAGACGGCAGGCAGAGGCCGTGGCTCTGTCGTGCCGTCACCGGAGGCCGAAACGGGGAGTTTACTTTGGGGAGCGTGGCCACTGACTCAGGTTTCCTCCCATCTGCCCTGTTCCCAATGCACGGAAGGAGGTCAAAGACGACCAGATGCCAACTCTCAGGCCACTGCCGTGTTGGGGACGTTCAGCCTGGAAACTGTCTACACTGCAGGAAGTTCTCGTTTGAGGCGTCAAGGTGATTTTAGTGCTGACATTCAGGTGAGCTAGGAGACACCAAAGCGCGGAGTATGGGGGAAGCACACCTGCCACCTCCGGGCGCCCCGCACGCCCATCGCCCTGCCCGGGCCCCTGGCCAGCGTGAGCACCGCCGTTATTTCAGAGAGAATGGCTTCGGTGGATCCCAGCTCCCGAGAGCACTCAGGAGTCTGTGGGAAAGCTTTTCTTGCCACTCGGCCCAGGGCCCGTTTATCTCTGAGGCTTTACTTGCCTCAACGACAGCTCAGAAGCCATTCCGCCGAGTCAGAGCCTCCACCTGTGTGGGCAGAGCAGGTCACTCCCACCCGCTCAATTTCCTCTCTCCCTGGGGGCCCCCTCGAGACTGCTCGCAGGACACAGCTAACACCTGGCCACACGGACACCCTGAAACCCAAGGCGGGGCCCGTTGACTAGTCCGGCCCACCCCCTCAGGCTCCCCCACAAAGAGCCGGGCAAGCCTGCCTCCCACACCCGGGGGGAAGTCGCAGGTTGTCCGTCACGGGGCAGAGACAGACACTCAGCGTCACTCCCAGGACACCCACGAGCTCACGGGTGGTCTACGCCGGGGCAGCCCGTCTGCGTCCTGGAGGGCTGGTCTAGAGTGGAGCCCAAAGGGACTGGACCCATAAGCACCTGGGTCGCCTGGGGGCCTGGTTCCGGGCAGGTTCCGCCTGAGGGGGTCTGCGGTGGGGCCTGAGACTGGACTTCTCACAAGCACCCAGGGGAGGCGTTGCACTGGACCACCGCGGCCTGAGCGTGTCCACAGGCCTGAGTGCACGTCCAGAGAAGCAAACTCAGTTCCGCTAGCGTCCTCCCACATTTCCCCAAACACCCGTCACTGCAGCGGGCGCCTTCCAAAACAACGGCTCGCGGCTCCTGCCACACGCGCTGGAGTCACACGCACGCACCAGAGCCTCTGGGTCCCGACAGCCCAGCCACGCTGCTGCCGGGACCCGCCCACGACCTCCCTCCAAGGGCGTGGGAGTGGCAGACAGTCACAGACCAGACAGTGACCAGGTGTCCATGTGCTCAAACTGATGTCCCAGAAACAGACCTGCTGCCATGAAGGGGGCGGGGGGCGTCCCAATGTGACAGAAGGCGACCACGAGCCAGGAGGTGGCGCGGCACACACAGCTCCGGCACGGCTTCCTCCCGCGTCAGGCAGTGGACGCAGCATGTCCTCAGCTGCCTGTGGTCTCACCCGCCTGCAGCGGACCCAGGGTCTTGTTCTCCAGTTTTATGATGACACATCTCACACACAGAGAATTTGCAAGGAGTGTCAGTAGCACCATCCCCCCATTGCTGGGGGTCAGCGCTCTGCACTGGGCTTCCTGACCCCCTTGCGAACGTGGGGCAGCCAGCGCCTCACCTGCCGTCACCCTGGGCAACCACGTGCCCTTGTAGCTCTGAGAAATGAGTGAGTCCCCATTAGCACCTAATTCTGGGTCACCTCTAAAATATTAAGGAGTTACAAATATACAATTTTTTAAAAACAGAAATTAAAGATTCTGGGGGGAAGATCATTAGATTTAAAAAAAAATTACTTATCTTTAATGGAGGTGCTGGGGATGGAACCCAGGACTGCGTGCCTGCTATGCACACGCTCTACCACTGAGCCACACCCTCCCCCTGTCATATGCAACTTTTAATCCAAGAGAATTAACTGGATAACACTCAGCATCCTTTCAGACTCAGGGGAAAAAGAACGTTGTGCGTCTCGACCCCTGGGCCCTGGTGTCTGCCGTCAACCCACTTCAAGAGGGGCTCGCGTCCCCGGGGCCCTCCCGGTCCTGCTCACCGCCTCCCTGGATGTGCGTGCCAGCCTGGCGGTGGGGAGGGAGGGGAGGGTCCCGGAGGAGGAGAGGGTGGGTGTGCAAGCACACAGAGAGGAGGGGCGGGTGGGGAGGGGGCAGTGGGGGCAGAGGCATCCTGGAAGGACCGAAACCCCTCCCTCCTTGTTCACAGTTCCATCTCCAAGTGGAACACGTCTCTGCAGCTCTGGTCCCACGGCTGCTGAGTGGAAACATTATCTTTGCTTTTGAAACGTCGAATTTCCGCTTGTCAAGCCCCATAACCTGCATGACTGATGAAAACCTTTAAGGAGACACGCTTTAATCAAGGTGTCACTGCAGGCAGGTACAGAAGTGACTCGTGCTGAACCTTTGCTCTCGAAGGGCAACTGAAAAGTCAATTGGGTTTTACCCACTGGAAGTTCTAATCTCTAATTTTAATCTTCTTTTTAAAACGGGCTTCGACAGAAGTATTAATATACAGTTCTTCAGTGTATAGTCTTCAGCACAACGTGGGTAGGTGGGCGGCACCGTGGTGCTGATTTCATGCAGCGGAGCGTTGTTGTCAGGGGTGTAAACTGATTATCGCCAGAGACAGAATGAACGGCAGGTGCAGCTGGTGACGTGGCTGCTCGCGGCGGGAGCCACCGTGGGGCGTGATTCTCTCTGATCCCTATAACGTAAACAGCTTCCTATAATCGCAAAGAATTTGAAGTGAAGATTCAGTTTATTCTTTTCCACCCTGCTCCCCTGATTTTGTCAGAGTTTAGATACTTCCTTTCAGGAGCTGCAGACGAGGACTCCAGCTCGTCAGAAGCAAGTTTACTAAGAACCTGAGACACCCCTCGCCACTGATGGACAAAGGAATTTGATTAACTTTCTTGCCCCTTCAGTTTATCTTTCCCGCATCCTCCGCGGTTCCCAGCACTATGTAAATTCGCTACGCAGGCCAGGCCGACCCGTGCACGACTCTTTTCCTTCCGACTTGGAGGAGGGTTTTTGGAGACTCCGCAGGTGGTCTGCAGAGACGCAACCCCTCGGGCCTCCTGGGACCGCCTCCCCGACTCTGTGGTGCAGGCTGCCCGCGGGGAAACGGCTGTTTCCACAAACCTCGTCCCTCGAGGTCTTAAGCCTGATCACGTTCATTTTCTCTTGAGCCACGTTCCTTTTCATGCTCCGGCTTTCCTGTGGCCACTGGGCGGCTGGGACGCGTGGGGCCTCCCTCGGACGCGCACCGCCGGAGCCCGACACCACGGCTGGCTCGTGGGTCCCGTCGGAGGTCTGGACGCGGTGGCCGTCCAGGAGCTGTAGGACAGGTCAGAGTCCCGACGGCTGGTCACACCGCTGTGCACAGGGCGTCTGCTGTGCTCGGAACGACCGCGAGTCTGTTCTTGAACGCGGCGTCTGCTCTGCGGACGGGAGACTCCTGGGCAAAGTGCAGACACGGGGCAGTTTCCCAGTGGCCTGGGTCCGCCTGTCCCCTGCGTTTTGATGTGGTCCACGAATCCTCAGGGTCACTTCACCGCACAGCTGACCGAGCGGATGCTTCTCCATCCAGAGGCCACTGCACCTCCGCACGGAAGGAGGCCGACCTCTCACCCCAACTCTTACGTGAATACGACTGTGAAGCGGGGCCCTCACTCACTCGTCAGTCAGAGGAGGCCCTGAGACGAGGGCGTCACCAAGCCCCCCGCTCTGCGCACCCACCTGACCAGGTGACGCTCGCATCATTAGCTCCGTGGGCAGGGCTGTGTCGGGGGCGAGAGGCCCTCCCAGCTCCTCTCAGAGACCCCACTGCCGAGTCCTCACGGCGCTCATGCTTCGATGAACTTGGATGAGCTCTTTGTGGCTCTGGAACAATGTGTTTTCCTTCAGAAAACACATACTTTGTTTTGGTTTGACTTTGTGTCACTTACACACTTGGTTTAACAAAATTAATACAAACCCCCCAGCACCAGTCTAGGGTGGCCGACAGTCCCTCCAGCTCCAGAATCCACGTGTCTGTGTGTCAGCAAGAGGACGCCCGCTTTTCAGGACTCGCACCAGTGTTCCCTGAGCTCATCAGCCGCAGAGGGCAGAGAGAATCTAAATCCGTTCAATCAACTCAGTGACCCGTGCTTATAAAATTACAGTGTGGGAGACAAGTCCCCTCACGTAATGGAAGCGCCCACGTTCCCGGCTCAGGGTTTGCTCCAACAGCCACTGAGTTTAATCTTCACTTTAAAACGGCCGCAGCCAGTGACCCTGTGCCTGCCCTTTAATCTGGGGCTAGAACTGAAGGTCAGCCTCCCTCGCGAACACCACCAGCGAAACACTAAACCCGAACAACAAGGAGCCAGTTTCACGCGCCGAGCATACGTCTGAGACACGTGACGCGTGCTCTGTCACCTTTGACTCCAAAAAAGATACAGCTGGGCAATTAAGGAAAGAAATTAAGGTGGGGGCAGAGCTCAGTGGCAGAGTGTGTGCTTAGCATGCGCCAGGTCCTGGGGACCCTCCATTAAAATAATCTCCAGTCCCGCCATTAAAAAAAAAATTAAGGAAACCACAAAAGGGGCAAGCAGCTGTGTCCTCGGCTCTCTGTGCCCGAGGGGCCCAGAGGTGCAGGGACCCGGACTGACTAAGCAGCGCTGGGGAAGACTCAGCTGGACGAGTCTGTGGGGCGGGGACCGCAGGGCCCCCAGCCTGACGAGGGCGACCGCGGGGAGTTCAGGGGAGGACAGAGCCAGGCGACGCCGAGAGGTCGGAGCCCGGCCCCTCCCACGGCAGGCGCACGGTCCGTGCCGCGTGAAGGACACCGAGGGAGGGTCCCGGTGGGCCCCCCGCCCAGCTCCCTGCCTCTGCCCGTGCCCTCGACGCTCCTCCCTCCTCACCTTCCCTCCCTCCTCGCCCGCCTGCGGGACCTAGTCCACCTCCCCTCCAAGGTCCGGCGCAGACCCCACCACCGCCATGAAGCCCCTCAGGTCCCCCTCGAAAGCCTCCCCCAGACCTCGGGGGCTGGAGGCTTTTCCCTGCGCTGCTCTCATCACAGGTAACGTCTCTCCCTCGCTGTGAATGGCTTTGCCCCGGGCTTGCTTCACCCGCCGCACGCTGCCGCGGCTTCTGTCGCTCACTTGTCCCCTCCTGCAGCAGCCAGCAGCCTGCGGCAGGGCTCGGGGTGCGTGTTCAGCAAATGCTGCTGGGTGTTTACGGGACAGAAGGAGTCCAGAGGAAGATCCCAGAGGCTCAGAAAGGACCTTAGAAACTAGCTTAGGGACTACAAGGGAGGGACAGGAGGAGTTCACTTTCCGCTCTGCCTCGCAGAAGGAAAACTGTGCTCTCCAGACGCCTACCAATAGGGCGCCTGCAATTTAGACACTACATCCTGAGACAGCAGAAGCTCGCTGGTTTGGGTCGTTGCAGATCGTCAAATCCAATTTTGTGCACAGCACATTTACGGCATCACCCTCGCATTTTCTTGAATGCCCCCAGTGACGAGAAAACCACAACTTGCCACGACAGAGCTTCGGCACCTCGGAACTCCCAGCGGCGGCGGCGTGGTCACCCAGGCAGGCCTTCCTCCTCTGAGGGCTCCGCTCTGAACCCCAAGCGGGCATCAGGGTGAGGCGAAGGGCCAGGGGTGGGCCTCAGCATTTCCTGAAGCAGCCGCGGCAACAGTGCACAGGGCACGAGAGGAGGGGCCGTGTGGGGAAAACGTTCCCAGAGAGGGAACGTTTGACTTAGTAACGTCAGCACAGCTTTCGGCAAGACAGCTCTGACTCTGAGCCCTGATTCCACCGCTACCTCTGCAGGACGTGGGGCAAGGTTTCACCCTCTCTGACCCTCCGTCTCTTCTTCCCTACAATGGTGACAACACTTTCTAGGGATCACATTATGAGGCGCCGTCGAAGGGGAAAGTAGTGCCCTGAGCACAGCGTGTGGCACAGGGCAAGCGTCCAGTAGGTGCTGGCTCGAAGACTTCTTTAAAAAATCTTGACAATAATCCTTGAAAAAATAAAACCTGAATTAAAGGTACACAACAAATATGGAAAATCACGGGAGGCAGGCTGTGCTCTGCGCTGTGTCACCAACACCGCAGACACGATGCCCCCACCTCGTCCACACACAGCGGGAGAGCGGAACCTCCGGACGTGTCCTGAACGGCGCACGTTCAAGTGAAGGCAGGATAAAAGGCCGGCGGCGTGCTGTGGGGCCACGACCTGACACTTCGAGCTCTTGCTGGACTTTCCCCACCGCCTCCCCTTCAAAGGCAGCTCAGAGAGGAGCCATGGGGCGGAGGGAACGCGACCCGACTGGCTGCCCCAGGCCGCACGGCCCGGGAGGGGACGTGTAGTTCACCTTCCGTGTCAGCTTGGGGTGCTTGGTGTGCTTGGTGTGCTGTGTTTCACCGTGTGATCAGGACGATACGTCCCTGTTGCAACACGAGTGGTGCTGACAACCTGAAGCCCTGCTGACCAGTGAAAAAACGCTGTGGGAGACAAGTGGGTTTCAAAGGTCTGAATGTGAGCAGTGCCCGCTTGCCGTGCCCTGGACGGACATGACGCTCGCGGACTGACGCCTGTGAGCAGCCTGCTCCTGCCACCTGCCGCGTGCCGGCCTCACACAGCGATGCGGGCGCAGCCGAAGGCCTTGCCCCAGCTGCACGGCCCCAGGTCCTCAGTGTCTAATGTCAATTCGGGTGAAGCAGATGTGGCAGCTGATGACCAAGAGGACAAGGCGGGGGGCAGAGTTGGGGACTTAAAGGCCACCTCTCCTCTTCCCACATTAACACCCTGAGTTCCCACCTCCAAAGACAGATGCACCGATCACTTTCTCAGCCTCCCCGGGTCCCAGGGCCCCTGCGCTCTGTGAGTTTTGGTCTTTTTCACTTCACCCTGAGCTTCCTGTCCGAGGGTCATCGGCACGTTCTGTCACAGCCGTGTGCAGACATGCGGAAATGCCCAAGGACATGGGCTGCCCTCCTGAGCTCCACAGCTCACAGCGGTCCAGCAAACGCACCAAGGACTTCGTGGGAAAAGAAAGCAACTCAAGAGAGCATGCTCTGTCAGGGGAGACGGTCCGAACTGCCTCTGCGACACTACCGGTGAAGACCAGTGTTAGCTCTGAGTGTGCGGCAGTCACCCTCATGGCCGTCTTGGTTGGCAGCAATTCATAAAGGGCGCTGCTCTGGGCCATCCTGACGGCAAGTTTCTCCAGGGACCTGGAGGCGGTGCCTTTCCAGAGGGGCCGAGACCCCCGGCCATAAAGGGGAAGCTCGGTGGGGAAGCCACGGTCCCCATGCAGCCCGGGGACCGGGAGCTGGGAGCACCCCAGCCCCTGAAGGGCCGGCCGTCAGGGGCTCCGGCTTCTCTTTGGCATAAAGCCAGAGCAACGTCTTACGAACACGGTTGGCAGTGAGTCTAGGAAACGGCTGAAATGCTCCAAGTCAAGTCGTTGCCAGAACTGAAGAGAACTGGCACACGGAACAGGAGACAGCCCATCCCACCAAGAACACCGTTTCCACAGCCTAGCCCACTGTCAGCAAAGCAAAGCAAAGTAAAGCAAAGCAAAGCACAGGAGGAGCCCGCGACAGCGGAGCGGCTGCCGTCCTTCCTGGACCTGGTGGGGCGTGGCCGGACACACACTCACTTAAGGGACTCGAGGATCAAGGGGCCTGTCCGGCGGCCTGGTCGTGCGCCCGCTCTACCGAGACACCGCTGGCGCCTGCCCGGCACAGGGGCCCTGGGGCCTTACTTTCCTCCGAGAGGTCGTTTTCTTCGGCCTCCCGCTCCATCTCCTTGCACCAGCCCTCCATCCGCTTCGTCTCCGTGTGCAGCAGCTTCAGAAACCACGAGCCGTCCCTGCGGCACGGCGACATGCGGCCGCTGTCCACCGACTCGAGGGAAGCCTCCAGCCAGGGGTCGGCGGGGGGCAGGCTCGCCGCGTCCACCGGGGCCCTGTAGTCCTCCCGGTAACTGAAGAGCCCCTGGGTCCGGACGGTCCGGACCGCCCCGTACTGAGTGGGGGTGCTGGGCTCCGAGTGCCTCTGGAAGGAGGACCCGAACTGCAGGCCTTTGTCCTCCGTGGCGACGTGTCCCGGGAAGCCCTCCAGCTCCAGGTCCGCCTGCACGCCGGCCGTCACGCTGTTGGAGCGCTTGAAACGTCCGTGTCTGCAAAGGAGGGAAGGGAGACAGATGGGAGCCTCTCCGTGCTGCCCTCTCGGGACGGAACCCGAGCACACAGGCGAGGAGCCGCCCGGACCGCCGGCCACCAGCTCGAGGGGAGATGCCGCACGCGGCTGTGTTACCAGCATTCTGTGGTCTCGCCTGTGAAGGGCCACCTGGTTTTGCAGACAACCAGCCTCTGACACCTGCCTGTCAGTGTCGGAACAACGCCCACGTGAGGCTGGAGTTTCCTGCAGGACACAGTGAAGGCTAACGAGGCCCAGGAAACCACCATCCGCCTCTCAGAAACGCGCCACAAGCTCACGTACTCCTGTGGCCGCGTGTGTGTAAAACCACCGTTCATCTTTCACAGATGCCATTCCTTAACGCAACGGCATCGGTCTCTCCGAGTCTGGGTGACCTGTCACTCACCTTTCAGGACATGGCTTCCTCCCGTCTGAACAATGTGCTACCATCCTGATTACGTCTTTTACGCAGAATAATGCATCCAAACTCCAGCTTCAGCTGGTGTCTCACAGACACTCTCATCACACGTATTCGAACGTCACCCAGCAGTCACCCATCCACACAGCCAGTTACTGCGCTGCTGGCAGGGACGAGCCTGGATTGGCGTCCAGGTCTAGCAGGGTGAGAACCGTGTGTGCGTGTGCGTCTGCACCCCCAGCCCCTCACCAGCTGGGCCCCGGCTGGCACCCAGCTGTGAGTGCAGCTGGTAGAGGGTCTGCCACGATCTCCGTCGCGGGAGCAAAGGAGACGAGAACCCCCCGCCCCAGCACCGGGGGGACGGCGGGCAGCAAAAGCCCAGACCCCCAGGTTCAGGAGACACTGGGTGCTCAGAGGGCCACGCCCTGGGGATGCCACTGGGTTGTGTCCTGGATTCCTGTGCAATGAAAATCTTTGGGGGTTGGTCCTGAAACCTTCCACTGAGAGCAAATTGCTGGGGTGTCACCAATCAGACGCTAACTGGAGATCCAGATGCAATGCGCTCATCAAAGTGTTTTTATGAAATTTACAAGATACGCTATTTTAAATATAAAATAAAGTGAGCACCCGCTCCTGTCACAAAACAACGCTCTGGCGTGGACCTCCCTGTGCTCTGCAGCTGGAGGGGTTCTTCTGAAGTGTAGCCGTCCCAGCACAGCTAAGGTTTACCCTTCTTTCAACCTCCTGGTCTGTCTGTCTGTCTTTCTTTCCACTTCTAACATTATACGCTGAGAAACAAGGACTGTGACCCTCCGAGCTGTCAACCACGGTGCTCTCATAGGTGGCAAATTACTTCAGAGAACATGGTCCCCACGCCGTTTGCAAAAACAAGGCGCAGAAGGATGCTAACTCATACCGCACGGCAGACATGGCACAGTGTAAACACATGGCCCTGCTTCCGCCAGCGGCACGACTGCCAGTGGCCGGCGCGGTCCAGACACTTGCCGTGGGTTTTTAGCCCACGGCTGTGCTGGGGAGACGCCGGGTACTTCGAGGGGCTGGACTCTCACCGTTTCTCGTCCTCCACCTGCACGCCGATGGAGTGGTACTCCCGCAGACCTCGGCTCTCCGTGTCAGAGTCCGTGGCTGTTTCCACCTGGTTCAACACAGAACATCTTATTTTAGACCTGAGACATGGGGCCTGGGCCAGGGACTGTTCGGTGTGTGTGAGTTCATTTGCTATAATTAATTATGCATTTGTTTGATTAACGCAGAGATGCACTGGGCCCAGTAAAATCACAGGGAGGGAGGTGCATTCACACCGATGCAATTACGTTAGCACCGTGTCTGGTCGGATTCTGCATCACTACTTGAACTCAACCGCACTTCAGTCTTTCAAATGTGTGCAAGTAAGATGGCTTAGTTCAGCCGGGGCAGACAGAGGCTCTGCTGGATCGCGTTGTTAGAGGACGGGAAAGCTCCTGTCACATCGCACGGGAAGGAAGGCAGGCGCAGCGGGAACCAGATACAGCTGACGACAGCGCGGAAGCGCTCTGCTGGACGTGTGCTGACGGCTGCGTCCACGCACAGGAACACACGGAAGGCGCTAAGCGTTGACCAGGAACGCCGAGGCAGCCTCTCCACCTGCTGCACCCAGAGCTGACTCCCGTCTGCTGACGGGACGCTGCCCAGGGCAGGGGGACGTCAGAGCAGAGCAGGGGCCACGCATCCTACACGGAACCCTCACTGCGGCTGTCTGCCGACGAGCCTCCGCAAACCCCGGGAGCACTGTGACGACCATCAGTGGTGCAAAGTTAATGCACGAGAGAATGCCAGCAGCATGCGCTTTCTAAAAAACCCACAGAAACTACTAAAGCCAAAACAAAAACTCTCAGTGTGAAAGTCTGCAAAACCAAAGGCTACTTTCGTCACAGACGTTAGCCCGGCTACTTGACTGGCCCTTTCCTGCTGCATCAGAAGGACTTGGGACCCCAGTCCGAAAATGCCAGAACTAAGCTGTAAGACACAGCTTTTCTTAGGCGTGAGCGCTACACGGGTAAGACACAAACCACTGCACGAATAATTGCGACACTGCCCCTGCGAGCCGTGAGAGAAAAGGGCAGACGTGACTGTGATCTGGGCTGCCCCACGGCCGAGCCTCTGTCACTGGGGGCTGGCTCGCTTTGTGCGGAGTAGAAGTCTCCACACTAAGCACTGGTATCTATTTTCCGCTCACCACGCCCCGGGCGCGATGCTAACAGAACAAATACTTCTGCTCCTGGTGCACACGACCCCCCTGCTGTCCTTTCCAGCCGCATCGAACACTCGAGGAATCAGACAAGGTGACTAAGTTGCCCAGGGGTGCACAGCTCGTTGGGGGCGGAGCCAGGACTCACGTCCGGTTCTCTGTGACCACAGAGCCCTGCTCTGCCCCGACCCGGTGACCAGAGTCAGTGCGGCCACGTGGAGACTAAAGCTGCCCATTAGCTGCTGAACTGTGGGCAGTGGCCGGGGGCGCCTGCTGTTCGCTGGGGTAATTCTGAAAACACGGACAGAAGCCTAGTGTGGCAGCTGGAAGAGGAAACAGGGTGGCTCCAGGCAGAAGGACGCCTGAACACAATTCCCAGCTCTGCTGTTAACCACCACTGCCTTGTCTCAAGCGGCCGTGGCTTGCACAGACCGCCCGGCTGGACGTGGGGACTGCTGCTGTTACAGGGTTGTGATAAAAATTAACACTGTTTTATTACTACTAGTAAAATTAGCACAATTAAAATTATAATAATAAAGTTAAAAATGTCCCACGCCAGTGCGGGTGGAGCCGCCCCCCACCTGATGGATGAAACCTGACCTGTTCGGTCAGCCTTCAGCGGAGGGACAGTTCGGACACGGCTGGTCCGCTGTCCTTGTCAGCGGCGCTGCCAGACGTGGGTGTCTGCACAGGCGCGTGCCTCCGAGACGCCCCCAGCCCACGAGGTCGCTGGGTCAAAGGCGCTCCACTTCGCAGGTCTGGGAGACGTTGTCAGATTTGGCAGATACACAATACGGGTGAAATCAACTCATTTGTATAGTTTTAGAGATTTTTTCCTCCTAAGAATGTTCAGAATATTTGCTTCACTTACTCCACTTTTAGGGCTCCAGTCGGAAGAGGTTACCTCAGATTCTGACAAAGTATAAGGTGAAACGGGGAGAAGAGGAGGGGGTACAGTAGGTTCTGATTTAGTCACGACACGGAATCGCTGTGCAGTTGTGCAGACGGTGGCTACAGCATTCCCCCGCGGAGATGCTCACGATACGCGCACGAGCAGCCGGCGCAGTGACCGAACACACGCAGAACGCACGCGTCCACACAGATCCAGAAGCACACCCCAAAGGCACTGAGAGCACAACCCAAACACAGCGAACGAGAGAACGAGCTCCTGGAGCCAGCCGGGCGCTGCCCCCGCCGGCCGCGTGGCACGCGGCTGCGCCTCGAACGTCTTCTTCCTCATCTCAGAAGTGAGGCAACGTCGAACAGCTGGTTTGACTGATGCAAAACTCTCCGTGTGAGGCCGGATTCAGGCGCGTTTCTCCGCAGCCAGTATCACGCTCCGCTCCCACCTCCACTTCTACGACCATCAGATGCAGTAACAGTGATGTTAAATTCGAGGAATGTACATTTAATGAATTTTATAGATGTTACAGTGGTTGTCGTGGAAAAATGAAACCTTCTGTTTCTCAGAAGGTAACGGTGGAGGGGACACGAGAAAACCCTGTAAGTCCAGGAAGAGTAGATATTTATCAACTTCAGAAATCTGGGGAGAGCTTTATAGAGATGTGGGGAAAAAAGCAAATTTAGGACCACGGAAAGGAATTACTATTTTGCACTGCGGAAGGGAAATCCAAGGAGTCTTTTCCCAGAAAATTCTGGCCAGAAGTGTAAGTAGATTGTCAAAGTTCCGCGAAATATATGCATATATCCACTTTTACAGGAACCACGGCGCCCCAGGCACTGAGAAGAGAGGTGAAGTCAGCAAAACCGCTGTCTGTGAAGCGAACTCCATGCGGAGCAAATGCTGTGCTCAGGGACCCTGGTGGACAGGACGTCGCCCGGGGCAGCGGCGGCTCCTTCCCAGGGGAGCGTTCAGTGCCCGCATCCAGAAGCCCTGCCTCACTCACAGAGGGACTGACCCCGAGCTGCCGCGCGAGGAGGGGGGAGGGACGGTCCTAAACGTGCTCCGTCTAAGAAACGAGGAGTTTGGTGTTACTGGAGGGTTTGTGTGTGTGCACGCACATGTGCGGTACTTTAGTGCATGCACACGTGTGAGTGTGCCTGTATGTGCATGTGTGCATACGCGAGAGCATTGTGTACTGTGCACATGTGTGAGTGTGCACACACATGCACGAGCATGTGTGCATGTCAGAGTGCACGTGTGCAAGCATGTACAGGTGAGTGCACTCATGTGCACGCACATGTATGAACATACACGTGCATGTGCCCATGCACTGTATGGGCACACACGTGTGCGCACGTGTGTGCGCGTGAGTGCATGCACACGTGAGTGTGCACGTGTGTGTGGGTCCGGCTTTGTGGGCAGTCAGGGCTGACGGCCGCAGTGGGAGGGATCAGGGAGAAGGAAGCCGGCCGGGGCCGTGACCAGCACTACTTGCTGGAGCCCCAATCTCAAGTGTCTGCTCTCAGCTGCGCTCATCTGAGGATCTGCCCTCAAAGCCTTGCACCCAGCAGGGCAGGTGTGCCTCTTCCAACACAGAGGCGCCGCACCTCCCTCAGGAACTGTCGTAAGGCTGGCCCTGCTGTTGTGGGTGCTGAGGGCCCCGTGTCAGCCGATGCGGATCAGGGGGGTCAGGGTGAACCCGCGGGACCCCACAGAGCACATTTAAACCAGTGATGACCAGGCTTTTGTGGGCCACCACCTGGTGACCTCCCAGAGTGGGAACTGCTTCCACTTTAGAGATGGGGCGACTGAGGTCGAGGGGACTGAAGGGTCCCTGAACAGAAAAGCAAACACAGCATCTGGAAACAGGAGACGTTTCAATAGACACACACACACACACACACACACACACACAGCAGGAACTCTGCAATAACAGACAAATCACAGAGAAAACCAAACAAAAAAATGAACACAAAGAAAATTGTTAAAGGTCACCATCGTCATGAGGAAAAGTGAGGTCGGGCCAGACAGGGGTTCCAGGTGAGACGACAAGGGTGCTGGCTGGGCTGTGTCATCAGGAGGCCCCGCACGCAGGTGCAGCCCAGATCTGCACAGCCTGGTGGCAGCGGGTCCTGGCAGGTGCCCGGAGCTGAGTGGCTGAGGACCCTACAGTCAGTGGGTCAGCCCAGGCCTGGGCACCACGGACAGTGGAGGCAGGAGGCAGCCCTCTGCTCAGCGTGAGAACAGTGTTTGAGAAGGGAAACCCTCCACCGTCTGCATCTGGATGAAACTCCGCCCGTTTCGCAGGTTGGCTGTGGTTCTGGGGGATCAGTCAGCGGCGGGGCGGGAACCAGTCCCTCCAGCGTGGGAGCAGCACTGAGAATGCCAGCGGCCCTTCCCCACGAGCCGACGACGGAGCGCGGGTCGGGGCGGGCTGGCTTCCCTTACGTGGGATGGTGGGGGAGAACCTCAGGGGCTTGGGGGGAGCCCGCATGGCTCGCATTTCACCCCCGTCTTGGGGTCCCCCTCCCCCTGCGGCTGTGAACCTGCAGGCAAGTCACTCACCCCCAGCCTCGGTCTCCCTGTCCCTACGGGGGGCGGCCCCCGGCCCGCGGGGTGACCATCAGCATCCCTGCCACTCTGCGCCATGGCCCATCTGCCGTCCTGGGACACTTTCCTAGACCGTCTTTGTATCTACGGGGGTCTGTCTGTCCCTCCCTCCCTCCTGTACCCTTGAGCCCATCTGTCTTGCACTCATCCTGGCCCTCAAGGTCTGGCTTTCCCGCTCACTTCAGTCTGGCGGAGGTGGGGTTAAAAGCTCACACCGTGCTCTGCACTCTTTGCAGCCTGTAGAAGACAGTGGTGTCTGGGCACCCAGTTGCTCCCACATCCACATGCCCGCCAGCCACGCGCCCCCCATGTGCCCCACCACTCGCACTGCCGACATTAACCGCGCACGCTTGCTATGTGCCAGGCGCTCTGCTAGGCGCTGGGTTCGAGGGTGGCAGGGGCGGCTGGGGTGGGTCCGGGAGGGCAGACAGGGTGGGGGTCCCCTCCAGGGAGGCACGATGCCTGGAGCGGGATGGGGTGCCAGGCGAGCAGAGGCGCTGGGGGCTCTTGGGGTCAAGTGGAGGCAGGAAGTGGGGGCGTCCTTTCTTTACCAGCTGGGGCAACCAGTTTTACTGGTTTCTGGAATTATCCGAAATTATGCAGAATATTCCCACTACTTTCAGGTAAAGTCAGCGACTCCACCTGCTCAGAAGTGGACCCTGCCAGCCTTGCCTGGGGCGTGGCAGGCGGCAGGCGAGCAGGCCAGGCAGCACAGGTGACCGGGAGTGCGACCGCGGCCTCGTCGGTCTGGGGCCCTCACGAGTCTCCTCTGGGGTGTGGCGTCAGAGGCAGACAGGTCTGCGTGAGAGCGACGGCAGCCGTGGGATTCACGGCCCCGCAGGGCCTGGGCCGCAGCAAGTTGCTTGCTGGTTCTGATCCTTACCTCTGCTGTCACCCCGGGGGGTGCGAGGGTTCCCTGCAGAAACTCGGGCACCTAGCAGAGGGCCTGGCATATAGAGTCAGGACAGAGGACGGTGACAAGAGCAGTCGTGTGAACAACCCAGAAAGGGAGAGAAAATAAAATTCATGCGTACTTGGCGTTGGGAGTACATTTTGGTACTTACATCTGACCTTGGGTAGGACTGATGCTCTGGGAATTCAGAGTCCTAAACAAAACAACGAAGCCACAGTGTGGAGACCAGGTTCAGAGGACCTAGGCAAGTGGGCAGTCTCCCCAGCCTGCTGTCCCCTGTCCCCGGGATGCCCAGGGCATTGCTCCCACTCACACCGAGCCAAGCCTGCCGCCTCTCGGTCAGAGCACTGCTCACCCTCCTCCCGGGCGCCAGCGAAGCCCTGGGATTTTTAAAGCTTCCGGCTGGACACAGGCTGGACAGAAGGGTGACAGGAGGTGGGAGGGGGCCGTGCTGGCCGAGGATACCATGGGAACCCTGGGTCGCTGGGCCGTGCCATCTCACTGTGGGGGGCATCCACAGCATAAACCACGGGAAATGTCCGTGTTGAGGACTGTCCTGTGCAGTCCCGGGATGGGGTGGGGGCCGGACGGCCCTGCTGCCTAGCCTGGCGCCTTCCCCACCCCTGCGCTCACTCCAGTGGATGCAGAGATGGGGTCGGAGCAGGGCCACGGGGCAGGGCCACATGGCCAGGTCTCGGGCAGACTCTGGGGCCTGAGTGGAGCTGGGTTGGCCCTCAGTGGTCGGGATGCAGCCTGCACAGGCAGGCTGGGGCCGGTGTGGGGACTGTTGGGGCCGCCTTGCGTGGCTGTGAGCCCCTGCATTGTACAAGGGCCCCTCTTGCCTTTGCCTCGGTTCCCACTGCCTTTCCTCCCCACTCGCCTCTCTGGCTGCAAGGCTGTGAAGCTTTCAAAACCTCAGGCTTCAATGAAAAACACTTTCCTCTTAAGCATCTGAATAACCTATTTCCACACTCTGCAGCTGGCAGCCCCGGAGATGGCCCCGTGGGGGCCCTCCAGGTGGCGGGGGGGCCCCAAGACGTGCAGGGGCCTCCACTGGAGGCCTCCCCTGTGGAGCCTCGGCCCCTGCAGGGACCCAGTGAGGCCCCTGGGCCGAGGCCGGCTGTGCTCGGTCTGTGTCACGGTGGGACGCGCACGGGTGGTACCTGGACCCCGATGGAGGAGCGCCGGCTCTTGAGGACCTCCTCGGCCTTGGATGCCAAGATGGCCTTGTCGCTGGTCCGCCCCGAGCCTCCCTGGCCCTCGGAGGCGTGGCGCTGGGCCGCGGCCGACTCCAGGGCGAGGCTCATGGCCTTGGTGCTGTCCAGACTGTCCGTGGAGTCGTAGAGGCTGCGGCCGTCCTGGGGCCACGGGGACATCCTCTGGGCACGGCTGTCCTGGTAGGCGTCCTGGGTGGACTCGGTGCTGCTCTGCGCCGTCACCGAGATCAGAGGCTTGGAGGTGGTGCGGGGTGGGACGGGTGGCGGGGTTTTTTTGTAGTTTGTGTAGGAGATGGCTGTAAGAGAGACAGAGGCTGGTCAGCACCGCACAGGAACCTGGTCACACCCGTCCCTCCCCGCCAGCACCAGGCATGTCCGTCCTGACGTCCAGCCTAAAAAGACGGTGCAGGATGTGGGGGGAACCGCGTTACACTCGGAGACGGTCTACACGGATATGCTGGTAACAGCAAAAAACCCAGCCATGGCGACAGACTAGGTAAGCTGTGACTCAGCAGGACAGAAGGCGGCATCTCCCAGCAGGTCTCGGCACCGAGGGAAATACTCTCCAGCTAAACTACGTTAAAAAAGACTGGGAGTTGATGCTGTTTTCAACCGTGTATCCAGGTGCCACCCAGGCTGCTCTTCCTTCGGACCACCAGAGCGGACGTACGGTTTGAGGCCATTGCTGTGTGTCCATCCAGAGCAGCAGGTACGGGCAGGACCGACGGAGCCAATTCTGCAGCCGCACCGAGAGATTATTCCTGACTGGTTTTGGTAGAAGTACAGCTAGAACTTTCCTGGAAGAGTACTATTCTCTTCTATGCCTGCAAAGCCTGGACGTCAAGTCTACTCAGGGTTCTCCTGAAAAACACTCCAGAAGTGCATCCACATACACGTTCCTGCTGCTTAAAAACATCAGCTCGCAGCCGCTATGGAAAACAGGACGGATACTCCCTAAGAAACTAAAACCAGAGTCACCCTACGATCCCGCAGTCCCACTCCTGGGCATGTATCTGGAAGGAACTCTAATTTGAAAAGACACCTGCACCCCAATGTTCACAGCAGCACTATTCACAACAGCCAAGACACAGAAGCACCTAAATGTCCATCAGCAGACGGCTGGAGAGAGAAGCTGTGGTGTATTTACGCAATGGAATACTACTCAGCCATAAAAAGTAAAACAACGCCATTTGCAGCAACATGGATGGACCTGGATTGGAGATCCTCATTCTAAGTGAAGTAAGTGAGAAAGAGAAAGAAAAATACCACATGATACCACTTATGTGTGGAATATTAAAAAATGACAAGAATGAGCTCATTTATAAAAAAAGAAATAGACTCACCGACGTAGAAAACACACTTACGGTTACCGGCGGGGGGTAGCGGGTAGGGATGAATTGGGAGTCCAAGATCTGCAGATGCTGACTGCTATATACAGAACAGATGAACAACAAGGTCCTACTGTGCAGCACAGGGTACTACACTCAGTACCTTGTAGCAACCTAGCCTATAATGAGAAAGACTATGGAAGGAAGTGCATTTATGTATATGTGTAACTGAATCATTGCCCTGCGCACCACAAACTGACACAACACTGTAAACTGACTCAACTTCAAAAAATAACACACCACTTACTGGCACCGAGACCACACGCTCACTGCTCTCCACCGTCAAACCGCTGGCGGATGCTCTGCTGACACGGCGTCCGCCTGAGCTGTCACTGCAGGCGCTGTGACTGGGCGCCCGGGGCTGCAGCCCCTCCCGTGGGCACCAACGTTGCCGCTGCTACAATTCTGTGGGGCTCCCTGGGTTCAGTAAACAGGCCTCTGGTGGCCACAGTCAGACCAGAGGGGCAGGCAGTGTGAGAAGAACGGGGCGGCAGCCGCGTCCAGGACAAGCGGGGAAGCGGTGACCCAGGAGCAAGGGGGCCTCCAGGAGGAGGCGGGCTGGGCAGAGGCTGGGGGGTGGACGTAGTGGCCACGCGGGAGAGGACGGGCGGTGGGTGGTCCCGCAGGAGCCACGGCGCGTCCCCCCCTGGGGTTGCTGCAGCTCGGCGTGGGCGCACATGGCGGGATGCTGGGGTGCCACACGGGTAGAGAGGGCTCCACAGTCAGGCAGGCGGTTGGTGTTACCGATGAAGACTTCTCTCATCAGAAAGATTCTCCAACCTTTCATTTGATTTTCCCCTGGAGGTCAGAGGCTCTCACTCGGGGCGGAGCTGCGAGTGACTTGACTTTTCTGGGGACTCAGCCTACTGCCCTCCTTCTAAGTGCCTTGGATAGAACTGTTTACTCTTAAATGGCTCCTTAGAATTAGAAGCTGGGAAATAGAGTATAGAAAGAACTAAAAATGCTCATTTGATCTTGTTAATCTGCTGCCATGGAGTGAAATAAACAAAGACATCATTTTACACTTTCAAGAAAAATGCTCACTTGTTCAGTTGAAATTTTGGGTGACAATGATCGGGCTGATGTTCAGACAAACATATACGGATGAAAAGTTTAAATTTAATTTAGCAACATCATTCTATTGAAGTTTGACAGCTTCCAAATGCAGATTAATCAACAGAGAAATTTCTGGACAATCTCAAGATTTAATTAAATAAAACCAGTCTCATATAAATTTTGAAGTAAAAAAATGCAATGACTACCTGATACCTTTAGGTATCTGAAGACCTAACTACCCTGTTTTTTTTCTGTTGAGTCCAGGCACGCATGTCCGTTTGGGTTTAAAAGCTGTCATCAGTCACTTCACCACGAGCGTAACGCTGAGCAGTCCCTGGAGGCTTCCGAGCGGCTCCCTGATTCCGGGGAGCGAGGGGAAGGGCACTTCTAACCCCCTTCCTGACTCTGGATTCCGCTCCCGTCTCAGGGAGCAGAGGTGCTGGCGAGACTCACCCCGCGAGTAACCGGGGTAAGGCAAAGTGGCCGCTCTATAGAGCGCCTCCTCTCCCGAGTCTGTCGGCACCAAGCACAGCGTCTGTGCCACCAAGGAAAGGTTAATTGCGCTGTTTAAGATGGAGGGAGCCGTGCGTGT